>NC_135714.1:59031849-59631849 GCF_964656455.1 Halichoerus grypus
AAGGGAGTCCTGAAAATATTATCAACTAAAATAAGGTGCCAAGAGGTAGGAAAATGTAAGAAGGGGGAAATTCTTAAAGACTCCAAAGAAAACCTAAATAAAAATTAAAAATAAAGCTCATTCACTAGTAGGGGATATTTTTAAATTTTGAATAAAACCAACAATTCTCAATTTCTACTGTGCCATTCCACAAATTCTTCTTTCTCATGACACTGACTTGTCCAAAGTTAGGACTGAATATTTTTGGAAGACCAAAAATGCTCTGATAACTGTTTGGTTGCTGTGATCATACTCTGTATATATGTCTAGAAACTGGCACAAAACAATGAGAGGAAAGTCACAGATAAAAGTAAGAATACTTTCCCTACTGCCTTTCTTTAAAGATGAATCTACATAATCTCTTACATCTTTAAAAATCATTAGATTTCAATATGAAGAAGATTGGCTACTCCTAATAACTCAGTGGGAGAGTAGAGCAGCAAGTCCTGCCAAGGGTCCAGAAAGATGTTTGTATTGTGTTTCCTCTGGGATTACCTGTTGGCTCATTGGTTTCTATTTGTGTTAAGACTTGGGGCTACAAGTAGAAGAAGGGCTAATTCCCATAGAAAATTAATGTCAACATTTATGTGACTTTTTCCTTTTGCCCTTCTCAGTTGAGAGTGGGGTTTTTGAGTCCAGTAAAAGGTCATTTGACCAATGGATCCACGATGGACCTGCAATGGAATGACACACAGGGGAATTGACCCCAACTCACCCTATCTAACTCGTGACTGTCCTGCAATACTTGAAATGCAGCAAAAATTCTGGAGCATGTCCCTTGTTCTCTGCACTTAACAACCTATTGCATGCAAGAAAAAGCTGGACTCCTCTGGTAAAGTCTTTTCCTGAATGATGCAATAGGTAGAAGGCTTATCTTGTGGGTTGTCTGTTCACCTGGTTGAGTGAGTTATCTGTTCACCAGTTGACAAGAATTTGCAGGGATGTGTGGTCAGGCATTCTGTTCCTCAAACTGTTAAGTGTTTGTAAGTAACAAATGAAGAGGGTCACACAGATCAGAGATCATTAGGATAGGTTTCCCTTTTGTGATCTGCCCTGAGGCCTGAGGTAAGACAGTTGCTTTATCAGGGCTGAATGAACTCTCTGACTCCAACAAGTATGACAGAAAGTAAAATCTTCACCAATGCACTGATTCACTTTTTCAATAAATATTCTTTGATCTTTCTAGACAATGGTGAATAAGCCCAAATCCCTGTCCTCACTGAGTAGGCTTCTGACAATTCTAAACCAAAGATGATAACAAACTGTTAGTACTTTTCTTCATGCTATGAGACATAAACCGAGGTCAACAACTTCATCTTAATTTATTTCCACAACCTTTATTTCTTTACTCGCCCGTCTTTGGCAAATAGGGTAGAATTTTAAATTGGGAGAGATTTATAGGACCTGGGCCCATAGCCCATGAACTGTTTCTATGCAGGGGAATTTAAAAGGGATTGACCTTGAAATGAGTAAAGAGGTCATGTCCAAAGGCAGACTGCTCTCCAAAGGAGATTGAACTTATTGGATCCTTCTTGCTGCCTTCAGCTCAAGGGGAGGTACTCTTCAGGTCCCTCCCTTAGATAGTGCTCTGAGTTTAAAGCTGAATTTAGCTTATCCCCTTTGGACCCAGTATATGGATTTTGCTTCTTTATTTTTTTTTTTTTCAGGCACCCTCAGTTAGAGGTATCTGGGCTGGGGCCAGAATGAACCTTTGGCATACCTGCCTTTTGACACAATCTTGTCCATGCCTGGAATACTCCATATTAACAAGAGGCAGCTTGATCTTGAGCTAAGTCCAGGAATCCACTACAGACCCCAGAAATCTATAAGGCATAATCTAAATGAATCCTGTGTTCCTGTTCTGTGGATTGCAGGCACACAAAGTGGAGAATAAGAAGCTAGGATTTAACAAAGTTTAGCCATGAAAAAGCAATTTATGCTAGAAAACTGAAGAGGTGCGAATGAGTTAAAGATATGTAGACAAATATATATTAAATAAAATTATATAATGTGAAATTATAAGAAAGAAGAAGAAAATATTTCATTGCTCCCTTCTCAGCTTCATGCCCTAGACCCAAAGCTGCTGTAAACCCACCTGTGGGCTGCACCAGCTCTTGGAGGAGGCCCCACCTTCTAGGCTTTCTTACCACATTGCTGGGAATTAAAGAAATTCTTTGGTATGAAGGAGGGGAAGAGAAGTATCACCACCACTATGTATTAGTCCATATTAGTCTAGAACACCAGACAATGGAGGGGAGATGGCACAGGAGTAAAATGTCCAAATGTACTTGCACACGTTGATGCACACTTTGCATGCCTCCACTTGGGACACTGAGATGCACAACAAGCAAACTCACCAAACCCGAAAGTCAGTTTCAAATAACATTCAACTCTTTTATTAGAGTTATCTTTGAAATATTCAACTTTTTCCCTTAGGATAAAGCAGGGAGTGGAAAGCCAAGCCACAGCCTCAAAGATAAGATACCATGTCATTTCTCTAAAAGCCAGTCCTAAGAGGTAGCCCAAATATAAGATCTGAAAATTGATTATCTATACTGAGTCATTATTGCTAAACAATAGCGCACCTGGTCTTTGCAATCTACATAATGCCTTTGTTTTTGTAGACAATGTTTGAGATCCAAAATAAAGCTGTGGGTCTGTTTCCATGCCAGTGTTTTCCATACTGTTTTGATAAAGCAAGAAATGTTGAATGAGAATTGTTTTGACTGTGGAAACTCTTTCCAGCCATTGAAATCTTTTAACCAGTGCAATCTCATAAGATTTTCTATACTATAGGAATTGATCTCAACTTTGTCAAGGTGTGTTGGTGAACATGCTGTATTCCTTTTTGTTAGTGGCAACAAACAGGTTAGGAAATGAATCCTCACTTTCATCTGTATCCAAAACTGACATTATCCTTTGGTGTGGCCTTTGAACTAATTATTGTACAGACAAGGTGGTGTTTTGGTTCTGCAGTAGTGTGATGAGGGGAAGTATTCACTCATTCACCAAATACTGATAAGCTCCTACTGAATGCATGACCGGGATGTACAAAAGCAAATGGACGGACAAACCCACTGGTTTAATAGAGATTTTGGTCTCCTGATGGGAAAAGCAAAATAAATGATAAACAGCAAGCAAAACCGTCTGAATGCAGTAAGGGCTACGCACAGAGTAGTATGATTAGGTGACCGAGTGGCTGGGTCACTACTTTTCACTAGCTGGTCTGGGAAGACCTTTCTGGGAAAATGGCATTTGAGCAAAACCTTAAATAACAAGAGGGACTCAAGCATGCAAAGATTCCAGGCAAAGGGAACAGCAGGTGTACTTTAAGTAGAAATAAACTTTGTATAGCCAATTTTTTTTTTTAAATGAAGATATAAGATTATAAACAACCACAACCAAATGCTGTTGTTTCTGGAGCAGAGTGATCGAGGGGAAATGGAAGGTAAGAGTAGGCAAAGGCCACCTTGCAGAGTCCTTCTAGGCCATGAGGCCGTCCTAAAGAGTATGGATTATATCTAAGGGGGAAGCCACTGGAACAATTTAAACAGGAAGGGAAGTGATGGGTTTACAATGTAAATACTTATGGAAACGTGTATTAGGAAGAGAAAGGAATCGCCACAAAATCCCAACACCGTATAACAAAACAAATAAACTAGCCCTTCTATTACTATCATTTCCTTTAATACATCGCCAGCATAAAGCATCCTCTAGCATACATAATATGTATGAAATAAACATAAGATGTGTCCACAAATGGCCATTCACTCTATTTTCCAGGGGCAAACATAAATGGAGAGCAGTTCTTTCTAAAGCCTGGTATTTCCTTCCTATGAAAGGAGGTCAAATTATATAACTCTGCATCTCTCTTAACACCTTTGCTCATTCCATCTTTAGGGAGGTGACTGACTTACCTGATTGGTAAATGTGGAGGAATAACTGGGTTTGACTGACTCAGCTTCCAGATAGTCCTCACAAGAGTGAATGTGCCCACAGAGGGCAGAAGCTCTCCTCTGTGCCTCCAACGGCGAGAGTACTGCTTGGACAAGCCCCATCCTGTGGCCGAGCCCCACATCATTGCTGTGACTGGGTCAGTGAATCTACCTACATCCGAGTTCAACATTAGCAAGTCCACTTAGTTAACAAACCTAAAGCTCAGTTCTCCGATATCATCTCTATTGGGAATAAAATGATATTTGGACCTCCCTGTCTCTTATTTATCAACTTGTTTGGAAACGAGATAGGAAAAACAAGGTACCATTTTTGGGACAGAGGAGTGCTTAAAGACCCCAACTTCAGATACGTACTGAGAACATAGCACGGTCTTCAGTTCTGTCGAAGAGATAAAGGAAAAAGTAAATGCACCATCTGTACCGAGGAAATTTACAATCCCTTGTGTTAAAATATTGCCTTGCTGACGAGAAAAGCAGCTTCTCAGACAGAATAGAAAACCTAACCACCAGAATTAAAGATAAAAAACAAACAAACACCTGATTAGGTGGGAGTCCCTCAAAACTCTGCCACGTGCTTTATTTACACAGAACTGAGCAACCACACAGCATAGACATAGAGGGAAGGACATAAAGTATGCTCATCTGCAGTCGGCATTCTTCTTATCTGTTCATTGACTTTTGTGGTCTTCTGAGTATTGATCTGTAAGCTTTGGCACCCAAGACGGCTTTCATCTCAGTTATTTCCAACTCTGTGTCCTCCAGTTTCTCTCTCTCACCCACCAGGCAGTGGGAGAGAGGTGCTATTCTTGGCACCTTTTCTCAAATTTCTCATTTGTCCATTTGAACATAATACATTGCTGAAGCTCTATTGTTTAACGTGTGAAGGATAGTCATGTGGCCCTTCGAAGTCTACTCAAACCCTCAACTGGAAGTGTGGAGGCTGACCTGTGTAACTTCCTGCCTAATTTTCATGTGGAAAAGGTGAGAGGTAAACAGGTGAGTTCAAACTCATGTCTGAGAAGATGACCCCAGACATAACAGAGACTTAATGTGGTAGAGACAGACTGTTTTGTCAGCCTTACAATGAAACCAGATACAGGTCTATTAATCTTCGCTATACGAAACAAAGCTCTGAATCACTGGATATGATATTTGAATGAACCAAGGATCAAACTATACTCTATTTGCCCCCAAGTATTTTGAATATTTTTTAAACTTTTTTTCAAATGAAATAAAGACCCACCTTATTGAGTTTTAGAATTAAAATAATGCAAATGTGTACATTAAAGTTTTATATAGGAGCTCTGTGCACCCAGTTTTTTATGTATTTGCTTGGGTTTTTATTATTATTATTTCTTAGGTACTTTAAGTTTCATAATGAAGTGTTTTTCAGCCCAAAAGTATGAGCAATTGCCATACTTAATAGTACCTAACCTGGGTGTACTTGATCCAAATTTTCTGGGCCTACTCTAGAACCTTGACCCAAGGAATTTGGTTACCCTGTTGGGTCTGTCCCAAGAAAACTGAAATGGAAGAGATCCTAAGTGTAAGTGCTCACCTTCTTTTTTTTTTTTTCTACTTTAAAACTTGTCCAGAAAAATCTTAGAAGGGATGGTCATCACCTTTTTACCTGGTATCTACCCATACCCAGCAGGTTAAGACAGGAGTAGCGTAGGCGTTTGAATGAAAAATTATAGCGAATTTCCTGTGGTGTCACAGGTAGTAAGAGCCTTTGCATAAACCACTGTATAAGCCATTACGGCCACAACTGAAGTTACGACCTTTAATTCTCTAATTGTCCTCCTCCAAGTTCTGGGCAGTGAATCAGCCTTTTGGCATCCTGCCTCACTTCTGACTGACTCAGAAATGCTTCCATAGCAGCTGCCGCATAATTTTTTTAAGAAGGGCTGCAAGTGCTGCTATGAGTCATAAGAGCATGGAAAAGAGCAAGGAGGTGAAAGGGGAGGTAGGTGTCCCAAGTGCATTTTCCAAGAAATTATCGAAAAGATAAATAGACCAAGAGTCAAATTTCCACTAGAAACTTTTGAAAAAACTAGTAATTAAACAAGTTTTTAGTAACTTTTCTTTATTTCTGAAAGTCATCCTTTCTTCACTTTCCACAAACAGGCACCCACACTCACAAACAGTAGAAAGAGAGGGAGAGAGAACTTAGCTCTCATTTCAAATCCCCCTTGTAAATACAATTTCCCCATCATTATCTAGCATACAGCTAACCTTAACTTTCTGAATCATTGATTATAGATTAATTGAATGAATTGAGCTTTTCAACCCCATGCTTGGACATCAAACAATGCATGGTCTTAGAAGAACTAATTTTTTTTAAAGCTATACTTATTTATTTTAGAGAGAGAGTGTGTGCATGCATGACTGGGGAGGCAGGGCAGAGGGAGAGGGAAGGGGAGAGAAGCAGACACCCCACTGAGCGTGGAGATGATCCTGGCTCCATCCCACGACTCTGAGATCATGACCTGAGCCAAAATCAAGAGATCAATAGTCAGATGCTCAACCAACTGAGCCACCCAGGTGCCCCTTAGAACTAATTTAAACATCAAGGACACAGTTTGGTTATTGATAAGAAAAAGATTTTTTTTTTTTAAGTTCAACCAGAACGTAATTTTCAGCAAAACACACGCAAATTGTTTCTTTTAAGTTAATTTACAATTGGTAATTTAAAATTCCCCAAATGGGGTGCCTGGGTGCCTCAGTCAGTTGGGAGGCTGCCTTTGGCTTAGGTAATGATCCCAGGGTCCTGTCAAGCTCCCTGCTGGGTGGGGAGACTGCTTCTTCCTCTGCCCCTCCCCCTGCTCATGCTTTCTCTCTCTCAAATAAGTAAATAAAATCTTTAAAACATAATACTAAAATAAAATAAAATTCCCCAAATAATGTCAGAGTATACGGGTCCAAGGGTTTAACCCAGCAGATCTGAAGGAGTCTAAAAATCACTGATCAGGGGCATTAAGGCTTCAAGAACATCAGCTCAGCACTGGCCAAAGCAACAGTCTTAGAATTCAGCCAATAACTCTCCTCGGTATTTTGGAAGATTTTTATGAGCCTGTTGGGGACCCGTGTCACATTAAAACTTTGTTGGGGAGCCTGGGTGGCTCAGTCAGTTAAGTGGCCGGCTCTTGATTTCAGCTCAGGTCATGATCTCAGGGTCCTAGGATGGAGCCTGGAGTCAGGCTTTGTGCTCAGCAGGAAGTCTGCTTGAGATCCTCTCTCTCCCTCTGCCCCTCCCCCCACTTGCACAAGCTCTCTCTGTCTCTCTCAAATAAATAAATAAGTCTTTAAACAGTTAAAACTTTGTTTGTAAGTCAGTAATCTTGTTAAAGATTTAGCTCTCAAGAAAAGCTTTAGAAAACACTTTCTTACCCTTCGTTATTTTTGAAGTAGATATATCTAAGTTTTTACTGATTGAAGGCCTGACTAGACACCAAGCAGAGAAAGAAAGAAATGGTCTCTTCACAGGGATTTCTTCCATTGTGTTTAGGGGGGGGCGGGGGGGACCAGTGGTTGGCACAGCACAGTGGTCAGTAGCATTAGCTGTCGTGCCAACTTGGGTCAGAATCGTGGTTCTACCTCCTCCTCCATCCCCTCAGATAACGTTGCACTTCTCTAGGCTTCATTTTCCCCATTCTTAAAGTGAAGATAGAGACATTACTCACCTGACGGCATCATAGAAATCAAGTATAAAGGGCTTAGAACAGTACCACACACCTTACAAACTCTTCAGAAATGTCCACCACAAAAAAAAAATAGAGGTCTAGATAGGTTAGGGACATTTTCCAAGTGGCAAAGCAGCAGAACTAAGATCCGATCCCAGTCTTCTGAGCCCACTGATCTTCAAGCTCAGATTTGGTCTGTCCATTGCCATTTCTCCAGAATTGTGGGAATAATTGTCATACCGAGTAATAGGTGAAAATTACTTTAACACCTCTGCCAAATTGGAAAGTTTTGCTTAAAACTTCAAGCGAGTTTTGTTGTTGTTGTTGTTTGGCTTTTTGTTTGTTGTTTATACAGGGGTTGATGGGGTGAGTGAACCCTCCTGAGATCTTTAAACGTGTTAAAATAGGAAAAGCTGCAAACAAGTCGAGGGCTAGAGTACTGACTTTAATACTGTGACTAACGGGTTGTTCTTTCAGGGACCCGTTTTACCTCCAGGCCCCCAAACTTCCGAAGGGCTGCTCTGAAGGCCACGGCGCTATTTGTAACAACTGTATTTTCTGTCTCAGAAGCAACAGAACAATGTCATTATGTTTAGCTCACTGTCACAATCCTTTGGGTCTCAGCAGAACATCTGCTGACGTGTGACTACTGACGACCCCATTCGTCTCCTCACAGTCATCGCAACCATTACAGGTTACCAGAGTCTTTCTCCTCAAAGGAATGCATTGTTGACTGTCAAGGAGGAAGCTGGCGGTGACACACTCCTAGTCAAACAAGACTGCGTTTTCACTTGCTACAGGATAAGACAAGCAATAGCTGCGGTGAAACACAAGTCCCAGAAGTGATGGAACGGTGGAAAATGTCAGTCACTGAAGATCCCTTCTTCACATGCCTCACTCAGGTAAAAGAAAGGCCGTTAGTTGTCACATACTGGTGGTCTTGGGGCACTACCCATCAGAACACCTTGCAGCAAACTCTCTGCACAGTTCTGGAAATTCTCTGCTGACCCTGGAGAATGCCCATGAGTGCCATTTTGAATCTGAATGTGACTCATTCTCCCACATGCAGTTTTTGTGTAAAGGGAATGAATTAATCTATAATAAACGTGTTTGATTTCCACTGACCCCACCCCATCCTAACTTCCCAGAAATTCTAGCCCAGCCTTGTGTTCTCGTGATGTATAATGGGTTCCCCAGGTGTGATGACTGTTATGAGAAAATCTGAGTAAGAGTTTGTACCACAGCCCCTCCACCCCAAGGGTATTTACTTGATATAGAAAACTTAAATAACCGATTACTCCATTTGTTCTAGGGCACAACTTCCCATGAAACAAATGGTGAGTTGACTTGGAAAGCACTTTTTAAAAGAAATCTTCCCTTCAGTAATGGTAACCCAACTGAATAGTAATTATCTTTATTGGAGAGCCAATGACCAGATTCTACACACTTACTTGTCTCTCAAATTACCTGTATAACTGTTTACTAAGGGTTCTGTCGACAATCCCAAAGTGTAGAGTTCATAATTGCTGCTGTTTACAGAATCCAAATAAAAAGAAAGAAACCTATCTCCTTGGAAATATAAGTACTGGAAGAAATACAAGCAGCCTTAAAAGACCGCAGAGATTTCTTAGGTTAGTTAAAATGATTCAAAGTTGTTGTTGTTGTTGTTTTTTAATTGGACTGTGTCCATATAAAGACATGTGCATAAAGCCAGTTAGATTAAATAAAACAACATAATAGTATCGCCATTTTCTTGGATTGTACAAGCAATGATGTACAGTGCATGAATAATGACAAGGGAATGCATTAAGAGTTATAGGGAGACATAATTAAACATGCTTCATGGAATTTCTTATAATCTATATGATTGAAAATAACATATATGACTGAATATATATCACTGAAAAATTATATCTATATTATAGGAAAAGTCTATCAAGTATTAATTATGAAAATATCTAACATAAGAGATGTAACGAGTCAATTCTCTTAAATTGCAAAGACTTATTGCTATATAGTTTACATTCATTCCATACACCAGGAGTAAAGGTATAATGCTCCAAAAGACAAGCTTACTCCCTGGCCTCCTACAGTTTACAATCTAGTAGAGATTTAGTTAAGTTGACAAGCAATGACATTATCACCTGGTAAATGCTATGATGCAGGGCATGCACACAGGGCTCAGAGAACATACTGGAGGCACACCTGTGGGTTCCAGGTGGCTCACTGGAAGAAGAGAAGGATACTCTGAGGAGGGTGTTGAAGTAATCTGGCAAAGAAACAGGAGTTAAGAAAAAGAAAGGAGGTATTCTCAGTAGATGGAGAGGCGAACACCTGGAAGGAGGAGAGCATTAGCTTTGGAGATAATCAAAGATGCCTATACAAAGAGTCTCAATTCAAGCCCCAGACTATTCTGACATGACCTATAAGATCACAATCATAGGAGAAGTAATTGGTGGTTATCTTTATCTAAATGTGACCCTTGTGAGCCTAAAGATTATCAGCAGACACACCAAGAGTACATTTAGAAATATTCTGATACCAACATCTAAAGAGATACAGTTAGAAGTTAAACATCTCATCTGAATACCTTTAAAGGCACAAAAACAAAAAATGGTTGACCCCAAGATCACCCCATGTCTCTAGATCAGATGTCATATACAAAGGAAATGCCAAAGTTCTTCAGAAGGGTATTACATGAATTCGCTTTGTTGGGTTAAGTCTTCTCTCCTCCCCAATCACTCGAGCAAAAGAAATTGTTGTGCACACAGATAATAGGAAACACCAGAGGATTACATAGCATAGTTTTTGGCCACAAAAGGAATTACACTTTTTCCTCAGGAAAGAAGGGCAATTGACATAGAAAAAAAAAAGTTGAAGAGAGTGACTAGTTAACATCCAATGTAATAGATATAGTTAGAAACCACAGTATTTGCTGTATAGACTGTCAGTGTCTGATTAGTGATGACTAAGTTAGGTATGTTTTCCTTAAAAAGGAAAATTTTGTAAAATGGGAGGGATTTGGCTTGGTGGCAGAAGGAAAACAGGAACTGGAGAGGACATTCTATACAAAGAAAATAGAACAAAGCCTCAGAGACAGGCATGGTCATAGTATATGCATGGGTCAATGAGCCAGTCTAAAGCCAAGGAAATATTTGAAGGGTTAGAAACCAATCGCTTTGAATTGGAAGGCTGGAATATGATAGTGCAGAAATTTGAAAAATAGAGGCCATACAAGTTGATATTCAAGGCAAAAGGGTTGAGAAGTGTTGAGGTGGATCATGTATAAACAGTCTTTACTAGTTATTCTAGCAATGCTATGAAAGAAAAAGATAAGAGGAAAAATTCCACAGCCACTGGGGTCGACAGAGAAACGCTTTTAGTCATATATGGCAAAGTGGTGAGATCTTGGATGTGGGAATTAAAAACCAGGAGTGAATGTCAAAGGCATTTCAAAAGAAAAAATGAAAAAAGAAGTGTTTGCGACTACTATCTGGGTAAAGTCAGAACACGAGAGGCAGGGAGGAGTCAAGAATGACTAAGTAGCTCTGTAATAGTGGCTTCAGTTGGCGCAAGTGGGAAAGAAAGATGGAGTGAGAAAAATGGTAGATTTGGTTTTGTTGCCATTGAGCTTAACAATGAGGTACTCAAGTAGAAATGTCCACTTAGATGGTTTAAAAAAAAAAAAAGCCTAATAGATGAAGTAAGAGGACAAGTTTGGAGTCATAGGAGATAACGTTACATAGGTTTTCTTCTACAAAAGGGTAGAATAGGGATTATTTTAACTTTTTTGTTTACAGCAAAATTCTTACTTCAGACAAAACCTAAACCACATGCCAAGTCTTTTCTGGTTTTGTAAACAGAAGAGAGAGGCACTTTCTGGGAGTGAAGTTCCTCGAGCTTCTTTCTTCACCTAATCCCTCACTCCAGTGCCATGAAGTGGAAATGGGACTAGGAAGTATGAATAGGGGGACATTCATGGAAAGAAGCTGAACTGCCCAGGAGAGAATTTCTTTCTTGGGGGTAGGCATGGCTGGCAATAATGGGGACAAGGCGGGAACCACCCTGAGCCAGCCAAGCCAGAGCTGGGTGAGAGGGCACACAGTCAGCATAGGAATGGGTTGGGCTCTCTTCAAATGGGGCTGGCCGGCAGGAGCCCAGGGACAGTCAGCCTGAGTCACAGCGCACTGGCCATCAGACAAGGCGGTGGGTCTGAACCATGTGGGCAGTTTGGGAACAAGAAGATCAACCTCGGCCAAAGGGCAGAGAGGCAGTATGGAATCAGGAAACCCAGGCTTGGCCAGCTGGGTATTGTTGGCATTGAGGATTAGTCTCCAGGTCCCTGGGGCACCTATTTATTCACTCACACAAAAAAATATGTCCACAATGGGCCAGGTACTCTGCTAGACCCTAGATACCAAGGAAAGGAAAGCAAAAGACACCAGTGCCTTGGCTTCATGCACTATGTGCAACGAAGTTGCCCAGATTCCAAAAAATTCTACTCTCTGATCCCTCTTATTTCAAGGATACTTCCTGTGACCAGTGTCCATGGAACTTCACTTAGTGAATTATCACTTTAAAAGAGTTAATTCTGTGATATGTGAATTATATCTCCATAAATCTTAAAACAAAACAGAAACCCTAGCCCCGCCACTTTCTAGCTGTGTGACATGGGCCAACTTATTGAATCTCACTATGCCTCAGTCTCCTCATCTGTAAAGTGGGGATAGTAACAGCACTTACCTTGCCAGATTGTTGTAAAAATTAAATAACTTAATGCATTAAAGGGTTTAGAAGAGTGCCTGATACATACCAACAGCTAGATACATTTTGGCTTTTATTAGTAATATTAGGAGAAGGAGGAGGACCTTTTATTTAGTTGATAGGATGCAGTAAATAAAATTATATTATATTATTTATTTATTTTTTAATTTATTTTTTGACAGAGAGAGAGACAGCGAGAGAGGGAACACAGGCAGGGGAAGTGGGAGAGGGAGAAGCAGGCTTCCTGCGGAGCAGGGAGCCCGATGCAGGGCTCCATCCCAGGACCCGGGATCATGTCCTGAGCCGAAGGCAGATGCTCAACGACTGAGCCACCCAGGTGCCCTAAAATTGTATTATTAACGTTTCCCATAACAACAACAAAAAACTTTGTAAATGTCATTATAATGGATGCATCCTGTTTCCTCAAATACTCCTTTACTGTTAGATCCTTAGCTCGTTTCAAGTTAATAGCTATTTAAATTATGCTGCAATAAGCATGTTTGTGTGTAAAGGTTTGTTTTTTAATCACTCCCTTAAAATAGATTCTCAGAAGTGGCATTAGCTTTTCCAAGGGTAGGACATCTTAGAGATTCAGTACAAGGACTGCCAAAGCCTTGTTGAAAAAGCTCCTCCTAATGTCCTGTTTCACACCACCTATGTGTGAGGCTGTCTGTTTCACGGCACCGTGGCCCACACTCACTGACCGCCCTTCTTATAATCTTTGCTAATTGTATCCTGCTATTCTTTTAAATGGCACTCAGCTCATTTTATTAAGGTGGAATATTTTTTCAAACATTATTCTGGTTTTTTGTTCTGTTCTGTTTTGTTTTTACCATTTTTCCATCTAGTTCTTAGGGAAATTAAAAACTTAAGTTTTTTTCTTTGACCACCAGGAACTCTTTATACACTGACTATATATATCTTGCTATTTCATAAAATATAATTTGAATAGAAAAAACACCTTGGTATAAAAGTAAGTATGGCACAGCTAGTTTTCATTCATGACTTGTGCAGGGTAGGTTCTCAGCTAACTACAAGTAACTTTTCCCTCTTCAAAATCAAGTTCCAATTGCTACTTTTCTGCCACTGTCCTTTGTTAGGAAGTGGTTCTTGAATGATTAGACAATGCCTTGTTGGTGAGAAATTCCACCCAACAAGAAGTAAATGTTGAGATTGTAGATGGTCTCTTATTTTAATGAAAGGGCTTCCTGAAGAAATGAGAGCATTATGTTTTCACGAGATACCTCTTTGGTTATAGAGGCTATTTAACTTCTTTCAAACGCATTCTGCCTGCACCCTTACTGTGTCCAGGGCAAGATTCAAGAACCGTACCCTTCCAAGTCCATGCCTCCATGACTCTGACCTCTCTCTTTCTCTTTTATTTTATAGCTGTGTTCCCAGGAATTGTTCTAGAAGGTGAGGTGGATACCCTCACATTTAATCACTCTTCAGATAAACCTCATCTGACATGGCAACTGTAATTTTAAAGAGCTTGTGCGTCTTAATGAATGTTTTATCACTGCAAAACCAAGTTGTGTGAATAGCGAACCTCCCTGGTATAGCTGCACCCATTTGTTTGAAGCATTTGCTGTGTTTTATTAAGCAAGGACTGTTCCTTTAGCAAATCGCAGGACTTTTAGGAGCTCTGATACATGGTTCGATACCCTGTAACATTTCCATGGACTTCTAAATACAAAGTCATCTTCAAAGAAGCAGAGGTCCCCAGGTTTGTTTGGAAAGAAACATTAATTAACTCTTAGCACAAGGCAGCATTTAACAGGGGACAGACTTTGGGAACAGGGTGTGTTTCCTATAAATGGTGGTCCCTTTTAAAAAGCAAAACCACTTTTTTGTTGGACATGAAATTCTGCTAATGGATTTTTCCCCAAATTGCATTTTGGTTCTGTTTTATGTGTTTCATACCTAGTCTCTCTTCACTGAGGATACAGTGTAGAAGTGGGTATGGATGACACGGGGCGGGGTGGGGGCTGATGGGTAGGTGTACGTTGTTCTAAGGACAAAAGTAGGATTGTCCCAGTAGTTGTACAGACTAAATGAAAATTCAATACACTCCCTTTTCAGGTGTTGGACAGGATGGTTGGACTGAATTTGAAATTACTTAGATATTGATTATAGCCCTTGATGTGAAAGAATGGATGTTATTCATTTTTTTAAAAATGTAGCATCTAGAAACAAAGAAGTCATACATCCATTTACTCATTTGACCTATATATTGTAACTACTACAAGCCCAGCACTGCACTGCATTAGGAAAATACAATGACGAAGTCCATGTTCCTACTTGTATGCATTCAAACCTACTATTTATTCCTTCCGTCCTTCTCTTTCTAACTCTTTCTCTCCCTCCCTTCTTACCTTCCTTCTTTCCTTTCTTCCCTTCCCTTTCCATACCAAAAGGGCAGTTAAAAGGGAATGGACAAAGGGTCTGGGAGGTGAGGGGAGGATGTTCCTATAAAACCTTAAGTTCCTAGAGCCTCAGTTTCCTTTATGGTGAAATGGAAATAACAATACATAACACATTAGGGGGATATGAGAGATAAATGAGATGTCGTCAGAATGGCCCACTCAAACTAAGCACTCTATAATGATAGATAACATTTTGTCTTTCATTAGACAGAAAGGGGAGAAGGGTTTCCTAGGCTGAGGGATGTCCTATGTAAAAGAGGAGATTTTGTTTAGAACCATTAATGTTTCATTATAGACCTTGCCCAGCAGGGAGATGGTGCAAGATAAAGATGAAGAAGTAAGCTACTCTTAAGGGTTTTGTTTTCCCTGCTAAGAAGCTTGGGTGGGACCGTGGAGAAGAAGGATTTAAACAGGGAAAGGGTGTGATTGTGTGGATTGGAGGTGAGAGAATAAAGCCAGGCTGATGAGTGAGGAGCCTGTTAGAACAGAGAGAGCCGATGAGGACGAAGTTATGAAGTATCACAAGGGATAGAGATTTAGGGATATTTAAGGGAAAAAAAAAAAAAAGATAAATAAACCTTGCCCAAAATAGGTGTTCCTCAAATCTTATTTCAAAACATGCATGCCCACCAATAGGTGTTGAGTGTCAGAGTCACCCCTGAGCCCTCCCCTTCAGCGTCACCTCATCCTCAGGAGGAGCTGAGAAATGTGAAAGTTTATTAGTGTTCTGGTTGTTTCACTAGCTCAGCTGAGAAAGGATGGTTCCCAAATTCCACTTGTGTTATAAGCCTGGTGGACAATGAATCCATTTCACAGATGAGCAGGAATCTGAAGCTCAGAGAGGTTTGGTAACTTGGCCAAGATCACACAGTATGTGACAGAACCAGAATTCAGAGTCAAATTTGTGTGACTCCAAATGTTAAAATTCTTCCATCACAAGATACTACTTGATTATTAGTCAAACTTTGGTCTCAACACTGGCTCAACATCAAAATCATTAGGGGATTTTGTTTTGTTTTGTTTTGTTTTGTTTGTTTTGTTTTTTTAAGTAGAGATGTCTAGGTACCAAAGTAGCTTTACCAGATCAGAAATTCCTGGGGAAATGGCACGGCCATCTATGCTTTTTTTAGACACCTTGAGAAATTCTGGTGTATAAGCTGAGTTGAGAAGTTACTTCACGACGGTAAGAATAAAGTTTTGCCCACAGCAGAAAGTTAAGTGAAAGGAAGGAATTCATACCTCTATTTATTGATTGGGAGAATTATGGATTAAGCTTCGGTCTGGGCCTATGTTCACCCTTCAAGCAGATCATACAGTATCAGAAACAGTGAACTACAACAGGGTGGAAAAAAATTAAGTCTCACACTTCTCATCCCAGATTAACTGATAAGTAAATGTGGTACATAGTGGTCCAATAATTCTCAACTCAGATATGAATTGATAGATGGGAAAGGAAGTCAGCATTTCAAAGGGAAAAACAGAAAAAAAAAAGTGTATTCTTTCCTGATCCCTTTCAGTAGATGCTACAGTAAGCTTATTGGAATTCTCTCTTTTTTTTAATCCATTTATTTGACAGAAAGAGAGAGAGAACACAAGCAGGGGGAGCAGCAGAGGGAGAAGGAGAAGCAGGCTCCCCGCTAAGCAGGGAGCCTGAGCCAGACCTCAATCCTAGGACCCTGGGATCATGACCTGAGCCGAAGGCAGACACTTTAACTGACTGAGCCACCCAGGTGCTCCAGCTTACTATAATTCTTTGATCAATTTCCTCTATATCAAGGATCTAAACTGAAAGTTCTAAGTTTGGAGTCATGATCTTTCCCCTCTCTCTATCCAGCTCAACCTGTAAGGTCTCTGAGGGCAAAGGCTGTTTCTTCTTCCACCTTCTATCCTCAGACCCTAACACAGAGCCTAGCACAGAGTAAGTGTAAATACTTGTGGACCTAATGAATAAAAGACGGGAGGGAGAAAAGCAGAGGAAGAAGGGACGGAGAGGAGAGAGATGGAAGGAGGAAGAGAAGAAGGAAAGAAAAGGGGAAGAAGGAAACTAGAAATGTCCTTTGGAGATTATCAACGCAACTTCTCTCCAACCTCAGTGGCTGAAAGGTAAAAAGTATGATGCAAAATAACTATTGTAATAGTTAAAGATAAAGAAGCAATAGGCAAATATGTTGCCTCGGATCCCTAGGAATGTAATAACATTGAAATTTCTTACAAGGTTTCTTTTATTATCACATATGAATTACCTTTTATTTCAGCTAAATGATTTACAGACACCAATGGGTAAGAAAGGGCAACAGTGCCTCCCAAAGGCCAAAGGCAAGCAGCTCAGGAAGCTACCAAGATTTCTTTCTTATTGGCAGAGTGCTCTGGGAGCTCCATGGGGGAAAGACATAGGTAAATGGCAGGCTTGGGCACAATGGGAATTTGAAGGCTGAGGGCAGAGGGTACAGAATAAAGCAGTATACAAGAGGCTATTTTTTTCCCCCATTTCTTGTTCACTTCTAAGAGGCTAAATGCAGTTTAGTAACTCGTGAAATGTAGTCTCAGTGATTGCAGCTGGGCGGCAGCACACAACATACCACAAAACCCTAAATAAAAAAAACAGAACTATTCCACATGGGTTCCATTATACAGTGGTACTATTTGATTTTAATCTTAGAATCAGTACATGCAGATTGGATAAATCCCTGGGTCCACATCCACCAAAGTGGGAGGCCTGGGCTTTTCTATTGTTGAATCCTCTTGGACTGCCAGAAGAGCAGGCATAGAGTAGCTGATGAACGAATGAATGAATGAACGAACACACATGCCTATATATTTCATTAAGATGAAACTACCAATATAGATAAGTGCACTTTTTTACCGACAAGTAAAATGCTTCGGCTGACTAACATGCACCCATGACTTCTCGATTAGACTTTGTGCTGAGCTTTCTGTTCTCAGCATCATTGTTTATTATGCTTTCTTATTAAGAGGTTAAAACAGCAAAATAGTATTAACAGTAATTAGCCTTGGAAATAAGAGTAAAGCCAAGCACAATTTAGTGCTTACTAACAGCCCATGATGAAGGCAGGAATCATCAAAAATAAGTAACCCATTAAGTTGACAGTATAATTGTAAACTGCCAGGCATTAGTCGGCCAATAGACTTTAGCTGTACCATTCATGTTTAGAGAACATTCCAGTGTTTCACTGCCTCAACTCCCCTACACAATCTTTGCTCCCTTCAGTTCAGCACGTGACCTTAACATTTACTTCACCAGGGAAAGACAGGGTGTCAGGAATGCCTTTGCCTCCTAACTGCTCTACAAATACCCCTGAGTCAGATAGGAAGATGAGTTCCCTCCTTTGACTGAGCTGCATTCTGGGTCTCATTCCTTTGCAACTTCCTTATGAAGAGGCAAAGGCTCTCACACAGCTTCACCACCATAATTAATTCCAGAAGAGAAGCTGACACAACAGATCTCCTCTTCCACCCCTTCTAGTCACCCCTCAATTCACGGCACCCTAGTCCTGTATCCACCATTCCACCCAAACTGCAATGATAAGTATCGTCAAGGACTTCCAAGTCAGTGGGCCAGTGGACTGATTACTCAGCGTTGATCTTTATTAACCTCACCCTCCACATCTACTGCGGTTGTCTTTCCTCCAGGAGTGCAGCATTCTGAAAAGGTACATCATACACTCTCCCCGTCTCAATCACCACTCTTCTAGATAGAGTGACTCACCCTTGTATATCGAACAAATTTCTGCTTATGCACTTTCAAACTAAATTTTAATTCATTTGTTTATATTTTTGCCTTCCTTTTCTGTTTATGAGATTCTGGCAAGCAGGGCGAACGTCTGATTTATCTTTGTCTGACAAGCGCCTGGCCCAATACGAGGCACGTGGAGGGTGACCCGTACAATTCTAATGAAAGAAGAAAAAGAGGGAGGGAGAGAAAGAAAGCCTACAGTTATCTAAATATATTCAGAAGAAGCATGTAAATTTATTGATTTATAATGTCTGCATATAAATGCAAAGAAATAGAAGTACTATCCTATGTCAAAAATGCCTCTGTGTTTTAAGCATCATGGAATTTCAGGGCACGGGGTTACCTTAAAGATTACCTTTAAGTGAAGAAAGAGAAGGACAGGAAGTAAAAGTTATTTGGCAAAACCCACACAACTACTTAGTGGAAAAATGAAATTGGGAATCCACAATTCCAAATCCAATGCTCTTGTCATTATTTATTATATATTTACTTATTTAAAAGTTAATTGGTTAGTTAACTAATTAATAGATATTTTTTAAAATGGTTGAATGCTTACTAAGTATCAGGATTGTCCAGGTGCTCAGAGAATAAAACACTCGTGGTCCCTGTTCTCATAGGGACAGACAATATACCAACACAAGTAATAAGATGTCAGACAATAACTGTTAAGAAGAAAAATAAAGCAATGTAAAAGGATAACTAGTAATTGGGGATATATTATATATGTATTTTTTAGATGGGCTGGCAATAAAAAGCTCCTCTGAGGAGATGATATTTGAACACAAAATTGAATTACGTTTTGAATGATTTAAGAAGCATGCCATGCAAAGAGGTTGGAGAAAGGCAGGCATAAAAGCCCTAAGATGGGAATGATCTTAGTGTGAGTGCCCGAGGGTCAGGACAGGTAGAAGTGAAACTCGGTTTCAGTGATTCTGGCTGGGCTCAGATCATAGAAATTCTTGGAGGTCCCAGCAGAAATTTGGATGTTACACTGATATTACAGGTTTGGTGTTAGGGATAGTACAATTCAATTTCTATTTTAAAACCAGTCTAGCCGTTGGGGGAATAGATTATAAGCACACAAGAGGCGGACAGAGATCAAGGAGGGGGCCATGTGAGGGATTGGGGGATGGGTGAGGAGCCAAACAAGCTTAAGAGCGGTCAGAAGTGGATGCATTTTGAAGGCAAAGCTAAGTGACTACTCTCTTAGATCTGCTGGATGGAGGATGGCAGAAAACAGGGACTCAAGAAGGATTTCTAGGGATTTATCCAGAGAAACCAGATTATGGTGGTGCCATTCACTGAGATGAGGGAGAGCAGAGGAGCAACAAGTTCGGTAGACATGGGAGGAAATCAGGAATTCTGTTTGGGACATGAACAGGTTGAGGTGAATTCATGACTTTTCCAGTTACTCTTAGATAAGATTTCAGATCAATTTTATTCATAAAAACAGTCTTACTTTAGAACATAAATTGACCAAATCCACACAATAGTCAAAATTCTGAACTTAGCTTTAAATGTTCTCCTATTCCTCAGTACAGACCTGGTTCTAGATACTCTTTTGCTTGACACCAGGGACCAAACAGGGGAAGGTGGGGGATGTAAGGAGATGGAGAGGTCTCATCTGGCTGAGAGACTTCAGATTCTGGATGGTAGGAAGGTAAAGCTGCTCTCTTTCAGGGGACAGTCTTTACAAAGCTTCTTGCACTTCCCTTGACTAAGGCAAATGAATGCTTCTCTAGGTGGGCTGGTCACTTGTACCTCCTTCCTCAGCCCTGGGGCATCCAGCAGCCCACCTCTTTCTCCCTGTGGATTTCCTGGTGGGAGGGAGTCAAGCTCTGTCCAGAGTCCCCTTCAGCTTTCCAGGCATAGGTTGGACACTTGCCCTCTGCGCCTCCTGATGGAGGATCCATGTCACGGTTTTCTGAGCAGCCCCCTGAAGAACATTTCTAGACTAGGATTTAGATGACAGAAACTCCATCATCATCCCACTACTAAAGTGGAAGTGAAGGAGGATGGGGATGCCACACATTCTAAAAAAAATGATCGTTACCAATCTCATAGCTACAATCCCTTCCCAACACCCCCTCTCAACTCTGACCTTTTTTTACAACCCTGGTTTAACTTTCATGGCCAAAGGTTTTGGATAGGTTCTCTTTAAGATCATTTTCTTTGTAAACATGCCCATAAAGCATGGGAAGTCAGCCTAATACCCAGTTAGATAGCTGAGACCTATTTGGGTCAAAGCTTCCGAGGACCTGTGTATGTGTGAGCTGCTGTGGGAGAAGCATCTCCACAGGAAGTAAGGGACAGAGCTTCTGTGGGGGTCCTTCAGAGACCAGGTCTCAATCAGAACTATCTTCTCTAATTCACCTTTTATGATCTGCTTCCCTTTCCTTGACTTGCCCAGTAATTACCAACTTCCATCGACTGATTTTCAGTAGTTAAAAAAACTGAGCACAAATATACCCCTTCCCCGTAAGCATTCAGTTACAAAGGTAATTTATAAAATGGCCTTGTTTCCACTGATCTCTATTTTTTTTTTGTTTCAAGGTCCTCTCTGTACCTGTTCCCTTCTGTCCATGGAATAGCTGGAATCATCGTGCCCTCTTGTGGTCAAGTCCAAGTTCTGCAGGGTAGGAGACATGCTGTCTAGCTTTTGGACCGTTTCCCAGCTATATTTTACTCCCTAGAGGGTGTTTGGATCTCCCTTACCCATGAGTCTAAAGTGGAGTGATATGAGTGCTCTCAATGACTTTTAAATCTATACACTACAAGTAACTTTTACCATGTGAAACATTTCGTCTGAAGTTAATGTTAACATCCCATCTCAATATCAAAGCCACTAGACATGTTCACAATTCATCTTCTTATTGCTGGCAACTTAAGACATTAAAAAGCAAGCCATCTTTGGGGTGCCTGGGTGGCTCAGTTGGTTAAGCGTCTGACTCTTGGTTTTGGCTCAGGGATGATCTCAGGGTCATAAGAGCCCCATGTTAGGCTCTGTGTTCATCGAAGAGTCTGCTTGGGATTCTCTCTCCCGCTCCCTCTCCTTCTGTCCCTCCCCCTGCTCACTCTCTCTCTCAAATAAATAAATAATTTTTTTAAAAAAAGTAAGCCATCTTCCATTTTCGCTAACTGCTTTACTTTTTTTAATTAGACTTTTTATTTCAAGATAATTATAAATTGGCATGCAGTTAGAAGAAATAATACAGAGAAATTCTCTGTACTCCTTACTCAGTTTCCCTCAATGGTAACATCTTATAAAACTACAGGATAATATCACAACCAGATTATTAAGATTGCTGCAGTAAGCATACAGAAAATTTTCACCACAGAGATACTTCATTTTGCCCTTTTAGAGTCACAAGCCTTGCCCTCCAGCCCCCACCCACTCCCTGGAAGCCACTAATCTTTCTACATTTCTAGAATTTTGTCATTTCAAAAATGTGATTGCATAAATGGAATCATACAGTATGTAGCCTTTTAGAATTGGCTTTTTTTTTCCCACTCAGCATAATCATCTGGAGAATCATCCAGACTGTTATGCATACCAACTTGTTCCTTTTTTATTGCTGAGTAGTATTCCCTGATAGGGCTTGACCACCTTTTCTTTAACCATTTACCTAATGAAGGACAGCTGTATTGTTTCCAGTTCAGTGCTGTTGAAAATAAAGCTGCAATAAACATTGCTGTGCAGATTTTTGTGTGAACATAAGTTTTTATCTCTTTAGGATAAATGCATGCCCAGGAGTGCAACTTCTGTGTTGTATGGTGGTACGTGTTTAGCTTTTTAAGAAAGTACCAAACTGTTTTCCCAAGTGGCTGTACCATCTTCCATTCCCACTCTCAATGTATGAGTGGTCCAGTGTCTATCCAGCCTTGCCAGCATTTGGTACTGTCACTAGTTTTTATTGTAGCCATTCTGATAGGTGGTTTAAATTTGCAATTAACTGATAACAAATGTTGTTGAACATCTTTTAATGTGATTGTCTGCTCTTATCCCCTTCAGTAAAATGTCTCCTCATATCTTCAACCCACTTCCTAATCAGATTGTTTTTTTTTTTAATTATTGAGTTTGAGAGTTGTATATCCTAGACACTAGTACTTTGTCAAATATGTGGCTTACAAATCTTTTCTCTCAGTCTATAGTTTGTGTTTCATTCTTTTAACAGGGTCTTTACAGAGAAAAAGTTTTAAATTTTGATGAAATCAAATTTACCAATTTTACCTTTGATGAACCATGCTCTTGGCATCAAGTCTAAGAACTTATTGCCTAGCCCTATACCCCAAAGATTTTCTCCTGTCTTTCTTTTTCCTAAACATTTCATAGTTTTATGTTTAACATTTAAGCCTGTGATTCATTTTGAGAAAATGTTTGTATAAAATGTGTGAGACTTAAGTTGAGGTACATTTTAAATTTTTTTTGGCCTATAAATATTGAATTGTTCCAGCACCATTTGTTGAAAAGGCTATCCCTCCTCCACGGAATTCTGTACCTTTGTCAAGAATCACTGGGCAGGGGTATAATTAACAAGTGAAAAGACAACTCACAGAATGGAAGAAAATATTTGCAAATCATATATTTGATAAAGGGTTAATATCCAGAATATATAAAGAACACCTACAACTCAATAACAGAAAAACAAGCAGCCTGATTAAAAAATGGCTGAAGGACTTGAATAGACATTTCTCCAAAGAAGATAGACAAATGACAAAAAAAGCACATGTGCTCAACATCACTAACGATTAGGAAAATACAAAGCAAAACCACTTCACATCTATTTGTATGGCTGTTACTTTATAGTGTTGGCAAGGATGTAGAGAAATTGGAAGCCTTGTGAACTGTTGGCACAAGATGAGATTGTAAAATGGTGCAGCCATTATGGAAGGCAATATGGAAGTTAAAAATTAAAAATTAAAAATTAAAATTAATTAAAATTTTAAAATTAAACATTGAAAAATTAAAATTTGAATTATCATATGACCCTGAAATTCCTCTTCTGGACGTATACCCAGGAGGACTGAAAGGAGGATCCCAAGCTGAAACTAAATTATTAAAATTTAAAATTTTAAATTTTAAATTGAATTATCACATGATCCTGAAATTCCTCTTCTGGACGTATACCCAGGAGGACTGGAAGCAGGATCCCAAACCAATATTTGTGCACCCACATGCACAGCACAATTATGTGCAATAACCAAAAGACAGAAACAACTTAAGTGCCCCTAAAAGAAATGCACCCATTTCTAATCTTTGAGGATTTCCACCAATATCTTTTTTCCCAGCTGTTTGTATTCTCATTTATTGTTATCTTTTGTTTCTAGCCTTCTAGACAAATTCAACAGTCCCTATCACTGCTAATTAGTAACTCTAAAAACAAAAATCTTCTGCAAGCAATTAGCAAATAATTTCCTGAAATGTATTTGTAGTTAAGAAAAAAAATAGAGGGTAACCTATATCTTAATTTTATTTCTAAATTTCTACAAACTATGTACACAGAGCTTTAGACCAGACAAGGCCTTAGCCAAGAGGTCAGGCTCCCGAGTCAAGCTGCCCGTGTCTGAAACACAACTCCTCCACACACTAGTTCTGTGGTCTTTCCTCTCCTTTCTGTTTAAAATCGAGGAACTCTTAGTACCTACCTCATAAAGCTATTGAGAGAACTAAATACCACTTCGCAATCACTCCCTTCAAAAACCACCACTGTCCTGAATTTTATTGTAAACTTTTTCTTGTTTTTAAAATAGTTGTATCACTAAATGTGCATACATAGACACTGCAGTTTCATTTTGCCCATTTAAAAATTACTTTTCTTTGGTCTCTTATTAATTGTTTTATTTTATGGTTTTAGATACATGGAAATTTGCAAAGAGAATAGAGAGAGTTCCCATGCATCTTGCACCCTCTTTCCCCTATTGCGAACATCATGCTTTACTCTGATACATTTATCACAATTCAGGAGCCATGATTGGTGTGTTACTATTAACTAGAGTCCGTAGGTCATTCAGATTTCCTTCCTTTTTACTTAATGTCCTTTTTCTGTTCTAAGGTCCCATCTGCAAACCACATTACATTGTATCATCACGTGTCCTTAGGCGCCTCCTGGTTGTCACAGTTTCTCTGACATTTCCTTGCTTTGGGTGACATGACAGTCTTAAAGATTACTGCTCAGGTATTTTGTAGAACATCCTTCCATTGGCGTTTATCTTACGTTTTTTCTCATGGTTAGCCTGGAGTTATGGGTTGGGGCGAAGAAGACCACAAAGATAAAATACCATTCTCATCAATTCCATCTAATGTATATACTATCAACATTACTTATCCCTGATGACAATAACCTTACTTACCTGGCTGAGGTAATATTTGTCATGTTTCTCCACTCTGCAGTTGTTTTGTTTTTTTTCCCCCCACTTTCCATACTGTACTCTTTTAAATGAAGTCACTAAACTACCCTATACACAAGGAGTGTGTTCCACCTCCTTGAGGGTGGAGTATCTACATGATTTATTTGAAATTCTTCCCCCTGGTATTTTTGCCTTGTCTCTCCCATTTATTTATTCACTCATTCATTTGTTTATTTATATCAGCTTGGATTAATGAATATATATTTTATACTTTGTGTTACAATCCAGTACTACTTTATTTTTTGGATCAAATTATTCCATCTTTGATCATGGGGAGCTCTTTCAGTAGGCTCCTGTTTCCCTTTGACAGAACCCCATCATTGTGGGGTTTTCTTGTTAATGTTGTTGGTTAGCACTTCTTTGCTCTCTGGCACGACAAGATGCAACAGGGTCATCCTATGTATTTCCTGCCCTAGTCCTAGGATTGATCATTTCTCCAAGATCCCCTAGATCCTTTTACTGGAGAATGGTATTAAAAATTACCACCTCGGTACTGAGTCTGCTCATTGCTAATGTGGTATTATGGCTCCAAGGCTCTCTCAGCTCACAGAGTGAGGCAATATATGTGTGTATACTAATCCATGTACATGGGTTTATCTATAAATACTTCTATGAGTATCCATCTGTATTAATATTAATGTAAACTAGAGTTCTAGCTCCAATTCTTTACTACATGGATCATTCTAGCCTTCTCTCTGCTTGTCTATAAAACTTCTGCTCCAAGAGTGAGAAATCTGGTTCTTCCGGGGATTTCTTTACTCATTGATTCCATAAATTTTTTGATTGCCTACAATTTGCCTACTATCACCTACGCTCTGCTCTAAGAAAAAGATTCTAGAAAAGATTGAGCAGTGAACAAAACAGACAAAATTTTTGCCCTTGTGAAGCTTATGTTCTAGTCAGGCCATTTGAAGTAAATAGAAATCCACTTTGGAGGATATATCTTCAACCCAGGCCTCAGATTTTACATTTCTTACTTGCTTCCTCACTCAGTGATACCTTTTTAATGATTAGTTTTTATTTTATCCAGTGTTGTTTTCAGCAAGAGGGTTGTTCAGAGAATCCAATCTGTCATATTGCCAGAAATCAGCAATTTTTTAAGAAGTTAATTTCTTTCGCAGCTCATTTTATGAAATAATCTCTGGATTTTAAGATCAACATATATTTAAATGTATTTATTACCTAGTATATGTTAATTCTTGTGCTTTTCCTTTTCTTATTTCCATGTATATGACCTTTCCATTACTCTCGTGGAGGCATTCACAATGCCTAAAATAAAAGTAATATTATTGGAGCAAAAATGAAAAGAGGGCGAAAGAGTTGTATTGTTAGGGGGAGGGTGTGCATAGTTTTATTCTAAAACAGTCTTTTGGTAATCAAAAAGGAAAGTCCTAAGGAAACCTAGAGATTGCATCCATAACAAAAGAATGAGGAAAAGAATAGGGAAAGAACCATGCCCCTCTGCCCTCTTCCTCTCCTTGACCCTGGGGAGAAAAGGCAAGTTGCCTCGGGGGTGAGGGAAATGGAGGAGGATCATTTGGGGCATAGCAGAGGCAGCTCCCAGGGCCTGCTCTGCTGGCAGCTCAGGCCAGTGAGGCCAGTGGAGACAAACTACCCACAGATCTTGGGTCCTTCAGGGGAGAAAATCACATGAGCTCTTGTCTTCTCGCCCTGGGGCGTGGGCCTCCTCTGGTCAGTTGCCTACATAATGCCCATGAACCATCCAGTGGAATATTCCCCTACCCCAAGGCTTTGCTAAAGCTTATCCACACTGCTCTGAATGTGTGAATCCCACCACCTTTTTTCAATGGCACATGACAGTGTGAAATAAAACAACGAGTGGGGCCCTTGATACCTAAATGAACAGTGGGAATGTGGGAACGGAAGGCCAGCATAAATGTCTGACTGGAACTGGAGATACACATACTTATGCCATATAACGTATATATATAGGTTATATGTATGTGTGTGTGTGTATACACACAAGAGCCCACGCACTCAACGTATACATATATAACTTTCTCTTCGTTTAGCTACAGAGTCGAGATGTGCACCATCGAAGTGTACCCATGTTTACTTTATTTTAAGTGAGGAAATTTTCCAATTTTGCAGCCATATGTTAGTTGGATGAGAGTGAGGATAGACTTGGACGTTCAAAATTAAGTGTTCTTTCTACACTGTGTTCTGAGCCGACCGGGGAAGTCCTATAGCAGACATTTCCTAAGATGGACAAAAATCCATATCCTTTAGAAACATGTTTAACTGAATTATTTATAATAATAGTTTTTAAGGCCAATTCTTATGATGGACTATACAGCAAACCTTTTAAGGAGCAGGGAGATTCCTGGTAACCCAGGCCCAGAGGCCAGCAGGCATCCCAGCAGCAGGGCCAGGGGCAAGCGGGGGCAGCCAGTTAAAATGGATTTTCATAAGAAAGGGACCTTCACAGGAAAGATGTGAGATTTCATATTCAATAAAAGCCAACCTACTGCTGTCTCTACTTCTGCTAACCATGGACTAAAAATACCAAGGTAACATCAACAAACCCACACATCTCATCCATCTCTGTCCTCAGAGGAATGCCAGCAACATTGCAGCCCCTCTAGGGAAATGTCTGACCAGAGAAGGCAGAACTCCTGGCAGCCAAGAGGACAGGAAGGAGGCTTGGAAATCAGCCCAAAGAGTTTCTACAGAGAAAAGATTTCACCAACAATTTAAATAATGCCTTTTAGTAAGAAATCTGCGAATGCCTGTGAAATATGAGCCTTTTAAAAGGAATCTCTACAGCACCTCTTCATCGAAAATAGAAGAAAATTTGTGGCCAATTTCAGAAGCATTTTATATTCAAAGCTCTCAGCTTACCAGGTGAAACAATTGCTTCTTTAGGCACCTACTTAACAGAGAGTAAGAAACATTAGAAGAGTTTCCCTAGAGATAGAGGATCTAGGAGCTCCAAAGACACTCAGCTGACAAACCGCTAGTCAGCCATCCTTTTCATGTGTATCAAATGCTTACTATATGCAATGTACTCTTTCTATAACTATCCATACTTTTCTTTCCTGCTCAAGAGCAAAGGATTTACATGTAAACAATTTGCAATAATAGGCATTTGTACCCAATGTAATGGAAGAACAGAAGGCATAATTAATTCTGCAGGGGATGGACTTGGATTGAGGGTGTCAGGGTGAATTCTAGAACTTTCTTTGAAACATTGGTTTCTTTTTTAGATAACATTAAGGGCTCTTTGTTTCCTGCCTGAATTCTTCTCATTTTTCATACTCAGCATCTCTTCTGTTAATTCCCATCTACCAGGGTTAGTTACCTCCCCAACCTAAAAGACTAACACCATGAATGTCAATTGATCGTGGCTTAGCCAATCCAGCCATAATTTTTACCTTAGTATCCCACAACTACTCCTCTGACTAAACCAAATGTGGATCTTAATCATTTCTCCGATATTGTATTTAAAGATGCATCCCAAGTGTCAGGCATGCAGGTGGCTGCAAAGTACTCTATCCTGCAAGAGTAAAGTCAGATCCCACATGCTACTAAATACAGTGGAAGATTCATTTTCTCCAAAGTTCTGAGGGAGAAGGGGACTTAAATCTTTCCTAGCCACATTTTGTGCCCATCTTTTGCTGAATTCTTGATACCAACCCCCCCCCAACATCCCATCTCCTGTCCACACTGACCCTTTCCCTCACCAAGTCAACCCGCAAGTAGACATTTCCCTGCTTCTTGAAGTTTCTAAAGTACCACCAAAAGTGTGAGGAATCCACATCTCAATGCAACAAGGCAGTCAGCCTAAAATCCACATTATCCCCCGTGCTTACAATTTTCTTTTGCATTCCTGCTGCTAGGAACAACAATTCATCCCTCTTCCCTCCCTTCCTTCTCCCCTGCCCCTCCCTTCCCCCTCCTCCCTCTCCATTCCCTTTGTTTCTCACTATTTCCAGGGGAAGAACTAAGTTGTAGGAGACCTGAAGCCTATACTATCCTGAGGGCCCTTTCTAGGGCAAGCATTACAAAATTATGAATACAAAATTCTATACAGCGTCTCAGAAAGTACCCATGCAAATGAGGTGCCCTGAAACCTATGCTTCATTAGCTCCAGTCCCCTTCCCCGCTGCTGCTGCCGACAATCTTTTCTCCTCTGGGGCCTGCCAACCCCCAGCACTTCCATTCAGGCTGTTTTTCTTACAAAGAACCAAGAGGGATCAACTTTCATACCCTCAAAATGTTGGAATGTATTTTGCTAAATCACATAGTTTTCTCTCCAAATATTTCAAAGCCTACTGCTTTTAAATGAACATGCTTAACTTCTGTTGTGCTTAGCTAACACTCGAATTCTAAGTTCTGGATCCCCCATCCTTCGGCCTACTTAGAGGTCACCCTTCGCCTTCACTGTGTCCACCATCGCCACTCCAGCCAGGACATATCAGTTTCAGGTTTCACCTAGAACACAGCTCCCCCAGATGCAAGGGGTTGCTCTTGCTCATAGGTGTGAATAAACTGAGGGACAATTGACAACTGACAGTCTTTGGTTGAATGGGGGGGGAGGTATTTATGGAAAAGAGGCCCAGCCCTCTTCTGTGGAAGGTGGAATAGAAAGGATGTCAGTTTGGGTGAGATATTATGACCTAATCCATCAATTCTAAAACTGTTTTTGAATACCCTGTATTTTAGGGCAAAAGCTGAACTTCAAACAGGATGAAGAGGTAGGATCTATCTAGAAGGATACGTGGCAAGGAGACTCCCAGGGAAACCTGAGTACACAGAGGCATGTAAATTGCCCACAGTGAATCCAGGCGGCAGAACGTCTCATGAAGCGTGTCCTCTGGTATGTACCATAGTGCTAATGATAATAGAAACAGTAACAAAAATAGCTATCAATTATTAAGAATTTATTTCCAGCAGAAACTGTGCTAAGTGCTTTGTGGAATACATGTAATTCTCATATCAGTTCTGAAGGGGAGATGTTACTATCTTCCGTTTCACAGTAAGGAGATAGAGATTTGGGAGAGTTATGAATCTTCCAGAGTCAGATACTTGGTAAGCAAAGGATGCAAAATTCAACCCCAAGTCTGTTTCACTTGCAAACTATATAATATTTTGGTTAAAACATATGGAATTGGAGTACCTGGCTGGTTCAGTCAGTGGAGTGTGCAGCTCTTGATCTCGGGGTTGTAAGTTCACATCCTGTGTTGGGTGTAGAGATTACTTAAAAATAAAATCTTAAAAGAAAAAAAGAAAACATACAGAATTGCTGTTTTTGTAGGTCAAAAGTAGTTAATTGGCAATTTCATATATTCGATAACACCCAACTCTCAGCTTCAAGCTCTGCTAAAAGTCTGATAATCATTGCTCATGACTAATGAGAAGTTTCTAGGCTTGCAGAGTTAATATCCATAATGGCCATGAGGGGCAGCAAAGACCCCAGAGAGCTAAGAGCCCCACCACCTAAAGAGATGCAGCAGGTGGTATGACCTGGAGAGTTGGAGTCAACTTCCTGAATCATTCAGAGCTGGGGTCAGCACAATTTTCCTGGAAAGAGCCAGATAGGCCATAGTTTTGGCTCTGTAGGCCCTACGGCCTCTGTGGCACTCCCCAGTCCTGCGGCTATGGCATGAAAGCAGCCATAAACCGCAGATGGATGAGGCTGAGTTCCAATTAAACCTCCTTTACAAATACAAGCTGCACAGTTTGCCAACCCCTGATATAGAAGAATGATTTCCCAGGTTTTCTTAATGGGATTCGGGCAGGAGAAGCATCCCTTGAGCTAACAGAGAAACCCCAGTGGATGTGGAAAGCTTTAATAGATGAGGGGACAAGACAGCACAGCGGCTAATACTCTTGATTCTCGGATCAGACCGCCAATCTTTGACTTTCAGTCTCTGAAAGAGCCTTTGGCTCTTTGCTTCACCGTGTGATTTTGAGTGAGAACTTTAACTAAGCCTCAATGCTGTCATCCATATAATGGAATCATAGTAGTACCTACTTCATAAGGCTGTGAGAAATAAATGAAAGAACCTAGGTAATATCTTAGAGCAATGCCTGGCTTATCATAAGCCCTTGATAAATGTTAGTTGGGTGTCCAAGGGTACTCACCCAGGCGTCTTGGCATTTTTCTGCTAAAGCCTTGCAGCTAAGGACACTAGTGATAAATTCCTATGTTCTTGGAGAAGATCCACTCTTTACTACTTCCACGCAGGTTATTCAAAGAGAGCAAATCCAGTGCTGAGACCATCACCCCATCTCGGCATTATTAGAACAAACTCAGCCTTCAAAAGGAGGGCTGCAGGAAACTGTGGAAAGAGCCAAGATGTCCATCGACAGATGAATGGATAAAGAAGATTTGGTATATATATATACAATGGAATATTATGCAGCCATCAAAAGGAATGAGATCTTGCCATTTGCAACGACATGGATGGAACTGGAGGGTGTTATGCTGAGCGAAATAAGTCTAATCAGAGAAAGACATGTATCATATGACCTCACTGATATGAGGAATTCTTAATCTCAGGAAACAAACTCAGGGTTGCTGGAGTGGGGGGTGGGGTGAGAGGGATGGGGTGGCTGGGTGATAGACACTGGGGAAGGTATGTGCTATGGTGAGCGCTGTGAATTGTGCAAGACTGTTGAATCACAGATCTGTACCTCTGAAACAAATAATGCAATATATGTTAAGAAAAAAAAAAAAAGAAGAAGATAGCAGGAGGGGAAGAATGAAGGGGGGGATATCGGAGGGGGAGACGAATCATGAGAGACGATGGACTCTGATAAACAAACTGAGGGTTCTAGAGGGGAGGGGTGTGGGGGGATGGGTTAGCCTGGTGATGGGTATTAAAGAGGGCATGTTCTGCATGGAGCACTGGGTGTTATGCACAAACAATGAATCATGGAACACTACATCAAAAACTAATGATGTAATGTATGGTGATTAACATAACAATAAAAAATTTTTTTAAAAAGGAGGAAAATTCACAGAGGTGAAGTGAGGGTCCTCGTCTCTCTGCCTAAGCCATTTAAAGAAAGATTCCTAGGACTGCTATTAGAGACAGAGGAGAAGGAGGGACCCTCACTCCTAATCACCAAACTACAGAAATATGAGTCCAGAGCTTCTATGAGAAAGGAGAGAACATGCTGACAGAGTTAATAGAGGGTGTGGGGGTGGCATAAATCCCCTTGAATTTAAGGATTACAAGAACATAAAGATCGAGGCCTGTTTTCCACATGGTGAATGTTGAAAGGCAGAAGAAATACTGGTGTGTTGGAGTAGAGAAGACCTGGTATGTTAAAGGGTCAGCCATTGGGCAAATTACAATCCTACCATTTAGTGAGGCAGGGCGCATGAATTTCCCATGGGTCAAATGATAACACAGAAAACAGTCAAGAATGAGCTGCTGTAACATGCACCCCATTCTGAAGCGCCAGTACTAGAACGGGTGAGACATACTAGGGAGTCAGGGGTTTAATCTGGGGAGTCACCATAGTCATCTGGGTATCCATTGCCTGCATAAGGGAGCCACAGAAAATACCAGCAATCCAATCTACAGCTGCAGGCAGATACAACTCTGTTCATCTTCCTGTAATTCCTGTAATTTCCCCTTCCTCTGTGCTAACCCTGAAGAAGACGGAAGCAGGAAGTTGTATAGGGAATAAAGAATGAGAAAACAGATCATGTCTTACTTTCCACAGAAATCCCCGAACCAAGGGTCAGTACTTAATTACTGGGAAGGGGGAAAGTTTTTCAGTGGATATGAGGTTGAAATTGTGATTGATTGTACTGCATTTTTTAAGGCCCAAAGTCAGAGTCACCCAAAATGGCTGTTTTTCAAGAATTGAAACCAACTGAAAATATGTGGGAGTTCCTAAAATATCATCTAAAGTATGGAAGGAAGGTCAGAAATCAGAATGTTTGAGGGAAGCAGTGGGAGAAAACTAACGCCATTCTCTGTTTGTGGGCCCAGTGACTTTAGCCGACTTCATAAACCGATGGCATCTGCTATTATGATTCAGCCTGGACATGTGCATGTACACGAAGCAGAGAATAATATTTGTAGAAACAGTAATGGGATATTTTAGCCAAAGGGTGTCCAGGGTGTGGGACAGATATGAGGTGAAGGGGAGAGTGTGAGCTTGGGCAAGGGAAATATTTACTCATTTAAGAGTTGAGAAGACAGAGGCACCTGGGTGGCTCAAGATGGTTAAGCCTCTGCCTTCGGCTCAGGTCATGATCTCCAGGTCCTGGGATCAAGAGTGCCCACGTCAGGCTCCTTGCTCAGCGGTGAGTCTGCTTCTCCCTCTCCCTCTGCCCCTTCCCCCACTCATGTACACGCACACGCTCTCTCTCTCTCTCAAATGAATAAATAAAATCTTAAAAAAAGAGTTGAGAAGACAGAGTGAATCTGCAGAGATGCACGGAAGACACCAAGCACACCAGGAGAGACTATTTTCCCCATTGTCCTAAGGCAAAAGTTCTATCATCTCAGAAAGAGGAGGATGGGCAGACCACAGAGGTCTACTATGAGGAGCAAGCTCTTTAGCTGTGATTTTTCACACATGAAATTAACCCAGAGAAAACTGACAAGAGGGCTACTGAATGTTTAAGCAGTGGTGGTGGGAAGAGGATGCTGGGTTTGGCTGACAAGGCTTGTGAGTGTTTAACCCATAAAGCAAGATCAGGGTCCCCAAATGTGTACCACCGGGAGCAAGCTAAAAAAGACATGCAGTCTCCAAGAAGGGCATCTTTCCTGTGTTAATGGAGGATAACGAATAACAAGAATCCTCACTGGGGAAGAGCTAGGGAAGGGGCTGCCAGTTCAGTTATTTAAGAAGTATAGTCCCTTCTTGGTCAGGCAGTCTTTGCAATTCTTCGTCAGCAAGATTTGGTATTTTCTGTGAACCAGAGATGGATCTTTGTTTCCCGCTATCCTATCTTTCTATATAAAAGTTCTTCTTCCATCATTGTATATTGTATATGTTGAAGACAGATAATTTATCATTTTAGTTATGAGTCACTAGAGCATGAGCTACATTCAGGCCTGAGGGAGAGGATAGCGTGTCACACAAGGGTCCTGAACTCTAAGTGGGATGTGGTAACTGGACAAGACTCTGCTGTGCTCTCCATGTGTTCATTGATGAGGAAGAAGGGCCTCTGTGGATGTTAGTTAGCCAAAGGAATGGGTCAATATTTTGGATTATCTAGCTGAAGACTATTCACCATGCCCTTCCTCTTGACCTCCTCTACCACTGAGGCTGGAAAGCTGAAATACCCACTTTCTCAGACATGCTTGCAGCTTGGGGTAGCCAAGCAACCCAGAGCTGGCCAGTGAGGTGTAAGTGAAAGTTACTTGTGAGACTTCAAAGAAATATTATTAGTTTTTTTAAGGAACAGACTTGGCTGCCAGTTTCTTTAGCCCTTCCTTCTTTTTTGCTGACGCCTTCTTTTTTCTTCTTGCTTAGACTACATGTACAATGCCTGGAGCTGTAGCAGCCCTCTTACAACGTGAAGATGAAATTCAAGAAGGATGAAATGAGAGGGAACCCCTATGACATTGTTAAGCTGCTGTTCCAAATCCACGCTTCTCAATATATAAGAAAAATAAACTCTTACTTGGTGAAACCAGTGTGATTGAATTTTCTGCCATTTGGATCTTAGTTAATTCGTAACTGATGTAATGAAATGCTGTACAGCCATAAAGCACATGTTGTAGAAAGAAGATTATTTATCAAAGTATGCTAATAGATTTTAATTCTTAAAAAGTCCTGTGGTCAAATGGTTTGGGAAACAAGTTAAATCAGATTAAACAGTTTATTTTATTTAAGGATGTGTAACATACTGCTTATACTAAACTGAACCACAAGATTCCATTTCATTGTCCCTCTCAATGCACTAGGTTTACTAGCATAGACTTTGGGAAATTCAGTTGTATAAAAAAATCAATAATCCAGAAAATAGTTGATAACATTGCTAAGTGAAAAAAAAAAACAGGTTATAGACAGAATGTATTTCTGTTCATAAGGTTATGTTTAATGAATAATTTTATCTATTTATTTCTTTATCTACTTACTTTTCTTTTCCAAACCCTCTAAATAAGTTTCAGCTACTATACATTATTTACATAATGAGAAAAACACAATTAATACATTTTTCTCAGTAGACTCGTTTACTTGTGTGGAGTGGTTAGGAATGTGTTAAGCTCCTGTGCATTGTATTAAGTAACAGAGCTGCATTCTTGCAGTTTACCCACCTGGATAGTCTGACTATTCTAAGATTGCCTCACAGTTCAGTGAAATACTCTGTTTGCTTAAAACGCTGCTGACTGGGCACGTGACCAGCTGGGGAGATGGGCAGGTGAGGGCATAAGGGGTGGGGCCTGGAGTCCTCTGGTTGCTCGGGAGCAAAACTCTCCAGCTCGGATTAGTCTATGACATTAGCAGAAGTGTTCTTTTTTTTCTTTTCTTTTTAAAGATTTTATTTATTTATTTGAGAGAGAGAGCCCGCACAAGCGGGGCAGAGAGGCAGAGGGAGAGGGAGAAACAGATTCCCTGCTGAGCGGGGAGCCAGACACAGGGCTGGATCCCAGGACCCTGGGATCATGACCTGAGCCGAAGGCAGACGCTTAACCGACTGAGCCACCCAGGAGCCCCAGCAGAAGTGTTTTGAGGAGAAGATAGAAACTTCAGTTTAAAGATAATCTGAAGAAGGTTCTCACATGAGTTCCAAACGGACAAGTTCCTAGTGAGTATGGACTCTTTCAGTTCTGTCAAAACAGTAAAAATATATTAAGGAATAAATTAAAGAATATTAAAACCACCAGAATATCATTCCATGTATTTAAGTGACTATATAAAGTGGCAATTAGGTCAAAACTAATTTGCTATGAAAAATAGTGATTATTTGTAACTTATTTGGACAATGGTTGCTTTTCTAGGACATTTGACAAATGCAAAAAGAAATACAAATATAGATTATCAAATCATTTTGCTATGGGGGACATTAGAAACTTGAATGGGATCTGAGAATTAGATGGAAATAATGTATGGCTATCAGTGCCTCATTTCAATAGTTGTATCATGGTTTTATGGGAAATAGCCTTGTTTGTAGGAACTACACACTAACATATTTGGGGATAATGGGATATCAGTTTGGAAACTCCCTCTAAATGGTTCAGGGGGGAAGTTCTCTTTTTTCTCGACAGGTATTTTCCTTGCAACTTTTCTATAAGTCTGTGATGATTTCAAAATATAAAATATGTATTTTCAAATGATGATCAAGGAAATAAATATCCTAAATTTCATTCTTCACTCTTGCTCTTTCCTCTAAGCTATATTGCTGTGGAAAGGCATTCTGTCAGTATGGTTCTTTCTAATGAGCACACTGACAGCTTCTGAATTCTATTCAGAGGCTGAAAACACTTTGTTATTTAGTAACTATTTCCACCAATGAAAATAATGTATGCTCAAAAAAATAGTAAATATTACTACCTCGTAATCCTTTGTATTTTCCAAGGCAATTTCACAGACCTTACACCACGGGGTCCTCATCAGATTGGTAGGCCACTTGGAGGAACTGAAAGAGAACAGGCCCTTGGCTAGGGATGATGTGGCTGTGATTCCAGTTCCACAAATCCTAGCTATGTGACTTGAGAATATTAACTAAACTCTCTGAGCCTCTGCTTTATTACCAGAACCTCCTAAATAGTAGATTTACTATTTATGAAAATTATACTTTTTATTTTGAAGACTTAATGAGGTAAAAACCACTAAGTCAAGGCATAAATCATAATCAGGGATCATTCATTTATTCAGCTGACAGTTATGGTATACCTGATAAGTGCCAGGCATTTTTCTAGGCACAGGAGACATAGCTGTGACCTATAGATTTGGTCTTGCTATTATGGAGTTCATGGTCTAGTGGGAGCAGAGAAGGGGGGACAATTAAAGGTGATGGCGTAGAGTAATTGAGGGTAAGGTGGAGTGACTTTTGGTAAAGGTAGTCACAGGAGGCTTCAAGAAGAGTTAAAACTTCAGTAATGTGAAGCATCCATCCTAAGATCAGGACAGGCAGAGCTTCCATTGTTGCCCATCAAAGGTTGCCCTCAGAGGGGAAAGATTGCTTTGTGGAAATACAGGAGTGCTTACCAAGGGGAACAGCTTCCTGTCCGCACCCTGTGATCTCGGTGATAGGCTTCAGAGTTTGTGAACCATAATCTGCTTGTATTGGTCAGGGTTCTCAAGAGTAACAGGATAGATAGATAGATGATAGATAGGTAGATACATAGATGGATAGATGATATTTGTTATAAGGAATTGGATCACACAATTACAGAGGTAAAGAATTCCCACAATCTGTCATCTACAAACTAAAGACCCGGGAAAGACAGGAGTTATTTCAGTCTGAATCCGAAGGCCTGAGAACCAAGGGAACTGATTATCTAAATCCCAGCGCAGGGCAAGAGAAGATGAGATGAGATGTCCCAGCTCGAGTAGCCAGTCAGGAAAAAAAGAGGAAAATTCCTCCTTCCTCCATCTTTCATTGTGTTCAGGCCCTCAAAAGAGTAGATGGTGCCCACCTACAGACAGCAAAGAAGACAATCTACTTGACTGAATCCACCAGTTCAAATGCTAATCTCATCTGAAAACACCCTCACAGACTCAGAAACAATGTTTAATGTAGGCACCCCATGACTCACTAAAGTTAACACGTAAGTAACCATCATATACCTTGATGCCTGTACTTGTGGCACATTCATGGAGGAACCATATCAGAGTGAACAAAAGTAGTCCATTTAAGTATCCCACACTCTAACTCAAACAGAAGAGATTCTGTGACAGCATACCCCTAGGCTTCTTGGGGCATTTTAAAGCTGGTTTAGTACTATGGTGGGTGGGTGGGTGGGGGATATATTACTGGATTTTTTTTAAATAGGGTAACATTTTATGAGAACATTACTTCTGAAACCAGTTCTTTCCTGTTCTCCTAACTCAAAAATTATACTTCCACTTAAAGATTATATTAGAGCAATTATTCCCAAGTGTGATTAAGAAGCTTAGAGAAAATAAAGTCCTTGTGGCAACATGTAGGTAAGCTGCCTTACATTTGAATTGCCATGACCCACATAAGAAGCATGAAGGAAAAGAAAATAGAAGTTTTTCCAAACCTAAAACCTCCAACTGTCTATCCTAATAGTCATGGATTGTCTACAAATGTGGATTATTGGTTTTATTGCCATCGATTTTGACTATTCACATCAGGAAAAGTTTTATCACTTGATTAATGCTTCAATATTGTTTAACTGAAAAGTTTTTGTAACTCAAAAATGGAAAACTCCCGAATTAGAAAGCCTCGTTTGCATTTATGTGTCTGGCTATTGGTGTTGTAAATGATTTCTCAAGTCGACATTCACATTCCAAGCTAGGATTGCTCTCAAAGAATTCTGAAGTGTTTTCTATATTTGGTAGAACCGTATCAGAAACCAAAATATGCACATTTAATTTTAAAAGAACATACCATGCATTACATGTAATTATAGCTCCCAATTCCCTTTACATTTTTCTTCCCCAGGAAAAAAAAATGCTTTCCAACTATAGTTGATACAGGCCATTTGGCCTCAGACCAAAAAACTCCCAAAGTCCTGTGAGTTCCTAGGAAAATGAGGTGTCAATCACAGACAGCCTAGTTCAGAGGGCTAGGTGTGCCAAGCATCCCATGACAAGAGGTAGCTGGAGCCAAGATTATTATCCTCTCCCTCCCCATCTAAATCTCCCTTCCTAAGAAGGACTCAAGCACACAGAGCAGGTGTTGAGTAAATATTCCAGAATTAACAAAATGTCCAGAGCCTGCTAACTGTCTCCCAATGTCATCCCTTCTTCCTTCTCATTCCTATTAGCTGAGCAAATGACTGCCCATCTACAGACTGCTTCTCCCATCTAGGCAGGGTCATGTACCCAAGTGTTTGCAAATGGAGTATGAGTGGAAGTTATTCCTCAAAGGAAGTTGCATACCCTCTACTACTCTTTCCTTCTTCCTTTTGATTGAACAACTTTGACCATGCAGATGAAGACAAATTCTGAGGGGGTCGTAAAGCCACAAGATAAAGGATCTTGGTTTCTTGAATGACATCATGGAGCAAAGCCACCTGCTTCCATGGTGTTACAGGAGAGAAAAATAAGCTTCGTTTTGTTTGAGCCACTGTATTTTTGAGTTTCTTCATGACATCATTTCAATTTGTGCCCCTACTGATACATAAAGCAATGAATTTGACCTATATTCAATCATCTCCATTCTTTGTGCCACTGTGCTATGCTCAGTGGGAAATAGAAACAATGAAAAAGTATAATTCTTGCCCTCAAAGAGCTTAAAAACTGTAGAAAAAGATACATACAGAAGGAACTACAAAGCAAGGAAGGACACAGTAGTGCTTCAGGAAGCAAGAAAGCACAGTGTCCTGCCAACCAACAGCATTTCTTAAGCACCCAACATGTGGAATGATAAGCCATCCTCCCCCAAAATAAGAACAGGGAAGCTTATTTTCACCCATCTTTCCTTCCTGCCTATTTCATATTCTTTCTTCCCTCACTGAGTACCCGGGGACTTCATGCTAATATAAGCCTCACCTCAAGAGTCCATCAGTTTTGGATGGTACTGTACATCCATATTTCCATCAAAACATATATGTCCAGTGTCCTTGTTCCTTAGATTCTTACTACCCAGATGACTTTTTTTTTAAGTAGGTGGAGCCCATTGTGAGACTTGAACTCCCAACCAAGAGATGGAGACATGAGCTGAGACCAAGAGTCAGGCGCTTAACTGACTGAGCCACTTAGGTACTTCCTGGATGACTTCTTTGAAAGTCATTATGGGCCCAGGTATTAAAGGTAAAGTGGGTTGCTTCTTCTTTAATAATAATAGCTAACATTTTTAAAAACACTTCCTGTATTCCCGCTACTACCCTAAGTTGTTTATATGTAACTCACTTAAGATGCACTGCTGCCCCCTGAAGAAAATTCTGTTAGTAAGGAAACCAAGGCTCAGAGAGTTCCAGCAACTTACCTAATCTTACACCGCAAATAAGTGGTTAGTATTTGAGCCCAGGTAGTCTGACTCCTGAGCTTCTAGACTCTGTGTTCTTAACCACCACATTATACAACTTTTAACATTTTATCTGTCATCTTTGGAAAATAAGCATCTTTGAATGCTAAGCAGTGTGATAATAGGAGTTAAAGCTGCCTTGGCAGGACCATCAGGAAAGAGAATTTGATGTGAAAAGTCCCCACATCGGCCCTTGTAGATAAGAACTTATCAATTATATGTCAAACCAAGCCCACTGTCCTGTTCATAAGGTTAAATGAAGACTCTTAAGGAGACAAAAGACTATTTCCCTCATCTCAAGGACTTACTACGTGAAAGACACCTGCAGTGTGTCTGTCTGTTCTACGATGGGCTGATGATTCTTTAAGGAAAGAGTGGGCTCTTATAAATAGGAAGAGAATATACTTGGATACCATTCTATAGGGAGATAGTATTTCCCAAAGTAAAGGGTGTTTTGATCACCTCCTCTTTACTCCCCTGGTGAGGAAAGGATTCCCTCCCCAGGATTATCAGGATGGGCAGATGCAAGACACCTGACACTGGATGGATGAACTTCCAGCAGTTTTTTAGTCATATACCCACAGCCTGGGGGAGAAGGACACCGTGTGCCACTCTGGAGGATTTGACTGCGGAACCAAATGAAGAAGCAGGGATTTTGAAAGGCAGGCTTTGCAGTAGCAAGAGTGTGAGGTAACCCTGGTTCCTATGGAAGGATGCAGTTGGCTGGTGCTAGCTTATAGGTGGTCAGGGAACTGGAGTCTGAGATGGAGGGATAAGCAGGCACTGTGCCTGTCACGGTGATAAGGAGGGTTGTTTGGGCAGGGGATTTTATCTACAAGGTAGAGTAAGGGAGAGAAGCTTGTGAGTAGGCCATTCAAGGCCCTCCAGTTTCAGACATCAAAGCAGCATGTAACATAAAACCTCAGTTTCAGGCCTTAGACCACAAGAAGGGAGGGGAGTCCTGGGGGTAGTAAAATGTGTTTCAAGCAGCTCACATACATGCCCATAATCACACTGAACCTCCATGCCCATAATCACACTGAACCACCTAGAGGTGAGAAAGTTACCTCCTTCTTAGGTCTCATTCAGTCCTCCAATTTTGTCAAGGAGCAAGTCTGAGATTAAGGCCAGTGTGCACTTACGGCCTCACTAACTCTTGCTAATCTTCCTTTTTTTTGTTTGTTTCTTTTTAAAAATTTTATTTATTTATTTTTTTCACCATGATACATGCACTCCTTAATCCTCATCACCTATATCCTCCATACCCCCAGTCACCTCCCCTCTGGTGATCATCTGTTTGTTCTCTAGAGTTAAGGGTCTGCTTCTTGGTTTGTCTCTCTCTCTCTCCTTTTCCTTTGTTCATTTGTATTGTTTCTTAAATTCCACATGGGAGTGACATTATATAGTATTTGCTAATCTTCCTTTCTGACAATAACACAGCAAGCCAGGTCCCTGCTTCTTAGGCGACAGTACAGCTAAAATTCAGAAATAGTTTCCTTCTCATTGCATTCATATTTCTAGTGGATGATACTGATTTTCCAATTATGTGATAGAGTTGCCTTTTAAAGTAAATATAAATTTAAACTGCAAGCATTAAAGGAATATTGAATAAATGATACTAATTGCCAATATTAGAGACGGAAGTAGAATTATTGAACAGAACACATTGAATGTGGGAAAGATTCTGTGAAGGACATGAATTTTCTGGTTCATCTGCTCTGGGCACAGTGCTAACAACTCTTAATATTAATTGAATCCATCAAGTTTGGGTATTAACACACTCTGAGGAAGCTTTGGGATTTTTTGTTTGTTTTGTTTAATTTAAGACACTTAAGGACTAAAGACAACAAAAAAAGTTTAGTTGCAAAGACTAGAACCCATGCTATGGAATCAGTTATACACAGTTTACCAAATAGCAAATACACACACACACACACACACACACCCTGCTAGTACAAGTAATTATGTCAACTATTGTTTTCCCCATCCTAGGAGAGAAACGAAGACTGATTTGGAGCGACAGAGGTCAAGTCTATGTCCTGGCTCTAGTCCCGTTGTCCTTTGGGCTACATTTTTTACTTCTTGTCATATTTTAGGTACTCTTTTTCTTGTTTCAGAAACACTGCAGCACAGCACACAGACAAGAAATGGAACTCTGCAGCTAGACAGACCTGGGTTCAAATTCTCACTCTGGTACCTACTTCCTCAGTAACTTTGGGCAAAAGACTTAGCCTCTTTGCACCTGATTTTCCTCTTCTATAAAGTGAGGCTTATATCTCATTTGGAGAGGTGCTGTAAATACTAGAACTAATTCTGGAAAAGGGCCCATCAGGGTGCCTAACGGCACCCTAAGTTCCTGAGAGCTAGCAAATGTAGCCAGTTGTTCCACGTTTGGAATTTAAAGTAAGTGCTTCTCTGCCTGGACTTTAGTTGGCATCAGGTGCTTTACTACTCTCTGTAGTTCTCTTATTTGCTGCTACAGAAACATGACATCCAAGGACCCTGTAGAATGGTGTTTCTTCCTTTGCCATTGCTTCCTAGCAAAATGCCTCTTCAAAAAATGCCTGCTCCAGTTACAATGGCAAAAAGAGAATTCTTATCAACCAACTTGGCTGTAGGCAGAGAGAAAGTCTCTCTCCTGGACTTTTATCCAGTATGAGCAAAGTGCCCAAAGCCAGAAGCCTCTGGAGGGACCACAAAAATGTTTGAGACTGGAAAAATTATAATGGTACCAACACACAAACATAAAAATCTTACTAAATCAAAATCGCTAAAAAGCTTAGCTGAAGAGCTACAAAATGTAATATTGTGCTGGAGTGGGGTGAATGGTGGCCCCAAAGATATCAGAATCTCTAGAAGCCTTTAAATGTTACCTTATCTAGAATAAGGATCTTTGCAGATGGGTTCAAGTTAAGGGTTTGGAGATGAGATAATCCTGACTTATCTGGGTGGGCCTTAAATGCCATCACTAGGGTCCTTATAAGAGAGAGACAGAAGGAGATTACACACCCAGAGAAGAGAGCACAGTGAAAATGAAGGGAGAGATGGAGTGATGTGGCCACAAGCCAAGGAGTGCTAGCCGCCTACAGAAGCGGAAAGAGGCAAGGAAAGGATTCTTCTCCAGAGTCTCCAAAGGGAGCATGACCCTGTCAACACCTTGATCTTAACCCAGCAAAACAGATTTTGGACATCAGGCCTCACCAACTGTGAAAGAATACATTTCTATTGTTTTAAGCCGTCCAGTTTGTCACGGCAGCTGTAGGAAATGGATACAAAGGCCAGCTTCTCATCTGCAGCTCAACTCATATAAACAATGGCAAAGTTTACATCCTAAGACCATGCATCCTTAACAGCACTCAACTTTATAAAAGACCTTTCATCAATGTTGTAGCCCCAAATAATTTGTAATATGCCAAGTGGGTGTATTTTAATATATTTGATATGGTGAAGAATGGAGCTTTCGAAATAAAAAAAAAAAAGTCCCTGGATTTGTGGGTCCCTAATTCCTCAGAACCGCTCTTGTGGCATCCCCCATGGTGATTGGGATTAAAGGCTATTTTATTATTTAACTGCAGATCCATTGTCCTCTTTCTCAAATACCAAATTCGGGAGCTCAAGCACTTAGCTGGAGAAAAAATAAATGTACTTTGTAGGTGAAGCACTGTTTTTTGGTCCAGCTTTACCATTAATTTTTTTTAATAAAGACTTTGTCCTAGGTATAAAATGCATTTAGGTAATCCCAGTTAGAGAGCTCAGGCTTTGATGATAACTCCGAATAGGTGTTTGCTTTCTGCAAAGCTGTTCTCTGAGCAATCTTGAGGATTGGAAGGTTTAATGTTTTTCCTGAAATACTTAGAAGATAAAATAATTGAGCACAAGAGGCAGCGTGGTGCTGGGCAGAACATTCTGGATGAGCAGTCTGTGAGCTTGGGTGCACTTGGCTGTGTGAGCTCAGCACTGGCTGACCCTCCTGAATACAGTCCTCATCTATAAACCAAGGGGCTGGCAACCTGACTCTTAAAAGATACCTTTCCCTTCTAAAAGTCTGTCTCTGGTGCATCAGAAAAATGTTAAAATAAGATTGATATCACCTTTGGCTGGTCATAATGGATGATGTTTCCCTTATACTTTTTTGTACATCTTGAAATTTTCAACAATAAGAGATATTCCCCTTCAAAACCAGAAAATAATAGGAATAAAAGGGTGCTTTGAGTTGCATTCAATTTGTGTCTGTACTCTAAAATAGAAGCTTGGGCTCTGGTTTCCTTGCTTAGGTGCTTACTTGCCATCGAAGTCACCTCCTTTGCATTGACTGAGTCCCAGACCTGGTCCAATGGTCACTTGAAGATGAGCCTGGTTACCCAAGGTGAGCTCCCCTCTTGACTCTGCCTGACTCCCCTCGAGACTTATTGGGGCTGCGAAGGGCACCTTACAGGATGGCTTGTTAAGGTCTCTATCATGGTGAAATGGAGCGAGCCAGCACTGAAACACACTTTCTAGTAAGACCTGCCATTTATACAACAACATCTTTTTACCTGACACTAATTCTTAGTCTCCCTTGACTGGTGAGATGGTCCAGGGAAACTTGTTTAGACTCAAGATGAATTCTAAATAACTACAAACCTTTATTATTCTTATCGGGCCCTTGCATGTGGTCTCCTATTCAGGCAGAGAGACTAATCCACAAGGTTTGGCAGCTTACCTATGGAGGAGGCAATTTACCTTCCTAAAGACTTCCAGTTTTATCATCATGAGCACCTTTTAAGTTCATCTCTGAATATAATGAAGTTAAGGCTACCCCAGCTGATAATTCAAAATCTGCATATTCAGCTTTGTGTCCTTTCTATTCCTTTCCCTCTCACCAAGGTAGTCATGAAAAACAAACCCTCAAACATCTTCAAAAGCTGTCAGGGATCACTGTTGTAACATAAACTACTTTTAAAAGTCCTGTTGCCATGGGGATAGATTCCTATCATATCTTTCTTTTCAACTAAAGCTTGACTGGAATATTTTTAGCAGTGAACAGTAAAGTCTGTTTATTAAAAGTTGTTATTAATTTGTGCAAACAAATTTCTGTAGGTTTAAAGCAACTTTGAATCACACATAAGCATGTTGGCTAGAATTTTTTTTTTTTAAATCTGAGTTTCTAGATCATTTTCATTATGTGAGTGATTTCTTTCCAAAACTAATTACTAAAGGGAGTAGGGCAGGGTGAGAAGAGAAATAGCCAAGCAGAGCGAGAAAAAAAAAGAAAAAGGGATAAGCATTTTTCTGGGGATCAGAGAAATCCTGATCATGTAACAATGTTTTTTTCACCCTGCTCTGAGAAAAACCAATTCCCTAACTCAGATGCTTCAGGAGAGAACTGGTTTTCTGAGCCAGTAAATCATGACTGCCTCCGGCACTCAGTTCCCACAGCTGTGAATGTGACCTCGGACCAGCTTGGTGGTTTCCAGGCTGCCAGGAGTTTGGAGGAGTTTGGAGGGCTCAGAGCATGTGCCTTCGGGGCAGCCTGGAGTCGCCAACCTACAGCATTTATCTGGTAGGTACACCAACCCAGATAAAACTTTGCTAGAAAGAAATAGGATCGAGGGTGGTATTGTTTGTTAAAGAATTGAAAAATGGGACTGGCTGATCACTGCTATAATGGTAGCTATAATATAAAATGTGTTGTTTTTACATTTTACGATGCCTGGGCCTATCAGTTCCTTACATCAACATCCATCACTTCTAGTCCTCATGACAATGTTGCAGGACAGACAGTATTATTCCTTTTTTGCAGATGAAATCGATGACCTCACACAGAGGCAGGACCTTCCATCTCTTTTTTTCTATTCAGAATATACAAGTTATAAGTGAGTAAATTGCAAGAAACCTACTTCCATGATCAACACCTCTATTTTCCCATACAATTTTAATATTTTTCTCAATTCCAACTCCTTACATATTTTACTACTTTCTCCCTCTCAAATAACTTAGGACACATTCTCCCAGGACTCGTTCAGAGAACCATTCCCTAGTTTAATGCCCCTCACTAGATAGGAATCAATGACCTAAACCAGACCCTGCATACACAGATTCTCCTATTTATTCAACACCCCCATTCATTCCAAAAAGATGTCTTTTGAGCCTTCTCTATGGCAGACACAGAGACAGGCCCCAGCCCCATGGGTTTCTGATCTGTGCCCCTGGAGTACTACCCCCAGCCTTTTGAACATCATATCAGGAGCCTTAAAGCTGACTTCCGAGAGCAAAACAATCAAGTCCAAAGTTCCCCTTCATACTTGCCCAGCAGGCCCTTGGGTTCTCTCCACAGAGTTGAACTATTGTGATACTTAATTGAGCCATTGATTGTGTAGGTCAGTCACCAAGCAGCACTGCTGTCCAAAACAGCGTCCAGAAGCAAAAAGGAGTTTTGAAGTCATTGGATTTCACAAATCATGGGGAGGGAATACTGAAACAGTGACCATGTTTCTTAGCGCACCTTTTCTCAGAGCCACATCTGTCTGCCATTCTGTCTGCTGCGCTTCTCTTACCCAAGATCCCTGGAAAATTCCTTCCTTGGCTTAATCCCATTCCACCCTCCTTCTCCTGCCTCATGTCCTCTGGGTTCTTCACCACAAAAGACCAAACAACCCAGAGATGCAGGGAGGGAGAGAAGACCCCGGTGATGAGGAGAACAAAAGCAAAAGAAATGTAGATAAAATTACATTTCTAACTCAGCAGCGTGTATACAAGTACTAGAGACAGGCAGAGAAGGACATTCCTTAAAGAACTCACAGCAGCCTTAAAGTTAATGCTTTGCTAGAGGCAAAAAGCAAACTTAGTTTGACAATAGCCAGACCTCCAGGACCCTGTTGTTCTTTAACATATGAAAATCCTTTTGGAAACTTCCTTTATCTCTAGCCTCCCATGCTCAACCAACTTAAAATTTCATAACCGATGCTCTTCACAATCCCAGGGCATGCAGCTCTTCCTGCCCAGGGGTCCTGTCCCTGTGCTTTAATAAAAACACCTTTTGCATGGAAAACATCTCAAGAATTCTTCCTTGACCGTTGACCACGGGCCCACATCACATAATAGGTTAATTGCATCAGTACATCAGGAAAATACAGAAGATTTTTGCCCACCTTCTTGTATGACACATTCTGAAGAGGGGCATTCCCATCTGTTTGATTTATGTTTTTCTCTTCCTGGGATATAGCTAGCTAGCTAGCTACCTAGATGATAGAGGGATAGATAGATCTATTGATAGATCAAACCCAGCAGGAGAAATATGTGTTTATATTTAATATACTTATTATTAAATATATTAATGGTAATATAATTATTATCTATAAACATTGGTATAGATTTATATTTAAATATACAAAATAAATATTTCTTTTTTTTAATAAAAAACCATTTTTATTACATATATGCCCAGCAAGGAGAAAAATTTAGATCTAGGGTCTGGAATGGTTTCCAATTAGAATTTTCATAGAGTCTATATAGTATGGGTTAACTGTATAAACAGTGAGATCATAGACAGTAAGTTAGTTTCCTTAATGCTGATGCTCAAATTTAGTTTCTTTTGACCAACGTAGGAGATAACTTTGGCAAATAACAGAACACAGCAGGTAATTTAAATGAGCAAACATTTCTGTACAGCAAACATAATCTAACAGGCACCACTTCCTATGACAGGCCCAGCATGAGCGTGTGCCTGTGAAGAGCATGGGACCTCTAGGTGTGGGCCGGGGAGGGGGGGCAGTGTTTGGTACTTATAATAGTCAGATTTGCTTTTCCATTCAAATTTTCCAGTCCCAGTAAAATGGTCCTTGAGTCCATCCCCTGTATCTTTTTTTGGGTACAAATGATTTGGGCAATTGCTGAGGACAGCTACAAGGGCAGAGTTTTACAGGACACCAGACTGGCCTTGGAGAACAGCTAAACACACACTCTCCATCATATTTCCCCAAAGGGAACATCCCAAAGGATGTTCTCTCCTCTGCCTCCAGGTATGCCTCTGTGAGTTCATGGACTGAGAAGTGAAAAGTGAAGGAACAGGGGAAAACCAAGAGGCCTTGGAAAAATGATGCTGACGTTCAGTGATATGGGAATGTCAGAATGAGACTGGATGTCACATTGTGCAATCTTTTCTTCCACCTTTGGATTTCAGCTCATTTAATAAATGAGAAGAAGTAGAACATATTTGGAAATTTGCTGAGATGCAGGTTCAAAATGATCTAGTCTGCTCATTTACCTCAAGGAACTTAGAACTGAGAAAAGTGGAAGTATTGAGCTGATTGAGAATTCTGAAGGGTACAGCGTGAGGAGAGGATCCCAGATGTCCTGACTTTCCCCAAGAAGGAGTCTGCTGAGTCTGCTCACTTTTCAGATGATGGCTTCTGTCAGGATTTTCTTCAGGATGGTCTTGGTGTCCTCAGCAACTATTTCAAGGAGGTGACCCTGATTCCACCATCTAAGGTGGGGATACTAGTGTTACCTAGGATTGGGATGTAGCTCAGAATTGGATATAAGTAAGAAGCTCTATTACAATTCATGCACGGTAATGCCCAGTCCCCTGTGAGGACAGTGTGCAGATCCTGAGACTTTATAATGGCCTTGTACTCCTCCATGGGTTTTCCCATACTCTGCGCCACTTCCTGGAGAGATTCATCATCCACACCAAAGAGCGAGCAGGAAGCTTTCAAAAACTCCCCATCATCTGCATTCTGGAATCCAAAGTTTCCCTGCAAAGACTCTGAGCCTATTTGCCCTTGCAAAGTGATTGCTTTGTCATTAATGACCTTCTCATTATTTTCAGGCAGGTCCTCTAGGAGACCATGGTACCCGATGTCAGACATGTCTCTGTGCAAGCAGTTCCTAAGCTCCGGGAAGTCATGCAATAAGCGGTCAAAGCTGGAGACCAGGAATATGATGGGTTCACACACTCCCTCATTCTGGAGAGTTTCCCTGAAAAATAAATATTTCTATTCTAATCTCTATATCTCTATATAGATCTCTCTATAGAGGTAGAGATATATAGAATAGATATAAATAGATATGTATAGAAAGAGAGAGAAATAGACATAGACCTATCAATATAGATACAGAGAGGATCTGCTTCCAAATTCTATTCAACAACCTCTTCTCTCTCTCTCTCTCTCTCTTTCTCACACACACACACACCCATAGCCCTCTGGTACGTGGCCATGACAGGAAATAATACCTCTTGAGATACCATCTCTTTTCCAGCTTAAAGGTGTCAGCCAGCTCTGCAGTCCTGAGCACTCCATTTATGAAATGGCCTTCAGTAGATCATAAAATAAGTTACAAATGTCAATGGAGATTGACCTGAAACTCTTTTCCAGTTCAAATAACTAAGATTCTGGGTGGCTTGGTCTGTCAAGCTTCTGCCTTTCAGCTCAGGTCATGATCTCAGGGTCCTGGGAGCAAGTCCCACATCGGGCTCCCTGCTCTGCAAAGAGTCTACTTCTCCTTCTCCTTCTGCCTCTTCCCTGGCTTGTGCACTCTCTCTCTCTCTCTCATTCACTCTCTCTCTCAAATAAATAGAATCTTAAAATAAATATATAAATAAATAAGTATTCTGAAAGCCAAATCAAAGTTCCAGAATGGAAAAAAAAAAAAAGAGAGAGAGAGAGGGAGAGATAAATGAATTCACTTTTTGCGGTATTTATTAGTGATGGTCCAGAAGTGACAAATCCATAATTGTGGCACCTTTAAATATGAAGGGTTAATGAACAGTGTTACTGGAAACCAATCCCCTCAACTTACAGATAATGAAACTGAGCAGACAAGAGAAGTAACATGCCCTGAGCAAGGTCACACAGGTAGTCAGGGGCAAAGCCAAACTCAATTCTAGTCCAGAGTTCTCTTACCTCACAGCTTCAGGCACCCAGTGAAACATTCAATCAAGGTGGTCTTTCTTCTGCCAGTTAGTTCCATCTTATAGAAGCATCCTAAAGGGGATAGGAGTTGTGTCTCCGTATGTGTCATCACAACCCTGCCTGATTAATTAATTAAACAAGGGTTTTCCCCAGAAACACCTCTACCATGAGACCTTGCCCACCCTTTCACTTTCCAAGTCTTAATCCTTCTATATCTAGTTGCCTGTATCATCGTAGAAGCCGACCTGACTCAGATTAAGTTTGGCCAAGCCAAGAACTAAGTGCCAGTTTTAATATCTTTAAAACTCGATTTAAAAATAGTTAAACAGAGAACTTCAAGTGGGCAACACTGATATTTTACATCATCTACTTTTATAATTAACAAAAGTTATAAGCCTGAAACCCAGATGCAGTTGTACCTTGATATAAAAATATAAAAACAGAAAGAGTAATCCAAAATTGTCTATTTCACAAAAACCTACCTAAACCGATTATGTTCAATTATGTCTGTCTCGAAGGAACAATCTCTGGGAAGACCTTTTCCAGACCTAGCTCCACCACCAAGAAGCATGTGACCTTGGACAATCCAATCCTCCAGGACTCGCAGTTTCTTTTCTGTGCCCTAGGAGAAGAGAGGACCAGAGCTGATGATCCCTCAGTTCCCTCCCAGACCTAAAATACTGTGTGGGGTCCTAAACACTCTATACTGAGCAGGAAAAAAAGTGGGACCTTATATGAACTCAAATGCTAAAATGTAAAACTAACTCTGAGCATAGATCTTGAATATTTTAGGGTTCTTTCCTACAGCAAAATAGTTTTTGTGTTGGAAAATCCTCAAATCTATATCCCTTTTATCACAAACAGTGGGTATATATGTCCAAATAGTATGATGGGCCACTAGGGAAAAAAAATGTGTGTTTCAGAACAACTATCTGCCCTCAGACTCATTGCTTTCCAAAGCAAAGCCCTCAAAGAACTCCATTATTATTTCCTGGGGGTACCTGTTAACACACAGAATCCTAATCAGCCCCTTCCTTTATATAAAAAAGTCAAAATGTTGGCTGGGCATTTTAACAAGCTCTCCAGGTTAATTTTTTGCACACTAACATTTGAGAACCAATGGCTAGGCTCCAAGGACAATTAATTTACCTTCAAATAGCAAAATTTGAGATCATATATTCTTTCCTGTTTTCAGATCGTAATGAATAAAGAAATGAGAAAGAGGAGAGGAAAAGAGAGGGAGGGAGGCAAAGATAGGGATGGGGACAGAAACACAATGTGCTGAGTTAAAATGAGATTTACATAGACCTTGTCCTTCAAAAACTTATGAACAGAGAAAAGACCCCACAGTGATGGAAATATGTTAAAGGGACACAGGTGTCAACTGAAAGAGCTCCCATGGCCAGAGCAGAGACAATATAAGCAAGAAAAGAATTAGCGTTGGATTATAACCCAAAGCATAGAATAAAAATCCATGAATCCATACCAATATAAATAAATGGTGAAAGGAAGGAAGAAAGGAAGGATGGAAGGAAGGGAGGGAGGGAGGAAGGAAGGAAGGAAGAAAGAAACAAACAAACAAAGAAACAAACGAAGAAAGAAAGAAAGAATCTCCCATGCAGAAGAATTTCAAACAATTTGTGCAGGCATTCCACCCTCAAGCTGATGGAGTGTAACTTCCCACTCTTTATGTGTGGAAGACTCATAGTGACTTCCTTCTACAAAATACATTATGAAAAAGGTAAAAAAAAAAAAAAGTCACTATCACGGAGAAAGCTGACAAACACTACCTCGGACAGACGATCAAGGTCAACATCAAGACTGATAAACCATGTTGATAGTATGTATCCTTGACATGATATAATAAAAATGGCAGTATACCTCTGTGGTTGTCCTCCTAATAACCCACAATCACAGTCTAATCATGAGAAAAACAATAGACCTTTCCCAACTGAGGGACATCTTACAAAATACCTTTACTCCTAAAGTATTCCAGGTCATCAACAACAAGGAAAGGCTGAAAAACTGTCCCAACCAAGAAGAGCCTAAGAAAACATGAGGACAAAATGTAGTGTGGTATCCTGGATGGGAACTTGGCAAAAACTAAGGAAATCTGAATAAAGTATGGTCTTTGGTTAATAAGAATATTTTAATATTGGTTCATTAATTATAACAATTTTACCATGCTAATATAAGACGTTAATAATAGGAGAAACTGAGTGTGAGTGCATGAGAATTCTCTGTACTATGTTCACAATTTCCCTATAAATCTCTATTTTGTTCTAAGAAATAAATTTTATTTTTAAAAGTGATTTAAATGAAAAAAAAAAAAAAGTGATTTAAATGAATCAGACTCTAAGTGTGAAGACATTTTAAGAATAGTTTAATTAATTAATTTTTGCCTTATTCTTAAAGAGCTCCTTTAGTAGGAACAAAGTAAGAATTTTATATCGGAAGGCAAGAAAAAAGCTTATGAACAACTATAATGCCTCCTCAACCTGAAAAGCAGGAAAAGATAATAAATTGCAAAAATCAGATAAAAGTACTTCCTTTATATTAGATACCATATTGCAAGTGCATTTAAAATTAGCAACGCATAACGTTTATTTCCTTGACATTTGTCTTCTAAAGAGTTCACAGTATTTGAGTGTCAATTAAAAATGATTCATGTGAAATTTTTATTAAACCAAATTTACTGTGAAATTACTGCCCAGATAATACTTTATTTCGATTTTATTGAGTTCCTTCCTAATCACTGAGCCTTTTAGTTAGAGCTCTCAAGTATAGCAAATGCCTTAGAAAGCCAATTTTTAAGTTATGATTACAATCCCCTAATGGAATCACATATCGTTTTCCTTCGCTCAGATATGGGCGCACAGTAGGCTCCTGGTAGAAGACTGAATGAATGGATGAAATTGTTCTTTATCCTTTCATTCAGCAATTTCTTTCTTCTCTTTGTCCATTTCACGTACTGATGTTTATCAACATCGACCCAAGAAGGTGAAGGAAGCATTAATGTATTAAATATTCGGTGCATACCTAGCATGTGCAAGGTGCTAGGAATACCATGCTAGCCAGACATAGATGCGGTCCCTGTCTCCAGTGAAGGCTATGCTGGTGGGAGAGACAGATACTAACCAAATAGTGACATAAAGACAACTGAACAAGATTATAGTCGCTACTACAAAGGTAAATACACAGCTTATTACAAGTACATATAAAAGAAAGCTTAGCCTACGTGGGACCTCAGGGAAGACTACTGGAAGAAGCAATATTTATATTAAGAATTAGAGAAAGGGGAAGGTAAGTGGTGGAAGGAAAATATGATGAGGAAAAGGAATGTTTCTGCCTGCCAATTATAGGGCTTTGGTCAAGTCCCTTGAGTTTAGGTTCTGAACCTATTTCCTTCTCTGTGCAATGGGGACAGTAATAGTGCCTGTGTCATAGACTTCTAGGGAGCAACGAGTTAGACTTTATTTGTAAAGTGCTTAGCACACTATCTAGGACATTAGTAAGTACTTAATAAATATTTTCTGGTGGCCATAACAGCCTGGAGCCACACTTCCTGAGTTTGAATCCTGGCTTGGCTGCTTAGCTAGCTGCGTGACCTTGGACAAGACGTTCCCCTGCTGTCGTTCAATTCCCCCATCAGGATAATAATAAGTACCTGCCCATAGGGTTGTTGGAGGATCCCATGAGTTCTTATGTGAGGCATGACACAATTCTTAGTACATAATATGTGCTACATGAGTGTTAGCCTCTGTTAAGAATAAGGAAACCTCGCAATAATCCAATGAGGCGTTTAGAAATTACTCTATGGCTTTAGGAAAATTGAGACTCAAAAAAAGTAAGTACCTGTCCATGTTTACTTAGCTAACCAATTCCACAATCTGAAACTCAAACACCCAATTTCTGATTCTAACCTCACTCCATGAGGCCTCCCCAAGCCTGAGTAAAAATTGCCTTCTTGGAATCTCAAGGAAGAACACTTGACATAATAATATGACCATTGGTAATAACATCCCTTGGTTCATTCCAAATCCATAAAGATGTGTCTGGGCTGTGAAGAAATAGATGGGAATTATTGTCCCTCTGAATGACTTGTGTCAGAATATTTTAACTATAGCACTAAGGAAATTATCCTTATTAACAGGAAATAAGTCTCAGATTTGAATCTGAGCAATAAGATGTGCTGAGGAAAAACACTTTGACTCACTCTTCATCTCTTAAAGAAAATGAGAGCTTTTCTACTCACAAAATAAGTTGTCATGATAGCTGTATGGAATAAGAGTCTCCAGTGTCAAAACGCTGCTGGGAAAATACCACTGCCCAGCTGGGATGCACACACTCCAGGTCTGTCTGATTCCAAATCCCTTGGCCCTTTCTCTACTCCACTCCCACCAACACATGCTGCCCCCAGAGGTCATTTGCAATTGCTCTTTATGAGCCCCTGGAAAAGGGGCAAAGAGTGATAGGAGGGGCTGGTGAAAAGCACTAAAATGCTCAGAAACTTAAGAGTTAGGGATGGCTTAGGATTCACTTAGTCTATCTCTGACAGGGAGCTGTGTGGTTTACGTTTTCAAAGACCCAACAATTTCAGATCTGGGGGAAAAAAAGTCACTAAGGCCAAACAAATCCTTAATATTCAGCCTCATCTTTCTCTTCTCTTTTGGCTCGGTTTCCATGGCAACTCATATTTATTGGGCAATTCTGTGTGTATTCGCTGAAGGCAGGTGATTGCTTTTGCTACAGCCCAGGGCTGGGGGGAAAGGCAATCTGGAGACAGGTCATTTAGAAGAAGGTATCTTGTGTTATTCTGTGGGAACTCTCAGGCTAAATTCTTTAAAAATGACTGAATTAATTTCTTAAACTTTGTGGTAGGTATTATCTGAAAGATGAATTAAACTAAAATCAAATCGGTTACAGGAAGAAGAGGAGGAGGAAGAGGAGGAGAGAGAGATGAGAGGGGTGGGGGAAGGGAAGGAGGAAGGGAATAAACACAAGTGTGGTGTGTGGATTTCCTCTAATAACACCAGCTCAATTCTTTTTTTTTCTTTAAGATTTTATTTATTTATTTGAGAGAGAGAAAGAAAGCATGGGGGGGCAGAGGGTGGGGCAGGGAGAGAGGCAGCCTCCCTGCTGAGCAGGAAGCCCCTCGTGGGCTTGATTCCAGGACCCTGGGACCACGACCTGAGCTGAAGGCAACGGTTTAACCGACTGAGCCACCCAGGCGCCCCAACCAGCTCAATTCTAGCCAGTTTTGCTTCTTGCCTTCATACTCCCTGGGCGTTTTGTCTACATCCACACCTCTCTCATGTTTCTGCATTCAGATTTCTGCTCCTGTCACTGCAGCAAAGCAGAAGAGAGAGGCTGGATGACCTAACAGGGAAGCCACGTGCCGATACGACCACGGCCACTGGACAACAGTGCCACAGATTTAGAAAAGCCACCTTCCCGCTTCTGGCGCTTCCAAATCTCTGCTTCTTGGCCTGAGGGCTTTCTCTATCCTAAGGGAGGATTTCTCTACCTGTGAGCCGGACAGCTCAAAAGTACAGGGGATGTAAGGCCATTCCCAGAGGTAACCCTCTGTCAGTGAAGGGCTGCTGGCTGTGGATAGAGACTCCATCTTAACCCAAACCCTGGTGGAACACTTCTGAGGGGCATTCTATGTAATTCCTCAAATGGACCCAAGTAGGATTAAGCTCAGCTGTCCACAGCAGTAATTCCCTCACTGCCATGCCCTTCTGGAGCTTCTCTCGCTTCCTGCCGCATTTGCCCCACTTCTTCACTTGTGTACCCCGGAGCTAGTTCCCAAATAGACAGGTGCTCCCAAGCACTCATGTCGAAGTCTGCTTTTAAGTGAGTTGGACCTAAGGTGCTCGGGTATCCTCTTCTCAGCATCAATGTAGCTGGGAAGTAATATTAACAATTAAATTATTAGTAGTATTCATAATTAAAGAAAAGGAAGTTGATATTTCTGAGGGTTGCCGCAGCCCCAATGCCTCTCTCTGGTTCCATCAGAGAAATAGAACCTCCCCATGCAGAGGAGTTTTACTGCAGGGAATTAGAGGCCTATACAACAATTGGAAGAGCTGGGGAATCTAAAGTCAGGAGAGCTATGGCTAGAAGCATGTGATTCCCCGGAATGCACCTGAAAAACTCTGCAAACCTTATGTCTGTCATCTGGCCAGACATCGGCTTACAACCGCCACCAGAGAAAGACATTTGCAAATTTTGTGCGCGTTGGAAGAGTCTCATCTGGAACTGTAAGAGGAAAGGGCTCCTGGAAAACAGGATCCCAGGTGTCTGCCCTGCAATGCAGAGGGGAGTATAGAAAAGGAGATGGGAATGCTGAGATTACAGCAGATAATCCGGCACACACAGGTAGAATGCACTGGAAGCCTGACCTCAAGCAGTACTGGATAAACACTGGCCAATTCTTGTTATTCATTTTCTTCTTTCCCAGACTCCATGAGGACCACTGAATATCATATCATTTGATATAATCTAATCATGCAGAGAGGTGCCAGGTCCACCATTTAAATCAGAGACTTCTATAACAATAAGCCTGTACTAAACTTATATACCCCATTGCCTTGACTTGTCCAATGCCCTGAGCTAGGCTTTCAGCCAAGTATTTATAAAAAACACCTTAGCCTTTACAAAACCTCTTTTGAATCAGCAATCGTTTTCACCACCTTACCCCACGACAGCCTCTATGACCACTAATACCTGAACCTGGCTCTTCTTACCAGGTGCTTTATTTGAGTCCAATCACTGTGTTGAGTACGCAGTTGTGCGAAGACCTTCAGTCATCTACTAAGAGCTGACTCTTACAAACGTTACTCTGAATGGGCCCCATGCACGTGGGTTGAAAAGACAACTTCCTATATTATGTAGAGAAGAGATCATTGTTCTGACTGGTTGAAACCTGACTTTTTCTTAGCTTCATCCCTGTGGCAGATGCTGCCACCGGTCACCCACTCCTGCTTATTTCCTTCCTCTTTCCCCTTGGGTTTCTTTACAATGCACTTTCTTTATTCTCCCCCCATCTCTGGTCACCTGCCTCAGAATTCAGCCTCCGAGGTCAGCAGAACACACAGCAGGAGGGCAGGAGGATGCCCCCCAGACAACACGGGCCACCTGCCAGAACAATCCAAGGACCCACACGAGGCCGAAGTCCCCTTCCTCACCTCCTGCCCACCACCTTAGTGAGAGAAACAGGAGGAGATGGAGGGCCTTTGAGAGCTTGAGCTTTGTATTTGGAGGGGTCCAGGAAATTTCTGGATGGAGCTCTTTACATTACTCAGCTGGGCTAAATTTAAACCAGATTGGACATTTAATTAGTTTGTTTTCTCACTTACTAGCATATAAGCATTCAGGAGAGAAAAACTAATTAGTAATGAACCAAATTAATTTATTGGATTTTTTTTCCTGCACAACCAATTTGGAGCGTGAATGGCATTTTTTCTACTAAAACACTCAAATTTGCATTTCTTTTCAAGGATTTCACAGCACCTCTGAGAGCTAAGACTGCCACTCCATATTCATAGCTTCGGAAATACCAATCACTTGTGATTTTACATCTTGGCAAAATCTGTAAGCTCAGCCCTGGTGTATAATTTACATATTGCATCCACCAGCAAGACACCTTAGCTGAGATGTCCTATAAGCAATCTGAAACTCAGTGAACGCAAGGTGGAACCTGTCTCCCTAACTTCAGCACCAGTCTCACTTAGCCCTTGCTGTCACGAACGGGGCATTTCTACAGCCAGTCTCCCTTGCTCACAGAATCAAAGGCACCTCTGTCTCCTCCCTTTCTCATCTGTCCCCAACTGCTTCTTTTTTTTTTTTTTTAAGACAGAGAGAGACACAGCGAGAGAGGGAACACAAGCAGGGGGAGTGGGAGAGGGAGAAGCAGGCTTCCCGCTGAGCAGGGAGCCTGATGCAGGGCTCCATCCCAGGACCCTGGGATCACAACCCAAGCAGAAGGCAGATGCTTAATGACTGAGCCACCCAGGCACCCCTCCCCAACTGCTTCTAATGTCAAATCTAATGCCAAGTGGATCTTGGTTTCACCCCTTATCTCTCCATTCCCACGTTTACATTATTACTGCACCTCAAGCAACTGTACATCAACATGCAAGCTTCTCTTCATGACCCCAGCATCTATACTCTTCAGTCCATCTCCAACACTCTTGGACGATGCTTCCTGAAGCTGTTATTTCATGATGTCTTTCTCCTGCTTGAGGCAAGTCTTTTTCTTGACATGGACTTGCCTTGAACTTCAGGTCTACATTCCCCGTTGTTTGCTGGCTCTTCTGCAAAGATGTTCTCAGAGTCCTCAATTTTTTTAAGCGGAAGTCGCCCTGTGGACTACCTACCCCCAAGCCTCCACCCCTGCCTCCTCCTCCTCAATCCAGATTTCAACTAAACACAACAAGAGATGCCTGATCATGAGTGTGGAGCTCTCAGTCCTCTCTGCCTCTTCCTTCTCTCACATCCCCAAATTCAACAGATCACGAGATCATGTTGATTCTCTTACCAAAATGCCCTTAATATTTATACCTCCCTATTCCAGCTCCTGTCATTTCTCCTGTCCTTCAACTCTCAACTTTCCAATTTACCCTTCACAATGCCTGCAGAATCATCTTCCTAAATGATATATTTTACCGTGTCACTTGCTTGCCCAAAACGTTTTGTCCTTCCCATCCAGTAAAGTCCAAGAATTCTTAGCATGACGTGGCAGGTGCTGTATTATCTTGTCCTATCCCTACCCAACAGCTTCCTCTTCAATGCCCCATGCTCCACTCTCCCACACTAAGGTTGTCAGACTCAGCAAATAAATACAGAATGCCCACCTTGACAGCATGTTTGGAAATACTTATACAAAAAATGTTATTTTTTGTTTATCTGAAATTCAAATTTGACTGGGTGTCTTTCACTTATCTCACAACACCTTCTCCAAATGTGCCCTCATTCATAAACCCGTGTGATCTCGTCCATAATGGTTGTTCTCTTCAAGGGGAATTCTTTCCTCTGCTCTCTCACTTATTGATCTCCCATCCATTCCATAGATCTCTTACCCATAGAAGACATCCAGCTCCTCTACCTCTTGGGGCATAGACCTCATTTGCAGTGAGGTAAACCCAAGACCTCCCTCTCCCTTTTCCCTAAGGTGCTTTCTCTATTTTTTTTAAGATTTATTTATTTATTTGAGAGAAAGAGTGCATGCAGGGGAGAGGGGGAGGGGCCGAGGGGGAGAGAGAGAGAGAATCTTATGTGGACTCCTTGCTGAGCACAGAGCCTGACTCGGGGCTCAGTCTCACCACGCTGAGATCACCATAAGGTGCTCTTTATTAAAGAGAGAAATCTTTGTGACGTGGGAGGCAGAAATGCTTGTCTAGAATGATAATGCCAAGTTGTTCATTTTCAAAAATAGCATAAAAATTTCATAATAATAGGGACTCATTTCTTTGGGAGGGGCATGGTAGAGAATAAATTTTTCTAGTGACAAAGTTTGCTTATTTAGATACTTAATAGAGAAATAGCAGAAATCCTCCTTCTTTCTCCACCTTGCCTGAGGAGGGGGTAGGAAAGAAGCCAGCAGACCCTGAGATGAAGCCCATCCTTTCTTGTGAAAAGACACAGGCATTCTATGGCTAAGGCTGCTAAACTTGTGAGACCCCAGAAGGACCTGAGGATACTGAGATCTGATCAAGGAGGAATGGGATCCAGGGACAGGAAGGGGAGAGCAGACTTGAGGGAGAATACTGTGAGGGGAAGTAGAGAGGAAGACCTTAGGGACTGGAAGACCCTCTGAAGTCCTGGGATGGGCCCGATTGAGGCCAACTTCCTCCCTACCTGTTCTTAGCTTGAATAGTCTGGAGATAATTGCTGAAATCTCTTCAGGATGGAATGGGTCTGCAATATAGTTAGTACACATTCACTTTTAGGCAAAGTAGGTGAATGTCCTCCATCTCCTGGTCACAGGCTGGCCAGCCACCTCTTCAAGGTCGGCTGCTGAGCTTACTCAGAGCATCTCCACACAGACAGTGGAAAAGGGTTAGTTTGGTCTCAGCTTGAACCTCCCAATGGAATGTCTACACTTGCCTACCACATCCCACTCATTCTTCTAGGCTGAGATTAATGTCACCTTTTCTGAGTCTTCCCTAACCACCACAATCCCTAGTACAAACTAGCAAGGTATTCTTTGTGCATGTAAAACTCTGATCCTCTCTACTAGAGAACAAAATTCATGGAGACATGGGCTAAGTCTAGTCCATTCATCCTTTTATCTTGAGCACTTGGCACTATGCTATACATACAGTAAATGTTGAATATTCATTGGGCAAATGAATGAATTTAATCTGATTTTTCTTATAGCTATTTGTGTGTCTGTCTTTTCTCCTACTTGAAAAATACGCTGTCTCTTGTTCTCTTCACCCTCCCTGCACTTAGGACACTTTTGTGTGTGTGCCCATTATCAGCTTTTGATAGTATTTAAACAATTGAATTAGAATCTGAAAATGATCAGTTTGATTTTAAACATATAACTGATGTCACAGGAGGTGATAATATTACCATGAAAAAAATACAAGATGCTGCTGTATAAGTGTAATGTTCAATGTATTGGAAAAGCTTATAACACTGATACCTCCTCTATGGTTTCTACAAAATGCTACTTCTTAGTTCTCATGAACATCTGCCTAGTCCATGCCTGAATGGTCCAAAATTTTGGATTGGTGGGGTTTAAATTAATGAAGTTCCATTGAATTCAAGAGACTTAGGCAATGTGGAATTAATTTTAATTATAAAAAAAAATCCTTAAAATTACATCAGTTTGTACAAATTTTACTAATTTGTAAAGCCAGATTCTTCCCAGGTTGTTTACCTCTTCATGTCTTTTGTGGTTTGAAAAATTATTTTGGCCCCACCAAATTAAACACGCTCCACTAAGAGCATGATATGCATATGTTAAGTTAGTGTGGGCACCATATTGCTCAATCAATATGTGTTTTATTACATAATAAAGTCCTTTTCTCTTATTGTCAGACATTTTAACTTAAGAAAAAATAACTAAGCCTGATAAACTTGGCTGAAAGGTTGAATTTTAAAAACAAACAAACAAAAAATGAATCAGCTGGTTGCTGATTTTCTCATTTGTCTTCTGGTTCAGTTGTTTACTTTTTAAAATGTTTCAAAGATTTGTCAACCATAGTCTTAGTAATCATTTATTTAGCCAGTTGGCAGAGTCCAGAACAACACATTTTTGTCTCTTTCCATTTGAAAGATAGATAATTTCAGTGTACTTTTCTTTCAAGATCTGAGATACCAAAGTTAAGAGACAGATGACAAGGATTTACCAGTAGTATGATTTGGCAGGGTACTTCAGCTTCCTGAGCCTTAGATTTCTCGTCAGGGAAATGGGTATCATAATTATTACTGGGCAAGCACACTGTGGACAGCAGTCCTGACAGGTTACTCCCAGTCCCCGACTCAAGCTATTTTTAACACTTTCCATGATGGTCAGTGTTTGAGGAGTGAAGTCCAACCCCATCTCCAAAAATAACAAACTTATCTCAGCACCATTTCAAAAGTATTAGGCCTTGAGGTATTTTCACCAGCATTGTAATAATTCTTCTTTAATTTTTCTTATTGGGTATTTTCAAGGAGGGAAAGAGGAAGAATCTGGGGAGAGAAATGAAGCAATTTCATAGGGCCAGTCCCTGAATTGGAATTCTTCACCTCACCATGGCTCATGGCTTGTTCAGACAAGAGTAGAAAGACACGCCTCTCCAGAGGGATCATGAATCCTGAAAAATATAGAAGCCTTCACTGCATCAGGGCAGTGACTTAACTTCAGAAAAGACTTCCTTGTTGTTTATAACAGTATTTTGAGAACATCATCACCATTGTCACTATTATTATTGATCATACTAATAATAACTAACATTAAGTGAACCCTGACACGGAGAGTATTTAAAACATTGCAGGTGCTGAGCTAAGCATTTTGCTTGCATTATGTCATTAAATCCTCTCAGCCCACCCTATTTATTATTTATTTTCACCCTGCTGCTGAGAACATTCATAGGGTGAAGCAATCTGCCGAGGGCCTCACTGTAAGTGAGATACCTAGGAGTGAAGCCCAGGTTTGTCTGAACAAAAATCCTGTGCTTGTAACCTTTGCATTTTAACAGTTCGGAAGCAAGTTTCCCCCATCCCTATGCCATTGAGAGAATGATCAGGAGCACTGGTTTGGTTAAGAGTTCGGATATTTTGAAGTTCAGAGTTAGGAAGAAGAAGGGTGGAGGTCCAGTACCCAAGACTAGATTATCTTTAAGAGTAAAATAAACAAGAACAAACCAACCTGGGAATGCAGGCTGGTGCAGCCACTCTGGAAAACAGTATGGAGGTTCTTCAAAAAGTTGAAAATAGAACTACCATACAACCCAGCAATTGCACTACTGGGTATTTACCCCAAAGATACAAATGTAGGGATCCGAAGGGGTACGTGCACCCTGATGTTTATAGCAGCAATTTCCACAATAGCCAAACTGTGGAAAGAGCCAAGATGTCCATCGACAGATGAATGGGTAAAGAAGATGTGGTATATATATACAATGGAATATTATGCAGCCATCAAAGGGAATAAAATCTTGCCATTTGCAACGACGTGGATGGAACTGGAGGGTGTTATGCTGAGCGAAATAAGTCAATCAGAGAAAGACATGTATCATATGACCTCACTGATATGAGGAATTCTTAATCTCAGGAAACAAACTCAGGGTTGCTGGAGTGGTGGGGGGTGGGAAGGATGGGGTGGCTGGGTGATAGACACTGGGGAGGATATGTGCTATGGTGAGCGCTGTGAATTGTGCAAGACTGTTGAATCACAGATCTGTACCCCTGAAACAAATAATACATTATATGTTAAAAAAAAAAAAGAAGAAGAAGAAGAAGGTAGCAGGAGGGGAAGAATGAAGGGGGGAAATCAGAGGGGGAGATGAACCATGAGAGACGATGGACTCTGAAAAACAAACTGAGGGTTCTAGAGGGGAGGGGGATGGGAGGATGGGTTAGTCTGGTGATGGGTATTAAAGAGGGCACGTTCTGCATGGAGCACTGGGTGTTATACGCAAATAATGAATCATGGAACACTACATCAAAAACTAATGATGTAATGTATGGTGATTAACATAACATGATAAAAAAATAGTAAAAAAAAAAAACCAACCAACCAACCAACAAAAAACACTGTATACATGATTTCTTTTTTTTTTTTAGAATTGCTAGTTCTAGTTCATTGAGTAAACAAATGTTTTTAGGTGTTAAACAAGAATATGCTAGAAACAGGTTTATCAAAATTAGTTTACATATTGCAGTATTTCAAAAATCGTTTTACTGGGTAAGTCAGATAAAGGTTCTTTCTCACTTATTACTAAAACCCAGCATATGAAAAATCATTAGCCAGCTTGGATCTCAGAGTTTCGGAATATTTTATTATTCTGCACACATCTTATAAAAATAATTACACTTGCCACAGCGAGCGATATTAAGGAGCTCTGTGTTTGTGAAGAATTTTGTTTGTTTGACTTCTTTTAAATAGACCAAAGGAGAAGAAAAAAGAAGACTGCTCTCGAGGTACCTCTGTTGCACGTTTACTTTTGTGTAACTTAAACTTGAGTAAGCAAAGTAAAACATGGAGGAAAGTCTTAAAACATGTTTGGTTACCATTGTTTTTAAAATACAAGTACTGACTGGAACTGTTGGCTAAACATACCTGGAGATCCACATTTTGAAATTTCCAATAACAAAAACATTCCTCCTAATTTAGCTCCTAAAAATAATTGCTGAATCAATTTTTGAAGTTATACAGTTTATTTAGTTTCCTAATACAGAATTTCAGATGACTTCAAACACCAATAGCTGAAAGGTCCTGGGGAAGAATTAGTTTACAGAAGTGGCAACTAGATGTTATTATAAGATACACATTCCCAGGACTCAGTAACATTAGCAAACAGGCAAGAATAAAGTATTTGCATGTTATGTTCTGGCATTAACGCTCAGCTGTCAAAGATGATCACATGGGAACAGGTTCCTTTTCAGAAAAATTCTTTGAAACATAGATGATTCTTTGAAGAAGAACAGATGCCCAGATGTAGCACCCTATTCATTAACCATGACAAAAAAAAAAAAAAAAAAGGCATAAACCAAGATTTTTATACCAAAGAAACATGGTTATACTTCTTTTGCTCTTGATAGTCACTATTAAAATAAGTAAATTATTTGGAGATCAAGGGAAATCTGTTAATCCTTCCACAGAATGAGTTCTTCTGTGAGTGCTCATCTTGAGTTTCATGCTCCAAGCCAGTGACATAGATTAAAAGTCTAATTAATGATAACATCCTCTGGATAACGTAACTTCTTGGGTAGTCCTTGTTTTAAATTCCATGCTGTGAAAGATTATACCCACTGGAATATAAGCTCCATGAGGTCACAGATTTTTTTTTTAACCATTTTCTTCACTGATGTAACCCCGGCACCTAAGATACTTGGCACTTAGTAGGCATTTACTAAATATTTTTGAATAAATGAATGATAGCAATGCCCCAGTGTGTTTAGGCTCTCATAACAAAATATATGCAAAACATACTAAAATGAACGTCTCCTTGAGGTATCAGCTTGGTCTTAAAGCCATGGCACTGAAATATATCCTGAACTTCCTTCACAAAATTTTGCACTGACCAGAGGTTTGTCCAAAAATATGTAACCCAGAGCATTTTACCCCATTCTCTGTGTAACTTGCCTACTCCAGGGGCAATGACATGAAATGGGAAATGAGAAAGGCCCCCATAATTCACCTCAGGAAGGAAATCAAAAGTTCGTCCCATTTCAGCCCATCACTTAATAATATAACATCATTGGAACCAGGAACATCTCACCCATCAGCTCACATGTCCATGTACTCTATCATATCATGCCCAGGGCATTCTGGAACTAAGCAGAGAGCCTTGATTTGTTCTTTTCTCTTAGTCCCTGTTCCTCCACTGCTAGAACTTTCTAAGAAATTCTATAGAATTTCACAAGAATCCAAGAACTATCTGGCCTGGCCCAGAATTTGGGTCAGAGACCTTTATTTCTCAGGGACAGTCATCAGTTTGGATGTAACATCCTTCAGGAGCCTTCCACAATGCCTTCTAAGCTGGTTTAGTCATCCTCTTCTCGGATCTCATTTACCTGGAACCTCTCCCAGAGCACCAAATTGTATTGAAATGATCAGTGAGTAGCTGTTTCTCCCACTAAATTGTAAGCTTCCTAAGGGGCCATGTCTTATTCCTGCCTAGCATTTGTCATAGTGGCCGGCACAGTGCCTAGAACAGTAAGTATGCAGGCAATGCTTGCTGAATTCCATGCCACCTGCAACCATCCTTTAGAATGGTTGTATGGTGAAGATGGAATATTGTTGCTAGAAATGTTCCTCTCCTACAATGGAAAGCACTATTTGAAAAACATAACTTGATATTCTGTTTCAGAGAGGATGTCATTTCTGTTTTAAGAAACTTGTCCAGGAGTGCCTGGCTTGTTCAGTCGGTTCAACATCTGCCTTCAACTCGGGTCAAGTTTCTGGGGTCCTGGGATCGAGCCCCGCATCCAGCTCCCTGCTCAGTGGGGAGCCTGCTTCTCCCTCTCCCTCTGCTGCTCCCCCTGCTTGTGCTCTCTCTCTCTCTCTCTCAAATAAATAAATAAAATCTTAAAAAAAAAGAAAAAGAAACTTGTCCACAATCTCATGATGCACCAGATTTGGTCAGGACCTTGGTTCCAGGTTCCAGAAATCCAAATAGAACTAGCTTAAGCCAGATGAAGTATTTATTATAATGATAATATGTCTCCTAGAGCCCACAGACAGGAACAGAATGAGGCTAAACTTTGAGAATTACACATGATGGGGACTCAGACTGTCAGAAAACTTGAGTCTCACCTCTGTTCTCCTCTAACCAGCTTCTCTTGCTTTTCTGGGCCACATGGGGCAAAACATGGCCAAAATAGTTTCAAAATGCACATTTTAATGTGCAAAGAACCCAGAAAGACTAACTTCTGTTCAGGTTCACAGTCCCCCTGGGAATGACTCCAATTCACCCAACTTCATGAAGTTCTAACCTTAGACCAACCAAATGCAGCTATTTGTGGGGTTCAAAAATATGGCCAGCCTGTTGGGCAATCTCATAGGTGTCCACCACACTTCCAAATTTGTTAGTTTCTAAGAAAAACCTATAATCAAAATGGACTATTTCAAATGTATGAATGGTAGTCTCTATAAAATATAAAGTTGTTTTTTTTTAAGATTTTATTTATTTATTTGACAGAGAGAGACACAGAGAGAGAGGGAACACAAGCAGGGGGAGTGGGAGAGGGAGAAGCAGGCTTCCCTGGAGCAGGGAGCCTGATGTGGGGCTTGATCCCAGGACCCTGGGATCATGACCTGAGCCGAAGGCAGATGCTTAACGACTGAGCCACCCAGGCGCCCCAAATATAAAGTTTTTTAAAGCAATAATCTGCAAATTTCTTTCTCTTAATAATCATGGTATCGATAAAAAATTTCCAAATAAATATGCTTGCTTTGTTTTAAAAATAAATTTATTATATAATAATGTTGACAGTTTACAAAAACATCATTTAGAACATGCAAAACAATTATAAGATACGTTTTTTAAAAGATATGAAAATCTTTGAAGTTCTTTCTTGATATCGGACCTACTAAATTTTAAAAGACACCATTTACATTTTAGGATCAAAACAACATTCCCAAGCCTGACTTGGCTTGAGAGATTCCATTGGTCAACTAACATCAGTTCAGGGAAGAAGAAACATTTACAGCATTGTGTTTTGTTTTTAAATGCTATAACAAGCGTTTCTTTCAAGCACTTTGGTATCAAAGAACACCGAGAAAAAGCAAGGGCATAAATGAGCCCAGAAGAAGACTTTTGAAAAATAAAACATATGCAGCAGGAATCCATTGGATATAATCCTGTTTCAAGGATGGCTATTAAGTCAGAAGGAAAAATAGATTTAGAAGATGATTAGTTGTTTGGCTTAGCTCTTAATATATTTGAGCTATTTCTGTGAAGACAGCCTCATTCTCACTCAAAACACGATGTGTGATAGGTAACATCCAAATTCATCTTTGGTCTGAATTCTCCACTTTACTTTGTGTATGAAGTCTACACTACAAAGTAAAATCTGCTAGGATTCTGGAATAAAAGCTGCTTGGCTAACATCACAACAGCAAAAGTATAGCAATTTGGGGACATCTTCCATCAGTTTTTGTAAATTCTCGTCAATGTAGAAAGTTTCATATTCTATGGAATATTGGCTAAATGTAGATTTAACTTTTTCAGTTTTAGAAGAGTCTTTATTAAATATGCTATGGCGTTGAAGGAACATTTGGCAAGATGGTCCCAAGTAATAGATGCTTACGGTCATGATTTCATTGCATCAACATCCACTTGAGAGCAATCACAGGTACTGTTTTTTGGAAGAACAAAAATGAGGCTATGGTCACAAACAATGTGTGCCTGGGCTCCGTTGTGGTGTCACTGACCATTTCCCAGGAATAAACAGCCTCTTCTTCCAGGGCTATCTTTTATCCCTTAGTGAGCATAAACACTTACCTAGGCCTTAAAGACTCTCAGGCATTTTCTTTCCATCTTTATTCATTACCCTAGCTATGGAGCAAATCTGTTTGCTTTACTAATGTAAGAATTTATTCATGCCACGGAGAATTTATAAAGGAGCAAAGAAACATAATAGAAGTCAATGCTGCGGAAAACATGATGGTAACAGTACCGTATATATCCAGGACTCTCCAACCTGAGTTTCTGCGGGAATATAGCCCCAGCATCTCAGAGTCACGGCAAAACACAGTTTAGTATAAAGTCTTTGGTTATATAGGTGAGTTGGGTTGTACCCACTCTCATCAACAAAAATGATAGTTAAGAACACAAACTAAAATTGAGTAAATCTTGGTTCCAATTCCAGCTCCATCAATTCCTAACTCTGTAAATCCAGGTTGTTATTTAACTTCTTTTTGTCTGTTCCATATATGGGAAATGAGGATCATAAGAGATATCTCATAGGTTCTTAAAAGGATTAAAGGAAATGATGATATACTTTAAACTCTTGGTCCATGTAAGTGCTGGATAAATGGTAGCTTTATTATTAATTCAGTTCCTAAAATCTAAACTCCTTCCCACTTTCCCTTTTTGTTTGACTAGTAATCCTGGTAACAAAACTTTAAGTGGAAGTTGATTAAACTTTCTTAACTGAGTGCTTTTTCCCAATTACTGAACAATAATAAAATTACTTATTATTATTAAAATAATAAAAAACACAGACTAACATTACAAACATAAAGTAAATATATCATTTAAAATTCATTTCTCCTGGCTATTTTCCTGAGACACATTCTGTCCATTTTCAAATGAGCAAGGCATTTTGCAGCTTGCCACCAGCCTGGAGGTAACTTCATAGCCTGTAAGAATAAGGAAAAAGACAGCAAGCTAGTTAAAAGAAATGTACTATGCAAATTAAAAAAAAAAAAGTTTAGAGCCAGCATTTCTGGAAAAGGAAATTCTTTCTACTGCTGGTGGAGCAATGAGAGTCACTGCTCTCTCTTGCTGGAGGTGAACAGGAAGCCTGTGGATCATTGTTACTGCTATGACTTAAGAGGAACTAGCCAAGGATGAAGCCAACTCTTGGATACGTGAGCAGAAAAAGAGAAAAAATGTTTCCCAGTGTGGGAGCCTCTGGTTCACCCAAGTGTGCAGACTACCTTCCCTCTGGACTGCCAGTTCATGTGAGCCAAAACACGTCCTTCATTTTAAATCGGTCTGATTGGGTTTGCCTCAATCACAGCCAAACTACCCCAGCTAGCTGATGGCACTAGCCATCCTCCGATTGTCCCCTTGGAGCCTTTCTCTGCTTACCACCCCCCACACTCTCCACTCCAGGAGGAGGGGGCTGACACATCACAAGGGCTCCCTTGCCTCCCAGGTGCTGGTTGGGTTTGGCTAATGGGAGGCGCCTGTTGAAGATCTGAAGGCAGGAGGTGAGAAAGTTTGGGGTGTTTTTTCTGCCTTTCCTCCTCTTCCTTGTTTTGGTTCCTGCAGTGGGTACTTTCGTCCACAGATACAGCTCCTACAGAGTATAGGTCCTCTGGCGGCCAGCCTCTCAGTGCCAAAGTAACCTTCCCCAGCCCTTTCAGGCATGGGAGAGGGGCAGCCTCCTGCCAGTGTTAGACCCCAGGAGCCTCGAAGTTCCTGTGGGTTCCTCAACCCTGCCCTCCCAATCCCTCGTCAAAATCTCCTTGTTGGATCCTGCTGGCATCCTAATTGATACAACATTTAAAGAGCTTAGAACAGTGTTCGGCATAGGGTAAATGCTCAGTTAATGTGGTTATTATTAAAACATGGTTATTGCTATTTTTTTTAATGTGAGATGTATAAACTAAAAATACCTCTTCTTTGTGCCCCAAAACGAGGACGAAAAAGTATAAACTAACCACCACAACCATGTAGAATTAGAAAGCAGGTTGATCTCAGCACACTAGAAAAAGTATATAGAAGTCCTCTTTCCACATGCCTCTCAATGTGGTAACACACAAAAGAAAGATATGAGAAAGTCTTTTATTTGGCTTCGGATTCTATGAAAAAAAGTTATTTACTTTTAGATGTTTCGAAGCACAATCAAATTCCAATCGCTGATTTACTAGATAAAGTTAAGCCCCATTTCACCAGGTAACTGTCACCTGAAGAGTATCCCATCTACCAAATTCATCACACTCACCATTAAGCAATACTAGTCTCTTGAATATCTTCATTTATTGGAGTTATATCTTTCCCCAGAGTTTCCATTTCTTCTTCCTTCTTCCTTCTTTTACGACGCTTCCGAAGAGGACTTGGAAAACAAAGTGTCAGACATTAGTATGGGCCTGTTATTCATGTGAACACAAAATCGACCATCAGGAGGGCCTATGATCTTATTTCTAGACGGTTAAAAGTTTGTAGGTTCCTTTTTTTCTTAAATATGTTAGGTTCTCTCTTAACCTATCTCTTTCTCCAGGCTCAAATGATAGCCACAGTAGGCCAACGTAATGAATAGAGTAGAGTTACTTAAATAGAAAGAATATGGTACCTGGTTGTTGAGGAAGCTTGGTTAGCACAAGAAAAATTTTCAGAACAAGTTATTTTATAAAACTGACAAGCATTGTTTAGTGTGTGAATAAGAAATAGTACAAATTGGAAACAGACATAAGAAAACCGAGAGAGTGAGGATAGCCTATGGATATGTTAATTAAGCTTATAGATACATTAAAAAAAAGTGTTAGATACTCTGGACAGAAGTCCAGTTTCTTAAAGTGTAATTCAAAACCGATGTGATAAAATAAGCCATTTCTCAGCTCTACCCCAAAACTGGTGTTATAAAAACTCCTTTTTACCATAATGCAGGTAAAAAAAATGTTAAATATCTTTCCATTTTATAACTACAAGGAATCTTACAGATTATCTGGTTTAATCATCCTGTTTTATAGAAAATAAAATGCCAGTTTAAAGATGTTAAGAAGGGGCGCCTGGGTGGCTCAGTCTCAGTCGGTTAAATATCTGCCTTCAGGTCAAGCCACGATCCTGCAGTCCCAGGATGAGCCCAGCGTCAGGCTCCCTGCTCAGCGGGGAGTCTGCTTCTCCCTCTGTCCCTCCCCCCCCACTCTCATGTTCTCTCTCATTCTCTGTCAATTAAATAAATAAATAGATCTTAAAAAAAAAATAAAGATGTTAAGAAGTTTGTCCAAGTTCTCAAAGAAATCTAATAGCAGAGCTGGGATAAAAATAAAAGATTCTAGACTTCTGGTAGCTACACTAAAGTTTTTTTGCGAAGAAAGGAGTCATGAGACATCCCGTTTGGGTGTGTACAGTAGCCCAAAAGTGATTGTAGCAGTTTAGGAGGCTAGACTAGCTTCTCAGGGCAATGATATAGCACTTTATATATTTTTTAAAGATTTTATTTTTTCATTTGACAGAGAGAGAGAGAGCACAAGCAAGGGGAGCAGCAGAGGCAGAGGTAGAGGGAGAAGCAGGCTCCCTGCTGCCGAGGGGCTCGATCCCAGGACTCCGGGATCATGACCTGAGCAGAAGGCAGACGCTTAACAGACTGAGCCACCCAGGCACCCCAAAAATATAGCACTTTAAAAAATGGCGGTTTACCATATTCTGTTGGAGTCCTGGTCTGATACAAATTTTTATAGCTTTACAAAAGAAATTAACTTAAGAATTGTACCAAAACACTCTGTCTCAGAGGAAAAAAAATCAAGGTGTTTCTTGATTCTCAAAGTGGTGGTACGCAATGAAAAGGAAAAACAGTGTAATCATCTTTTGTAAATAAAATCTATTATTTTATTGTGGCCAAGGGGGGGAAAACGTTTTTGTGTGTCTGTTTCTACCCTCCTAAGTTACTGTGTCATGTACAATTTAAGATAATAAAAGTCTTGTTGAGCCTAATAACAAACCCACATAAAATATGACTGACTTCAAGACTCCATAACTGGCTTTTTTTTATTAAGATATAATTGACATAGAACATTGTATTAGTTTCGGGATACAACAGAATGATTCAATATATGCATAGATTGCAAAATGATCACCAAAGTAAGGATAGTTAACGTTGGTCAGCATACATAGTTATAAAATTTTTCTTTCTTGTGATGAGAACTTTTAAGATCTTCCCTCTTAGCAACTTGCAAATATACAATCGAGTATTGTTCACTACGGTTGCTACAACATACGTGACATCCCCGGGGACTTATTTATCTTACAACTAGAAGTTTATAGGGGCACCTGGGTGGCTCAGTTGGTTAAGCGTCTGCCTTCAGCTCAGGTCATGATCCCAGGGTCCTGGGTTCGAGCCCCGCATCGGGCTCCCTGCTCCGCGGGGAGCCTGCTTCTCCCTCTCCCTCTGCTTCTCTCTCTCTCTATCTCTCATGAATAAATAAATAAAATCTTTAAAAAATAAAAAAATAAAAAAAACAACTGGAAGTTTATACCTTTGATCACCTTCACACTTTTTGTCCACCTTCTTTTTTTTAATCAAGAGATTTATGCATATTTTATTTTTAATTATAATAATTATGCCCAGTACAATGACACAAACTATGCATCGTGTGTTTTATTGTAAGTAGATACTTCAATACAAGTGATGGCAGACCTCAAAAAGTGATTTATTTAAATCATAGCAAAAAGGAAAGAAGAAAGAGGGAGGAAGGAGAAAGAAGAAAAGAAACAGCAAAATACAATTTCTCAGATTTACTTAAAATTAAGTTTAAAAAATACTTACTGACAGCATGTGCAGACACCGACCACCAAAATGATAAAAATGACCATAACTGCTATCAAACAAATCACCAAAATCTGCCCTCTATCTCCTCTGAGGTAAAACAAGTCAACTCTCTCACATCTCGCCCCAGTGTAGCCTTCATCACAGCTGGAAAAATAAAACAACAAGGTAAACAGTGAAAAAGACTTTGAAGAATCTCTATCATTTCTTGTTTGAAGAAACTAACATTGTTGTCATTAACTGGAATTAATAAAGGGTGCAGTTCCTTTAAAAAAAAAATTTTTTTTCCAATTAAGCTGAATACCACTGTGTTCACAAATAATTTCACTTTCTTTGCTTTGCTGAAAACCTGTCATCACTTGAACAGTAACAACATGGCTAACATAAACAAACAGAGATGATGGCAATTTACTAAAACTTAGCTTAAAATTTTAGATTCCGAGCTTGAAAGAGAGGGAATGGTAAAATTCCCTCTGCAGCCTTCCCAAGCACGTAATTAGTACCATGATAAGGAATTCAAAATCCCCAGGACTTCCCATTTTATTGTAGGGCACCCAACATGCCCAAGTTCTCTTGCTACAAATTATTTAAAAATTACACTGCTTTTTTTTAACTTTATTTTGTTATGTTATGTTAATCACCATACATTACATCATTAGTTTTTGATGTAGTGTTCCATGATTCGTTGTTTGTGTATAACACCCAGTGCTCCATTCAATACATGCCCTCTTTAATACCCATCCCCAGGCTTTATATGATCCAACATTGTAATGTGTGTGAAAGTTCATAGACCAATGTCTAACACATAGAAAGCTCCATCAATGTGATTCAACAGGATTCCTCTCTCTCTCTCTCAACTTCCACCCACCAATTCTGATTCTGCTACTCGAAGTGGCCACACAGGACATGATGCTCCTCCATTCACCAACTCTCCAACAACAACCTCCCAAAACACAATAAGTCTTCTCCTCTCCAACTCCTTTATCTGATGCTCAAGAGTCCATTTTCAGATGCGTACACCATGCCTTCCGCTATCCTGTAAGTGGCCCCTTTCTCCGTGGCCCTCATAAAGTGCAGCAACCAGACAGCAACAAATCTCCAAGGGGGACATTCACTTTCCTCAGTCTCTCAACTCTTTATCAACACAGCCTTAGGATTTACCCCAACACAGCAGGTTCCCTTTGGCCCAGCCAAGGCCTGTCTGAGCAATGCTCAACGAGCTAAAAGCTCAGTAATTTGGAGACTATCCATAGTATTCTCTGCTTCAAAGGTACGTAAGAAGTTTGTCTGAGGACACTTCAGAACTGAAAACATATGTTGTGACATCAGTATCTTTGCATTAACAAGTATTTGCCCTTTTGACCCCTCAGACTCGTTCAAAACAAAAGAGATACTGGTCACATATATAATTATATAAATCTCAAAAAGATGAAATTCCACTTCTTAAAAAGATTTCTCTGTAACCTTGGGTTTTTTTTTTGTTTGTTTTTTGTTTTGTTTTGTTTTGTTCTGTTTTTATTTTTTAAAGAAAGGATCTATTTGCCAGGCCATTCTATAGGTTATGTTTGACAGGAGCAAGGCACTTAATTCCCATAAAGCCTATCTTGCACAAGTAAGGAGATCCCTTAATGCCAATATTATAACTGATATAATGCTTGAAACAACAACAAAAAAAACTAGCTTGGTCACAACCATCAATTGAAAGGTGATGCTCAATGCAAGCCAAAGAGAAAAGATATCTAATGGTATCTATTGCAAAAGGACCCCAAGGATGTATGAGGGAAAATTGCTGCCTTCAAGATAGCCAGGCATCTTTGTCTCAAGGTCAAGATCACAAGAAAAGAGCTTAGAAATATCTTGAAATATCAAAAGTCTCTTGCACATAGGACTGGAGCTGGAGGGGAAAATCACATTTAATTGCAAGTGTGGGAGGGAGATTTTTTAAAGAGTTTTTTTTTTTTAAGGTCATAATTAAAATCTTACAAATATAGTCTCTTCCAATTAGCTTGTTTCTCTAACAAATTTACTGAATATGGCATTTTTAAACAATAACTTTGCCTATAAAATATACAGCCATTACTTGCTGCTCTTTTAGAATGTTTTTCTAATGATAAGTTCTGGGTTCAGTGGCGTAACCATGCTTTAATTGAATTTCTCAGTAAGCAGTACTTCTTGCAAGCTATAACCTAATAAAGTCATGCTAGAAGGTCAAACCTTTCCATAGCCAGTTATAGAGTGGCTCTCATGCTAGTTCCCTTCTCAGCAAACCAATAACATATCAGCTAATGGTCATTTCAATGGGAGAGGAAGAGATCAAGAGTGCCAGATCCTAGTAGATGTTTATTAAATGCTGAATAATTGAATAAATGAGTTTTTATTTAATAAGCATTCTATAAAATGTAAAATAATTTTTAAAGATGCCCATGACCCTTCAGGACTCTGACAAATCAGATTTGGGATCACTATACTGAAATAATCAGCAGATACTATTACAAGAGATTTGTAACTATTAACTCAATTGATCCTTATAACATCATTTGAGATAGGTGCCATTATTAACCCATTCTACAGATGGAAAAATGGAGGTATAGAGAAATTAAGTGAGTGGGGCTGGGATTCAAGTGCAGGAAGTTTGACTCTCAAGTTTATGCCCCAAGCACACACAACACTGCTTAAAAGACCTGTGCTGCATAAATAAATAAATAAAAAGTATGTGTCTGGAAACAAATCATCCCCATTCTGAGAAAATACTGAGAAGACTAAGGGGATTTGAGTTATTGGAAACACACTTCTTTTTTGTTTGGAAAAGCAAAAGGGGGTACCTCTGGTTTTTCAGGGTAGCAGAGTTACCCATGGCAAGAGAGTTTTGCCTGAATCTATGCTATGCCACGTCACCCAAAAGTTTAGGCCCAGGTCAAATATGTCCCACTCATCTCAGCAGTACAATTTATGGAACATCTACTCTGTGCTGGCTACTATAATAAGGATTTTTGCTTAACATAATGCTTTATTTTCAACACTTGAGAGGGAAATATTACTATCCCCTTTTACAGGGAAATATTACTATCTCCTTTTATAGGGAAATATTACTATCCCCTTTTATAGGCTCAGGGAAGGTAATTGGCCCACTGTTAACAGTGCTTATAATTGGTGCAAACAAAATCTTAACTTAGGTCTATCTGACTCCAAAATCTGTGTCCTGATTCCTATGCTCTTCGGCTTCCCATTGGTTCTATAGCATTTTACCACTAAGAAGCTGTTCCTGGCCCACAGGAAGGCCTTGGTTTTGACAGTTAGCATAGCATTAGATGGACCATGCTAGAGGGACTTATTGACTTATTCACCAGTCATTTCCTGAACACTTATTAAATTCTGGCCCTGTACTTGGCACCAGAACACAAAAAATGAATAAGCCACGAGACCCACCTTTAGGTGCTCACAGACACAGAAGGGTGATTCAAGGAAACCAACAGCTATGCTTCAGAGGAAGAGTTTTCATAGGAGGGTGACTGGATCTCAGAGAAAGGACATTTAACACACCTGAGTGTGTGTCCAAGAAGAGGGAAGTCAGTGCCAAAGCAGGGGTCCAGGAGGAGCTGATGTCTGAGTTGCAACTAAAACATCAGTAACAATAAACTTTCCGGACTGTGGGAGCGTGTGTGATAAAGCATGAAAAGGAATGTAGGATTTCAGAGGAACATCTGGGCATACAGTGAGAGATATGGCTAGAAGGGTGAGCCAGGATCAGAGGAGCTTACGGAGGCCATGGAAATGAGTTTTAACCGCCCGCTGAAGGGGACGAGCTATGTATTGATCTTAGGCAGGTAGTTTACATATAGTGGTTTTCATTTTAGAAGGCAGCAGTATTAAAAAACAATAAATCTGCAGACATAGGGACAAGTTACAAAAATGTACTGGGTTAAAGGGCATTAATATTTTAAAACTCAGGGCACCTGGGTGGCTTAGTTGGTGTCCGACTCTTGATTTCGGCTCAGGTCATGATCTCAGGGTCATGAGATGGAGCCCTGGGTGGGGCTCTGCGCTGGGTGTGGAGCCTGCTTAAAATTCTCAATTCTCAGGGCGCCTGGGTGGCTCAGTCGTTAAGCGTCTGCCTTAGGCTCAGGTCATGATCCCAGGATCCTGGGATGGAGCCCCGCATCAGGCTCCCTGCTCAGTGGGGAGCCTGCTTCTCCCTCTCCCTCGGCTGCTCCGCCTGCTTGTGCTCTCTGTCTCACCATCTCTCTCTCTCTGTGTCAAATAAATAAAATCTTAAAAATATATATATATTCTCAATTCTCCCCCCTAAACCACCATGCTTGCGTGAGCATGCACACCCTCTCTTTTTCTCTAAAAAAAAAAATAATAATAATAAATAAAAATAAATATTTTTAAAACTCAATATATTCTCCTAAGCCAGTGGGCAATTAGAGGAAATAAAAAAAAATCAGCTCTTTTCTTTCCCAACACACACACGTTACATTAGCAATTCTTATGCTCCTCTAAGTATTATCCAGTATATTTATTTTTTAATTAGATTTAATTATAATTAAATTTTGATGAAGTCCATGACCCTTAAATGTTCCACTGAATTAGGATTTGGAATCGCTGTTTTGAGACACTTATAAAAAAAATGTATACTGGGGGAATGACACATAAAAACATAAACATTCTATGAACTTTAGGTCAAAATTATACTTAAAAAATCACCTTGCTCATCCATCAGGAGAGGTCTCAGAGAGAGGGACATCTCTTTAGAAGAAAACAAATATTTTTTAAATGCAAAAAGATTGTCTGTGCCTGAACAAAATTAAACTTGGACTCAATCTCCTAAGAGGTGGAAAGAGCACTTTTCTTCCAATCCCCTTCATAATAAACAGGCTTTGCAAATCTCTGCTTATAAACAGACTCATTTCCTTGCAATTCATTGACACCTGCAAAAGTAGCTTTTAATGTGGCAGAAAACCCTCCATATTTACATTAACTACAAACCACCTCACACATGCCAGAAGAATTCGCTTCCATTCGAACCACCCAGGAGATTAATGGAGCCAAAAAGCATGCTTCACACCGGACAGAAAGTTCTGCTTGCGGAAGGCAGCAGAGGACATAGCCTGCCAGCGGACCTGGGCTCTGGCAGGCTCCCCTTTCAGGAGGAAAGTGGGCGTCCGTTTCTCCATAAGCTGCTGCCCAACGGCCCCCGAAGCAAGTGGCCGGCGGCAGGACCAGGGGAACGGAGTCCCGACAGAGGGCTCGGTTAGCTCAGACTTTCCAGTCCTGCCAAGTCCCAGGCCGGCAGCGTTGTGCACCCCTCTCCCTGCTGGCCGGGGCGCTCCACTTACACGCAGGACGGCGTCTGCTCGGCCACCACGAAGCGACATCGCCCTTTGATGCAGTAGTGCTTGTATTGCTTGGGGCACCGCGAGAAGTGGCCTCTCCGCCTGGCTTGCGTGGTGGTGGCTGCCGAGTGAGAAAAAGCCCCATCAGTCCACTCACTTCAGATACACATCGGTGCCTAGAATCCTGTTCCTCTCTTTGCCGCGCGGTTTTTCCTATAGAACATACTCCAATTTCTCGGTTCTCCTTCTCTCCACACTGGGATAAAAGCCAGACTTTTGTGGTCCCCAAATAGCCCTAGAGATAGGGTCTTGGGGATCCTGGTGGGAATGTTGCTTATTTTAATTAAGATTTGTGTCCAGCCTACCTCTCAGAAACCTTGGTGTTGCTTAAAGGGTGAAGCACAGTTGCGATGAGAGAAGACTACTCTTTCTGGGAAGGTTATCAGAGCCTTTTATTTTTCATTCAAAAAATGACTTTCCTTTCCTTTCCTTTCCTTTCCTTTCCTTTCCTTTCCTTTCCTTTCCTTTCCTTTCCTTTCTTTTCCTTTCCTTTCCTTTCCTTTCCTTGCCTTGCCTTGCCTTGCCTTGCCTTGCCTTGCCTTGCCTTTCCTTCTCTTCTTTCCTTAAACATGCACATAACACTTACCAAGTGCTGGATACTGGTCATATACTTTATATATATATATATATATATATATATATGTTAATATATAATAACTTAATGCTTATAACAGCCTTGTGAGGCAAGCATCATTCTAATCTCCCATTTATGGATGAACAAAGAACGACACATGGAGGCTAAGTCACTTTCCAAGATCACACAGCTAGTAAGTGGCAGAAGCGAGACTCAGACGCAGTAGGTTTTGCCCTGGAGTCCATGACCGTCTCACTCTGGCGCTGGGCCAAGCCAGGTGTTCAGCAGGGAGCTGTCATCTGCTCTCAGCCTGCTGCACCCAGTTGTGCTTGCGTGAGTGAAAGATTCTCCCTCGCAGTTAACCCCTGAATGGTTTCTCTTGCCCTGAAGAAAGAGGAAAATCCTGGAAGCTTCATATCCAGGATTTCGATCCTGCTCCAACTTCCTTGTCTTACCTTTTAGAGTTTTCATTGACTAATTTTTTAACTGGGGATAGAAATATGTAACAATTTCTCCCTTGCTTACATGTAGAAGGTTTTAATAAATAAGGATTGACAAGAGAAACAGTACAGAGATACAGACTTGCTGTTCCATGTGCTGATCCACACCAGACATGTGCCCCCACCCAGAGACTACAGCTAACTAGCCAGCTCTGGCCCAGGGTTGGACTTTCCCACATTCGTGGTGTGACCAACAGTGTACGGGACTCACACACCTGTGGAGCCAGAAAGACCACGATGTTCACTTCAGAAGGGCGTTTCACACGAGGTTTGGTATGGCACTGGGCATCCCAATGACCTGAATAGTAATGACTCCTAAAACTTCTTAATTAATACGATAAAATGAGTACATATTATTGCCCAGGGCCACCAAGGAGAGGAATTGCCAAGAACTTCGGATGATCTATACACAGCAAATTCCTGTGATGCCAGGTCACAAAGGTTCAGGGGGTGGCAGAATGCTGCTGAGGAACTGGCTGACCTGGTTTGGGTTGGTGACTTGATTACCAGCTATGCTGACAGTTTGTGCATGCCAACATTTGCTCCCATGCATGCCAGTCAATGGGGCTCTTACTGAAATTTCTTCCAGAAATAACTGCAAAGTGTCTTAAAAACAAAGATCTGTATGTTTTGACAAATAAACTTATCAGTCAACTTTCATTCGTACCTGCTATTTCCAGAGCCCTGTAGTAAGCCCTGGGAAACATCAGAAGAGTAAACCATATCTTGTCTATCTAAATTGGTACAACAAAACACATTAAAGACGATAATAAACAACCCATCAATAAGAACAGCCATAGTAACCACATAAACAGTTGTGGCATGCTGGAAACAGTGGAAAGAAAGAAGACCAGATTAGGAGAAGAGAAATCAGTGTTTTTAGCTCTGCCTTTCCTTAGCTGCATGGGTCTGGGTAAGCTTACGAAGCTGTCTGTGCCTCAGTTTCCCCACCTGTATACTGAAGATGATAGCATCTGCCTTGGAGGGCTGTTATGGAGCTCAAATAAGAACTCACATGGATGTTCCTAGCAGAGGACCCCAGACAATCAAGTCCTCAGTAACTGAGTTGATGCTAGAATCTTGAAAATCTTGGCAATTCTAAGAGAAATCTTGTTATCATTACAAAGAGTGCTTATCTAATGAAAGAAAATGTTCTGGAAAATACGGATTTTTTTTTTAAGAGGAGGTAAGCAAGCTATTCAGTTGTGGAGGATGTTAGGAGCAAAAGCTCAGGGTCAGGAATACGCAAGCCTGATCACGCAGGGGGTAGGAGGCAGATTTAATGGAGATGTAGGGGACCTGGTGGGGAGCAGCCGAGGACGGCTGTGAATGGAAGTTAGAAACCTCAAATGTCAGTAGGCTGAGGTGTTTACACTTGAAATACAAGGCAAGGGAGAGCTGAAGAAAGTTCTTATGGATTACATTAAATGGTATATGTAAGAGCTACGCTTTTTGAGTTTAACATTGTATCAGTGTATTAGGTAGAAAGCTGCTGATTGAATTAGAGTAGGAAGAGGCTAGGAGCAAGGAGAAAGGCATTGGCTGACTCATGCAAACATATGTGACATGGGCCTGCAGCAGGGGCACGGAAGTCTAGGAGATGAATTTAAGAAGCAGTAAGACTTAGTGACAAATCTGCTGTGCTCCAGAAAGGTCCTTCCTACTTTGCAAAGCATCCCTGACTTTAAGCATAAGCCATGTGGCTCTATATCCTGAGCTCTACTACCTCCTCTAGTTGTTAGGCCCCTTTAAATGTAGCCAGCCTTTTAATAAACACCAGACAGAGCGAGATACCAGAAAGTGCCTTGACCAGCAGCTGCTGGTTGCAGTGACTTGACCGGCCTCAGCCCATCCAAGCAGCACAGACCCGTGCCAAGGAAATGGTTGCCAGGCGCTGTTTGGATCATTCACAGAGCTCTCTCCTCTGCCAAATAAACATGATCTTAAATATTCCCAGAATTATTTGGATTTAAAAACCCTTCCATGCCACCAAGCGGAAAATGTCCAGTGATTTCTCTATGGAACTTTAAAAACTGGAGAAAAATACATCACACATACTGTGTCGCCCTCCCCCCACCTCCCCAAACAGATGGGATCATCTCTTCTCTCTGATGGAAATGAGAAGGCTTATCAGCATACCCCCTTTCAAAACGCACCTTCGATTCCAGTTCTCTTCATCTATTATTCATCAAGGTCACATTATCTGAAAATTGAACAACTGTGAAATCTAACATTTTCTGCCTATCATGAGACCTGATGACATAGGGCAGGGCATGGCAAGACCTACCTTTCCATTCCAGAGATGTTTATCAAGAAGGAAAAGTTAATCTTATGACAAAAGAATGATTCGTCCCATGTATTGTTTCTTTGTTGAGAAACGAATGACCTGGTCTTGAAAACCTAACATGAAAATTCCCCTGATACGAGGGTGGTGGAACCTAATTGATCTTTTATCCCTCCTACCTTACTCTTTTCCAACCCACGTTCCCAAAACCAAAACATTCTCTGGGAGTGAGTCGGTCCCACAAAATTGCACTGTAAAACTCCAACACAAACTCCTAAGCGGATGGGCACCATAAGTAACGTATCTCAGTCTCTTCTTGAGATGCCATATTCCAAAGATTCTAAAGCCAATTAGATAAGAAACTACGAGGGTTCCTGTAGGTAGGTGTATGACAGCATCTAATTCTAAGTAAGAACATCTTTCTTCGATCATATGGGCAAATAGACAAGAAGTGGTCACCTTCCTTGGATCATATGAATAGTTAGATGAGATGTGATAGATTCTCTTGGGTCAAACTTAAGTGGAGGAATAGAGCGTACACTCAAATGACTTAGTTTAAGTATGGAATTTTTCTCAGTTTGATGGCTGCTTTGATTAAATAGCACAGTTCCCTGATCTTTCTTGTACACAATTCTTATTCTCAAACCCAAACAGGCCTTGTGATGCTTTATGTTTAAAACTCCTCAGAATTTATACATTAGCTTTATTTTTCATAAAACATTCACTTAGTTCTTCCAGTTGTGCTCATTACAAATCTATTTAATGATTTTATAAATGATATTAATATCAGCAGCTCTTCTAAAATCAACTCGAAGTGTAATATATTTTATGTAGTTCTCATTACAGTGTGATAACCTCATAGTGTCTCTAACCCCCTAGTTAAATACATAGTTAAATCTCTGTGCAAGAGATTTAAAAGGAGGGCCTAAATTTTGAGATAAAAGTCCCAACAGTGTTAACAAGAGAGAAGGAGTAAAACAAATACCTATAGATTTTTCTTCCCACATAGATATCTGACCTTAAAAAGGGAGCAGCTAATGCACAGAAAAGTTTAAGTGGTCACAGTTTAAGTTTGCAGAGAAGTTTCTTCCTAGTCTATGAAGTAGAGGCTAAGCCTTTAACCTCCAATCCTTGGCTTCCTGGCAACTTCCCAATAGGGGTTTCCCCCTTTAACAACCTTCTTAAAACAGGAGATGAGGTAGAAAGTTTTATATTTTCTAAGTTAATTTTCCTTCTTTATCTTGCCTGCTATCTCCCTGAGATGGGGGAATATAAATTCACACTGTCCTTGAAGAAGTACAAAATTTGAAAATCTCTCTTATCTGAGGATTCCCATTTGTGTTACATCCAATGCCATTTCCTACAGAAATGGAAAAGAGTTGGTGACTCCAGGAAAAGAAAAATAGATCTCACAGATGTATTTGTTAACCCTCCAGTGTTACTAGAATATGCTTAGGCAGGAGGCTAATCAGAACAGATCTGCATGTCTTTTAACCAGGAGGGCTAGGCCAATGATTTCTCAGCTTACAGGAGTGGGTCTTCACTTAGAGCTGCCCTTTTCATTCTATCCCTTTAAAGGAAGAAAAAAGAATTTAGTGTTGATGTGTAAGTGTATTTACATGTTTAAAATTATTCACAGCTGGGGGGCAGACAAAGAAAAATGAACAGGAAGAGAACTTGTATTTCTTTAGCTTTTCAAGAGTGCAAGCTATGGGATTCTGGTATATATAATGCCTCCTTTGCTCGGTCTCCTTTGCTGGTTCTTTCCCATATCCCCCAGGCTCTAAATTTTGCAATGCATTGAGACTCAGTGCTTTCTCATCTCTTCTCTCTACACTCCCTTTCTGGGCATTTCCTGGCTTTGAATGCCTTCATGGTAACAATCCCAAATTTATGTTTCCATCCCAGATCTCTTCCTTCAATGTCTAAGAGTCCAATGAACATCTCCACCTGGTTGTCTAACCGGCATTTGAAATTAACACTACCCAAATGGAACACCTGATTTCCCCCCTCAAATCTGGTCTTTCCTCATCTCAGTAAATGATACCTACATTCTTTCTGTGATTCAGGTCAAATATCTTAGAGTCACTTTGACTTCTTTCTCTTTTACTCTACATCCAATTCGTCAGAAAATTCTATTGGTTGTATTCAAAATATATGCAGAATCATCCCTCCATCTCTACTCCCTTGGTCTAAGCCTGATATTTATCTCTAGACAGGAAGTAGTCTCCATGGCAACAACTTCTAACTAGTCTCCCTGCTTCTGTCTGTCCCCTCTTAACTGTCTCATCTGCACACAGACACCATTTTGCTATCGAAACTCAAAGCTGAAGGTTTTATAATCCCCAGCAAGGCTCTACATGACATTACGCATTACCTCTCTTTCTCCATTACCTCTCCAGCCTCATCTTTGACTATGTTCATTGTTGCATCTGGAGTACCTGGAACAGGGCCTGCTGCATTGCAGGTACACAGAAGTGTTGGTAGGAATGAATACATTCACTCAAGGCAGAAAAGGACAAACTAAAAATGAAATGTTTAGAGATTGGGGCTATTTGAAAATAAAATTATAAAGTCATTTAGAAACCAGAACAACTCCTAAAGATCATCTGATTCATTTCTTCATCTTACAAGTTGCAAACTGATGTCTAAAAGCTTAAGTGACTTGCCCAAGGTCACACAGTCAATAAAGACAATATGCTCCTGCTCCACATTAATTCCTTTTCAAGAACAGTTTGTCCTTTTTGGACTTTACTTTCAAGGATTATTTTTCAGAATTTTCTTTGCATATTCAGCATTGTGATCTTCCCACATGATTCTAGCAGTTTAGCATGGTGATTAACAATAATTCTGGAACCAGTCTCTCCAAATTCGTGTCAGGCTACTCCACTTACTGTGTGACCTTAAACAAGCTAACAATCTCCTGCATGGGAAAGAAACAATTAATAGACTGAAAAGGGAACCTATAGCTGCTATGGGAAATACTATGGCGTTTTCTAAAAAAAAAAAAAAAACCCTGAGAAACAGAACTACCGTATGATCCAGCAATCCAACCTCTAGGTATTTAACCAAAAGAATTGAAATCAGAATCTCAAAGAGATACTCACACTCCCATGTTTACTGCAGTACTATACACAATAGCCAAGATGTAGAAACAACCTAAATATCCATCAACACATGAATGGATGAAGAAAATGTGGTTTATTCAAACAATGGAATATTATTCAGCCTTAAAAAAAAGCAGGAACTCTTGCCATCTGCAACACCACAGATGGACCTTGAGATCATTATGCTAAGGGAAGTAAGCCAGTTATAGAAGAATGAACACATGATTCTACTTTAAAAAGGTATCTAAATAGCCAAATCCACAGAAGCTGAGAATAGAATGGTGGTTGCCAGGGGCCGGGGGGTGGAAGTATGGGGGGAATGAGGAGTTGTTGTTTAATGGGTATAAAGTTTGGGTTATGCAAGATGAATAATTTCTAGAGATGTACTGTACAACATCCTGCCTATAGTTAACAATCTTATACTGTACACTTAAAGTTCTGTTAAAAGGGTAGATCCCATGTTTAAATATTCTTACTAAAATAAAAAAAAAAATAGGTAACACATTTAGGATAATGATGAAGCAGGTTTTTTAACACTGTCAATCACTGGATGATGGAATAATCCCCCAAAGGAAATATGAAAATGCCATCATTGAAGATATTTAAAACTCAGCTGAAGAAAAGCACACAACCACATAAAATTGGCCTTGTTCTTCTCTCTATGTGAGTGACAAGACCCACACAAGCATGACCTAAGACACCAATGGATTCCACAGCCTGTGGGCACTTTCCAGACCACCTACTAGTATGAAGGAAGAAAGAGGAAGACTGGGCTGGAACTGATGACTCACATCAGGACAACTTGCTCAGCATGTTCCTGGCTCAGTTATGACTTCTCCAGGGTGCTAGGAAAGGCACACTTAACACCAAGTCACTACCCTCTCAGCTCCAAAAAGTTTCCAGGGAATATAGGAGGCTTTCTCCCACCTACTTTTAGAATTGGCCTATGTTTTGTTTTAAATCAGAAACAGCCCCTGTAGAAGACCAGACCATTCGATCTATAAAGGACAGACCAGGGGTCAGTCAAACTATGGCCCAAGGGCCAAATCTGGCCCACAGCCTGTTTCTCTAAATAAAGTTTTATTGAAATACTTCTAATGCCACTCGTTTGCAAGGTGTCTATGGCTGCTTTTGCAGTACAATGTCCGAGTTGAGTAGCTGTAAAAAGGCGGCATGGCCCACAAGACCTAAAATATTTATTATCTGACTCTAGATCAAGGCTCATCCCTACTTTGGACTAATAGCTTTGAGAATACTGAATCAAGCATCTCTAAGGTAAAAATATGTAAAAGTCATTGCCTTACTCCCTTCTTTTAAGTGTGGAATAGAAAAAAAAATAATTTGAATAGAATATGCCAACTTTTTATGAATCTCATTGAAGATATTCTATGCTTGAGTCTGGAGGACACACCTGCGACTCCTAAAATAGTGTAATTATTAAAAATGGAAGCACTGGAATCAGAAAGACCTGAGTGTGAATCCCAGATTTACAATTTACCTGCTCTGTAACCTTTGGCAAGTTACTTAATCTTTCTGGGCTTCACCTTGAAATAAAGTCAAACATACTATCCGGCTCAGAGGGCCCTTGTGTGGAGTGAAGGCATTACTATACGTACAGCACTTGGCAGAGAGCCTGGGATATTAGTGTGTGCTCAAAAAACTACCTAGTTTTATGATTACAAGAGTATTAAAAACTAAAATTAGGGAAATCAACTTCCCAAGATTGAACACAAGGCTGATAAAATACAAATGCATCACTTGTTAAGCATTACCTGTGCAGTTTTCCCCAGGATCTCCACAGAGAAGGCCATCCTTTCCAGGACTCCTGGTTGAATTCCCATCTGCCACAACACAGTGGAGGATCACTAGACCTTCAAGTTCAAAACAGAACCAAAACAAGCATGAAAACTTGAATATTTCCTCAATGCAAAGTACTCTACCAAAGTCATGACCCATTTATGAAAATAACAAGGCTGTGACTTCCATTTCCAAGGCTTTCTCCCACAGCAAGGCGGGTGGGGGTGGGTACACAGGCCAACGAGTCTAATTTTTTTAAGCTCAATGACAAAGACAGAATTTTCAAGCCGGCATCACTTACATGTAACTGTGCATCTTGAGTGAAGAGACTTGGCCATAGCTTGTGATGGAGACATCACAGAAGCGGACAAATAGAGTTCTCGGCCGATGCACAAATACACTGATGAATTTCCAGGGAGACTGGATGACAAACCCACGTGTAAATGTACTCTCTCCATTCCATACAGACTCAGTGTTTCTCGGGTATTGACTATTGTTTGTACTTCCTTCTTGGGATGTGAACTAGATATTCAATTTGTGGGAATTATTTGAAAATTGTAGCTTCCCTCAGCTAAGTATCCCTGTTGCTGAGAAGGACAGACATCATGGAAAGATAAGGGGGTGAGAGGAATGTCTAGTAATTATTCCGAAGGAAATAATCCAAGATACATTAAAAAGGTTTAGCTGCAAAATTTTCCTTATTTGCACTTTCTAATTTTCTAGTAGCATATTTTATTTGTTGCAACAATAGAAAACGATAAAAAACAACAATAAAAAAAAAAAAGAGTGTCTCCCCAATTGAAAAACACACACACACAATTTGGCCACGAAATTTCTAGATTTTTCATATCTTTTATCCCAATACCTGCCACCCTCCTTTCACACTTATAACAAACCAGAAACTTATATAATCATTTAGGGCTTTCCAAGCATGCTGATTGTATATTTACTCATCTTTGTAATCCTGGTAACTAACACAGAACGCAAATGTTGAAAGAATGAACAAAACAATCTATAAAAGAACAAAACAACTTTCAGATTAAAAAATCCCAGTATCCGTTTCTAGTGGAAAATCTCAATAAATTTCTTTATTATTATAAAATAGGTTTAATTCATTTTTAAATTCCCATACATGAGCTTTCTCCATGGGCAGAATCAGGAGGCCTTAATTCTGGAGTTAATCTGTTCTAATGGTGGGAATTTTACAAAACGCTCTAAATCTTACAGAGATTCAACATCCACAAACTGGGGATGGCAATATCTCCTTCTAGAGGTTATTGTAAAAATAAAATTAAGTAACATAAGAAAAGGCACGTGGCTTGGCACCTAGTACACAATTTTTAGTCCACTCACACTCCTTTCTGTCACTTATAATTTAACCCATCGTTCTCCACTTCCACTTAAAAGAGGGAGCCCTGCTTCCACTGAAACCCTGCCCAGGGCCTTCAAGCATTCTGGCAGGCTGGGGCCTGTGCCCAGACTCTCTTCTGCTATGACTCACTCCACATGCTGGCAACAGCTGCAGAAGGGATGCCACTGGGGAGAGGTCTGGACAGGACTCCTGGGGAGGAAGCACGCTCAGGCAAACCAAGCAGCAAGCACAAGGCCCTGGGGTAGCCGGCACTACTCTCCCCACCCACAAACTGCAGGTTATAGTCACAAGCCAGTGGCCATGAACCAAATCCACCTGAAGAGCCATTTTCTTGATCTGCATAGTTTTAAAAAATTGAATCATGACAGTTCATCTTAAACCCGGATTTTTCTGCTTCCACTGAAAAAGCAGGTCTGGCAACACAGGCGTGAAACACCTTCTCAGCAACAGCTGGGCAAGGCTAAGCAGCAGGTGACCCCCTTTAATGCCACAGACTCCATCAGGCTTGCTGCGCTCATTTACTCTAACTGCCTAGACCCTGACAGGCATTTCAGTTTGTGATCTGTGCGAAGTGACTCAGGAATCACAGAAATGCTCACAAAACCATTTACTCAATACTGAAGGCTGCTTCAAAGAGGAAAGGCATTCCTGTTCCATCCATAATTCAACAAATATTTATTGAGCACCATGACACAAGGCGCCGAAGGTTCGAAGATAACAGATATTATCACTGACCTTAAGGAGCTCGCATTCTGGTAAGGAAGGTAGACACACAAATCTTTAAGGTGTAGTGTAGTAAGGACAACAGCAGAGGTGACACGGGATGGAGAATCAAATCTACCTAGCTGCAGACTTGATAGAGAAGGTGAGCATTGTGGGGAGTTTTTAATGAGGAAGAAATGATTTTTTTAAAACATCAATTAATAACTTCTAGAAGATAAAAATTGTGTAAGCAAGATAACATAATCATTGATGTTATTTGTTTCAGCAGTAGACAAGATTTATAGGTAATAATAATGTAAATACTGATAATTTAAATTATTATATCAAAAATTATCATAAAATCAGGACCAGTAATTAGCCCACATACACCATGTGGGGAAACTGTGGTGATTTATCAGTATCTATGCAGTGCCAGTTCTTAAATGTTTTATCACCCCTATAGTGATATACTGAAATTAGGAGGGTAGAGAAACTCAGTAGGTAAAATCTAAACTTGCCAGTTCAACAAATAGTATTACAAGCAAGTGATTTAGCAAGATGGAGGTAAATACAGAAGAAACACTTAAAAGAGTCAGAAATGGTTGCTTCTAGGAGATGGAGAGGAAGGAAGCTGTCGTGCCAAGATCTGCTATTTGTTGTTGTAAACGTTTTAGTCCTATTGGATTTTTAAAAATCTATGTATATTTATTACTTTATTGAAAATGAAATTAATTTTTATGAAAAGGATAAATAAAGTTGTAACTAGCCAAGGCATTCTAAACAGAAGGGACAGCTTGTAAAAGGACACAGTGTAAGTAATACAACCTGTCTGGTTTGTCTGGCAGGTGGGTGGGGTTTGTGATGGAGAGGAGGCTGGGGGGCAAATAAATATGACCATCTTAATTACTTTGGATTCTGTTAGGCACTTAATTTGGGGTCATTGAAAAGCTTTAAGTGAGAAATAAACATAATATTTTTGTTTGTTTGTTGTGTGTGTGTTTGTTTGAAAAGGTTGCTTGAACACCAGGATAGGTGATTCAGACACACCTAAATCTAGGTGGTGGCACTGGGTATGGAGAAGAAGAAATGAACATGAGAGATATTCACAAAGTAAAATATAAAAGACTTGGTGGCTGGTGGGATAGGGTGGGAAGTGAGAAAAAAAGAAGTCTAGAATGACCCCAGAGTTTGGGACTTGAGTGGCTGGCTGGACTGTGGTACCAATCACAGATACATGGGACACCAGAAGACAAACATTACGGAGAAATACTAGTGGCATAAGAAGTATGCAAATGATTTCAGATTACTCTTCAAAGATGTCCAACTGAGAAAGGGAAGGGAAAGATTAGTGAATAGATAAAGAAAAAAGGGGAGTTGTTTTTGTTTTTGTTCTTAATGTGAGAGAAAATTGATAGAAAGAAGCCAAAGGTATAGGAAAGAGGCAAAGGATGGGCTACCAGTAAAGGCAGAAAAGGTTACAAAGTGTAGCCTGAAAGGCAGGGCCTCTTCTGCAGTATATGATCCTTTGCAGTCAAAGTTAGTAATTTTGCAAATATAACTTTATTTTCAGTAAATGAAAGGTCTTTAGAAAATAAGAGCTTAAAGGTGTTTTACATTCTATATATCTCACCTCATTGTTCAAAGGAATCCAAGTTCTGGCTTAAAATGAATGCAAAACATCCAAAGGTTTCTCAACTTTCATACTATTGACATTTGGGGCTGGATAATTCCGTGTTATGGGAGGCTGTGCATCACAGAATAATGATTAGTCATGGCTTTTGCCCTCCAAATGCCGATAACATCCTACCCCCATCTCTCCTCCTACTTCTGAGTTGTCACAATCAAAAATATCTCCGACCATTGCTAAATATCCCTGAAAGGAAAACTGACCTGGTTGAGAACCATTGCAATTCTCTCCAACCTGTTTTAATATTTTTTGTCCAAAATATAGCTTTCATTTTGAATGTGTTGCTTTAATGTAAATCAATCACACAGCCTCAAAGGCTCAAATTTTGACTTCTTAAAAAATTTCTCTGGGAAAGTTTCATTATCTTGTGGAAAGATCATCGAACTCAGTCATTAATTCACTGTGTGACCTTGAGCTAATTAACAATCTATCCTGACCTTTTTCATCAAGAAAAATTAGAATCATGGGTTTCCTGCCCATCCCATAATCTGGTTCATGAAAATCAAAAGAAATAATATAGTAAAAGAATTTATTTAAAAAAACATATGTTATTAAAATAGTCATTATCTTTATCAGAGAAAGTATGGATTATACTTTAGAGAAAATAAAAGAAAATACGATACTTAGATGTGGAAAACATAATAAGATTTTCATTCATAAGAGTCACAAGTTTTATTAGTAAGAACCTTAGAGGAATTAAAATATCCTACCAACCAACTCTCAACTTCCCTGAAATCATCCTCTGGGAGAGTTCTTCAAGCCTGCCTTTACAATTTCAGTACCGAGTCTTCACTCTCTTCTAAGGCGTTCCATTTCAGTGAGATCTTTTTTTTTTTTTTTTTTTTTTTTATTTTTATTTTTATTTTTTTTTAAAGATTTTATTTGACAGAGAGAGACACAGCGAGAGAGGGAACACAAGCAGGGGGAGTGGGAGAGGGAGAAGCAGGCTTCCTGCCGAGCAGGGAGCCCGATGTGGGGCTCGATCCCAGGACCCTGGGATCATGACCCGAGCCGAAGGCAGACGCTTAACGACTGAGCCACCCAGGCGCCCCCCATTTCAGTGAGATCTTTCATCCATTCTTTCAATTGCAGCCGTTCATTCATTCAAAGAGATTATTAAGCATTTATTTCTAAAGCTCTATAAATACTTCTTTACATTAAGCTGGTTTTTTCCTTCCCATGATTTTACTCTGTTCATTGTAATCACCTGGACTAAATCTAACCTCTCTTTCTCATGACAGGTTCTCATTTATTTGAAGCCAGCTATCAAATCTTCCTGAAAGGATTCCTCTTCTTCAGGCTGAACATCCTGGTTCCTTCAACCACATTTTACTTGTCATCATCAAGACCCTCATAATCCTTGCCATGGTCCCTTAAATGTACAGTCAAACCAAGGTGCCATTTCACATGGTCTGGCAAAGACAGACTAGAATGGGGCTCTCGTCCCCCACATTGTAGGCACCATATTTCTGGTAATGCAGTCCCATAGCACATCAGCCATTTTTGGCTATCTGATTAAATACTGGGGTTTTAGTCTGTTTACAATTAAAGGAAACTCCTATATCTCTTGTACTACTGGGAAGCAGTGTACTGATGGGTTTATTTTTTCTTTTTTGTTGTGGCTCTGTTTTGTTTCACTTTTGTTTTTTACCTAAAAAAGTGATTTTAGGGCGCCTGGGTGGCTCAGATGGTTAAGCGTCTGCCTTCGGCTCAGGTCATGATCTCAGGGTCCTGGGATCGAGTACCGCATCGGGTTCCCTGCTCAGTGCAGAGCCTGCTTCTCCCTCTCCCTCTGCCACTCCCTCTGCTTGTGCTCTTCTGTCTATCTCTCTGTCAAATAAATAAATAAAATCTTTAAAAAAAAATTTTAGACTTTTTAAAGGTCTCTTTAAAAATTGTATTAGATTTCACCTATCAGTCAAATATTTCACAATCTTTTTTTCTTATTCTTTCATTTAACCTACTTCACGTGACCTGCAGAGTTTCTGAAGGATGCATTAAAACAAAAAAAACAAAATAAAACAAAAATAATGTTAGATTAGTTGTGTTTGCTAAGTGATGGGAAACTGAGTCTCTATTACTGGTGCTAGTTTTTAAATATCAACTGTACTCATAAAACTAAAGACAAAAAAGAAAAGAAACCCAATTCTACTTTCATGAGTCAAGGCTCCATTTATGAGATGCTCAAATTAAAAATTACAGAATTTATTAAAAGTATTATCCCTGTCAGCCAGCATGGAGAATGAAGTCATTGGGAACAATATAAGCATTGAAAGAGAGCCAGCCTGACAAGGAGCATGACCCACTGTCTCATAGTTAACTGCTAAATGCTGAGGTAAGTTGTACACCAGCTGGGTCAACTATTTAAAAAGATCAAATGTGACCAACTTAAACAGTTATGTATGTTGTATTTGCCTCATCTCTGAGCTGAATTTTCCATTTTTACAGCCAAATGCATTTTATATTTTAAAAATAAATATAACATTATCAAAAAATAATTTTTTGACAGCATTAATCTGTGTTCTGATGACTTAGGACATCTTCTTGGATATCTTAACTTCTGCTTGTATCTACCAAATCCAATGATTTCTTATGATATTGTATCAATCTCATTTTAGGATTTGAACCACACTCCATGTCCCATTAGAAAATATAACTGTAAATCAAAGGAGAATTTATTAATCTATGAATATAAGCAGAACTTGGAAGAATATCTCATAGTCAAATCCCTAAAATTCTATTTATATTAGAAGAAAGGAGTATAGATTAGTGGGAAAAAAGATAAACTGGGAGTCAAATGGCACCAGATTTGAATCCTGGATGTACTTTCTAATCACTAGCTTTATGATTATGATTAAGTCACTCAACATTGAACTTCAGGCTCCCCATCTGTAAAATGAGGCCCATAATAAGTAAGTTACGTGGTAGAGATCTAGTTATGTGCTTTAAAAAAGAGAAAAAATAAATTATGAATTATTAACCTTGGTAATGCCTGGCACAGGGTAGGTACTCAACACAATAGCAGCAATAAAAGAGTTGAAGTAAAAAAGGATTCAAATTCTTCTGGTAAAACAGTAGATGATCATTCTCCTAAGTGGATATTTCTACATTTATGCTATGATTTGATCCCTGTGTAAAATATGGCTATGAAATAAGGTACAAAAAATAAATACACATGCGTACACATACCACATTCCTACAGTGTGGTTATATGTATGTACTTAGTGAGGCAGAACAATGTGTTGGCCTTTCCACACTCTGTTTCTCTCCAGCGTTTTTAAAAGACATTTGAAGTGAATGCACCTCAGTTGATGAAGAGAAATATGACATCTTGTATGGTTCTTTGTATTCTCAGGACAGTTCTGCTGGTGACTCAGCATACTGTGTATGTCTGACAGGGTTACTGAGTCAGGGGGTTGGTTAAGTGATTCGGTGATACAAACACAGTAGATAAAATCAGATCTTGAATGGGGCTAACAACCAAGGAGATTATAAATTACATCTCTAATTTTAGAAAAACAAAGTTAATAAAGTTTTTAAAGTTTTAATCAACATTCAGAGTAAAAACTATAAGGATCTAGGACATTTTTTCATTGTATCTTCATTGTCAAGAAGAAAAACAGAATCCTGAGTATGCATCCTATACAGAGAGCATTTTCTAAGTCCAAAAGGAGACTACATCTACCATGTTGAAGGGGCGCCTGGGTGGCTCAGTTGGTTATGCATCTGGCTCTTGATTTCAGCTCAGGTCATGATATCAGGGTCATGAGATCAAGCCCCGAGTTGGCTCTGCACACAACTCGGAGTCTACTTAAGATTCTCTCCGTCTCCCTCTGCCCCTCCCCCACTGCTTGTGCAGGCACGCAAGAGCGTTCCCTCTCTCTTTCTCGTTCTCTCTCAAAATAAAAGAAAAAAGAAAAAAATAACATGCAGTTGAAAAAAATATTAGGGAATGGAATGATGTTTATCATTGTGGGCTTGTGATTGACTGAGACAAAAACTAAAACAGGTGAAGTTTGACATTAGCATTCTCTTCCATCTATTTTTGTTGACTCCTTTTCCATTTTTTTCATTGTTGTATTGCCCTCCTATAAACCAATATTTTTGTACTGCCTTGACATTCCCCAAATAGAAGATAACTTTTAAATATAATTTCCTTTCCAAATGTGTTTGCTTTCAAAGCAGATGTGCAAGGAGAGAAATTACTTAACTCAAATACTCTGAACTCAAGTGCTTTAACCTGGGTCTTCTAGAAAGCAGAACCTGAGATATATATGAAGGGATTATCACTTTATTTGGGAGGTACAAGTTCTGGGGTCACAAGAATGAGGAAGCAAAAAAGAAATGAAGCAAAGAAGAAGACAAAGCAATGCAATGTGTGTGCCCATCACACAGATGCAGCTCCAAAGTGCACCACAAAGCGACACCAAACTTTGCTCAGACCACATGTTCACTCATACATAAGCTATATAAAGCAGTTTAAAAACCAAAAAAAACTTTATCTTGAAGTAGTTCATGGAAGAAAGAATGAAGGAGAAATATGTCTGCCCCAATCACTTTCATCACCCATTTCCTGGACAAAATTCCATGTAATGGGTACTAATGGCCTCAATCTCTGGCCCTTTGCTGAATGAGAGGCCAGAACTCATGCCCTGGACATGGTGTTATCCAAGTCCAAAACAAGGGGCAACCCAGTATGGGTAGGGAGCTAAATAGTGACAAAGGAAGTAGTCAAAGGGGTCTTCAGAGGGGCATATTTTTTTGTGCCCTGGTCCAATGAGCATTTGAGGCATCAAGACTTCTCATGGACAGCCATGTTCTAAGATAAAGAGGGACTTTTCCAAGGTCTCTCAAATCACATCGCCTGGAAAACTGCCTACACTATCAAACTCAAAGACAGGCTTCTGGATTTTCAGGGCTAGGAAGGGATAGAGACAGGACAGAAAAAAATAAGGGAGTCTTCATAGTTTATGTTCATTCAAAATCAGGAAAGTAACATATGAACTCTTTCCTCTTCCCATGTAAAATTTTATCCCAAAAGGTAGAAACAGTATCTTGGTGTTTAAGAAAGGCTAAGAATGATGGATAACACTTTTTTTAACTTATAAAAGTACTCCACAATCTTATATTTTTAAAGCCCAGAGAGGGAAGTAATTTAACCACCTGTCATACATAAGCTAACTCATATATCTGAAAACTGTCAACACTACAATAATGCCTTTGCCAGTAAATCAACCTCTTTTTTTTTTTCTCACCATGACCATTATTAAATCTGTGACAACAATGACTAAATTGAATGGAAAGCCCATAATAACCTAGAGCTAGTTTCTTAGAAATCATCGGTTGTCAAAACTTGACTTTTTGATTCCCATTCCTTTATGATAAGACCATTCCAGACAGTCAGACATTATAATACTTTAAATGGAAAGCTCTGGGCTCACTGAATTTCCATAATAGTTCATAGAGAGGGGAGAAAGGAACCAAGCAAAAGAACAATTTGTTATCAGGAAGGATTATCCGATTGCAAAATGAGGAGAAAATGTGGAGTTGGCCTCTGGATTTAGTGATAACACAGTCTCTGACCCATGAGGAAACCGTCATCAAACTTTAATAATGGTAAGGGAAAGAACATAGAATTTAAGAGTAGATGCTTACCCAACCTGAAAAAGCCCCAGAATTTAGGCTCTTAAAATGAGCTAGGGAAAGCCAATCCAACTTAACATTAATCCATTATTATCTTTATCAACAAAACTATTTGCAGAGACCAAAAGTAGAAAGAAAGATGAGGCAGTATATTTTAAGTGTCAGGTATATAGAAAATAGATTCTATTGGAGTCCCAAAAAAGAGCAATGTGTTGAGCTGGAGAATCCATAAGGAAAAGTTTCACAGAGGTTGGAAAAAAATTGGATCAAAGGCAATGACATAGAAATGAGCCTAGTGTGTTTGGAAGATACTGAGTAAAGCTGTCCAGCTGGAGTGAACAATTATGCAGAGTATTAAGAACAAGGGCCTTCTTGTTGTGTGTGGTGTGACTGTGAAATAATTCAATTGATCTTCCTGTGTTACCTATGAAAATAAGACACATTGAGACATGGTCACACCACATATTTCCAGTTGAAATTCTGCAATGTCTGTTCAGCACATCCGAAAGACAGAGTCCCAATAAAGATTCTGACTAGTCTAGAAAACCACTTAAGAAGTATTTAACAGTGGTGAATACTGTTGAATAGAAATTACTAAGAGAGAACAGGATGCATTTCCTTTGTCATGCTTCTGCAAAGGCAAATGTGAAGTGTAGCTTATTATTCTTAGGTGTAGTTTCGCCTCACATCTAAATCACACATTCAATCACTCATCTTACCCTCCATTTCAGGAAAATTGTCACATATCTAAAAGTGATTAGAGAATTTTCTCATAGAAGTTTTCTATCAAAGAACGACAATGTTGAAAATGTGTCTCCTGAAATAATCAATAATCACATTTGAAACTTTTGTTAATATCATGTATCAATTATAGCTATGCCAGGGTTTTTTCCAATTCATAATTGAATCCCCATGATAAGTTATTATCCTAATAAATGGTAAAATATAAGGCCAAACCTGAGCCTGGGGCATGGGATTGGTACTAAATTCCAAGATATCCTATTATCACATCATATGAGGAATATGTAATATCCACATGACATCATTGGTGATGTTAACCTTGATATCTCATTCATGAGAAGACAAAGTCACTGAATACAGTTTAAGAAGGAAAAACCGCACCACTGGTTCACAAGGTTTCAAATGTCCTGCCTCTTCTTTTCTTCCCAGAGAAGTCAGCTGACAGTGTCTTAATTTGAAACCCCATCTTCCAAACTCCAAAGCATTCCCAAATGGCAGTAACATCATGCTGTGTTTGTAGAGACACAAGAACCCTTGGTGGTCATTTGGCATACTTCCTATCTAACTCAAGAATCCCTTACACAACTTCCATAAGTGCCACCAGACCATAAACATGTCCAGGCATGGGAAGCTCACCACATCCCAAGCCACTGATTCCATTTTTTTCAAAGCTCTACCTGGGAGAAAATTAAGGTGAGAGCTGCCTTCCTGGAATTTTAGTTTTAATCCAATCTGTGCCCTCTGAACTACACAGAGGAAACCTTTGTTGAGACAACTTTTCAATGATTTGAAGTTGGCTCTCATAAACCAAAATTTTCTCTTTTCTAGCCACCACTCCAACTTTTATCCTCTCAGTTGTCTGTGTGTGTGTGTGTGTGTGTGTGTGTGTGTGTGTGTGTGTGTCTTCTTCAGTTACTACCAATGTCTTGTCTCTGGCTTTTTAAGAACACCAGTGATTTCCTCATAGCTCACCCACCAGTGACCTCTTCCTGAACCTCAGCCTCCTCCCTCTGCAGTATTTGATATGGTTGCCTTTCCCAAGTCTTCCATCCAAAATCCACCCCCATTCTCAGCTTCCTGACTTGTCCTTCCCTCTTCACTCAACTCTGCCAGCTCTTTTTCCAACTCCCACACCACATATATGGTCGCCACCAACACTCTACTCCCAGCCTTCTTTTTTTTTTCAAATGTTTTTATTGTGGTAAAACACACATGACACAAAATTTCCTATCTTAACCATCTTTAAATGCTCTGTTCAGTAGTATTAAGCACATTCATACCGTTGTACAACCATCTCCACCATCCATCTCTAGAACTCTTCATCTTGCAAAACTGAAATGCTATACCCACTAAACAGTAACCCCCCACCCTCTCCTCTCCCAGCCCCTGGCAAACACCATTCTACTTTCTATCCCTATGATTTTGCCTTGGTATTCTTTTTCATAATGCCATTCCATGTCACAAAACACCCATGGTCTCAGCATTTAAATAAATATTTACTTAGAAATTATCACTGGGCACTGTGGTGGAGTCTAAAATTACAATCAGCTAAATGATTACTTTCTATTTTCAGCCCTATTTTCTAACCAGGTGATTGTCCAAACTGGCTAGTCATTAGGACCTCCTGTAGGATCTTTTTTGTACTAAACTTTTTATTTTGTAATAATTTTAGATTTATAAAACAGTTGCAAAATACAGAGCATTCCTGTATCCTCCTTACCCACTTTTCTTTCCTCTAATGTCACCATCTTACGTTACCGTGGCACAGTTACCAAAACGAAGAACCAACATTGGTACATTACTAAATGTACCAATTGAGTTTAGTTGACTAAACTCAAGACTTCATTCTAACTCCACGAATTTTCCATTAATGTGCTTTCTCGGTCAGGATTTCTAGTCTCCTCTGGTCTGTGATGGGTTCTCAGTCTTTCCTTGTTGGTTGTTTTTTTTTTTTTTTTATGATTTCGTTGACAAATTTGCTGTGTACTAGTCAGGTATTTTGTAGAATGTCCTTCAATTTTGGGTTTGTCTGATATTTTTATAATGATTGGACTGGGGTTATGGGTTTTAGGAGCAAATTCTACAGAAGAGACGTGTTCCCCTCATCACATTACATGAGGGATTCATGACATCTACATGACATCAGTGGTGACATTGAACTTGGCCACTTAGTGAAGGTAGTGTGTGCCAGACTTTTGCACTGTAAAGTTACCATTTTCTTTTTCTTGTTCATGCTCTATTCCTTGGAAACTAGCCTACACTCAAAAGGACCTCCTACATGGGATAGTATCTACATATATTATTTGCAATTACTCTGTAAGGAAAATTTGTTTTTTCTCCTGGAAGGTCTTTAAAAATTTAGATTCATGGGAACATCTCAATCAGACTTTAGTAGGTCTGGGGAGAGGCCTGATAATTTGTACTTTTTACATTTCTTGGGAGAGCAATCAGATTTGGGGTCCACTGCTCTAATTTGAAGTCAACTTCCATATTTCCAAATGCTCATAAGACATTTGAATGTCTCAAAAGCATTTTACATTCTCACCAAAAGAAAAAAAGCAGCTTTCTTTCATATACGGCACCATAAATTCTTTTTCTCTCTCAGGTGAGCAGTCTTGGAGACAGCTTTCATTCCTCTTTCCCCTTTCTTACCTACACATGACTTGTCATTATAGCCCATAAAATCTTACGGAGAAGCATTTATTGGATTTATTTCTTTCCCTCCATTGCCTGGTCCAGACTTTCTAGGCTACTTCCTAGCCTAGAACAGCTGCTTTCTCTTTACTTGCTCTTATTCGTCCCTCTTCATCTGATCCATTCTGCACATAAAAACGAATCTTAAAACCACTGTATTCCCTGAGGCACCTGGGGGGCTCAGTCGATTAAGCAGCGGACTCTTGATTTTGGCTCAATCAAGAGTGTGAGATCGAGCGAGCCCCCTGTCAGGTTCTGTGCTGGTTGTGGAGTCTGCTTAAGATTCTCTCTCCTTCTCCCTCTGCCCTTCCTCCCTTCCACCCCCTGCTCTCTCTAAAAAAGCAAAACAAAACAAAACAAGTCACTGCGTTCCCTGTATTAATCTCCTATTGAAAATATTACAATAGCTACTCATTATCTATTATTATTACACTCATTATGACATGAGTTAGGGACAAAACAACGTCTTTAGTGTTAGAGAATGGAGCTGTCATAGAAGAGGGGTGGCGGGGTGGGGGGAGTCAGTGAGAAGAATAAAGTTCATTAAATTCGTTTCCTTCTGTTTTTCTCTGTGGTCGAGAGTTAATTCTCTTGAATTGGTCCTCTTGGATTAGTCTCTTTCTCCAAATGCAATTGCTACTCTAAGATGGGCCTGGAGCTACCTCATGATTATGAGCCACCCCCAGCCTTGGAAAGCCTAGCAGTACATGGTTAGGAGCCACAAAGCAAACCACTCAGGTCAGCCTGTAATCTTAACTTAAGCAAGGTGAGGCCAGCTCTTCACCAAGCTACAGGGCACGCAGTAAAATGGAATCTGGATATTTCCCCAGGATTCAAACAAGTTCCACAGGTAGCAGACCACATAACATTTTAAAATAAAGTCTTAACCTATAACTAAACGCCTGAATTGGTCTAAATTACAACATGTCCTGGCTCTAATTCCTAGGCAATCCTGTGAAGATGGCACTGCAGCAAGAATTCAGGATCCTGACTAATGTTCTCATTCTGGAAACCAGCTCCTTACCCAGTCAGTATTTCCCTCGATGCCACACAAAATTAACTCTTGGTTCTAGGCATGTGGGCCTGCTTACTCTCTGCTGCACACACAAGGAAAAGGTCATTATTAATTTGTCCACCTTCTAATTTTTCTCCCATTGTTTCCTCTACCACCCTCATGGGAAAACTAACTCAAGTCCCTATTTCCTTGATGATTTTTTTTCCCAATCACTCCAGCCCATAACAAATTCTCCTTCTGAGGTCATGTTTAGTTTTTACGAGTAATTTAAACTGTTAGGTATTCAACTACTATACAATGTTTCATTCCCATAAACATTTTTGCCCAATAGAACACAAACTCTTTTTGGAAAGACAATGACATACTTAGACAATTCTCCTTAATGCTAAGCACAGTATTAGACACACTTTATAATAGTATTAGACACACTTTAAAATAGCAAACAATTTTAGATATATCTTCCTTATTATTACATGTTTTAGAAATAAAGACTACTTTCCAACAGCCCACCCCCAACACTATGCCATGGGAAAGAGAGTCTTGTGTTTGGATAAGTTCATGTTTTGCTGGTGGTGGCAGTCAATACCTAAATTTCATGAGCAAATCTCATTCTATCAGGTCAGCCTACTCAGTAAAACCAGGCACAGCTACCATCTAAGTGAACAACTGCCTAAAATAAGTCATTTTTTGCAAATTCAGAGACATTAAAGATGGAATATAAAGAGTTATTGGGAAACATGAGGATTCTTTGTTTTTTATTATGGAAGCTAGTGTGTGTGTGTGTGTGTGTGCGCGCACACACGTGCACAAAGTTTACATCTTGATCTTTGTGACTGACTATGAGAAGCGACTGGTCTAGGAGGACTCCTGTGCTATGTGCATTCAGATTCGTTTATTGAACAAATGTTTATTGAGCACTTACTATGTACAAGCACTGTCCTAGGCCCTGGGAATATAGCTGTAAATAAATCAGACGAAAATCTCTGCCATCATGGAACTTACATTCTAATGGAACTGTTAAAAGCACTATTGAAAGCATGGTTATGATGGAGCAGATTTCTAGATTTTTTCCCTTTGCTTCCAGTGGTGAATATTAAAGCAATTTCCTTTGATCAAAGCAAAAACACCAGCACTCCAACTGGCATAAGGAATGCAATCATTCTGTTTCTCCTTTTTAGTCAATACCTATGAAATAATTTTAAATTATCTACATATTCACAAAGGTGAAAATATTAATAATACATTGAACATTTCGTAGCCAATTATCCTGCTAAAATCTTTTTCTGAATTATCTCATTTTATCCTCAAAACAATCCTATATCCCTAGATGATAGGCATTATTATTGATACCATTCTGTGGATGAGACAGTGCAGCACAAGGAGATTAAATAACTTTCTCAATGTTACAAGACAATAGTATGGAACAACATTTGTGCATGGCTGTCTACTCTTTATAATCTGGCAAAAAACATTATTTTGTCATAAGAAAACTCTCTAAAAACAATTTCTGTTCATTTTTCCATTTTTCTGATTTTTAGAAACAAATTTAGACAGTGTGCCATCATTCATTTTTCTGTAATGTCAATTTTATTTTTTTAATTAAGATAATTATTTGTTTAATTTGAATAAGTGAGATAACCCCATTTTGATGAGATTGTCTAAAATATTAAAATTATCTCCTAAATATTTTATTTTTCTTTGCTAGTGTAGGCTGACTTTTGTGTCTGGTCCAACCTTAAGATGCTGGGTTTGGGTGTCAATGCCAGGCAAGTGCTGTAGAGCTTTTCACTGCATAAAACTAGGATCAAAATTGGCAGATGAAGAAGATTCTATAGAGACATTTTTAGAAAGCAGATATGCATTTTGCTTTTGCAGGATTATTTTTTACATTTGTTCCTTTCTAACAAAACCAGTCAAATAGAACTCCTTTGATAATTTTTACCCATTTCCTTTTTCATAACTAGTGGGAGCAGGAATTTGAGAAATAAAGGCAAAATAAAGTTTTTCTATCAATTGATAGACCCTGGTTACATTAAGGAAGTACCCAGAATCAAAATATCCACAATTTTAAAAATATACTGATCATAATTAATGATTTCTTCTGTACTTTCTTGTTACCTATTATAATAACTCATGTTTATCCAGAACTTACTATGTTCCAGGCACATTTTAAGTGCTTTGTGCTGTAATTAATCTAGTCCATATAATAGCCTTGGTTATATTACTATTGGCTTTTATAGATGAAGAAACTGAGGCCGAGGGGTTTAAACGATTTGCTCAAGATCAAGGAGTTAGTAAGTCATAGCACCAGGGGGGTCATGCCTAGATATAGCCTAGCTCAGAGTCTACACTCTTGACCACAGCATCATACCGCCTCAGGATATGCTCTTTTTAGCCATTCTCAGTCATAGGCCTGTGGGTCCTCTCAGGACCGTCATCCCACCAACTGTTCACTATTGGCTGGGATGGCCTGTGCCTAGGATATAAGTAGGCAGGTTTCCTGGCTGGGATAAAGAGCCAGGAATCCAAGAACTTGAGGCATATCCAGAGCTGGGGATGCCACAAATGTATAGGTCGGCATCAAGGAAAGCAAAGCTGGTAGGAACAGCTAGTATGAACGTCAATGTTTTTTTGATAAGTCAGAAGAACTGGGTCCCTCTTCAATGCAATGATATGTCATTGCACTGCACTTCAGTGACCCATCTCCTCTTGTCTACCTCATTCAGCAACATGTATTTATCTACTACGATCCAGGCTTTGTTACCTCATCTTCAGAGTTCATGCTCATAAAGCCAGAAGCTTAGACAAGTTACTTAATGCCTTTGTGTTTCATATTCTCCTATATAAATGGGAATGATAATGATGTATAGCTTGTGTGTTAGATGGATTGTGTCATATGGATACAATGAGTTATTAGGTTCTTAGAACAGTGCCTGGCATGCATACGACATAACTGCTCTCTTATTATTTTGGGTGTGAAGATCAAATGAGATAATGATATGAAAATGATTTTCCAACTGTAAAGGTCCCCCAAATATAAGGGGTTATGTGGAGATTCCACAGCAAAGGTCAAGCAGGCATCTGCTTGTGTCATCAGCAACATGTGTGTCAGTCACCCTAGGAGATGGGACCAGTCAAATGTCAGAAACTCAGAATGACATCTCAGTGGGAAGGTGGTCATGAAGAAGTCAAGTCTGCATCTCCTAAAGTGCCTCATTCAGCCTCTATGACAATTTCTTGACCTTTGTACTAGGCTTCCAGGAGTAAGAGGCAGAGGCAAGCTGTCCTATTTTTCTCTGGAAAGACATGGACCATGTGACTCACCCCTAGGCAGGGGGCATGGGTCTGTGCATCACGTGCTTCAGTCTAACCATCAAGAAATCCAGACCATTGATTGCTATGAGATACTGACATATAATGTTAGAGTTAGGGATTCCTCAACACTAACAAGTCAGACCACAGTCAGCCTCCACAGCCAATCTGTCTCAACTTCTATAGGATCCACCACAGGTTTTTATTCCATTTAATACTGAATAGAAACCATGAACATAGCAACTTGGTTACTCCCAGCTAATGAAACGTGTGTATTAGAAAAAGTTATAATCATCAATAAGGAGGGCATACAATGTAATGAGCACTGGGTATTATATAAGACTGATGAATCACTGACTTCTACCTCTGAAACTAATAATATATTATATGTTAATTAATTGTATTTAAATACAAAAATAAAAATTAAAAAGAAAGAAGAATGGCTGAAAAAAAAGAAAAAGTTATAATCAAACAAGACAGCAAATTACCTCACACCTCATAGAATTCAAATGGCATTTTTTAACGACCCGTTAGAGAATGCCCTGAATCCAATACCTTCCTGCCACCATTTAAACACTTATTTTAAAAGCCCCTATTCTGACTGATTGCTTCTGACATCGAAGCAAACACTGAGAGACAAAGAGTAGTCTGAATCTCCCATACAGAATGTAAGAAACAGAAGTAATTAAACTACTTGCAAAACAAAAGTCCTTTGGTGAAAGGTTCTCTAGCATTGCTGGAAGCAAGTTCCAAGTAAAAAAAGGATGAAGAAGCAGGTATCTCTACATCTCTGAATTGTGTGCATGTTTTGCCAACAAGAAGTAGAACAGTTTTCTTTACTGAATCTGCTGTTTTTTTAATGACTGGACATTGTCACAAACTTGCATTCATTCAGTTAGTTAACTAATATGTTTTGGGCTCCTACTATGTGCCAGGCACTCTTTATGCATCCCCCACCCTAAAAGTAAATAAGTAAATAAGTAAATAAATTAAAAAGTACATAAGTAAATAAATGAATGAATGAAGCCATGACTTTGCAAAGGAGGAAATGTTATATTAATAACTCATCCTGTTATACTATCAACTCAAGCACTTTTAAATAAAAAAGGCTGAACACAAACACTGTTATACTTCAGTGATACTTTTGGTCACCATTTTGGAATCAGTGCCTCTACTCTCCAGGTCAGGTAAATAACATACTACATAGCCTCAAAAAAAAAAAAAAAAAAAAAAAAAGTGAAGAATGAGTAAAAGTACTTCGTGGCTATTGGAATTGACCTTGCTGATAATCAAAGTAGGTTATTGCCTAAGTGATCTGAATTAAGATTAAATACCCCCTCTCTCTCCAACCATCTAAAAAATACCCTATCATTTCTTTAAATTTTAACAATTAAAGATTCATTTAAGCTATCGGGAGTCCTTCTTCAACATACAAATCTGCCTGGGAAAGCTAGCTGTTATTAGCATTACCAAGCATACCCATTTTAATCAGTTGCTTTCCTCTTACAGTTTACTTTGGTGCTCTCCTAACCCTGACCCCCCCAAGATTCTTTGTGGATCTAGGGGTCTGTCATGGTAATTTTGGAAGGGTATCAGGATCATGGTCTAGGCCTAACTGCATGCAGTCTGGATTCTGGCTTGTCTGGTCCCTCCTGGGAAGATGCTAATCCTAATGGAGAGTTTACAAGCATGGTCCATGGTTCAGAGAGGTGATTCAAGGTACAGCGTGATGCCTGTCCCTCTGACTGTCCCCCCGACTGTCTTCCTCATTACACTCGTGTCTATGTCCTGGCATGAGCTGACTACAATAAAAGGGTGAGAAAAAACAAGATGAGGTTCTTGCACTGGTCTCTCTGAGGACTTGAGGAGCACCCAGGTATTGGGGTGAGCGGTGTCTGCAGAGACCCTGGGACAGACAGACATAGGGCCTTTGACTTCAGCACAGACATGGGCAGACCAAAGCATCAGCAGGGGCACCTTCAGTTGGACATAACAAAGCATGCTTGCAAGTGGTGGGATCTTCCAGAATTATTTGGGAATTTCCACACAGCAACTGAGAATGGAGCAATAACAAAAATCAATTTGTAACAGCTGTTTATGTGCAAAACCTGGGATGGTGAAGAGGAAAAAACCACTCCTAATGCTCTTCTAAGCCAGAAGTATAACTGAAGAGGCGAAGCCTAAAATCTTGCAGCATTTGGGGTTTCAGTTACTTCATTTGTACAATGGGAATTTTACTTGCGGCCACCTACCTGCTTGGTAACTTGGAAGCTAGATACACAGCATGAGCACACTCATATTCTCAGGCAGAACTTAAACCCACTCACAAATATTAATGTTTTATTTTTTTTTTTAAGATTTTATTTATTTGACAGAGAGAGCACAAGCAGAGGGAGACAGAGGGAGAAGCAGGCTCCCTGCTGAGCAAGGAGCCTGATGTGGGATTCGACCCCAGGACCCTGGGATCACGACCCGGGCCGAAGGCAGCCGCTTAACCAACTGAGCCACCCAGGCGTCCCCAAATATTAATGTTTTAGATTTTAATGAGGTGGGGAACATATTTTTAGTCTCAAAATTCACTCATTTTTTAAAAGGTAGCCCTTTTTTACCTTTTTCACTGGTTATGATTTCCGTTTTAGTTTTTATACAGCAACTGGATGTGAGGGAGAAATCAAAAAACAGAATCAAAAAAAGATAATCTGATTTCTTTGAGATGAAAAAAGATACTTTAAGCAAAGTTATTGCCTTTTTTTAAGATTTATTTACTTTTTTTTTAAGATTTTATTTATTCATTAGAGAGAGACAGCATGAGCAGGGGGAGATGCAGAGGGAGAGGGAGAAGCAGACTCCCCACTGAGCAGGGAGCCGGATGCGGGGCTCGATGCAGAGCTTGATCCCAGGACCCTGGGATCATGACCTGAGCCAAAGGCAGACGCTTAACAGACTGAGCCACCCAGGTGCCCTAAAGAGAGAGAGAGAGAGAACAGGCAAGTGTGCAGGAGCTGGGGGAGGGGCAGAGGGAGAGAGAATCGCAAGCAGACTCCCTGCTGAGCCTGGAACCAGAGGCGGGGCTTGATCCCACAACCATGAGATCATGACCTGAGCTGAAATCAAGAGTTGCTTGCCTAACCGGCTGAGCCACCCAGGGGCCCCAAAGTCATTGCCTCTTTACCATATTTCTCAAAGAAATAAGCACCTACGGTTTTCTCTGTTATGATCAAGTTTGCATGAAACAAAGATCCCATCACAAAGTAAATGAAAGGTACATAGTGTTGTACAAAAATTTCTGTTAAACTTCCCAGTGGAAATGTTAGTTAAAGATGAGTACAATGCCAAGTTGCTAAGGATCTCAGGCTCATCTAAAGCAGCTCCTTCATTTTACAAAGGAGAAAAACAATGTCCAGAAACTTGTCATTTATGGACATCTGAGAGTCATGGAATGGCAGAGCAGGAACCAGGTCTCCTGTGTGCCCCATGCCTGTTCTCAAGGCACTCCCCCCATCCCTCCCCCATCCCTCCCCCATCACACACACACACACACACACACACACACACACACACACTAGTGCATCACACAGTACATTGCTCACATTTTCTTCAAAAAGTAAACAACATTTAACATGTGATCTAAATTAGGAATAGGACTGAAAAGTGAAGCGTGTGTGAGAGAAATCAAACCACTTTATGGGAACACTGATGCCAACAAATTACATCCTTTGGAATTTTGCATGCAGTGGAGCTTTTAGGGGATCTGGAGACTGAATTCAGTTCCCTAAGCCAAACATTCAACAGGACAGTTGCACAATCAGGTTACCTTGAATGTAACAACAGCACTGGATTAGAGTTTTGTTTTATCTTTTCATTTCTGTCTTGTGACAAGTTTTGAGAAAAAAAATAATAAAGCACTTCGTGATAGTAAAGGGGAAAGAATGTCTATCAACCTGGAATAATCACTTCTACCATGACACTTCTGCTGGCACAACGCCCTGATCTAGGCCTTAATTAGTTCTTAGTACCTGGGTTCTACCTGAGACAATCAGGTCTTCTGGCCCCCAGCTCTGTCCCCTCGCCCCACACTGCACCCTCTATCATTGGCCTCTCCTGCCTATTTCAAATCCTATCCAGGCACCAAGACACCCACTCATGTCCTTCATGCAGCTTTTCCCACTGCTCCATCCCTCCCTGGCGAGCTAGCCCTTCTCTGGTTTTATGGATGTTTCTCTTATTGTTTCATATTGGTTAGTCTTGCATTCCCAAATTCAGAATAACATCTTTTTTTTAAAAAAAAAAGATTTTATTTATTTGAGAGAGAGAGAACACAAGTGGAAGGGAAAGGCAGAAGCAGACTCATTGCTGAGCAGGGAGCCCGACACAGGGCTCCATCCCAGGACCCCCGAGATCATGACCTGAGCCAAAGGCAGATGCTTAACCGACTGAGCCACCCAGGCGCCCCTCAGCATAACATCTTTCAGGCAGGACTCATGTCTCAGAATCTCTTGAGCCCTCTTCCCACCCCTTTTCCCATATACTCTAACATCTTGCTGACTATAGCAGATTTTCAGTCAATACTTTGTTGGAAAATCCAGGCAAGGTGGAGGAAGAAAACGCCTGCTTCACCCAAATAATGCTGCCCAAAGCATCAGCACTGTTTCTGGACCTAACTCTCTCTGCCCATTGCTCTTCCTCAGACTCCACATGATGCCCCAACTACATTGTCACTCACTTCTTCCTCTGCTGGGTTTCTTAAATCAGCCCCTTCTCGCTAACCATGGCCCTAAGTCAGATCCACTCACTTCCAGCCAAGGTCATGACACATTTTTTTAGCCACCTCTCCTACTCCAAGGACCATAGCCAAATGAAAGTGTCCATGTAGATTCTGCCTCTTTCCCCACCACGTGAGAAATCCAGTCTTTCCCAGGCTTGAAGGCAGAAGTGATGTCATGGAGACACTGAAGCTGTGGAGACTCCCCTCCCCCCACTTTAGCACCTCAAGCCCAGGTGTCCCTACCCCTGAGCCCAGCTAAGACTACAAAATATTGCTGCCCCTTCCCTCTACCTCCCTCCAAATGACCATGGTGCAGAGGGGATGTCTTGATGTAGCAGGATTTTCCCACCTACATGCCTTCCTTGGTCCCTTCCCACATCCAGCTGCAAGAACTTTCCCCAGCACCTGCGTTCCAGAACTCTCTGCCAAGGCTGCCTCCCAAGGAAGTGAGGGGAACCTCTAGCGGATCCAGGCATCCTGCTCCTCCAGTCCCACCACTCTTCCCTCAGGGCGGAACCGCACCCAGTGCTCCTGAACTGAACAGCCCAAGTTTACTTTTTCTCAATGAAGAAAAGTTTTCCCTTCCCCATTTCATCTTAAAATAGGGAATAATAGGTTCCAAGTAAAACATCTCTGCATTGCTTAGATAGTGCCCTCAGTAAAACATGCCATTTCCCTTTCCCTATCAGCAGCCGGGGCCTAAGGTCTCAGAAGTTGTCTTCTCTCCTCCTCCAGCCCCTCCCCACCGCCCTGACAAGGGCCGGGGGTCTTAATCCACTCCCGGCCCTCCAGGAGTCGTCCCCCTGTCTCTCGCACACACCCAAGGCGCACACACACCCCGCAAATTGCTCTCCACCGTGCTCGGCCCTCCCAGGCCGCATCTTAAGCCAGGGCGTTCCCTCCCTTCTGCCTCCCCGGAGCTGTCCTCCGTCCAGTGTCCCCTGCTCCTTCCTCGGTGGGCTCCGCTCCCACGCCCCTCACTCGCCGGCACCTGCGCCAGCAGCGGGGCCGCGGGATCCCTTCGGCCCTCGGGCAGCCCCAGCAGGTGCAGCCCTAGGTGCCAAGCGCCGAAGCCTTAACCTCGAGCTCGCCCCGGGGTCAGAGCGCTCCGCCTGGGCCCTGACAGCCCCCAGCGCGCCCGGGGGGGTCCAGATGCCCGCGCGGATCAGGGTTCGCCCTCCCTGCCACTCCACCGCAGACTTTCCTCCTGGGGCTCCAGTGCCAGGCGCGCCACTTACCCAGGGCGAGGGCCAGGAGCAGTGGCAGGGAGCCGGCGCCGCTGCCCGGGGCGGCCCGGTCCATCAACCCCACGCTGAGGGGCCGGGCAGCCCCTGGACGAGTCTCCCGCCTCCTCCTGCGCCCCTTCCCGGGCCACGGGCGCCCGAGGGCGGGCCTGGAAACTACTCTCTCGGGCCAGCAGGAAATGAAACTACTTCTCAGGCTGGCACCCGGGCCCCTGGGCAGGCAACACCCCGGGCGGGCGGGCGGCAGGCTCCGGGAGTGTGGCTGGGAGGAGGGAGCCTCCTATTTATCCTCGCTCTTTCTGCACACACCCCAGCAGCGAGGCGCGGGACTCGGTGGTTGTAACCTCCACGCTGTTCCCACCCAAATTGCCCCACACCCACACCCACACTCGAGGACGTATTCGGGCTGCCCTCGGGCCAGCTCACCCACTCCCCCTGCTGGGTCGCACCTGACTCTCGGTTTCCCTCCCCGTTGGGGAGTAAGACAGGTAGGTGGGGAGCGGAGGGAATGCCCGCGGAGGGGTGGCTCAGGTGCTGGGCCTGCGGGCAGTGCTTCGAGAAGCGGGCTCTAAGCTCCTCTAAGCTCCTGCAACGCACGGAGGGAGCATCAGAGCCCCACGCGTGCCCTGAAGTCTAGCTTCCCTTATTTCAACCAACTGTTGGTGTCCCCGAGGGACCAGAGCCAACATTCAGTGTGGTTAACCTTAGGCATTTGACAATTTACAAGCCTTTCCTTTACATATATAATTTGTTGAATATCTGGGAGTTTGGCTCACCAAGAGCTACGTTAGAAATTTCGTTTTCTTATGTATCCATTTACTCCTTGATTCATTGCATTCTCCTTTATTTCAAAAATTCATGTACTGCATTGGATCTATAAAAATAAGGAGAATGCTTTTTGCCTGTGGCTTGCCAAGCACTCTTTCTACTTCATCACACCTCCTCTTTATGGAGAGGTGGGACCCCAGGGTTTTGCACCAAGCATTTTCTGGAACACAAAGGCACCCCCACAGCTTTCAAAGACAAGAAGCAACATCCAATGTTACCTTATGTGATTAATATGTTTGCCTCCAAAATAACTAAAGGGTACAGCTGTTTTCATGCTGATCTATATTCCTCTTGCAAGATCACTATGTAATCATGCCGCCCCCCCAGTACAGAGTTGTATTTCTACAGTATCCAAAAGTCCAATAAACATTCATTAGTTATGAAATGCAGTTCAGATGTCTGTCCTTTCCTCCCCATTGTTTAAATTAAGCAAAGTATTACGCACTCTTCTTCCACAAACAACATTTCATTTCAAAACCAATTCATATTATTTTAGTGTCCCAGGCAACTGATATATCCAGGGAAATAAAAATCAGCTGTTAATTTTCAGAATCCCATTCTAGCCCCCACATGACAGCTCATAAAGCAGTGATACGATACAGTAGGTAGGCATGGGGTTTAGAGAAATCTAAGGTTGGGGGATAGAAGGTTACTGCATCCCAAATAAAAAGGGCAGGTGTGGAGAAGGCATCATCTCCCCCCCCCCCCCCACACCCCGGCCTTTTCTTTTCTGATATTCTCTCCTCCCTCCAGGGCCCTATGTTAAGACATCTTTTGCTCTTAGATGGTACCCTATCAAAGAATTGCCTTGCTATCCACAGAACATCACTATTTTATTTTCCTTTTCCATAGATACTAATAAAAAATAAAGCACATCTAAGCAAAAAAAAAAAAAAAAAAAAAAAAGCTAAATGTTTGTCAAGTATTGTCAAGTGCCTGGACTTGACGTAAGTATTCATCATTCATGCCATTCAAATGGTAAATTAACTTTTTCAGGCCACTAGAGTATGAACAAGTGTAATTTAATACAGAGATAAATTAATAGCCTTCCCTAAGGGCTTTATTTAATGCCAGAAATAAAATAAGTACTCTGGAGAATATGACTTGCAAATTTCCTGGCACTGGAAGTCCGATCTCTTCAAGGTCAAGCCACTTTCCTTTTCCTTCCTTCCTTCCTTCCTTCCTTCCTTTCTGCCTACCCCTGATTCCTTTTTTCCTTTCTTCTTCCTCCTCCTCTTCCCCATCTTTCTCTCTCTCTCAATTCGTTCTCTCATGGAGGAAGGTAAATCTGTGATACAACTACAAACTTTGGGAGAGTTTGACCTTCCTATGGCCTCATTCGGGGAACTGGGGTGTGTCTCAATGCTTTAGATTTTAAGCTGAGCTGTTACTAAGAAAAGAGTGGGTCAAAACTGCACCAAAGTCACAAGGTAGGACTGGTATCCCCACTCTCCCTGGCCAAGGAAATGCTTGATGGTGTCTTGCCTGTGCCAGGTTTAGGCAGGTAAAACCAGCCCTCCCAAATCTGATATGAGGCTTGAGTGGATTCCTTTGGAAGGCCTTCACACGGGCATCTTGTCCCACGCAGAGCAGCCTCAAGCTGTAACACTCCTCCCTGCCTCTGGACGGGACAATATAAGCTTGTGGTTATCTGTGGGACACAACACATAAACAGACACACATGTACTGGTAGAAAGGAAAATTTTGGAATGTACTGATTCTAGGTCCACCCGTATTCTCCAAAAGGTCGCCTTAAGGCAGTATAGGAAGACTTCCTAGTGGTCATTAACATTAACATTAACATTATTTAATTCCATAAGAGTGAGTGAATGAACAGAAATATGAAGGGTGAAAAACTCTTTAAAACATAATATTTTGGAATAATGATAAACATTTTGCATTGTAGATTATTAAAAATTATTAGTATAATATATGTAGAGAGCTTTCAAATACTCACTGGAAATCACTGAACTAGTCTCTAAGGAAAACTAGTGAAAAATCACCATCCAAAACCTGTATCCAGGTGATTTCATTTTACAATCTAGTTTTTCTGGGAGGAGGAGATTACTGGGGCTTTTTCCTTATCTATTTTACTGTACATTCTTCTTCAGTCTTTCAGGGATCTTTTTTTTAAATTAAGTTTGTTATTTTAGTTCCAGTATAGATAACATACAGTGTTATATTAGTTTCAGGCATACAGTAATGTGATTCAACCCTTCCATACATCACCCTGTGCTCATCATGATAAGTGTACTCTTTAAACCCTATCACCCATTTCATCCATCCCCCCACCCACCTTTCCGAAGGATCCTTTTTTTTTAAAAATATATATGCCTCAATCTGTTTGACCTGCCATATTTTTTAAATGGCAGCTTAATACAAATCCAATAAATCTAAGATATAATCTTCTCCATGATACTATACCTGTTAGTTTTAGCTCATCATTGTGATCTTTTCCTTTACCCATATTCATATATACACCAAAAAAGATAACTTCTGATTTAAAAAAAAAAAAATCTGGACTTTTGTGCTGGCCCTGGTGTAGGCTAAGTAGGCAAACACCTAAGTGGCAAGGCCCTAGATATCCCAACCCAATAAACCTGCCATCGTGGCCTCATCCCCTCCTACATGGTCCCAGACACTCCTCTGAGTAAGATAACAGAGGTGGAATATTATGTACAACTGGTTTTGGAGTTTGTTCATTCTGTTCAAATTGGAGCTGTGTCACCGAATGCCTGGGTCACAAATGACTCACCTTTCTGAGCCCAGTGTCCTCATTGATAAAATGATGGTAATGATTTGCAGTTTTCATATTCCCAATGATATATAACTCTAAGGCAAAGATCTTGCATATTAGAAATTATTCAGGGGGCACATGGGTCACTCAGTCATTAAGTGTCGACCTTCAGCTCAGGTCATGATCCCAGGATCCTGGGATCGAGCCCCTCATTGGGGTCCCTGCTCCACAGGAAGCCTGCTTCTCCCTCTCCCACCACCCCGCCCGCTTGTGTTCCCTCTCTCCCTGTGTCTCTCTCTGTCAAATAAATAAATAAAATCTTTTAAAAAAAAAAAAGAAATTATTCAGTGCATTACAGTTGTCATATTACTATTAAAACCTATTTATAGGTACATAGAAAGTAAGAACTCGCTTCCTTCACTAGCCTTCTCTTACTAAGAGTTGTGGTGGAGGGAAGGAAAGAGCACCCAGCAAAGCCCTGATGGGAAAGAAACACTGAGCCTAAAATTCCATGGATTTGGGCATTATCTGCCTCTTCATACTCCCTTAGACCCTTCTGACCTTCTTCTCCCTCCTTTCCATCCCTCCTCTCTCTTTCAACTATCTTTAAAGACCAAGATGACATATAACCCAAGGTGTGATAATTTATTACACAATAAACAGAAAGTACTATGTTTTGAAGGTCTAAATAAATGAGCTATCTAGTTTTCCAAAGTCCAAAGAAATAAATTAATCTTTTTTTTTTTTTTAAAGATTTTATTTATTTATTTGACAGAGACATAGCGAGAGAGGGAACACAAGCAGGGGGAGTAGGAGAGGGAGAAGCAGGCTTCCCCACGGAGCAGGGAGCCCGATGTGGGGCTCGATCCCAGGACCCTGGGATCATGACCTGAGCTGAAGGCAGACGCTTAACGACTGAGCCACCCAGGCGCCCCATAAATTAATCTTTTAAGTCAAAGAAATTAATGTTCAATGAGCTTATAACAAAGTAAGTTGACTATAAATCCTCCAGGCTTTAGATGCTCATTCCCTCTCCTTCCTCCAACCTCTTAGGAAAGAAAAAGTAGAGAGTAAGAAGTCAGAAGCAGCAAAACTGGGAAGGAGAGGAGACTTACGTTTGAAATAATTCTCTAAAAAGATCTTTCATGGAAGCAGAATGGTATTCTCAAGGGGTGGATTAGTAAGGAAGGTGATATCCTTGTACCATGAACATTTCTCACCTTTCTTTTGTTTTAAGGTAGAAACATCAGTGTATTTGTCATTAATCTCAGTATAATTTAGTGACTCTTATGATTCCCACAAACAATTCAGTTATGTCCTAACCTCATAATGCTTGGAGTTCAAGTTTTTTTCGGAGATAACCATGTGTGTTCTTTTAATGGTAGCTTTAAATTGCTTTTATGTTTCTCATAATATAATTTTTTCCTGAAATGTTTCTTTAGCCCTGTAATATATACCTACCATCTTTTTGTAAATGTAGCATTTTTTAAAACATTAAAACTGGGGGCGTGTGGGTGGCTGTCAGCTATGCATCTCACTTCCGCTCAGGTCATGATCTCAAGGTCCTGGGATGGAGCCCCATGTCCGGCTCTGTGCTCAGTGGGGAGCCTGCTTCTCCCTCTCCCTCTGCCCTCCCCACCTCATGGTCTTCCTCTCTCTCTTTCTCGAAAAAATAATCTTTAAAAAAAAATAAAATGTTAAAACGTTTACATGTGAACGTGTAAAATGTTCACAGGTGACAGCAGGAAATATATCATGCCTGCAGAATATTCTACTGCTTTTGTCTTCTGTTCCTGGTGTACTGAAAGTGTTTATTGTCTCTACTAATGACTACCAGAGGCCTTTAGTAATTTTGTCCTCAGCATTACCACCCAATGATGGTCCACACAGATGGTTACTTTTGAGACTCAAAGAATTATAATCCACCAATGCAAAGAAAACGAAGTGAACATCTCGCTTTAAATTTACTGTGTGTAGATTTTGTGCCCTGGGGGAAGAGAAGGATGGATTTTGGTGGACCTACGGTCTCTGCCATAGCTGGCAAATGAAAGGAGAAAGAACACAGGCGTGAATACACATATGCAGGATAATCGCATTGATTTATTGTTTTGTAAGACATTATCTACCACCAGAGAAAATGCAACTCTCGCTAACCTTGGTTCTAGGCTGCAATTTGCATCAGATAACGTGGTTTTATGAAAACGCTCTGACAACTACAGAGTTAGGCACAAGCGTGAAGTGCTGTGATTACTGCTCATTTTAGCTTCGTGCACTGGAAAAAATGCATATTGAAAATGTAAACATTTACCCCTAACAATCATAACGAATTTAGATTTTATCAGTCCTAAGCCGCATAATTTTTTGATGCTTTCCCATCTTTGCCATCGGGCTGGGTCTGTGTTGCTGCCAGGCAGCAGTTACAGGGAAGTTGCCACGGTTTGTGCATAGTCTCAGAGGCTTAGAAGAAAATCCTTTAGACCAAAGGGGAGCACCCTTTTAAGTAATGCAACATCACCAACCCTTTTAAAGGCAGAAAAGAAAATAATGTGTGGAAAGACAAAAATACTGATGATTTCAAAGTTGAAAGTGCTTAGGAAAAGGAGGACTTGGAATCGAAAAAGCCTTAGAAATATATTAACCAATGTATTCCACTTATTATTTGTTCTTTTTTATGCATACATAATACTAACATAGACATAGTAATACTGGTGTATATATAGAACATATATACTAAGAATCGATTTCTATTGTGGACATTGCCGCTATAAACATTGGGGTGCACATACCCCTTCGGATCCCTACATTTGTATCTTTGGGGTAAATACCCAGTAGTGCAATTGCTGGGTCATAGGGTAGCTCTATTTTCAACTTTTTGAGGAACCTCCATACTGTTTTCCAGAGAGGCTGCACCAGCTTGCATTCCCACCAACAGTGTAGGAGGGTTCCCCTTTCTCTGCATCCCCGCCAACATCTGTCGTTTCCTGACTTGTTAATTTTAGCCATTCTGACTGGTGTGAGGTGGTATCTCATTGAGGTTTTGATTTATGGAAAGAGCCAAGATGTTTATCAACAGATGAATGGATAAAGAAGATGTGGTATATATATATATATATATATATATATATATATATAATGGAATATTATGCAGCCATCAAAAAAACAAAAACAAAAACAAAACGAAATCTTGCCATTTGCAACGACGTGGATGGAACTGGAGGGTATTATGCTAAGCAAATTAAGTCAATCAGAGAAAGACATGTATCATATGATCTCACTGATATGAGGAATTCTTAATCTCAGGAAACAAACTGAGGGTTGCTGGAGTGGTGGGGAGTGGGAGGAATGGGGTGGCTGGATGATAGACATTGAGGAGGGTATGTGCTGTGGTGAGCGCAGTGAATTGTGTAAGACTGTACTTCTGAAACATATAATACATTATATGTTAAAAAAAAAAAGAAGATAGTAGGAAGGGAAAAATGAAGGGGGGGAAATCGGAGGGGGAGATGAACCATGAGAGACTATGGACTCTGAGAAACAAACTGAGGGTTCTAGAGGGGAGGGGGTGGGGGCATGGATTAGCCCGGTGATGGGTATTAAAGAGGGCACGTACTGAATGGAGCACTGGGTGTTATACGCAAACAATCATGGAACACTACATCAAAAATTAATGATGTAATGTATGGTGATTAACATAACAAAATAAAATTTAAAAAAATAAAATAAAGTATTAGGCAAAAAAAAAGAATCGATGTCTAAATAAGACTAGTGTATCTCTTTCAACTAGGGTAAAATTAAAATTCCAAGTAATAAGAAAGCATTGGTCATAGTTTAAATTTTTTTTAATTAAAAGAATTCTCCTTAATTGTCATAAAATAATGGTGCATCTTATCGATGGCATTTTATATTAGATAAAACATGGCATTTTGGACTCAAAATTATTTTTAAGGAAGTTTTTATTTTATTTAAAGATTTATTTATGTATTTGAGAGAGAGAGAGAGCAGAGGGAGAGAGAGAATCTGAAGCAGACACCCCTCTGAGCACAGAGCCAGACGTGGGGCTCGATCTAACGACCCTGAGATCACAACCTGAGGCGAAAGCAAGAGTCGGTCCGACCATGCCACCCAGGTGCCCCAGACTCAAAATCATAAACTCCTCAGTACCCTCTAGTCTGGAGCAGCACTCCTCGGCCAGGGCTGGTGACTCAGCTGTGTGACTTCAGGGCTCCCCAGCTGAGCGCTCAAATGGTTTGCTAAAACTCTCCTTCACTAAAATTATGTTCTCCAGTGAATAAAATTGCCGGGGAGGCTTATAAAAGGTTCAAAGTTGTTACCTGAGAAAGCTAACGCATCGAGGCATTAATACCATTTACCACCACCTTAGTTTCAATGAACTAATTTTGTACAAAAGGTGAGATGTGACAAGTAATTTCCGATTGCTACATAAAGCATCATTAAAGACTACTGGTTGGGTTGTTAGTCTCAAAAATTAGGTCAGCTTGCCATGGCAAAGGAATAAGAGAAGGGAGAAAGATCCCAGTAAAAGCTCAGGGGAGGGAGAGCCGAGACAATCTTTGCTTACCCTTCTTCATTTTGCTTATGGTCCACTTTGGCCTGCATGGTAAACTTTCTTCCAGTCTTCCAGAATTTCACTGGAAATGCAAACCTAGGTAACTCCACCTGGGGTAGAGCTGAACCTGGGCAGAACAGGCCTTTCTCCTCTGACCCCTATTCAAATCAGGTAAAATCTGATTAAGATGAGCATTGTAACCATACGAATATCTCCTACTGATTTTCTAAAGCCTCCTCTGTGTAGATAATATGCAAAGAATCTATTGTTATATTTCTCATTTAATTTTCATCATAACCCTGCAAGGTGTTACTTCTCCCATCTTAAAGATAAAAAAAAAAAACTAAGGCTAAAGTAAGTTAAATGACTTGCTTATGGACACAGAGATGGGATGTGACATAAATAGGCCTCTCAGGGCCTATGGTTTAGAACTCCAGACTTTTCTAACATAAGATCAGGCCTCTCTTTTCGTTTGCAAGCTGTGGAGGTAAAATAAAATCAGAGGGGACATAATAGAGGTAATAACATACTTGCATTCTGGGGGTGGTGCCATATATCCTGATGATGGAATCTTGTAGGCCCTTGATAAACTTTCCTTCTTCACCTGAGCCTAGATGTGGGAGGTCTGCATTGGTGGTATGACATCCTACCACTGCAACCACAATAGAAAAGTATTTAACCTTCTTAAAAATCTTAGACCAACTTTATAGCCTACAGCAAAAGGTAAGACTCTGTAAAGCTGGATGAATCTGCGTTTGAGATCTTCTAAATCCAGATAACTAAAATTCAGAGGACCTTCCAGAAATAATCTCAATGACTAATTCTTCCTCCATTAAGACTCAAAGTTTCTGAAAAACCTGTAAGAAAAATTTAGAAAGTTTATTATGCCTTCCAGCTTCTAGATTAGTTCTCAAGAAAAAGAAATGTACTATAAGAATTTAAATATGGAAACAAAGGAAAATATATCAAATGTCAACAAACTCCTGGTCAACTGCATTGTTACAATAATTAATTCATCAGTTGGTTACTCTGTTAGTAGACTGTCCTGGGGAGCTTACTATGAACCAAGCATAGTGAAACTAAAAGATGATAAATACAACTGTCTCTTTCGTACTTTTTCTCTAGGTCACATCCTGATCCTGTCCTTTGAATTTTATCAGACAGTTTTCAAGAGGAAGTAAGGAGACCAAGCCCAGGATCAAGAAAGCCATTTCCCCCAGATATAAGGTAAAGCTGGCCTAGCCTGTCTACCTCCTTTACTTTGTACCATATCTTGGTCTTGCAACACCTCAAAGTCTTCTCCAAACTAGTACATAGTACCATGAAGAAAACAATACCATTGATCCCTTGCTCCTCCATCTAAAATCTTCACCTCTTAGCATGGCGGCTCACTTATGATTGTTGGGGGGACCCCATTATATCTTTGACTCACCTCAACATTCCTCCTTCAGAATGTAGTAGAGAGGGATGTACAGAGCACCCCGTAGAGATGAATGTAAGTGACCAACACTTAATCCATCAGAGTTACTATAAATTCCGTGAGAAAAATAATTTGGAAGAGTTTTTAGACCACACTATGTGCTAATGTTATAAGCACAAAAAGTAAGTTAAAAAGTTAAAGTGAGGAATACTACAGTCTTGAAATTTAAATCTTAGGGAAGGATACAACCTTAGTTCAAATCTTAGCATGGTCCCTTATCAGCTATGTGACTTTTCGCTAGTAATTTAACTTTTCCAAACCCAAAGTCTTGTATCTTTAAGTTGAAAATTATAGCAGAACCGATTCACAGGGTTCCTATGAGGCTTAGATGGAGTATTTCATATAAGGCATGCGACATGGTGGCTGCCATATACTAAGTACTTAATATTAAGTATGATGATGATACTCATGATGGCTTCCACGTTATCCCAAGATTTGGTGCAATTATAGCAATCACTGGTATGGGATTTTAAAAAGAAGCAAGCTTGTTAGAAGAGGAGGTAGAGATTTATACCTCTGTGGGAATCTCAGATCCTAAAAGCAGAGGTCTGAAGCATGGTGGAAAGCATTAATGGTAAGGAAACGGGAGATAGAGGAATAGAAGTTAACTTTATTGTGGGAATATCTTGCAAACAATTGGCCAGATAGAGAAAATTTTCCTAATCCATGTAACGACAAAATTGTCCGAAAAAAACTTTTTACTCCTCTCGTCCCTATATTCCAGTTCGTCAAATAGATATTGAATGTGTAGGCATGATGTGAGGAAATGCTGGGATCCCCAAACAAACACATTCGATATGAGGGTGTTCTGGCTATAGCATCTTTTTTACCCAGCTGTAGGCACACTCATTCTGGATAAGACGAATGTTCCTGTCTTCCCTAGTTATTCCATAGGTCCCCTTCACAGGTAGGGGAGAAATTTTTTTTTTTTTTTCAGTTAAGGGTACATAAGTGCCTCATCCCTCTGCTAGAATAATAGTAACAATGAACACTTAGTGATGCTTATTGTGCACCTGGCACGATTCTAAGCACTTTAGGTGCACTCACTTTTTAAGTGCTCACCAAATATATTGTGAACTATGCATTATTGTCATCCTCATTTCTGATAAGGAAACGAGAACACAGAAGTTAAATAAGTTGCCCCAAGTCACATAGCTGATTTGCGGCAGAGCGATGTTAGGATATGTTCAAATTCTGAGCCCTGAGCACACTCTTCAGCTCCAATGACCCAGAAGAGTAAATCATTGGCTATGACTTTAAGCAGCTCAGATAGTAGTGGTGGGTGAAGTCAGTCCTGTAGCCACCTGCTGGAAGTCTCATTTGAGAATAACAGCGTATCTAATGAGTTCTTCACTTGACTTCCCGAAAAAATTGTGTCTCTTCAAAATATAGAAGAAGAGACGCGGAGGGATTGTTGCTTTGTGTGTAATTCTAACTCACAAGGTGAAATTGGTTGAAAACTTAAAACAAAATAAAACATAGGAGAAAAATGACTACGCAACCCTAGCATTAGTTATGGCCACACGGAGAAGGACGAGCATCAGCTATGTAGCCCCAGTTGAAAGAAGACAGGCTTTCAAAGGCATATTGGAGACAAACAGGCATATTTATAGGGCTTAAGAAGCTAAAAAGAGTGTATGCTTTAAAAGAGTTAAAAGCTCTCAGAAAACATGACTCCAATTTTGTAATTATTAACAATTTTAGTTAAGAATTCTATAAAAGCTGGAGGGGAAGTCACATAGTCAATTGCAGATAAGAATAACTATTACAGACCTGTGACAACAGCATACGAAGAGGCTGAGATATAGGAAAATGACCTGGGGGGCGCCTGGGTGGCTCAGTCATTAAGCGTCTGCCTTGGCTCAGGTCATGATCCCGGAGTCCTGGGATCGAGTCCCACATCGGGCTCCTTGCTTGATGGGGAGCCTGCTTCTCCCTCTGCCACTGCTCCCCCTGCTTGTGCTCACTCTCTCTGTCAAATAAATAAAATCTTAAAAAAAAAAAAAAGAAAAGAAAATGACTTGGGACCATGGAAAATTTGCCCTAATTATGTTCATAATGAAAATAGCAAATGGGAGCATGACCGGTTGCTCTGTGCCAATGGTGTAAGACGTATCTCACACACACACACACACACACACACGCGCGCGCGTGCACACACACGCACACATTTTCTTAAGCTTTTTAAAAAACTGTGTATCAATGCTACATTGGTTCAGGTGTACAATGTAGTGATTAGGCATGTCTATACCTTATGCTGTGCTCACCACAAACACACGCACATTTTTAAAAGTTTGTACTTTCGTGCTATGGTGAGCGCTGTGAATTGTGTAAGACTGATGAATCACAGACCTGTACCCCTGAAACAAATAATACATTATATGTTAATTTAAAAAATAATAAATAAATAAATAAAAGTTTGTACTTTCGTTGTGATTTAATTTTTCTGCCAAGGAGAACAAAAGAGGCAGAGAGGGTATTTGAAGAAGTATCAAAATCCAAGATGAGTGCAGAATTTCCTTCTTTTTAAAAGCTGAATGGTATCCTATTGATATGTATGTACCGCATTTTCTTTGCCCATTTATCTGTGAGTGGACATTTAGGTTCTTTCCACATCCTGGCTGTTGTGAATAGAGACACAGTGAATATAGATAGGAGCGCTACTATCTCTTCGAGGTCCTGATTTCAATTTTTTTGGATTAATACTCAGAAGTGGGATTGCAGGATCATATTTTTAGTTTTTTGAGGAACTCCTATATCATTTTCCATACTGGCTGCACCATTTTACATTCCACCGACAGTGTGCAAGAGTTTCAATGTTCCCACGTCCTCACTAACAATAACCGTCTTTTGTTTTTCAGGTAATAGCCATCCTGACAGGTGCGAGTTTCTATACTATGCAACAACATGGATACACCTTGAGGACGTAATGCTAAGCGAACTAAGCCAGTCACAGAAAGACAAATACTGCATGATTCCATTTATAGGAGGCAACTAATATAGTTAAGGTCATAGAATCGAGGAGAGGAGTGGTAATTGCCAGGGGCCGGGCTGAGGGAGAGATGAGGAGTTACTAATCAACCGGCATAAAGCTTCAGTTAATCATGATAAATAAGCTCTAGAGATCCGTTGTACAACATTGTATCTACAGCCAACAATAATGTATTGTACCCTTGAAATTTTGTTAAGAGGGTAAATCTCATGTTGTGTTCTTACCACAATAAAATAAAATGTAAAAAGGAAAAAACACCAAAGCCAATATAGGGATTTAAAGAAAGAGTTCCCCAATCCTTTGATGAATTCAAGTGTTTTGATTCATATGAATTATATTCCAAAGCACAGGGGTCGGGGAGAGGAGCTATTAGCCATCTATGTGAAATCAGTTCCAAAAGACAAGATAAGGAAATATATTTTAGTGATCCCAAAAGGGAAGAATGCATATCGCCTCAATGATAGGTTGCTAAACTTAACCAGACTGGTGAGAGTTCTTGCCTCTGTTTCATAAATAACAGTTCTTTTTGGGTTGTTTATCCATAAGCAGAGAGGACAGAGGCGAGGAGGGACGTGGGGAAAGTAGCTTGCATGATAGAGTTCCTCAAATTTTTGAAGAGTGGTCACATAGAAAATAAATTCTATTCATACTGCTCAGTGTCTTTGGTTGCAACAAGGACCCAAGGGTTAGAGGCAGATGAATTTGGATTCAATAGAAAGAAGATCTGTCTAAAATTCTAATGAGAGAATAGATTCCTCTGCGAAATAATGAGTTCCCTGGCACTGGAAATGCCCATGCTGTGTATTGAAAAGGAAATTCAAGAATTTCATCTCACTCCGAACCTGGAGGTGCTGAGATTCCAAGACGAGATGACCTTAAACAGCCCTTTTCAGCCATAAAATGCGACTACAACATGTCAAGATTTCTTCTTTCAACATGGTTTAAAATGACCAGATGGTCACTAAGAAACCATTTCTGCTTAAATCTGCCATGAAACTAGACATTTAAAAAAATAATTTAAAAAGGAAATTAGCATATAAATGGCTAAGAATTCCCCATATTCTAGATGATCTTCAAATTGCGATTTAATTTAAGACGAGTACTTTTGGTTTATGGCCCGTAATATTTATATGCTCACCTGCTCCCATGGAAATACAAAAATAAATACTGAAATGTATTTCTTACAAATCATGGTCTATTTGGTCTCAGCAGTGATACAACCGAGCAATTTCTGCATTCTTACCCTATCAACAAGTCCAAGGTAATGGCGATTATCCAATCATTTCAATGTGAGTTGCATAGGTTAATTTCGACACAGCCCACATCACCATCTTTCAGCTATCTGGAATATATTTTTAAGTATGCCTGAGGACACAAAATGGAGATTTAATGCAGCAGGAGGAACATGGATTGCACTAAAACACAGCCCACATTCCCACAAACAAAGAAATCTAAAGGAAGGAGGCTTTGTAACTACAGCCGATGCCCAGAGAAAACGAAGGGCAAGGCTTGAAGTGCAATCTAGACTGAAAAGCTGTTACTGAGTATCCAGCTGTGATGACAAATGACGTTTGTAAATCTTAATAACTTCTAACTGCCCTATCCCTTTCTTTGGGCAAACTGTCAAGATGGTAAATGCAGCAGAAAAATCCCCTCCAGTGAGTAAATAACTTTAACTCTCTCCCTTCAAAGGATCCTAATAGGAGATTTTCGTTTTTCATTATGTACCTTTCATTTATTTAGCATCTTTTTCATCCTAAAAAAGCCTTGGAAGCATCCATTCCTACTGCTGTCCCTTGTGGTCTTTGTTTTACAAATAAGGCATAAGGAGGTTTTATATGGCAAGCCTCGGCATTAGGGCTAGAATCAAGGTCTTTTTCTACTGAATCCAAAACAAAATCTGGCACACTGTCTCCTTCTGCCGCCTTCGTGCTGACAACTTTATTAATAAGACCCATTTCAAGTCAATCCAGACTTGCAAATTGTCATTGCCTATCATTCCAGGCACAAAAAAGAAATTAGACCCCTCCTTTAGAAATTCACTTTAGCAGAAAACGGTATGGGAAAGAAATTAAAACACTTACTATAAAAACCTTCCCTCAACCCTCTCAATTTTTACATTTCTATTATCTCTCTCGGTGTAAAGATATATTTACACTGCAGTTATTTTCAACTATCTGCTTTATTATCATCAAAAATACTCTTCCCCCATGAATCAACGTGATAGCTCTGCAAACAATAAACGTCTCTCACGGCTTTACAGAGAAAATGTTTCCAAAAGTCTTTTGTCCAGAGAAGAGATTCAAGCTGTCTGCACCATCTTAATGGTCACTTACTTGATGCCCTGCTTGGGAAGAAAGAAATAAAGTAACTAAAGATGGAAAATGTTATCTTCTCTCCCCCACCACCTCAGAACCTGATTTCCCACTTCATTTCCAATGCTGTAGCATTAACCCAGACCCTTATCATCTCGTGCCTGGAATAATCTTCTAATTTTCCCAACCCCACTATGATTTCTCTGCTTCAGTCCCCTCATATGGAAAGTGGAGAATAATAATGATTCCTCTTTCATTGGATGGCTGTGGAAAATAAGTGAGTCGATACATGGGAAGTGTTTAGACCGGTATCTGGCACATAATAAGCACTCAATAAATGTTAACCCCACACAAAATTTTATCCTCTACACTATAAAATTGATAATTCTACAATAAAATTCTGGATATATCCAGAATTCAGCACTCATCATTTCTTTCATTGTTACGCTTCTGGTCCAAACCACCATCATCGCTTGTCTAGATTATTCCAACAGCTTCTTCACTGTTCTCCCTGCTTCTGCTCTGGACCCTACAGCCTGTGCTTAGCTCAGGAGCTGAATGATCCCTTTGAATTTTAAGTTGGATCATGTCACCCTCTGCTTGCTCTTGCTCATACTCACGTGTGTTCGCTCTCTTTCCCTCTTTCTCCCCCCCCCCACCCTCTCTCTCAGTCTCTCCCTAATGGCTGCTCATCTCACTACAATATAAACCTAAGTCCTTACAGCGGTCCTGCAGAGCCCATGACCTCCTTTCAGTTACTTCCCTGACCTCCTCTCTTTTACTTAACTCCAGCCCCTCAGGCCTCCTAGATTCTTCATACATGCCTGGCCTGCTCCCAGCTTGAGTGGGGCCGGTGAACTAGGGTTCCTTCTGCCTGTGACACCTTCTCCCCACCCCTGTCCCCAATCTGCATCATTTCCTCCAGTGCCTTCAAGTCTTTGACCACCCTATTTTGAACTCTGTCTCTTCCTCCACCCCAGGACTCCTGATCCCCTTAATCTGCTCTATATTTTTCCATAGCACATGTAGCCGTTTAGTGTGCTATATAGTGTACTTATTGATAGGATCGATTGTTTCCCACAAGCAGAAAGTAAACCCCACAGGGACAGAGATTTTTATCCCTCAGTTTATTGATGTCCCTCAAATGCCTGGAAAGGTGCCTGGCGCGTAACACATTCAAGACACCTGTATCTTACGGAACCGTCACTAAAGAAATGAGTAGGCGCATTACCACCCTGCTGAATACCCTTCAGGATCTCCCCGCTGCCAGAGGTCAGTCGAGACTTCTCAGCCAGCACGAAGGGCTCTGCCCATCCGGCCGTCCCCGTTCCTCCAGCCCCGCTCTCTGCCAGATGGCGACACTTGCCCTGTCTGCAGTGTCCCCGTCTTACAGCTGAACACCTTCAGCTGCCCCGAGAGCCTGTGCTCTCTTATCTCCCCGGCAGGTATCGCCCACCTTTCACGATGGCATCTCAACGGTGAAGCTTCTCATGACTCTGCAATCCCTGGCAGAACCTACTCCTCTCCCCTTTGTGCCTCTAGTCTGTCCTGAGTGAGTTTTATCTCAGCAACAATCACTGTATTGGCTTCATATATTTCCATAGCTTTCCTCCTTGACCACATGAGGGCAGGGAACCTACTCTTTTACCCAGGGTTTTGCACAATGCAAACCAGGTCATGTGGGTCACAGATACTCAATATAAACTGTTGTATATTCATAGGAAGGAGGGGGAAATGTCCATTGGATTCTGCTAGTTCTAATCTGTCTGATAGCGGAGGCTGGGTTAGAAAGTAAAGCTCCTCCAGGTCAGCTTATTCTGCCTCTGTGCTTCGAACTCCAGGCTAGTGCTGATGCTTCCAAGGAAGATAAGGAAGGTGAGACAAAGAGTACTGAACGTGGACGGAAGGCAGGGATCCGACCAGGAGCATACAGAGACCTGGGCTACAGCCTTCATAGCTGCTGATGGAGGCATGGGGGTCAAGGAAGGGTCCCACAGGACCCCTGGATCTCTAGAGCTTTCCTGAATTGCATTAACTCCAGGCTGTTTCTCTTGAAGTGTGGGGGCCAGGGGACGGGCGATCACACAGGAGGGGATGACTCCAAGGAGCTTCCAATAGGGGAAGCTAAAGACAATGCTGAGGCAGGAACAGATGAGAAGCCAGAGAGAGAGAGAGAGAGAGAGAGTAAAGGAGAAAGAAAGAGGAAAAGAGAAAAAAAAAAAGTGCTACTTTTCCTCCATCAAAATCGCCCTTGCAATGCCCCACATACCATTAGCCCAAATTTCAACCCACAACCTTTCAGTGGGGGCAATCCCTGAGCCCTAGCCCCATAAAGCTTTTTCTGCTGCTGCCTTTCACTATGGGTTTCAAGTATCCTCCCCTTTTCCCACTGATCATAAACTGTCTTTCGGCTCAGGCATTTTTCCCTGTTTTGTTATCTGTTCCTTGGGTTAGGGTCACATAACATGCTGACTAAGGTTAATTACTTCATTAATTCCCCTACTTTCCCGATGCGCAGTATTACTTTTATCACCTTCTGTTCAAAGATGAGTTGAATTCATTACTAGGATTTTGTGCGTGAAGGTCAGTTAAACTTCAAATTACAGGCCAAGAGACAGTGAATAAGAAAAGCCCACAGGGCTGCTGCCAAAAGTTCTCTTTAAATGTGGTCTGCACTCTCAGTTTATCTTGCTAAGCATATTATAACCCACCCTGGGCACAGCTCTGTTTCCTCCACCCCACGCTTTCCAGCAAAACATGCATCTGCAACCTAAACAGACCAGGAGAATCCTCTGCCCTCTTCCCGGCTACTTCCTTCATACTCACATCCATTCAGTTAAGTCATTCAACAATCAGGAGGAAAGTACCTACTATGTGCCAGGTACACTGCGAGGCTTTGGGCAGAGCATATGAAATAAGACTCTGCTCTCAGAATGTAGAGTGTGATTAAAGAACAGAAAAATACATCGACGGTTTTTGTCAAGTACGATGAATGGAATAATAGTGACAATAACAAGAATCACCATGGTGGCTAAAATCAGTTAAATCTGTACTATGTTCTGGCCACGCAGTACTCTTCACATATTATGAACTCATTCATGTATGAAGTCATACAGCCCTATAAAGGCAGGTACTATGATTCTTCTCTATTTTGCCAGTGAGGAAAGTGAAGCACAGAGAGTTAAGTAATTTGTCCAACCTGTTGATAAAGGTCCGAGCCATGACTCAAACCCAGACACATATCCTGAGGCACATAAAGCAGACGGAGTGACCAGGACTCCATTCTTTAACTCTACCCTGGCTACACATCTACACCTGAAATCTCAGGTCCTGACTTGTTGGCCAGCATGTGTGTGGCACACGGAGGACTTGCTATGTGCCATACGCTGCAGGATATCCAGAAACCTGCAAAACGCTCACAGTTTAAATGGAGAACAGAGCCACGTAAAGGTGCAAGAGTAAAATGGTACCCTTAGCAATATACAGAAAAGCTATAAATAAGGTACAGAAGAAGCACTGGGCAGGGAGTGGGCCTGTTATCCATGGAAAGGATTAGGGAAGGTTTCCCATGGAAGGAGTTCACACAACCAGAAGTAGGAAATAATTCTTGCAAGACATTAAAGGCAGAGAGAATCCTCCATCACTTTTCTTTGGGAAAGTTTCTCCTCTTTCAAAACCCTCCTCGAAATTTTCTTCAGGAAGTCTCCACCTCAATTTTTTGTGTTGGCGAATTTCATATGTCAACTTGACTGGGCCACAGGGTGCTCAGATACTTGGTTGAATGTTTTTGTGGGTGTTTCTGGATGAGATTAACATTGGAATCGGTAGATTGAGTAAAGCAGATTGCCCTCCCTAATGTGGGTGGGCCTCATCCAACCCACTGGAGGCCTAAATAGAACAGAAGGTGGGGTGAGGGAGCATTTACTCCCTGCTTGACTGTTTTTGAGCTGGGACATCAGTCTTCTCCTGCACTCAGACTGGAACCACACCACCAGCTTTCCTGGTTCCCAGCTTGCAGACATCAGATGATGGGATTTCTTGGCCTCCACAATTGCATGTGCCGGCCAAGTCCTTAAAATAAATACCACTGGTTCTGTTTCTCTGGAGAACCCAGACTAGTACCATCTTATTCTGGTCCCCTTTTTCATGTATTTCCTTGGCATGTGTAGATCTTTGGCTAGCCCATCAAGAATGCAGATGCTGTGATATGGGAACGTCTCCATATGAACACAGTGAATCCTCACAGGGAGAAATCACAGAATTCAATGCTCTTCCCCTTTGCTCCACCCAGTAGCCACTCAATAGATGTGGCCCCCCTGCTGACTGCACTAGGATTTCTCAGCGCCTGGCAGCAGCAGGAAGGAGGCCCATCCTTCTGTGGTTACGTGCTCTTTCTAGCAGCGTCGCACATGGCCAGTTGTCATAAGGCAGGTTCAGGAAGATGTAGGCAAAGCAGTCTTCTATTTAGGGCATCCTTTAGATCTGGAGGGCCATTAAATTATACTCTGGCCAGAGGCGCCAGACAAATTCTAGCCGATTAGTAGGTCTGGTCTCCATCATGGGCCTGAGAAGGCCCCAGAGGTCTTGGACTTTTTGGAAAGAGAATCTATACCTATTTAGAATATATTTTTGTGGATGGAACCCCAAGTCCCATGCTCTCTCCACATTTACCTCTGGATGCCTCTAATTGAAGAGGGAAGAATTAGAGGATGCTCTTGTTGCAGTGAAATCTCCCCAGAACAGATTGCTGGAAAAGAGGTCTTCTGCATTCACAGAAAGTTTCCATCTCAGAATACATTTAAGACTTGTATTCATTAATTTCCCATGTATGTCTGAGCATTCTCTGTGTGCTGAAACATCATTCTAGTCAGGCATGGACTCAGCATTAAGTGAGATGAAGTATTTGCCTCATAGGGGAGGAAGGGAGATCTACAATGAACTAGAAGCAATTAATACACTCGTGAACCCTGTTGTGTGTTGTGAAGAAATTAAAGCAGCATTAGGAAGTAGAGACTGAAATCAGGTTGTAGTGTGTACGTGCATGTGTGTGCATGCATATGTGTGCAGGTGTGTGTTTGGGCTCTTTTAGATAAGGTGCTCAGGGGAGGCTTCTCTAAGGAGGTGAAATCTGAAATGCAAACTAGAAGACAAAATAAGAGAAGGATATTTCAGGCAGAGGAAACAGCAAAAGCAAAGCCCTGGAGTGGGAATGGCTTGGTGTGATGAGGAACAAGAATGCCATGATGGCAGAGGGCGCCTGGGTGGCTCAGTCAGTTGAGTGTCGGACTCTTAATCTCAGTGCAGGTCTTAATCTCAGAGCCGTGAGTTCAAGCCCTGCCTTGGGCTACATGCTGGGTGTGGAGCCTACTTAAAAAAAAAAAAAAAAAAGTTAAAGAATGCCACTATGTCAGGAGCATCATAAGTAATCAGGAGAATGACAGAAGATGAAGTCAGAAAACAGTCATGGGCCAGATCACTGAGCAACCTATAAGACTTGGGAACCATATGGGATTTAGGGTTTCCTTCAAAGTTTGATAGGAATCCATTGCAGAAGGGAAACGATATGAGAATCTAATCTATCTTTTCACAAGATCACTTGGACTACTGAATGTGCAAGGGACTCCCAAAGACAAGTTAGAAGTGACAAGTTAGTCCAGGTGAAAAATGATGGTGTGTGGGCCTAGGGTTAGAGACATATTGTGATAGAATGGGATGTGGGATATATTTTAAAAGTAGAGCTGACAGGACTTGTTAATAGTTTGGTTGATGGGACAGGAGAGAGAAAAGCTGACTTTTAGAGAGAGGTTGATACCCCATGAAGCTAAAGACGCTCAAGCTTCCAGGCCGCTCACCTGAAAGGACATTTTCCAGGCATTTGAGACAGGCCCTAGAAATTTCATCCTTGTAATTTTATAATCCTTGCCTTCAACAGGACCCCTAGGACTTCAGGGTCCATAGAGCCTGAATCTTCCTTAGTTCCAGGTTCTTAGCCTGAGTAACCAAGCAAAAAGGATACCATTAAGAAAATGAAAAAAAGCTGTTCAAATTACACCCAGGGCAAGTGACTTCTAGAGCTACACTAACCAAGTATAACTGGTACATTGATCAAGAACACCTCATGGGATACAATTATAAAGCAACTTTATTTTTTGTCTCCTCCAGTCCTTATTTTGTTGTTGTTTTATTATTGTTACTTTTTTCCTTGTTCCTGGATGAAAACTCAGAAGATTCTTTTTTTTATACTTTCAAATACCTTTAAAGATTTTAAAGTGGGATTACTTAAAGTTGAAAAGTCTCAATTCATGGGACCTCTGGGTGGGTCAGTCGTTAAGCATCTGCCTTCGGCTCGGGTCATGGTCCCAGGGTCCTGGGATCGAGCCCTACATCGGGCTCCCTGCTCAGCAGGAAGCCTGCTTCTTCCTCTCCCTCTGCGCCTGCTTATGTTTCCTCTCTTGCTGTGTCTCTCTCTGTCAAATAAATAAATAAAATCTTTAAAAAAAAAATAGAAAAGTCTCAACTCAGAATCAGGACATCTGATCCTCATTCAAAGGTGAGACATCCCCCTTTTTCCCCAGCCAGGTCCGGCTGCCAGTAACAAGGCTGAAAGAAGGAAGGAGAGTGTGGTTGGCTTCTTCTCCCTTTCTCTCGTATTCTCCCTAGTCTGCCAGCTCCTGTCTCTGATGCCTCTGAGGTTGGCGACAGGGGTATGGGAGAGTAAGAGGGGAGAAAGGGAAGGGAAGCAGGACAGTTCTTGTTGGACTGACACTATCGTAAGCTAGCCTAGAACTTTCAAAGCCTGGCAGATAATTAGAGCTGACCTCTCCTTTGATGAGCACATTCACTTATTGTTCAGGAACCTTCCATTACCAGGGGTCTTTCTGAAGTTCCCTTGATTCTTTTGAGTATGTCCCTCTTCCACCTTGTTGCCTAGATCCTAGGAGTTTGGCTATATCCTTAGCTTCTCTGTGCTGAGCCCTGTTTGTCCATCCAGGGGGGTTTCTGGAACCGGGACAACTATAGTCCAACATTTCCACTGTGTGTAATACACTGCCTGCTGCCCACAGTTGACAAAAAGGAGACATGCAGGTATCCTTACACGGCAACCCGAGGTTGCAGGCCAATCCCAGGACACTGATCCATCAGCCCATCCATCAGCAGCTACAATTTTGCCCTTTGTGTCTTCAGGTAGGATTCCCACATAGTCACAGTGAACCCCTCAAACTGCTGGCAACTCACAGTGACCTCAAGGAGCTCTCGATGACCTCCTCAGGGCACCTCCTTTTCAGTTGAGATGAAGGGGAAACCCCACCCATCTTTTCCCTTTAGAGGAAGGTAGGACACAGCACACAAACAGCTCTCTCCAAAAAGTCCTCTTATTCCCCAAATCCTCTTTTCTCTTGTCATAAGTCAACTGATTCTTGGACACCTATATTTTTCATTTTCAAATCAGTGTCCTCTCTCACAACTCACATAGTTAGCTGACGCTTCTATTTTAATATCCTGTTATGTAACCATTGCTCAGCCCAGTCCAGCTTCAATGAATAGTTAAGAAGAACTATACTTACCTTATCCAAACATTACAGATTCAGAGCGTGTTATGTCATTTTAACTAACTACTTCATCATATCTTATTTACATTCATTCCTCTCCTATACTTCTGAGCTTAACCAATCTGTATAATTTGTAATTCTTCAAATTACCACCCAGGTGAGGTCATGTGGTCATGTCAGTGAGGACGTTCAACCCTCCCGCCACACTGGCAGTTGGCTCATTTGGTGACATGCTAAGAAAGCGAGCTTTTGTTTTACAGAGATTTTCTGAGTTCTCCCTGGAAACTTTCAGCGTTACTTCATTTCTTACCTGTCAAAACACAAGTTGGGACAATGGATAAAAGAAAATGTCATTCGTCTTTATCTTCTAAGTCAGTAATTCTCAAACCTCATTGTGCATATAGACCCACAGTGGAGTTTGTTTCAACTTCATTCCCCCAGACCCTGATCTCAGAGCTTCTGCTCCAGTAGGTCTCCAGTGAGACCCAGGAAGCAACCATCTCACAAGTGCCCATGTGATTCTGATGCAGGTGTTCGATTCTGGTTCTCAGAGCACACCAGGACAGATCTCGAGATTCACTCTCACAGTGTCTCCTTTCCTAGGCAGGAATTGCAAATTATGAATCAATTATGGTTTGCAGCAGAAATCATCCTATTGCATTTTCTCAGGATCCAGGAATGATGGTTCCCTGGTATTCTAATTAGCCACTCATTGGAGTCACAACCATTAGAGTGACAATGTATGAAGCTTCCCCAGCCCCTTGCTTTGTATCCTGTCTCTTGATTCTGTTGTTCCCCTGAACTCTTTTCTCATCTTTTTTCTCCCTATTTTTGTTTGTGAAGCAGGCTGCTGATTCTAGGACTACTATTATTTTTTTAAAGATTTATTTATTTATTTTAGAGAAAGAGTGCCATGCAGTACATGAAGCGAGAGAATCTTCAAGCAGACTCCCTGTGGAGCCCGATGCACAGGGCTGGATCTCACGACCCATGAGATCATGAGATGAGCCAAAATCAAGAGTCAGAGGCTTAACCAACTGAGCCACCCAAGCTCCTCTAGGACTACAATTATTAAGGAGAGAGTGTTGGAATTTCTTTTCATCTTTAACTGCCTTTATTCCCATTGATACCTTTCTGAAGACTTGAGCCATTGCCAGACCTCCCTGTTACCTCTTTATTATCAAAGGACATTTGGACTAATGAGGTCATAGTTAGCTTGGCCAATTGATTGAGAACATTTCACTCATTGAGAAGCTTAACCTGAAGTAAACAGAGGAGAGTCAAGTGGGGTCAAAGTTTCAGAAAGCCATATTATATCCTCATAATGAATCTATCTAGGCTTTGGCTAAAAAAAAAAAATCAGTAAAATTCTGATTTATTCATTAAGGCTAAATGGTTTACATAAGTTAAAAAAAATTCTGATTGTGAATATCTCTAGTTCTCAAAGTGAGTTTCTCATGACTACTGATGAAGAGACGGTTTTCACTGCCACCTCTGTTATTACCCTCAGAACCCTGTGCTCATCATTAGTTTTCTTTTTGAAATTTTAATACAAATACCCATAATTATCATTTTGTACACTCGTACATCTTATTTCCACTTTTCCTCTTCATTGTCCTTTCTTTATTCGCACCTTTATTCCATGCCCATCCCCCATCCCAACACAAACACACACACGTGCGTGTGCACACGCACACACACACACACACGGCCCCAACACGATTCTCTTCAGCTTGGCCCTCCAAAATGAAACCTCACAACTCTGTAGTAGGCAGCAGTGGTCAGAGGGCCAGCGTCACTGACCAATAAGTGTGGAAGCTACCAGAGGTGGTAAGAGTAGACCCAGTGCTAGCCTTGTTAGAATGGCTTCCTGCTGGTTGAAAACCAGGGGTACTAATAGGAATAGATGGTGATGGAAAGAGAAGAAGTGACATGTAATTGGAGAAAAATTAAGGATTGGAGCTAGGAGTTCTCTAGAGGCAGAAACGGGATCCTGCTAGTCTGCCCCAAACAATGGTTAGGCCCAGGGCAAGAATAAAAGTAGAGGCCCCCAACCCATATATCTAAATATTACAAAACTATAACTTGAACTAAGAGACTGCTCAAAAAATATGTTCTATTCTCCCATGTTAACAAATATGCATTCGTTAACAACAAAATAAGCAGTCATGTGAAGCTCTGCTCAGTATCTGACTGAGGATGACTGAACTTAATTGCTACTGCACAAGTCCGGGTGTTCTTTTTTTTTTTTTTAAAGATTTTATTTATTTATTTGACAGAGAGAGACACAGTGAGAGAGGGAACACAAGCAGGAGGAATGGGAGAGGGAGAAGCAGGCTTCCCGCCGAGGAGGGAGCCCGATGTGGGGCTCAATCCCAGGACCCCAGGATCATGACCTGAGCCAAAGGCAGATGCTTAATGACTGAGCCACCCAGGCACCCCGGGTGTTCTGTTAATAGTGGCCCAGTACAGGTGGCCTAGTGATGGGTGGTTGAGTAATAAAATAGACATACGTGATTTATAAATGATTAATACATTATGTATATTTATATATTTAATAATTTATACCACCTTGAGTTCTATACTTAATCAATTGTAAATGATTAATGTCCATTCTTTAAGATTATTTTTCCTTGTTTACCTTTATTTTAGCAAAATCACTAATTATATTATAATCAAGATTATCCACATAATTTAATGGAAAACAACATGGAGTTTCCTGAAAAAATTAAAAATTGATCTACCAAATGATCCAGCAATTCCCCTTCTGCGTATATACCCAAAGGAAATGAAAACGGGATCTCAAAGAGAGATGGGCGCTCCCATGTCTATTGCAGCACTATTCACGGTAGCCAACATACGGCAACCATCTAAGTGCTCACCAACAGATGAATGGGTGTAGAAGATGGGGCATATATTTACAATGGAATATTATTCAGTCATGAGAAAAGAGGACATCCTGCCATTTGCAACAGCATGGATGAACGTTGAAAACATTAGGCTAATTGAAATAGTCAGAGAAAGACTGGATGATAGCACTTATATGTGGAGCCTAAAAAAACTAAAGTCATGAAAAGAGAGCAGAATGGTGGTGGGTATTTAACATTTAATTATTAAAATTTTAAAAATAAAAAAAGAAAGAAAATCTAAACTAAGTTTAATTTGAGACTTTTGACTAGGAGTTACAGAGTTTAAAGAGAATGTGGTTTGGCCAGAATAATCATATTATTTCTAGGAGGTATTTGAGAGGTTCAGTTTTCTTCTGCCTTTTCTTCACCTTTTGTCTTCTATCTAGCTGCTAAAGCCTGCCCTGATTCCATGAATAAAGCAGGAATTGAGTTAGACAGTAATGTTATCACCTCCAGCCCAACAGTCTTCTCACCGTCCATAGCAGTATGACGGCTTATGAAATATTCACAAAAGGCCCACACTAAAGCTGGCGGAGCCTCAGAGTCTGTGCAACGACGTGGATGGAACTGGAGGGTGTTATGCTGAGCGAAATAAGTCAATCAGAGAAAGACATGTATCATATGATCTCACTGATAGGAGGAATTCTTTTTTTTTTTTTTTTAATTTTATTTATTCATTTGAGACACAGAGATACAGAGAGAGAGAGAGAGAGCATGAGCAGGGAGAGAGGCAGAGGGAGAGGGAGAAGCAGGCTCCCCGCTGAGCCAGGAGCCCGATGTGGGGCTCGATCCCAGGACCCTGGGATCATGACCTGAGCCGAAGGCAGACGCTTAACCATCTGAGCCACCCAGGCGCCCCTGATAGGAGGAATTCTTAATCTCAGGAAACAAACTGAGGGTTGCTGGAGGGGGTGGGAAGAATGGGGTGGCTGGGTGATAAACATTGGGGAGGGTATGTGCTATGGTGAGTGCGGTGAATTGTGCAAGACTGTTGAATCACAGATCTGTACCTCTGAAACAAATAATGCAATATATGTTAAGAAAAAAAAAAAAAAGAAGAAGATAGCAGGAGGGGAAGAATGAAGGGGGGGAAATCAGAGGGGGAGACGAACCATGAGAGACAATGGACTCTGAAAAACAACTGAGGGTTCTAGAGGGGAGGGGAGTTGGAGGAGGGGTTAGCCTGGTGATGGGTATTAAAGAGGGCACGTTCTGCATGGAGCACTGGGTGTTACACGCAAACAATGAGTCATGGAACACTACATCAAAAACTAATGATGTAATGTATGGTGATTAACATAACAATAAAAATTAAAAAAATAAGTCACTGCTAAGGAAAGCCTTTCTGAGGAGGTGAACTTGGAGTGGAAACGTGAAATGACATAAAAAAAAAAAAATGCCCGCCCCCTCCCCCCTGCACTCTGCATGGGTAAAATGCACAGTCTACAATTTCAGATGCTTCATCAGAGATGGGACTCTGTGTTACGGACTGAATGTTTATGTCCCCCCAAAATTCCTATGTTGAAGCCCTAACCCCCAATGTGATGTTATTTGGAGATGCAGCCTTTGGGAGGTAATTAGGGTCAGATGAGATCATGAGGGTGGGCCCCCATGATGGGATTAATGCTCTTCTGAGAAGAGACAGAAGAGCTCAGGCTCACTCTTGCGCATGCGCACTCTCCCCCCACTCTCTGCCTCTCTCCCTCTTCTCTGCCATGCGAGGACATACCCACAAAGAGTGCCCTTACTAGAAATCCAGTCGGCTGGATCTGGCTCTTGGACTTCCCAGCCTCCAGAACTGTGAGAAAATAAATGTTTGTTGTTGAAGCCACCCAGTCTGTGGTATTCCATTAGGCCAGCCTGAGCTGACTAATATGTTATGAAATCATTATCATTAACTACACAGAAAGGGGATGTGTGGCAGCGGCAAGTTATATCACAAGACTTCATAGTCCTGAACACACATAAATCCTCTCCCAATTAAAAAAAAAAAAAAGATAGTTTCGGGGCATCATTTTTGTTATATTCTACATGTGGCCAATCTTATTTGAGTGAAATGAGGCAGTTATGTGCACAGCACCGTTTTCTGGGAGCTCAACCTCTCTATCACCTCTGCCGTGGTTCCTGAAATTCCCTCTCTTAGGGTCACTCTTTAAGGGACTTCTGGAAAACAAGCATTTTTAATTGGCTCGTTCTAAAGAAATAACCAAATCCTTGTAACATTTTCAGAGGGATGGCCCAGACTCTGACGAAGCTGTTCCAGGTTTCTAATCTGACTCTCACAGCAGCTCTGTGACGGAGGCAGGGCAAATGCTATTGTCCTTGCTGTAGGAACGAGTGTCCCAGAGAATGGATGAGTGACTTGCCTTAATCTACATAGGATGTCAGATCCAAAATACTAGAAATGCATAGCATCCCTCAGCTTCCTTGGAATCAGAGCAAAGAGTTGGGAGGTCACTTACCGAGCTGGGATCAGTGCAAGGGGCGGGACAGTCCTAAGGGATCTTTGATCCAAGCCACGAGAGAGAACGATGATAGGATGAGCTACCCCCTTTTCCAGCATAGGATGCAGCTCACCCGGGGAAAGCGTCTCTACCTGAGTGATGCAGAATTAACATTCACATCTTCGTTTCTGGTTCTGATCTCCTTGTTGGCCAAGTCTCTTCTCTGATTTTATTACACCTCTTTCTGTATTCAACAGATTTTCATACTCTAGTGTACTTTAAGAATGTACATTGTTACTGATGAGGCGCAAGGTGATTATGTCCTAACTCCTAGCATCTTTGCTTGTCCTTGCACCCGCCGTTCCCTCCATCTGCATGCCCTTCCTTCCTGTCCGTCCACCACTACCACAACCATCACCATTGCTGGCTTGGCAACTGCTCTGTCTTCAGAGTTAGGCTGATAAGACACAAGTGTATACATTGATCAGAGCTATACATAATAATTATGCATATAAAAAAAGACCAGAAGTTAATTTACGAAGGGAACAACAGGTTTTGTGTTAGGACCCATAAGTGATCTTTCTATGAGATCATGATAATGACTTTATCATTTTAAACTATAAAAAAATACTGTTCCGGGCGCCTGGGTGGCTCAGTTGGTTAAGCAACTGCCTTCGGCTCAGGTCATGATCCTGGAGTCCCGGGATCGAGTCCCGCATCGGGCTCCCTGCTCAGCAGGGAGTCTGCTTCTCCCTCTCCCGCTCCCCGCTCTTGTGCTCTCTCTCTCTCAAATAAATAAATAAAATCTTTAAAAAAAAAAAAAAAAAAGAATGTTTTAAAAAAAAAAAAAATACTGTTCCAAGTATTTTTCTCTGGGAATTCCTCTCTTAAACTGATAGTTACTAACTGGTAACTTTATTCTTGTTGCACCAGGTAAATCCTCTCTTTCTGTAGCCTGTTAGAAAGAAAGAGCACATGGACTTTGGAGCTATGTAAATCCTGCTTCTGCCTCTTTCTAGCAGTGTTTATTTAACCTCTCTGAGCCTGAGTTTTCTCATCCGTAGGACTGAAATGACTCTTAGCTAGGAGGGCGGTGGGGAGGACCAGAGGTCAATGTGCTGCGGCTGGTGCAGCGGCTCACATATCGCTGGGATGTCGTACACGGTAGTTCTCACCTTGCTGGGACAGCTTCCATGGCCAGCAGCATATAATCCATCCCAAATTCCTCAATGTCCAGCAGAAGCTCCAGCACAAAGTAGGTGCTCTAAAAATGTTTGTAGAATGAATACATGCATGAAGGAACAAATGAATGAATGGATGCAGGGGACGCAGTAATCTCGTTGGTAAGTTACCTCTTAGAACACTGTTATCAATGTCCTCTAGCTGAAGACCAGCAAGAACACATCTGTGGTTGAACAAGTTGGGTTTATTATCTCCACAGCCTGGAAGACTGGACACCATGGACATTTCAGTAAGTGTTGGGAAGGACTTATTATAGGAGTCAGATTTTATATGAAGATACTTGTGGGGAGGGCTTAAGGAAATGGGGCTTTACTTTAGATTGAGTGTTGTCAGGAAGTAGGTATGAATCTAGGATTGGCTCTCTTAATAAATCTTATCTGAGAGAGGGAGAGTAGAGCAGGGTTGACTCTGTGTTTGGTGAAGATCCAGCAGCCACTCGTCTTAGGCAGGATAGGGGGGATGTTGGGTTGTTTTTATGGTTTGGACAATGTTCATGATTTTGTAGTGTTCAGACATGAATATGGAGTGGTCTTGTTGTCTTGATCCATGACAGTCACAGAGTAGCCTTGTCTGATGCTGGTGTTCTATGAAATTATTCAACAGGAGAGCAGCCAAACCTAATGATGGGTGCCAGGCCTTCTCTCAGTGCTGGGGCAATGTTTCTTTTTCTCACTCTGGAAGAGCTTTCTGGTTAGCAAGATTTAATTATTATTATTTTTTCTTATAGAAGTTTAGCTGACACACAATGTTACATTGGTTTCAGGTGTACACATAGTGATTCAACAAGTCTAACAAGATTTAGTTCTTGAAAATATGTCCCTAAGGGCTGGGATCTATTGTGGGACATTTACCTATTTTTCATTGACTATTAACCAAATCCCTGTATTTAGGCAGGTGAATGTTTAATTTTTGCCAAGAAATCTCCATTTGATGACTCCATTTGTTCAGGTTAAGTTTGCAAAAATAAATGAGAATGACAATATCACACAAAGAAACAAATCAGGGCTTTTTCATTTTCTTCTCTTATATGAAGTGCTTTTGTTATAGGTCCAAAAATGAGAGAGGCCCCAAGACTTAGAGGATGAAATATAACAGGCAAAATTCAAAAAATTTCTAGTACAAGTTAAACTATAACAAAGGCCATAATTGAATGTTATCAAAACCAGCTCATCCTATATGACATCAGCATGATACTGAAACCTTCCTAGAGTCATAGTATTAGTAGTGTGCCAATCACTGTATACATTTCTTAGATCTTGCCAACAACATTATAAATTATATTACCCTTGTTTTACAGAAGATGGAATCTGAGGCTCAAAAATGTCAAGTAACTTTTTCAAGGTCTCACACACCGTGGGTGATAAAGCCGGGATCAGAACTCAAGACTGGGGGGGCCTGGATGGCTCAGTGGGTTAAACGTCCGACTCTTGATCTCAGCTCAGGTCTTGATCTCAAGGTCATGGGTTCAAGCCCCGCACTGGGCTCTAGGCAGTATGGAGCCGACTTAAAAAAACAAACAAAAACAAAAATCCTCAAGACTGCAAGACCGCCTAGACCACAGCCCCTCTTCACTCTGCTCCTTCCCAGAGCCACTGTCTTTAATGATGTTAGCATGAGATTGAGACCAACCAGAAACAGTCTAAAATTATAAGTAAAAAACTTCTAGTTTTGAGGATTGTCACTTCTAATGAGAATATATTAAAATGAAGATGGATAATGTTATCAAGACAACGGCAAAAATAGGGTGATGAACAAGATGGAACCTAATAGGAAAAGCATTTTATTTTGGGTTTTGTTTCTTTGGCTTGTTGTTTTTGTGTGTGTGTGTGTGTGTGTGTGTGTGTGTGTGTGTGTGTTGGTGATGACACAGATCCCCATGGAGAAAAACATGAAATCCAGTAGACGTACCGATTAGTCACTAGAAAGGAATGTCAGTTTAGGTTCTCCAGACAGCGGACACTAAGACAAATTCAGAAATGCAAGAGGCTTATTAGAAAGGTGAGAGAGGGGAAAATGCCCTCAAAAGGTGTCTTAGTCTGTCCAAGCTGCAAAAAACAAAATACTATCAACCACCTGGCTTAGAAGCAACAGAAATTTATTGCTCACAGTTATGGAGGCTGTGGTGAAGGCAAGGCATTCTCCTTGCACCCCCCACCTTTCCAACTAACTGACCATCACAAAAGACAAAGAGGGAAGAAGAAGCAGGGATGGGCAGGAAAAGCCTTTCAGCCACAGTTTGACCTGTCCCCTGTGAAAGGAAAGGGAGGAGGAAGCAGATTTGGACAGGGAGAGCCTCAGACCGCCATGCAGGTCTCCATCAATCCAACGGGTCATTCTGAACCCACTGGGCAGAAATGACAAGGCCCCAGGAACCCCACTCTTGTTACTCACTGACTGGGGGCTGCCTGGAAAGAACGTGGCCTCAGCTCCAAGGCTTTGGTAGATTCTGAAGGGGCTGCAGCTGGAGGCTGTCAGCTACCCGCCCTCCCTTCAGCTGGAAGGCAAACTCCTTCCTGAACAGAAAAATCTGAGGGGCCCTTCTCCATGGCTCTATCAGGGGGTGCATTCTATTAAGGAGTAGGATGTCTTCCTTAAGGTCTGCTGTGGGCAAGGTGAAATACCTCCAAGGACAGTCCCTTATTTGTCCTGGGTTCATGTTCATGAAGCAGCATTCACATGGCTCATTTGGTTTGGTAGCTACCCCAGCACTGGAAAAGAAGTAAATGAGGAAGCCAACTCAAAGTATAATAGCCACTAGGGAAAGAAGGTACCTGTTGAATTGAGCAGACCATCCGAGCAGCATTCCCTCAAGGTGAGGAGACCAGTCCACAGCAAGGTTAATGCACTTGCCTACAAGCCCAGAATGACAGAACTAAGTAGAAGCTGGGTCCATTCTACCCACTCACTCTCCTTAAGAAGCTTCAATACACATTAGACTGATCACTCCTGCATAACTAGATAGAAATTCTGTTTCTAAACAGGAAAAGCTAAGTACCTGTTTTGGATGCTGTTAATCATGTTAACACTTAACAACCCATGAGATCTCTCCAGAAACAGTCTGTTAAGTATTACTCACACATATCACACTTGGTGCAATACCAGTCATTTGTAATGGCTTTGGATTTTCAGCCCATTTATGTTGCAGTTGAAACAAACCCATAGATGCCAAGATAAAATTCTTCCAAGGGCCCTATTTTAATGAAGTCTCTGTATTCCTAGGTGAAATTTGGTTGTCTTGTATGTCTTCGTGTCTGACTCAATTTTGAGATCATAGCCACAGGTCATGTATATTTTACAGCATAATTCCATAAGGCATACACAGAGGAGATAAAAAAATATTTAACTTTGAAATCAGTCCTTATGCCTAATAATTTCCTAGAAACTTCTAAGTCTTTCAGTTGCTTTTAGAAGACTAGTAATCTGTATCAATATTGCACAGTTTGAAAATTTATTAGAAAATACTGATAATTTCTAATGGTGATTTGTCCCTTTAACAATATTTAGACAGTTTACTATGTTTATCAGACTCGGCAGTCAAACAAGGGAAAGATCATCTCAACTTAAATGAGATGGCGTTTCTACTCCCACTCTCTCCTAAGTCACTCCCACTCTCAAATACAAATCAGGTAATTTTGCCCTATTGGTAACACCAATACACAGACATCTAAATATTGTATGAAATAAGGGGCATGGAAATCCCATTTGGTGAAGGATGTCTCAAGTTTCAATATCCTGTGATCATATAACTTGCCCTGCTGTGTCTATAACACTCCTCGGTGTTAGGAGAGAGTAGGAGTAGAAAGGCTATCTCATTTAAATGGAGATGATCTCTCCCTTGTTTGACTGCTGAGAATGGGGTTCCTAACTCACTCTTAATCTCACATACAAATCAGGTAATTTTGCCATATTGGTAAGGGACAGCCTGGCCCCATTTCCCGGTCACCCTATTCTCCCACTCTGTAGACTTAGCTCCTTCAGTTCTACTGAAGAAGGGAACCCCATTTTACAGTTTCTGTCCTCCCCAGTTATTCCTTTCTTTTTTTCTGTAGCATTTACTGGAATTTTAAGTCATTATTAGTTGGGCATTTGTTCTATGCCTGTCTTCTGACCAGATTCTTGGATCTTTGAGGGTAGGGGCTGTGTTTTCCTTGTTTCCTGCTGTGTTCCAGGGCCTGAGACTAGGAGGCTTATCCCTACTTCCATTTCTCTCACCACCTGTGAGACGTCACCATTAGTGTATTTTGTATATAATTTTCAACGCAACATCACTGGAAATTATCAGTATTTTTAAACGAATTCTTTAACCATGCAGTGGTTACCTAGACTGGTATGTATACTTGAAAATGATATAATGTTGTTTTATGCATGTATTTTTTTTAATACAAATTTTATTCAAGTGCAACATCCTTACTGACAAGTATGCCCATCATAGACCTAGAGCTCATGAATTCTCCAAAATGAGCACACCCACATCCAGCGTCCAGATCAAGTAATGGGACATTTCCAGCACCCCCAGAAGCCCCGCCTCTTTGCAGGCACTGCTTTTTCCAAGCAAGAGTAACCACTATCCTGATTTTTAACACCATAGATTAATTTTGTCTGGTTTTGGACCTTTTCACATCAAACCATGTTGTACATACTCTTATGATTCTTCCTTCTTTCCCTCAACATGATGTTTAAGGATGAGATCATCTTTATTATTTTCTGTAGTTGTAGTTTATTCTCATTGTTGTACAGTATTCCATTGTATGAATATATCATAATTTATTTTATCTTCCTGTATTTATTTATCTATACTGTCATCAGACATATTTATTATTTTGGTTATGTATAGTGTCTATACGACCATGCATTTTTTTAATTTTTAAAGAAATTTTTAAAAGATTTTATTTATTTATTTGAGAGAGAGAAAGAGCACAAGCAGAGGGAGAGAGAGAGGGAGAAGCAGACTCCCTGCTGAGCAGGGCGCCTGACATGGGGCTGGATCCCAGGACCCTGGGATCATGACCTGAGCTGAAGGCAGATGCTTAACCAACTGAGCCACCCAGGCACCCCTATGCGAACATTCTTGTGTAAATCTTTTGATGAACATACGGACACACTTTGGTTTTCTGTATAGCTAGGAGTGGAATTATAGATCTGTGGCAGGGATTTTTGGGGGGTATATGCCCAGATGTGAGATGGCTGGGTTAGAGGGTATTTTCACATAAAGTTTTACAAAGCACAGCTAGATTGCTCTCCAGAATGCCGACACAAGCTGTCACTCCCACCACAGTGCACAAGGGTTGTATTTTCTCCACATCTTTGCCAGCACTTCATATTATCTAACTTTCTAATTCTTGACAAAAATTGTGAGGTGAAAAGTGCTATTTCTTTGCTATTCAATTAGCATTTTCTTGACTAATAGTGAGATGGAGCACTTCTTGATGTATTTATCAGCTGAATGGTTCACCTCTTCATGACCTCTGCCATTTTTCTTTTTAAAATTTCTTCCTTTTTGTTGATTTGCAAATCAAAATCATAATGAGATATCACCTTATACCTGCATAAGCTTCTTATATATACTAAATACATATCAGTATTGGAAATATTCCCTTTCAATCTGTTGCCCAGATGTTGTCTATAGGGTTCCACATTGTACAAAAATATTTAAAATTGCTTTATGTAGTCGAATCCACTGGCTTTTTGTTTTCATTGTTTTGGGGGCTTTTGGGGGGGTTGTTTGTTTTGTTTTGCTTTGTTTTGTTTTGATTGCCTTTAGTGTTTGAACTTCTAAGGTCTTACTTAAGGACATTTAACCTGTCCTGAGATCAGTAAGAATTTTGTAGCTTTCTCTCTCTTTTTTTTTTTTAAGTATTTATACACAATGTGGAGCTCTAACTCACAACCCCAATATCAAGAGTCACATGCATTATGGACTGAGCCAGCCAGGTGCCCCTGTAGCTTTCTCTTTCATAATTAAATCTTGACTCCATTTTTTTAATGCTGTGTGAGGAAGCCAACTTTATTTCTCTCCACATAGGTAGCCAATTTGTCCTGATTTGTGATACCATCCCTGATACATAATAAATATCCACATAAAGATGGATCTGTTTTTGGACTCTATTCTTGCATTAGCATCACACTAGTTATAAAATACAACTAGGAAGATGTATCTGTGCTCTTTAATTTTTCTTATTTGTAAACCTTTATTCATCCACATAAATTTTAGAATTACTCAACTTCCTTTAAGATATGCTACTAGTATTATGATTGAAATTACATTGAATTTATAGATTCGTTTTGGGAAAATTGATATATTTACAATATAGATTGACTAATCTGTGAACACAGTCTTTCTCTACATTTTATATCTTAAGTTTTCTAAGGAAACTCTAAAATAGTTTTGTTGAACTCTTATAGTACCAATGTTACACTACAGAGAAATATACAAATGTAAATAAAATGTCTCATGTAAGAGACATAAACATAAATTGGTCTTATAAATTATAAATGGGATTGTGCTTGTTTGTGGCTTAGAGAGCATAGAGGTGGTAAAAAAAAAAAAAAATACAATGTAGACTAGAAAGTTATGAAGTCAGGCAGACCAAGAGCTGGATTCCGGATTCTTTACTCACTGGCTGTAAGAATTTGAGCAAATTACTTAATCTCTTGTGCCTTGACTCCTAATCTCCCCAATAGAAACAATACCCATGCATAAATGAGATAACGTGAAAAGTGCCTGGTACATGGTGGGTATTCGATAAATGTCAGCTTCTCTTTTTTTGTTTTGACCTAAGAATCAGTCCCACAAAAACACTAACTCTGTGATTCTCCAGCATCTTTGATAAAGCTAGACTCATTTTCAACACCGTCCCCACCTCCCGCATAGTCTTCTCTCACTTCCAGGATGAGAAAATAAAATTCATTTTGGTCTTAGAAGAAGCCACAGATTGATTCCCCTCCTCCTTTATCTTTTTCCTATGGCATTCAAACACTAAATACTCAGGCCCTGAATACAGATGACCATCATCTTAGCCAGGCGTGTGTCACTAATATACAAATATAAAATACTCCTTTTTCTCCACCCCAGAGAGAAGTCTCTGTGTGTGCTATATTCGTAATCATACATGCGATTTCATTCAATATTTCATGTACATTTCAGTAAACGTCCAGCTATTCTTTATCACATTGTCCTATTTAATTTTTGCATATATTTTTCAAGTTGCAATTATATATTCATGTTACTTTATGCATTTGTTGTCTCCCTTCTCCACTAGACCATAAACTCGTGAAAACAGGGTCTCCAGTTGTTTCAGTCATCATTGTATGCCCAGGAGCCAACTTGCCCAGACTACGTATTCAATAAATATGTGTTGAATGAATGAATGAGTTTTTTGATTAATTGATGATCAGGGTCTGAGGACCAATTTATTGTCAACCGGATAAAGAATTTTCTCCATTTGCAAACTTTACCAATTGACTTACATTGTTTCTGCATATCTGATTACTAAATCAGGCCCTTTGATTTTTCAAGATAGAGATTTTAAATGATGAAACTGCACAAGGAACACTAAATATCATAGCTTCAATCAACATTCCCTTTCTATATCATTTTTTCATAAATGTGGTCTAACCATAAAGCATAATTCTACACACAGAGTGGGTATTCAATAATTCTTGTTAAATAAATCAATTAAATTATTATTAAAATTTAGACACTAAAGTCAAGATTATTATTACAAGGAAGTAATAGAGCATAAAGAGAAAAAATTTTTGAACTTTTGGAAATGAACTGGATACCATGGAAACTGGCACAATCCAGATAAGATGGAACACATGGGTTACGGTTATGTTACGTTATGACTTGTGAGACATTAACACAAACATTATAAAATTCCCATCACATTTTCCTAACACGTACACATATGTGAACTCATGCACAAAAGTTCCTCCACTGAAGTTCACATAGTTGCGGCATGTGGATACAAGAGAATCAGATTTTTAGAAATCTTACTGGGTGCAACTTACATTTGAAAGCCTGTAAGTGCCAGGTTACAGGGGCCATATGAGAGAAACTGCAGTGTTCTCCTGGGAATCCCTAAATTCCCACACCCTCTGAGTTATGGAGGTCACCATAGCGACATCTGTGGATGGGCCACAGCTGCTAAGCCCTACTGGGGATCCATCACGCCCTGTCTGGCTGCATATTAAGTCACAGTCTTATTCCACAATTTCTGAGAATCTCTGAACCCTTGAGCTCATCCCAGGAGAAATAATTAAAGTCACACTGACTTGAATAGCATATGGGATAGTGTATGTTATTAACTATTTTATGGCTCCAGGGTGACAGTCATTTCAGAAGGTAACCGACTACACCTGAGAGGTGTGGCCCCTTTGAGTGGCCCAGAGGGAAATGCACTGAGCAATAATGTCCAAGATTGAGTTATCTCAGCCAAGGAGGCTGGGCAAAGTGCCATGGTGCCAGGGTATCAGCCATACTTTTTGTTAGGGATGATAGGCCCTTTCTGATTGCTGTGACTTAAAAGTCAGAAGTGCAAGCTATTCCTAGTTAAATGCCTCTGGGATTGTCCGGTCCTGAAAATGTCTAAACACAATTGGGAAAATATACACTACAAAGATATACAAGTAGAGAAAAAGAGCCCTACGTGCTTTTTACACGCTGCCAGATCTAATCTACCACGTGATCTGCCATCACTGAAGAGACATATTAGGTAAGTTTTCATTTCTAAGGTATGATCTTCTAAGTATCAAACTTAGCATACCCAAAAGTTGACTTGTTAAGACTCTTACCTGGATATGTTGAAAAACCAGCCATCCCTTCCAGTGCATATGTTCAGGTTGTGCACTGCCCAAGTATGACACATCTAAGGAGGTACTATTCACATCATGTACACGTACTAATATTTGAGAGCATGTGGACAAATGTAGAGATTCAGCCTATAAGCCAAGTCCTGCATCAGCAGTCAAGATTGACCACTGCATTAACCCACACTGGCACAGATGGTCATACACACACTTGGAAGAACATGTATGTACATACGCATTAGCACACACATATATGCACAATATGCCCCATCATGAGCTTATGCTGGGTGTTCCCTGAAATCACATCTCTTGCCCCTCTTTCCCACTACACTCAGAGTCCTCATTTCCTACCCAACGCTATCCCACCCTGGTCCAGTCTGCTGGCCTGTGGTGTAGAGGAAGTGTGTAAGCTGCTGGTGTCTAGGGATCTGTGAGTCATTTAGAGAGTGAGTCCATGTACATGCGCCCAGGATTGCAGCCTGCTGAGGCTCTCAAAAGTAAATATCAACAAGTTCAAAAAAACTTAAAGAACAGAGACTATTCTAAAGGGTAGCATTAAAAAAAATCCTCTAAAATATGAAGTTCTAAGGATTTAATTACAAAGGGTCTTTATGAAGAAAGAAAAGGAAGGCTTGGTTAGAAAGCCATGTGACTCTGACAGCATGTCAGCAAGCCTGGATATAAAGAGAAAACAGGTGTGAGGGATGTTCAGGATCTCGGGAAAACATGAAACAACAGCAAGAAATTGTACCAACAGAGCAGGAAGGCAGGCTCACACTTACTTTGCCCAGAACCCTCTTCAGCTGTTTTGGGCTTTCTCCCTCATGAGAATTGAGCCTAGGGCAGGGAACACGCCTGACTCAATTTTTTCTCTCCAACATCCATACAGGAACACCGGCTGCTCAAGAAATGTTCGTCCAACTCTAAATTACATTCAGTATAAATTCTTCGGGTGGCCCATTGGGCTTGCAGTGAAGTTTCTTCCAGACACTAATCCTTTATGCTTCTGGCTGCAGGGGTGCCCCCAGCTGCAGCTTTTGGGAAAAGGGGGAAGGGGCTGTAGGAGTAGCATGTAGACATTTAGTCAATTTCAAGTTTTCACTCCAGCCTTCTCATGTACCCATGTCCCTGGTCTCTCAATTTTTCTAAAGAGTAAGCCCATACTTTCCTTTGGGAGTGAAGAAAGGAGTGCCGGGATCCATCTGCTCCATAAAGAGTCCTTCAATCAACCTTCTCCTTGCCATCATCTTCTGAGGTAACTGTCTCCTCCAACTCGTGAGCCCCTCTGGAGTTCTCTGGAATGAACAGGCTTCCTGGTCTTCAGCCTCCTCAGCAACATGCTAAGTTGCAAGATCTGATCTATATTTACTTTTTACAAAAATTTATTTCCCACCCTTTCTCAAAATATAAGCTGATGAAAGCAGAAATACTGTTTCATTCACTGTAAAGAAGAGCGCCCGGTAGCACTGTTCTACCTGCTCTATAGATAGATGACTAGATAGCTGATATAGATATCGTGACAGCTGAAATAGTTTCTCTCTTTTTGTCTCTCGCTCTCTTTCCTTCTCTTTCCCCTATGAGTTTATAATTGCTTTACTTATATGCTTTCATTTTCGTGATATTTCAGGAGAGATCCAAGATAAATGCACATAGTCAGTCTACGGGGTTTAATGAGAAGTCTAGTCTTTTTCTTTAATTGTTTATATTCTCTTGCAGTCTATTTCCCACCAGAATCCAATGTGACCCTGTTGAAACTTGAGTCAGATTACAGTCTTTCTGTGCTCAGATCCCTCCAGTGGCTTCCCAGTTCACCCTGAGTAATATCCAAAATCCTTAAAACTCTTGTGCAGCCCTGCTCTCTGGCTCCCTCCTCCCTCCCCACCACCTCTTTATTCTCATCTTTACTTCTCTCCAACCATCTCTGCTTCAGTCACCTGGCCTTCTTGCTCCTCCCAGAACACACAGAGGACATTCACACCACAGGGCTTCTGTTCTTTCTGTTCCCTCTGCCCAGAAAAGCTATATTTTTAACTCCCTTCGCTTTAAGCATTTCATAAAACATCTCCTCAATGAGTCCTGCACTGACCACTCTGTTTAAAATAGCAACTACCACCAGCCCCCATCTCTTCCTCCAACACCTGCTTTATTATTCTCCATAGCATATATGAAAATCTGACATTCTATGTATTCAATTTTTATTTATTTTCCACTTTTGCTCAAAATATGTCAATGAAGACATATTTGGTTCATTGATAAGAACAGTGCCTGGCACATAGTGTGTGATAAATATTTGTTCCATGGGTAGATGAAAACATGAATGAATGAAAACCTCAATCCCCAAGAATTTGAGTTAGGAAAATTTGTCAGATAGCACAGGGTGTCTCCGACCAAGGTCTACTGGCAAGTGGAGACCCCAGTAGAGGGGAGGACAACTCACCAGGAAGAAGAGGTGAGTCCAGCCTGGTGATCCAGGATGAACATAAGGCCATAGGTTTTATAGGAGAGGCTGATTCCAGCACAGTACATAGTTGGGTCTGGAAACCTCTACAAATCAGCTATCTAGCCATCTTGACATGGTCCTATAACATGAGGAACACTGGCCAACTATGTAAGTGGCCAACAGAGCTCTGTAAACCAAGCATGGACAAAACCACAGGTTGAACACACATCTGGGTCCACAAGAGCTTGGCCACAGATTGGATGTCTGCACCTGGGACCAGTCAGGACCAGAGTTCAACACTGTCGGCACCGTGGAGCTGGAACAGAAACACTGGTGCTTGTGCATCAACAAGGCTTGGCAATCTTCTCCTTCTGCCTGGCCTGTGAAAATTGGACTGACCTTTCAACCAACTAAGGACAGTAGGAAAGGAGAGCAGGGCCATGGGGATGGAGGTTCAAATGATCAAAAGTGAGCTTCCTGAGACTTGGGTGCTACCGTGATTACTTTGGAAAACAAAAGAGATTTGACCCATTCTTTCTATGAAGCTGATGAAATGGAGCATACTGGCTAAAAGAGCAAGACTTTAATGCAGTACTAATGAGGATTACTTACCTTTTAGACTCTTAGTCTCTGATAACTTGTTGAAAAGCACCTCCCAGTGTCTAGCACAGAAGGGCACTAAAAACCTAGGTACTAGTACTATTATTAGACAAGGAGTAAAGTGCCCCCCAAAACACGAGTTGTATTTCAACGTCCATACTGCAAAAAAAAAAAAAAAAAAAAAAAAATCTGTGAGTATAATTTTCTCAGTTCCTCCTCATGGGCAAATTAAAAAGTTGGACATCTTCCATCTAGGCCCTGAGACTGCCTCACTGGCATTATTATATCAGGGGCAGGTTACGTCAGCCTCAAGGAAATTAGTGTTGGTCACTTAATTGCTTTGCCTCACAAAATAATATAGGCTTTTATTCCAGTTCCAGTGACTGTTTAACTACGTTTCTCCCGTTTTGAATTCAGTTCCCTCCTCTGCAAGAAAGGAAGTAATACCTACCTCACACTCGTTTTATAGGATCAAATGAGCTCATGTTTGTCAGCAGCATCTAAATGGAAGGCTTTGTTGTTGTCACTGCTGTCCATTTCCTTCAAAGAACACACTTTATGCTTGGAATACCCGGGGCACGGTCCATGAAGCAATGGGCTTGGGAGCCTCTGAAGGCTAGACTAAGCCAGACATCCATGCTCCCCTCTGACTCCTTGGGTGTCTGCCATGTGCAAAATGGGAACGATCTATGTGAATGTTCCATTTCCATGGTTCTGGAAGGATTTGATAAGAAAGACACTGTAGGGTGGCATAAGACCACTTTTACTTATTTTGCTTATCTTAATTTTACTTATTCTAGGGGCAACTGACTTCCCAGGAGGCATTACTAAATCTGAACTGATTATATAAGGCGAAAGGCCATGCACACAATACCACCACCAGCACTCCCACAGTGTGTTACTCAGATGTCCATTAACAAAAACTCATCGTGTGGATAATTCAGTGGGCTAGATATTAAAGCCATGATAGATAATTCTGAAATCAAATAATCATGGTCCCTTGAGGTGAGAATTTTATGATAGATTTGTATGCTTTTTGTTTGTCTGTCTGTTTGCTTTTTATTTTGTTTTTAAAGAACTATTTTTTTAAAGATTTTATTTATTTATTTGACAGAGAGAGAGTGGGAGCACAAGCAGGGGGAGTGGCAGAGGGAGAAGCAGGCTCCCCGCTGAGCAGGGAGCCCGATATGGGGCTCGATCCCAGGACCCTAGTTTCATGACCTGAGCTGAAGGCAGATGCTTAGCTGACAGAGCCACCCAGGAATCCCTAAAGAATTCTTGAAGGCTGTCTTGCTCTTGCCTTCAAGGTAGAGTTGCCAGATTTCACAACTAAAAATACAGGCCACGCAGTTAAATTTGAATTTCAGATAAACAAGAAATAATTTTTAAAGCTTTTTGTGAAGAGTTGATTATTGATTTTTGTTTTAATCTAAAGCAAATAATTCTCTAGTTTTTTTGGAGGGAGAGAGAAGAATGACATGTATTAAGCTAGCAGCAAACCTACATTCTCTTCATAGGTTTTTTTTTTTTTCTTAATATAGTCTGCAACTAGAAGGAACTGAGTGTTTTTAAATATAGGAGTCATATAATCGGGACCTCCCCCTTAGGATGAGAGTTCTAGCACATAACATATACAACAGAGAGATAAGCCAAATCGGTTGAGATCTTGCTGTTCAGGGTAGGAGAGAAGTCTGAAACTCAAAGACAGAAATACAAATAGAAAAGAAAGGAAGAGTGTGTGAGAGATGTTGAGGTGGTGAGTCTACATGTCCAGGCATTCATTAAATGAGGAGGAAAAGAGAAAATTAAATGTCAAGGGTAATTCTCGAGTTTTAAGTCTAGAAGAATGTAAGTCTCACTTGAGGAAAATGAGATCAGAAGAAAAGGCTGATTGGGAGGACAGATATTCTAAAATATCTTTAGGACTTACAGAACTGCAAATTTTCTATTAATTAGGCATATCTAAAACTAGGACGTTTAAGTCTGTATGGAAATTTAAATGCATTAAAATAAACTTTCAATAAAAACAGAAAACAAACACACATGCACTTGTGCGCACACACACAGCTTTAAACATAAAGGGGAAAAATTATATAATCTTCCTGACGTGTTAAGTTCTGATTGTAATTTTACCCATTCAATTAGTCTTCCTTCCAAGAAAAGAAAAGCAATCATTAGTATTGTTTAATTTGCTTAATCTCACCAATTCTTAGTACGCACTATTGCACCTGCTGGGGACACAGATACAGGGATCGACCAGGCCCCCATCCTCACGGAGAATGGCAGGGGCACCAAAGAGAAGAGTAGATGCAGAAACATAAGATAGCATTTCAGGGGGAAATGAGCGCTAAGAAGAAAAATGAAGCAGGGTAAGTATTAGAGAATGACTGGGTTTCTGGGACTCTATCTCAGAGGAGGTCAGGGAGGGTTTCTCTGATGCGGTAATATTTGAACAAAGACCTGGATAAAGTGAAGACGTGAAATCTGGTCGAAAAGCAGCCCAGAAAGAAGCAGTAACAGCAGCAATGTTCCTGAGGCCGACAGCTAGACAGCAGTACTTGTTACCATTGTTCTTCCTTCCCCACCCTCGCTATGGTTCCACTCTGGGTCATTTACTCCGCTCAATCAACTGTAAGCTTGGGCGTGCATTTTGCTTTGGGCCCAATGGTATGGGAGTGGTTGTAATAAAATCACGTCTGTCCAGAAGTTTTGCACAGTCTTGTATGGTTTGGCTTGGTCTTTCATGTTCCTGCCATTTGTCATCAGAATGTGTCAGCTTCGGATGGCCATCGCTCTCAGAACGAGAGACTCATGGAACATACCCGAATCTGACCCGAAGCCTGGAACAGGGCCACCCAACCAACCCACGAGACCATGAGCAAGGAAAAAAGTTTTCATTTTAAGCCACTAAGATTTTGGGAAGAAGAGGGATGACGTAGCATTCCTGCAGCAGAAACGCAACTGACACAACAGAACCAAGCTTGAATGTTTGTGGAGTAAGAAAAGGTTGAAATAGCTAGAGCAGAATACACGGCAGGAGGAATACTTAAGCACAAGGTCAGAGAGAAATTACATTGGACCCTGTGGGGAGTTCAAGTTTGACATGTTTTCTAAGTGGGATAGGGAGGATTGTGAGGTTTGTGCTTTTAAAAGATCCTGCTCCCTACTAATGAATCATTGAACACTACATCAAAAACTAATTATGTACTATATGCTGGCTAACTGAACATAATAATAAAAAAATAAAATAAACTTAAAAAATTAAAAAATCATAAAAAAGAGTCTGCTGGATGCTGTGTGGAGAATAGAATTAGAGACATGGGTGGGGAGGGCTACCATTAAGAGATGTTTCCAGTAGTCTGGGCAAGGCGTGACAGTGATGGGACCATAGGGTAGCAGTGGGGAGGAGACATGTGACTCCATCTGACACATTTGTAGGTTGAACTGGCAAGACTTGCTGGTATGTTGGAGGTGGGACTGCAGGTGAAGAGACATGGAGGGGGATTACCTAGAGTTTGAGCCCTAGAATAACTGAATAACCCCCTAGAATATTTCCAGCACTACTATTTGCTCTATGGGAGGCAAGAGAAACATAAGACATGGTTATCACATATTGACACCTTATAAAATAGCACATGAATTTTGAATTAAAATAGTCTTTGCCTTAAAACAAAAGAAAACTGAAATCTCGTAATAAATATTGAGGATTTCCAGGAACATGTTACATACGAAATAGCATTATTCATATAGATAGGATGTTCACAGATTTGTACCTATATTCACACACACACACACACACACACACACACACACAATTTTAACCATGATCTATAGCCGCCTGAAGGAGTACAGACACTCTGAGTCCAGTGTGAGTTGCTGGTGACTCTCTACTTTGAATTAGGATGTTGAGGAACTAGCAGGAAAAGACAAGTGGAAAGAGTTTACACAGAATTTGCTGGGGTATTCATATGACAAGAAGTTAAGCATGGCTTTAAGATTTTAAGTAAGGCTGGCTGGGAAGAGATGCACTCTAAGATCAAGAGTGAGCGAGGCCAGTTTGGGGAGGGAAGTAATGTTGGCTTTTGGAAGTGTCATGTTCAAGGTGACAGCTGAGCATTCTGCGGAAACAAGCCCTAGTCCCTGGAGAGAGAGGCCTGGAATAATAACAGTAATCACCAGCTCACAGTTTCTGAGCACTTACTGGGTGCTTGGCACTGTCTAAGCACTTTACATGTCTTATCTCATTTGACCCACATGAGACCCCTCAAAACCAGGTCCCACTTGAGGAAACTGGCTGAGAGAGTCATACGGCTTCACGAGTGGCAGAGCCAGGCCGATGGAGGCAGCCAGTCTGATTCCAGAGCAGATACTGGGCTGTAGGGGCCAGAGGGAGGGCTGGCATAGAGAGCTTTATGAATTGAATACATCCTGGCCTCTCCTGTTGTCCCCTTGAGAGTGGTTTTCATGAACTCTGCTACAGGATATCTGCTTCCAGTTTGCCTTTCCTCTCTATCCTGGCTTTTAGACTGCCGGGAAAGCCCCGTATTTGCACGTCTCTCCCTTGATGCTTAGCACGGTGACGGCCATCTTCATTGGTTCGTTCACTCACTCAGGCAACACATGTTTATTGGCCACCAGTGATGGGCTAGCAGAGCGGGCAGATCCAAAGAACAACACAGGCTCTCCATCGTTGAGAAGACACGATCTGGCCGAAGGGAGGGAGATGAGAGCTGGTCGGTACAGGACAGCGTGATGACTGCTGTAACACAGATGAAGCTCCATGACCTGTGTTACATACTAAGGAAAGCAAGAGATGCTTTTGTTCTCTCTGACCAGATACGAGAAGACTGCATTAGTTTCTAAGGATGGTCAACGTAAAATGACCACAAACTGGAGGGCTTGGGACAATGGAAATTTATTCTCTCAGTTGAGGAGGCCAGAAGTCTGCAATCTGGCTGTCAGCAGAGCCTCCAGAGACTCTAACAGCAGATCCCTCCTTGCTCCCTCCAGCTTCTGGTGGCTTCTGGAGTCTGTTGGCTTGCGGCAGCATCAGTCTCATCTCTGCCTCTATCTTCACGTGGTCTCTTTCTCTCCTGCATCTGTCTGTCCTCTAAGGAGAGGACATCTCATAAGGACATCAGTCATTGGATTTAGGGCCCACCTAAATCCAGGATAATTTCTTCTCGAGATCCTTAAGTAATTACATTTGCAAAGACCCTATTTCCAAATAAGGTCACATTCTGAGGCTCTAAGGTTCACATTCTGAGAAAAATGAATGGTCTTCCCAGACAGGAACAACTCTGGCCACAAGTGACAGACTCATGGTGAGCCAAGCAGGACGAAAGGGGGCAATTGGAGCTCGCATACATGGAAAGGACTCTAGTATGAATCAGGGGCCCAGTACTGCCAGATTGTGTCTCCTGCTTTGTTACTCATTCATCCTGGGTTTTCTCTGTGTCTGTGTCATCCTCTACACCTGTAAGGTGGCCTCACCCCCAGGCTGGAGACAGGGCCACTGACAGCACCACACTCTCACCTTCACCTTCACCTTCATCCAAATAGAAAGTAGCATGGTGCCCATCTCCAGCCCAGAAGATGCCAGGGCAGAATGGATTGTGTTGGGTTTTTCCAGAAAAAGAGTGTTGTGCTGTATAAATCATGAAAAAAGAAAAAAAAAAATATGTCCTCCTTAGATGGCCAAAAAAGAAACGAAAAGTTTGAGACCGTGGCCAATCTAGAGTCAACCAGAAAGCGTATGACTTAGAATGGTTGATAGCTACATATAAAAATGATTGCCCTTCTCTGATAAAACAACAGTGTAATGCTTTTTAAAGCACTAATAAGAAAAAACAAAGAGAACAATTAATTTAACTCACTGGAGAATGTAAGATAGTTGTCCATCCTGAAGAGAGGGGGGGTGGAGTGGAACCTCTCTTTGGGCCTAACGGTCATCACAAGGATTTCTATTTTAACTTCTTATGTAGGGTGTGAATAATGCAGGAGTTAGAAAAAAATGTACAGGGCCAGATACTAATATTTTAGGCCTTGCAAACAAGAGGCAAAAATTGAGGATATAATGTAGGTACTTACATAACCATGTAAAATATAATCATTTAAAGCCATAAGAAAAATAAAACTTTCTTAGCTCTCAGTTCATACAAAAACAGGGGGCAATCTGAATTTGTACTTCAAGCCACAGCTTGCCAACCCGCGGTGTAGGCCTTCAGGTAGCAAACCCTCAAAGTCTCCCATTTAAGTCCAGTCTCGGCTTTCTTCGAACTCACAATCGAATAGCTTGAGAGATGGTTGGATGATAGCAGTCATCTAGTTGATTTTTCCATTTACCATAAGGAAATGGCCCCGGGCTCTAAAGCCACCTGCTCATGCCTCCAGCTCTAGTCTGCAGCAGAACCCAAACAACGTGGTTCTTTAACTCCTGATCCTGGACCTTTTCCTCCAAACTGAGGTGCCTCTTACAGATCCATTCTTCTCAAATCACCAACACCAAACTCCTCAAGTTTAAATAGACAGGCATCCCTGCCTAAGTGAGGCCTGATCATGTAGCTGGTCCCAATTTGAAAATTGATGGGGATGATGTGGCCAACTGGAGCAAAGAAACATGACCGCTGTAGGGAGGGTGTTGTCCCGCTTGAGAAGTGCACTTTGTCAAATCTCCAAGACGTCAAGTGCTGCAGCCCAGGCCACCCACCTCCTCAACTCCTCCATAACTGGCAACAGCAACACCAGGAACAATGACAACCACGAACATGTTTGAACATTTACCCTGAGCCCCGCCCTTTTATTCGCTTTGATAAGCGTTCATTCACTGTTTGAAGATTCCAAAAAAGGAGGAAACATCTTCCTTGCACGTTTTCTTCTTCTTTTTTATTTTTCACACCGTCAGAAGATACATACACAGCTTGACTGCATTCCTAATGTACATTACATAACCCAATTCATTTGTCATGATTGAGGCCGGTTTTTAGAGCTTATGATTTATGACTCTGACATGCACTGGGAATTAAAACAGGGTCGGTGTGCAATATAGCTCACAGGAATGACGTTCTACCCATGAAGCACAAAGTGGCAAAGGTAGAAAGCAGCCAGCATGCCACAGAGAGCCTTGTGTGCGATAGCTTCTTGTGTTCCTTGGCATGCGGCACACTTATATCACAGCACAGACCCCTCCCCCACCCTCTCCAGGGCATAATTCCCCTCATCTGTGCTGAATTCTCCCGGCATTTCATCATGGTCCCGCACCTGGTAACGGAGATGCTTGCAGTGAGACCACCATGGAAACAGAAAGCCTTGCCACAGGAACTCTGAAAATGGGACTCCATTTACTGCCAGAAAGCAGATGAATGAAAAAATTTAATATGCCAAAGGCCAGTTTAAGGTATCTAAGTATTCTAATGACAATATAATAAGCGTACAAAGTCCTAATATTAAAGACCTAAATGATCCTCCAGCTTATCCTTCAGTGAATCCAAACTACTTTCTATTCTGTCCTTTCTGTTTTCCCGTCCTTGTCCCTTTACCCAAGCCAGCCTCAGTATCTAGAACTTCTCTACCCCTATTCTGATATCTCAGTCAGTGGTTCTCAGTGTTTCCCTGACAGATACAACTGAGGATTTCAGCACACTCCTGTGCATGACAATGGGTCATGTTAGCAGGGTGAAGAGATAGAGGCCTATCTCCAAAGAACTGTATGCCACTTGAAAAGTACCTCAGATTGAGGGAAGGGGTGTGCAAGCGCCTAACTGAGCATTACTGCTCTATCATCGGTTCTCAACTCTGGCTACACAACAGAATGACCTGGAAAGTTTACAAGAGATCTGATGCCCAGGCCCAACCCCAGATCAACTGAATCAGAATCTCTGGAGGTGGGACCAGGGCGCTGCTAGGTTTTAAAAGATGCACAGGGGAGTCTATCAGTTCTGAGAAGCACTGGCCTAAATTCTCAAATTTTACCCTATCTCCCAAGATCTTAGCTTTCTCAAATCCCCACATAGAACATCAATAAATACTGCTCTACAATATCTTCTCTGAAACCCTGGGGTCAGATGTATTTCAGAATTCAGAATTTTTTTTTTTTTTTTTTGGAGACCCAGTGTGTGTGTGTGTGTGTGTGTGTGTGTGTGTGTGTGTGTATTAAAATATGTAACACCCCCAGAAAAGTCTGGGGCAACTCCCCATAATCAAACACATTAACACCCTACAGTGAGACAAACAAATATCCATACAAAGTCAGATAAATAGTCTATGTCTTAGTTGAGATCAGATTTTGTTCCTAAACGAGCTAAAAAACATTTTTCCATTTTCAGAGCTTTGAGATTTTGGAATCATGGGTAATAGATGGTAGACCTGAGTTAATCAAGTAGCTCCCTTTTCCCTAAGTACAGACATTAATGACAAAGATGAACAAGACTTGGATCTCTCCCTTGACAAGGTTACAATTTAATTGGGGAAATAAGGTAAGAGGTATGTAAACAGCCAAGTATAGTCAAGTCCACCTTTCTCAAGGCATGCTTAGGACACTGGTTCTCAGTCCTGCCTGCACATAAGTCACCTAGGGACTTATACAAATATTCTCATGGCCACCCTCCAGAAATAATTAAATCAAAATTTATATATACATATTTTTGCATAAAAGTACATATTTTATACATATCCATATTTTGGCATAAATAGTAAGCTTAAAAATAATCATGAAGAAAAAAATACAATTAGAAGAAAGCAAGTAGATTGATATCCTTTTGCCGAATATAAGTAAGTGATTTCAAAACTTGTGCTCTTTGGGGTTTCAACAATTGAGAAAAGACCGAGGAGGCAGGAGGAGGCTATGGAGGGATACGGAGCAGTGGTGAGACATAATTCAAAAGGAGAAATTTGATTTCCTAAAACAATAATAATAGAAAAAGGGAAAAAATATTTGATGTACTCTCTTTCAACCAGTGCCTCTTGGTTAGGCTGGGGAAGAGCCTTCAGCTGAAGAGCTTGAGAGAAGCTTCTCACCTTATTCTGTCTCACCCCGCTTTGCCAGCCCCCAACCCAATACCAGTTGAAGACAACTTCTCCAAATCTCTGCTTTAATGTGGCAATTCGTTATATACTATCTTGTGGCATCTCATCAATTTTTTGAGCTGCAATTTAAGTCTTTTGTTATGAGTTAGGTTTTTACATATGTGTGTCTATCTTCCTAACTAGATCATAAACTAGAAAAGAGAGATTATTTTTTATAATTTCTTATGTTTCCCCACAATACTACCTACCATGCCTTACATAATTTAGATTTTCAATAATGTAATTTTATTTTGCCCCCAAACCATGGACCTGCACTGAGGCTGACTGAATTGGAAACAATATAAATCAAAGAAAGTGAGAAACATAAGAATGACTGCTTTTTCCTGGTCTAAAATTAGGAATGTTCACCCTGGACCCAAAAAAGTGTACTGGGAAATGCAAAACTCGAAGGTGAACAGGAGTACTATAAATCACTAAGTGAAAAGAGAAGGCTGACAGATGCATGAGAGTTTTGAATGTTCATTATGAATCCAGATGACCTCTGGTTTTGTAGCTGCAAAAGTTACTGAATAAACAATGGAAGAGAAATTTTAACTAAGTTACTAACAGAAAACCTTAGTTAGACTAACTGCTAACAAAAAGAAACATCACTGTCAGCTCAGCAAACAAAACTGAGAAATTATAAGCACAGCTTGATGTCAATGAAAGGACACTTGAAGAGAGGTGGCTGAGCCTCCATTGTTTTTTCCAAATTATATGGAAGCACCTGGCACAGTGAGATACATATTATGTGTGTGCTCTGTGATGTTTAGTTAATTGCACAGAAAAAAATCTAGATCATGGCACATTAGTAAGGGTGGGTATCTGTGGAGAAGGGTCCAGGTGGGTCAAGGAGGACTGCCCCAATGAGGGTTCAAACACAGTAACAGATTTACTAGGAAAAAATATATATATTCTTCATATATAATTATATAAAAATATATATTCTCCATATATATGTAAATGCTACACACACACACACACACAACACAGATTTGTTACGAGACTTTAACCTGGCAGTGGGAATAGAAGAGGGATGTGAGGTGGGGAAGAGCAAGAACAGGCTGGAATTCTGGACTGATTGACACCCTTTTGCATCTGACCTTTGTGCAAAGGTGTCCTACGGAAACCAGAGCCCTTTGTCACAAGTTTAAACACATATAGTAGCCCAGGAGCCTGGGAAGCCATCTGAGGATGTGGTGGGCAGTGGGACAGTTCAAGCCCACCTACTGCCCCCACCAAGGATGAGTCCTGGGATCAGCATCAGCATAGTGAGCTACAAGATGGCTGCCACTCTCTTCGGTCCTCTGCGTCCACACAAGACTTTGCCTTGTGCCCCTGAAAAGAGACATAAAGGAAAGCAAATTCTGGGAAATGTAGTTCCACCTAGTCAGGTTGACACATTACAGAGCCTCCAAAAGGACTTTCATTTACATTGTTTATGAGGTTTTTTTGGGAAAAAGGTATTTTATTAAAAATGATTTTTTAAGTCCTTAAAGAAGTCAATTCTAAACCATTAAACTATGACACATGGACAAGAAATCAATAATTTATTTCTAAGGCTGTCATGACACTGACAGTATTTAAGCCAATGATTTAGATACACAATCAAAAAACAGAAAAGATATGCAAGCTGGATATTTGAAAACATTCAAAGGATCAACTGAATTTCTTCAACCAGGAGTTGGTATAACAATAGCACACCTTTTATAATTTTCTATTTTCTTACATACGTGAAGGTAGAGTTCTGTGCATCTTCGACAGAGGCAAAAGTTCTAGTTTAATGTCTGACATAACATCTCTTTTCCCTTAATTTTCTCTCCAGCAAACTGTTCATCACTTTTGCATATGATTTCTTTCCAACTAATTCAGCCCTTTTAAGTCATGAACTTCCAAAAATAAATAGAAATGAAAAATAGCACTCATCAAAAGCAAGAGACCATATGTCTCCACCAGTCATTTTTTTTTTTTTTATAAAAATCAGCCTTTTTGTGGAACTTGAAATAAACTATTAACACTTCTGGAAGGCCTCTCTGAGTGTGACCTTGATAATATGGTGCTATGATTATTTTTATGCAGCCCAGATGAATGTGAAGACCGCATCAAGGTATTGCAGTAGGAATACGGGTCCAATAATGAGAGGCTATCGTGTTCTTAGTGGTCTTAAGTATCTGATACATTTGTATGGCACCGGCTTATTGTCAGGAAGCACTTTGAAAATCAAGTTTTCCAAGCCACAGACTTCCAACACAACACTTGTGTTGACAAGTGTTGGTCTGTGCCACAGTTGTGAAGTGTTGACTTAGTCCTTTATATTTAAGCCTACCCATGCTATAGCTAACAGCCAATGAGATCAGGCCATAGGCCCTCATTAGGGATGCTCTAGGCAGCTGTGTGCTAAGTCTTTACAGGTATCATTGACCTTCACTTACACGGCACACCAAGGAGGTAAGTATTATATCTGTTTTAGTAATGAAGAGAGGGGTAGAGTAACTTGTCCAAAACCTGATTTCAAAACACATGGGAGCTACTGTAGTATCCGACCTTCTTCCAGCTCTGCTCATGGTCACAACCTGGGACTTTCCTTACTTAGGAATAATAGCCCACATTTACAGAGAACCACCTGTATGGATGTGGGTCTAAATGATTTATGGCTTTATTATTTTTTTTAAAGATTTTATTTGTTTCTTTGACAGAGAGAGAGAGAGAGAGCACAAACAGGGGAAACAGCAAGCAGAGGGATAAGCAGGCTCCCTGCTTAGCAGGGAGCCTGATGCTGGACTCCATCCCAGGAACCTGGGACCATGACCTAAGCCGAAGGCAGACACTTAACTGATGGAGCCACCCAAGCACCCATGATTTATGGCTTTATAATCATTTAATCCTCACCACTGTCCTACAAGATAGAGACTACTATTATCAGCATTATATACAAAAGGAAAGTAAGCCTCAATGAGGTTCCTTTAGTGGGGAAAAAGAAAAAGAATTTGAACCCTACAGTGCGAAGAGGAGAAAGAATTTAAATCCTGGGGTTGGTTCAAATTCCAATACTACCATCTTCTATATCTTAATTTCAAGTTAAAATATGACACCCCAAGCCTATGCGCTTATCCAACTAGCTTCAAGCTATTTTTTCTAACCTTGCTCTCATTACATTGAATTGCCTCACACTTTTGGTTCTCTCCAATTTTGGGGTCTTACCTTTGACCTTTTTAAAAAGATTTTATTTATTTATTTATTTATTTATTTGAGAGAGAGAGCAGGGAAAGGAGCAGAGGGAGAGGGAGAAGGAGAGGGAGAGAATCTCAAACAGACTCTTCCCTGAGTGCAGCGCCCAACATGGGGCTCGATTCCAGAACCCTGAGATCATGCCCTGAGCCGAAACCAAGTTGGACGCTTAACTGACTGAGACACCCAGACGCCCCAACCTTTGACCTTATTGAATTTGGTTTTTCTTGCTTCACCCATCACACACTACGAATTATGACTGACGGCCAGCCCCCAGCTGTAAAGACACTCCTAAGGACCTTGTGTAATATATTCCACTCTAGCACCCCATGACCCCAAGCCTGGATGTGCTCCTTGCTACTTCACAAGGGGGATGAGGACGGAGGCCAGATCCGACTTCTCTCTGTAGCCTTCCCTCGGGTGTCCATATGTGCCCACTTATCATCCTAGGACCCCTTGCAAAATGCCACCAAGGCCTGTCCCCCATAATCAGTGCTTGCTAGTTAATTTCCTCTCATTCTCAGTCAAACAGACTCATCCTGGTTTGCGGAGTCATGCTTCCTGATAAGAGAAAGCTAGCAGCAATAGTGATGTGGGTTGCTGAATTACTGGACATCACAGGGCTAAAGCAAAGTTTCTTATCAAACACTTTAAAACTGTTAATGTGCTGACAAAACACCAAAAGGAGCTTGTAAGATGGAATGCACACTAGGATTAAAAGGATGGCAAAAATGGTCAAAGATATGCTTTACTTGAAACCTTAAGAAATGAGTAAAATTAGTTCATAAGCATTTCTTTATAACGAACAAAAAAAAACATTAAAATATATCAAATTATTTATTTTATATTTATATTAAACTTATATTAACTATTTAACATTAAATATAATAAATATATTAAGTAATATTGATTCTCTTAACAAAAAGACAATATATATCAAGTTAAAACATTAATTTTATAGTTTTGTTATTTTTTTAATGCAAACAGTATTTTGTGGCAGTTATATATTATTTAATATTAGAAGTGCCCTTGCCCTGTCTGAGCATGTATCAGACCTAGCCTTAACTCTATTTTGTTTTCACGAGAACATCCTACGGAAATCAAAATACTGTAGCAAAGATAAGAACATAAAACTGAGGCTTCTTGATGTTCAGTTGGTCCTGCATTTGGCCATTGAAAAAGTCTTCATTTCATCTTATAAAGCACATTCTCATTTTTTTTTAAGAAAGCAGAGGTATATATATACAATGGAATATTCCTCAGCCATAAAAAGGAACAAAATCTTGAAATTTGCAGCAACATGTATGGATCTAGAGAGTATAATGCTGAGTAAAATAACCAGAGAAAGACAAATATCATATGATTTCACACATATGTGGAACCTAAGAAACAGACGAACAAAGAAAAAAGCAGACTCTTTTTTTTAAGATTTCATTTATTTATTTGAGAGAGAAAGAGAGTTAGAGAGAGAGAGCACAAGCAAGGAGGACAGGGAAAAGCAGACTCCCCGCTGAGCAGGGATCCTGATGCGGAGCTCGATCCCAGGACCCTGAGATCATGACCCGAGCTGAAGGCAGATCCTTAACCAACTTAGCCACCCAGGTGTCCCAAAACAGACTCTTAAATATAGAGAACAAACTGGTGGTTGCCAGAGGGGAGGTGTGTGGGAGGATGGGTGAAATAGGTGAAGGTGATTAAGAGACTTCCAATTATAAAATAAATAAGTCATGGAGATGAAAAGTACAGCATAGAGAATTCGGTCAATGACATTGTAATTACGTATGGTGACTACACTTACCATGGTGAGCACTGAGTGGTGTATAGAATTCTTGAATCACTATGTTGCACACCCAAAACTAATGTAACATTGTATGTCAACTATACTTCAATAATAAATACATACATAAAAGTTTTTTTAAAAGAAAGCAGAGGCTCCAATTGTTTACTTTCTCTCTGAAAGATTTAGCTTGTTTATTTAAATCAGTTTGAATGTTCTTTGTTTAAAGCTTCTCTCACAGATACACACAAAAAAATACGTTTGTATAGTATGAGTGTTTAACAAAAAATAAACACGATAACATTACAAATGTGTTGTAAGTTTACCACATCAGACAACACAGGCAAGCAATCGTAAATTGATGGTCTACAGCACCATGAAGATTTATTTGTAAGTCCTTAGCGTGCATCAGTGTGCAGGTCAACCTCAGAGGTTCCTACATGGAGCTTCTTAGGACTTTGACCCATTTTTTTTTTCCTGAGCAGATTATCTCAAAATAATAAGAATGGCCAGAAAATGTATTTTATTTATATCTTACATATACACTGTAAATAAATTTCAGGAAAAACATATTTCCAGAGCTATTTCCTCCCCTAGCGGAGCAATTCATAGGATCTCAAAGAGCAACAGAATCCTTAACTAGTATGAACAGTCTGGGAAATTCTAGGTTAGAATATTTTCCCTCAATGGTAATATATGTACATTTAAATTTCTGGGACAGTGCCTTAACCCAAAGGGCTGAAAGATTCCTGGTGAGAATATCAGCAACCAAAGCAGATCAGGGACTACTCAGCTTGGTGTTAATCCAACCCAAACAATTTCCATCCTTGGGGCTCAGCTGTCAGGGGCCTGAAGCCAGGCCATGAATGCAGTTGTGGCCAATTGGTAGAGAGGAAGGATTCTGAGTTTGAATCAGATAGTCTAGGGTTCAAAGCCCTGCCAACTTCTACAAGTATGTTCCCTCCTTGCTCCTGATCCTCTGTAGAGCATGCATAACAATATCATTGCATAACAATAACATTGTATATTTTCAATAAATAATCTGAGTTCTTACTATATGCCAAGCTCTGTTCTAGGTAATAAAGAGACAGCTGAGAAGATAGAGAATCTCAGGGAGCTTACAACCTAGTGAAGAGAAGATAGACAATTAACAAGGAAACACATAAATTAGAAAGATAACTGCAGTTCATGCTACGTACTATGAAAATAACAAAAACCAGTTAATGGACTAGGCTTGTGCTATCAGCTTCAGTAACCACTAGCCACATGTGGCTATCCAAGTTGAAATTGATTAAAGTTAAATAAAACTAAAAATTCAGTTCCTCAGTTGCAGCAGCCACCTTTCAAGGCCTCCATAGTCATATGTGGCTACCATGCTGGACAGCTCAGATACAGGACTTCTCCATCATTACAGAAAATTCCATTGGTGGCACTGTTAAGTAGAGTGATAAGAAGTTAGGGTAAGGGACTGCTTTAGATGGTATTTATATGCATAACCAACTGTGCAATGAGAAAAACAAACTATAGTAGGGACTCGATAAATTGGATCTATTATATTAACATATCTTCTGAGTCTATATATTTTTTTCTCACTTTATTCCTCAATTTATAAAGCCTGGGGATAGACCCACTTAAATGTATTTTGCTTTTTACTTCTTAAATTGTGGACTTCTAATATCTGAAATTCTAGGCCAACAATTTAGGCTCAACACACCTAAGTGAATGATCATTTTTTTTCTGCATAGTTTTCTTTAATTTTTAAAGATTTTATTTATTTGACAGGGAGAGACACAGCGAGAGAGGGAACACAAGCAGGGGGAGTGGGAGAGGGAGAAGCAGGCTTCCCGCTGAGCAGGGAGCCCGATGCGGGGCTCGATCCCAGGACCCTGGGACCATGACCTGAGCCGAAGGCAGACATTTAATGACTGAGCCACCCAGGCGCCCTCTGCATAGTTTTCTTGATCAGAAAAAGGAAGGAAACAAGTTCCCCAAAATTTTGATGAATTATAAACCTCGGAAGCAGCCAAGTACTTTAAGCAGAAAGGATAGTTGGAACAATTTCCTAAAGGTTAAAACTTTATTTGAAGTCAGAACAGAGGAGATTTCAAGATCTAACTTGGAAAAGCAAATTCTTCTATCCTTGATTCTTTGTAACTCTGGCACAGATGTACTCCATCCACATCTTAAAGATCTTTATGACAACAGAACTTGACTTTGTGTTACATTCCCAAAAGGCTATGTGTAAAGTGAATATTTATGCATTGAATCGTATCTCCCAGTGAATGTTACTTTGAGAATGTTTCACTTAGATAAAAGAAAATAGCACCAATACATAAAACAGCCAATGAGTATTCATTGAGCTCCTATAACATGACCAGCACAAGAGGCAGAACTACTCAATAACTAAAAATTTGTACTTGTCCTTCACCACCACATTCCCCGGCTCTAAAATTTTTTACTATACATTTAACCATAGTCTGCTGTGCACATTCATTTTGAAAGTCTGGTAAAATAATAGTGAGATGAATGATTGTCAATTTATCTTTGCACATTTATTTAAGAAGCACACACAGGTCAATGTACACCAGTAGATTTCATTTCTATTTCTCTGAAAATGACTAAGCAGCATCATTGGCTCTGCCCCAACCAGGAATTCAGCGGAATTTATGCAATGAAAGACCCATAAGGAGGTATATTTCCAGCTAGAGTTGGAGGATTAATTGCATTTCTGTTATTCCTGTTTGTCAGTCTAATGGCAATGGTGTTAATACGTGTAAGTGTGAAAATCATAAACTACTCCTGTAATAGCCGTCAAAGTTTTGTTGACCAAATGGCTAAATGGAAAAAGAGGTTAACCATCTCATTAGGAGAACTGAGGAGTGTTGATTGAGCCAGCAGGGAGCTCTGAAAATGATTTTCCTCTTCTTGGACTTGCCACCTGGTACCCTCAGGGGAGACAAAAGTGACATGTTAACCATGTATGTGGAAATCGTGTCCAAACTTATTGAACAAACAAGTGTGAAATGTACAACCCCGCAAGAGGAAGACCTAGGTAGGTTTGGTGAGCTACACAGCTGCTCCCCGGACCCCCGGGCAGTGGCTCCAAGCTCCATTTAAGAAAAACTGCGAGACCCCTTTAATCTTTCCTTTATGGGCTAAGCAAGCAAATCAGCCTATTTATACCTGTTCAGAGTACAAAGAAAAGCTCAAAGCTCTGTCTTAAAAACACTTTAGGAAATGGGCTGTGTCCAATTATAAAACAGTACTCTGGTTACTGCACAATAATTTAAATTGCATCTTCTTCCACACCCCCACCAATAACCCTTGGAAGCAAAGTATAAACCTTAGAACAAATTAATGAGTCTTCAGGGTCATGCAAGAAATAACATGTTTTTTTGTCTCAGCCACAAGACCTATTAGCAAATGAAGTGGCAGCCACATGTTCAAGCTTCCTGGATTATTCCAGATCCCAGGCACAGTGAAGTAGTTGTTCATGCAATATTCTATAGGAGTGTGTTTACTTGCCAAATTTTCATGAGAGATATCTTCAAGGAATGTTACTTTGAAAAAAGTTGGTACCGATACTCTACCTTGTAGGTAACCATATATGAAATATCTATGATGTTGTTTTTTCTTTCTGCCTCCAAAAATATTCCATGTTCATGCTTTTGGAAGGAAGAAATACACAGAAAACTAAAACCAGGATTATCAAGTTTTACTTATTTTTTAATTGATTTTGTTCACTTCATAATATATCATAAATATTTTCCCATGTCAATAAATCTTCCTCTAAAGTATGAGTAATAGAATGCTCTAATTTTAACAATCTTTATTTTTGAACTTTTGGGATAGTTCCAAATTTACTATTATAAATTACAGTTTGAGGAAAATGCTTATATGTAAATCTGTCTGCATATGTTTCTTTGAGATACAATTTTCAAAGTGGTAGAGCTTGGTCAAAATACTTAAAGTATTTTTAAAGACTTTGATAAGTGGGGTCAAATTCAGACAGCCACTCTGATTTATGTACAACACAAAATGAAAATAAATAATCTTATGGGCAAGAGCTGAACACAACATGACCACACCCTTGCTTTGATAGAATTCTTCCCTGCAAGGGCCTTTGGTTGATCTTTCATGACCACCAGATGTCAGTGTAAAACAGAGCAAATTGAACTAGACCTAGATGGGGAAAAGGGGAATCCAGTCTTAGCCTCAGATATATTTGGTTACCTTGCATTTTCCTCAGGCTGCTACGGAGATTGAGCTTTATCAAATAAATGAACAAACAAACAAATGAATATTATCGATTAGATCAAGCACAAGGACAGCAGAGGACCAGATGCCTTTCAATGACCCTCAGGTTAGGGGCTGATAATCTGTTTTGCTTTATATTTCCCTAAAATCACCTCACAGCAGAATCTTTCCCAGAAGTAGCCCTTGGTTTCCTGAGGAGCGGGCAAGTATTTCACGACAACACAAGTACTTGTTCCCTAGCTCACGATGAGACAGAGGCTCCTGGGGTAAAGTGAAATGTTTAATGAGACGTCTTCGAGTTTTTCTATCTGGTAGCTAAACAAGGAGTGTCACCAAGCAAGGAAGAGCCGACTCTATGAGATGCCTCTCCATACTGACTTTGGACAGTCATCGTTATGTCTTCTGACTTTAGTGAATGTCTCCTTGCTTCCTTTTCCTGTTTCTGAGGAAAGGATGTTTCGCACCCTAATGTGTTTGGAATTTCCAAAGATGTGGTAGAGTTGTTTTTAAGATGCTTGGTACGTGCTGAAAGCTTTGCTGTAACTAACACAGTGATGCACCTACTGACACCAGCCAAATGCAGTCGGAGATTCTAGTTGATGTGCTGGTGCAGCTACCTGAGCAAAAGATACATGAAAGGGAAAAAAAAAACACAGGGGCCTCACACAGTGCCCAAATTATGAAAAATTAAATGAGGCTTTAATCTAAAATATGCTAAGGAAATTAAAAGGATTTATTACTGATACTGGTGCTTTTCTCACAAAAACATTAAAGATGTGAGGATAAGGATAGTGACATCTGTTGAGTAATAAACCCTTCATACAAGCAAAAAGAGGTGTTAAATAACAGGGATAAAGGAAAGTCCTGAATCTATATTCAACTAATTAAATTGTACAAACTGGGACGTGTTAAGCCTGAGTATTTTAGATGACCAACTGGGTAATGGCATCTGGCAAAAGAGGTAGATGGATCTTCTCTTAGCCGACATTCACAGAAAGGCAGTGAGTGTCCTGTTAAAGGAAACTTCCACCTCACTAACCAGAACACCTGTGGAGGGTTTTGCTCAGAGGAGAGATGACAAACTAGACTCCATCTATGGGAGAGACAAGAGAATCATAGAGTCCCAAAACCTTTTCCTTTCCACAAGGAATGAAAGTTTCCCTGAAGAGAAAACGTGGGTAACAATGTGATAGTTCTTTTCAAATATTGAACGATTGTCCTATAAGAAAGGCCATGCAGTTTATCCCATGGCTCATATTCACAGAGCCAGCATCGATGAGTGGAAGTCACGGGGGGACAGATTTGGAGACAAAGTCAGGGCTACCTACCGGAAGCTAGAGGAGAGACGTGGAGCAGATTTTTCCTCACTAACCTCAGAAGGAACCAACCCCACTGACACCTTGATCTTGGACTCCTAGCCTCCAGAAATGTGAGACAATAAATTTCTTTTAAGACACTCAGTTTGTGGTACTTTATTATGGCAGCCCTAGAAAATCAATATAAAGCATCTAAAATCCCTGTACCTCTAAACTTATTGTTACATGAGAAAAAATAAGCACCTGTTTATTTAAACTAAACCACCAGTTGAATTTTCTATTTCTTATAGTGGAATGCAATCTTAGCTAAGAGATCCAGAAAGGGAAGAAAATTAAGTCATTTGGGGGGGTGGGTAACAACTGGGATAAGAGAGTTGGATCATGAATTTCAAAGATGCCAAAGACCTCCTTTTTTAAATAGGAGATTCGTATTTTATTTCTCCAGTGACATAATTGCAGTTGAATATGAATTAAAGACCTGCTTACACACCAAAGCCAGGTCCTTTGGGTAGTTTGGTCAAATAGGTAAAACCCCCAGCTGGCTCAAAGAGAAGCATCTACTCCTTGGCTCCAGTTTTGGAATTCTGCCAACCTTGAGCTCAACAGTTTCTTCAGTACCCTGAGGTGTCAGATCTCCATGGTAGTTGCTATTTCTCTGAGCCATGGGTACACTTACCCAGACCCCTAAATATTTTACCTCTGTAAGAGTGAAAAGTTTGTCAGGTATAATACCCCCAACCTTTTTTCTAAGCTTTTTCAGAATGGTCTCCTGTATGGATGGTATTAGAGCTTTGAAGCATGCAAAGTATAGTAGGAGAACTGAATGTGATGCTTTCCAACTGGCTTTCCATTATACGTTGTATAAAAAGTTGCCACTTCATATGCTCTCACCAGAGATACTGTAGAACTTCAACCTTGTTCATGGCCAAGATAGGTAGCCATCCATTCTGTCTTTGGGCTAAATAGAAGCACAGCTGCTATTTTGTGCCCATCTGGATAGTTTGGTTTTGTTTGTTTGTTTGTTTGTTTGCTTTGGTTTTTTGGGGTTTTTTGTTTGTTTGTTTGTTTGTTTGTTTTTTACAACTGCTTCTATCCTCTAAGCTATTTCTGGTGTGAAATCAAATGGATCCCTAGGTAACCCATGATGAGGATCTGGGGAGATAACATGGAAAGACTGAGGCCACAAAGAAAAACCAGGAGAGAGCAGACTTGAATGACACCAAAGAAGGTGATAAAATCTGAGTGTAGGAAATTCCAGAAAGGGAAGGATTTTGCTTGAAGGATGAAACATAATGGTCTAGAAGGATAATGATAGTCTGATAATTGATAGAATTCCAACACCATCTCCAAGCTTCATGGTAGATGAATGATGAGAAATCAAGTTCATTCAGCTCAAGAAAGCTACAAGTGAAACAGTGGCTTTGAACTTGGGTGATGGATGATACATACACCTTAAAATGTTGGTTATCACATGAATTATTCAAATAATTAAGGCCCAATAAAATTTAGGAGCCTAAATTATCTGAGTGAGTCTCGGATTTGGGAGGGATTTTATAGGTATTTAGTTCAATCTCACACCAGAGTAAGGGTGCTTGTCCTTGAGTTTTCATCTCAAGTGGAAGGCATAACCCCAGCCTTAGAGTTTCCCTTGGTTATGTGACTGTATGTGAGAGAATGGAGTGAGGAAAAGAATGGTTGATGACGCACTGTTCTGAATGTGTTGATTCAGCAGATTATTTTTAAACACACCCAATTTAAACTCTCATTTTTTTCCTTCAGATTCCAGAACAAGGGGTCCTCTCCAAAGAAAAAGCTCTTGTGACTATAAATATACACTGACAAACTGCATACAGAATGTCTCAGAAAATAAGGTAGAATATCACAATTTGCTAGCATTCCACAATTTGCAAAGGATAGTAATAAATATATGTTTATTATACATCATTTCACTCCTTAATTTCTTGAAATACTACCATAGTCCTTCAGAAGGAAAAGGATGAAAAAAGTTATACTTCCAAAGTGAATATATATTCTGCTCCCTGGTCGTTCAGAAGTCTACCAGACCTGAGCTACAACAGGATGAATATTCTCTTTGCACTGGGGACAACTATTGACTTACAACTAAATCTTACCAAACAAAGTACATTACTGTTTTTCCCTTCTTCCTCTTCTGTTAGAAACAAGGAAAAAAAAAACACGGGTGCTTGGGTGGCTCAATCAGTTAAGCTTCCGACTCTTGGTTTTGGCTCAGGTCGTGATCTCAGGGTGGTGAGATTGAGCCCTCCTTAGGTTCTGGCTCAGCCCAGAGTCTGCTTGTCTCTCGTCCTTCCCCACTACTCCTCCCCCGGCTCGCTCACTCACACGCGCTCTCTCTCTCTTTCTCCCCCTCCCCCGCTATATAATATTTATTTATTTATAAATAAATAAATAAAATCTTAAAAAAAAAGAAAAAAGAAACTACAACAACAACCAAAAAAAAAAAAAAATGTAAAAGCAAAATGATCTGAAAAGTGCTCACTGCTGGGAGGAGAAGCTGCTCTGGATTTGGCAATTTGTCATCCTGACATTTACTGCCTGATGAACACTAGCTTGCTAGATTTTGCAGAGCTAGGCTAAGTGTGACAGACCTCTCTAGATATTAGTTGGAGAGCTCATAAGCATAGGTATTCATTTGGATTTGGTTTTTTGAAGAATGAAAAATAAGGTACTGATTAAGTGCATCTAAATGATGTGCTGAGGAAGCACACCTGGGGCTGCAAACGCCTTACTCTTGATTGAACAAGACCTGGACACCAGGAAGGACTCCCAGAAATAAGTAAGTTTGAGCCGCCCTCCTTGACTCTTCTTGAAGTATTGAGGGTTAATGTGATAAGACAAATAGCTCTGTTCATAGATAGTATTCAGTCTCTGCAAAAGGTACATTTTATGTTTCTGGGATCAAAAAAAGTATCCCAGAAGTGATATTTTTCAGAAATATATGGTTCTCAAATGAAGTAAAGTAGCTGCGATATACAAAATCACACAATTTTCTTTACTTTTCTGTACCTGAACGTGGCTTACCAGCCCCAATTTTCATTGCAAACAGAAATACTTAATGGTATCATTTCAAGAAAACCTGATTCTTTTTTTTTTTTTTTTAAAGATTTTATTTATTTATTTGAGAGAGAGAGAATGAGAGCGAGCGAGCACATGGGGGGGGGAGGGTCAGAGGGAGAAGCAGACTCCCCGCCGAGCAGGGAGCCCGATGTGGGACTCGATCCCGGGACTCCAGGATCATGACCTGAGCCGAAGGCAGTCGCTCAACCAACTGAGCCACCCAGGCGCCCAAGAAAACCTGATTCTTGTGGTTTACTCTTCAGGTTCTTTTGGCTCATTTCTCTTCAGCTCAGGGATTACTCCCTCCCTTACTCCTAAGTGGCATCTGGATTTGGGTGAAGCTTCTGCTGCATCCCAGAACAAGTTGGTGGGTAGGTGGGGTGCCTTGAGTCTGTGTGCTCTCATCTAACATTAAAGAAAAACTTATTCTGACACTTTTTAAAATGTTAAGGGAGATTTTATTTGCCTATTGCAATAGGGAAGAGAGATAGGGCTCAGGTCCAAATACAGAAGGACAAGTGGGAATTTATAGCCAAGGAGCAGAGTAAGGGGAAAAATCACCAAGAGGACACATCATGGATAGGGGGATACTTACTAAACTGACCCAACAGGATTCTTGCTAAAAGGAGGCCAAGGATGCATAAATCAAAGTGCGGGAATCAGGAGCTTGATCAGATGTCATGGGTGGGGGCTGACTCAGCAGGATTCTTTGTGAACACTGAACTGGGCAGGACCATGGTGGAAGTGAGGTTGGAAAGAGGGTTCAGAGGAGCCTGACCAAAGTTGGGTCATCAAGAGCCTCTGACAGTCCTTGCCAGCCTCCACTGAGGCACAGCTCATCCTGCTGGTCTTGGGCCTCAGTCACTTCCCTCCTAGCATCTGCTGCTGAGGCCCTCAACCCACGGCACCCTCTGCTTCTCAGTCCATTCATTCTTTCTAAGCCCACTGCTGAAGTCTTTCTGCATGCTCCCAGGGACTCAGAAACTAATCTGCATTCCTACATGATATTGGGGTGCTCAGAACTCTGGGGATGCTTTTGGTGTCATCCACATAGACATCCCCCATAAGCTGCTGTTACTCTAACCTGGAAAAGTTTGGGGGCTTCTCGTCAAGATTCCCATTCTCTTTGGCTGCTTTTCGAAAAGCCAGGAGTTGTCCCTTTCATTCAAAAACCCCCATCATTTACCAAGGGTTTCCACTAGTGTGGACTAATAAGGAAGGAAGGAACTGTTCTAAACCTGCCAAACTTTACCTCAGATTTGAAGAGAAGAACTGGAAAAGCCCACAATGTAATTGGAATTGAGAGACAAAAAAAATGAGAAAATAAGAGCAAATATTTCTTCCTTTATGGAATGTTTTTCAATTGGCAAATTACCATCTAGGATTAACAGACATCCCACATATAAAGGATAGTTCTGAATTAAATTCTGCTAACATTTTTTTTTACATGTATGGAGTATAATGTTACTTGATTCTAAACCAGGAAATAATTTTCTCCGCCCCACATTCTGTCTGTATAATTTCAGTATATCACTGTCTGTAAGAACAGGCAGAAATCTGAAGTAGAAAGAGTACTTGTCAAGATGTCAGGAGGTCTGGGATCTGTCTCAGTTCTGTCACTAACAAGCTGGGTGATCTTGGGTAAATTATTGTGCCCCTCTCAACCTTGGTTACTACATCTGCCAAATGATAGAGATCTGAATATGTAAGCTTCTTTTTTGTTGTGATATTTGATGACTCTGTTACTGGAAGCTGGGCTCCCAGCTGGAGGCCAAGAACACAGGACACGTCTATGCATGTTCAGCAGACTATTGTGGCAGCCAGCCCGCTGGCCATGGCAGGAAGACCCAGATGCTTCTTGGAAGAACTCATTGCAAGGCAAGACAAAGCGAGGCTCCAGAAGCCTGACTGACAGCAAAGTCTCGTTTGACAGAAAAGTGGTTATTTTGAATGTGTGACAGTATTTATCATTCTTGTCCATGTCTAAGTTCAATGAAGAACTAACTCATTAATTAATAACAAATTAAGAAAAACTGAAAGACGGGGTTCGCTTAAAAAAAACTCTAAAAAATATGGAGTCAAAACATGGTGTTTAGTGACCTTCTAACGAACTGTCACCAAAAGAAAGTGGGCATTTGCAACATGCCAGAGCCAAAGCAGAATCCTGGCCCCTAAGAGCCTCCAGTGTTGTTGCACTGGGCTTGGAGGAAGCACAGCTGCACGCAGAGAGGGCAGGATGCCCACAGAGCAACAGGTGCATCACATGGGACACCCTGGCAATGCCCAGGAATTGGTCCCCAGCACTTGGTGGTTCCTGGCATGAGCACAGTAGTTCCAGAGGATTCCCATTAACCTCTGATAGACTTTTCAGAGGCCAGAGGGCCTGAGTGAGCACAAACCTAGCACACAAATATTGCTTTCGACTGCACAACGTGCATGTGCCCTTCTTCCAGTAACAGAATCAAATATTTCTTCAGGAAACCACCCCTACCTCCCTCTCAGTCTTAGTAGTTTGAATACAATTGATCCATTTCCCTGCTCCAGGGGGTGAACTTGAGTCCCAGTAAAGGCTAATTGATAGATTCCATCCTTTTGGCTGTGGTGATTATATTATGGACTGGCACATAACCAAAGTCAGGCCATCAAATGAAAGTATAGGACTTTTACAGAATTTTTGGAAAAGAGACATTCTGGGATTGCAAATGACAGGAAAACAGAAGCCTAGAACTTCCAGAGACTGATATATGGCAAAAAGCCTGCCTGAGAAAGAAACAAACATAGAGGCAAGGGTTGTGAAGAATAATGCAAAACTTGGAGATAAGGCAAAATGTTAGGTAATACGTCATTTCAGGGATGAAGGCCTCCCAAAGATGATCTAGGGAACTGAATTTAGTTTGACTCACTCTTTTTAATTGATTAAAGATCCAGAAGTAGTGAGTCCCATGTTAACCTCTAGATATTTGTCTGGTAGAGATGCAAATGATGTCTGTCCAGTGGAACAGATCATCCTAAACATTTCAGTTTATTGCCTTGTTGGATATTAACCAGTTTATGTGTCCCTCCAGCAATCTTATTTTAGCATGCCTCTACTGAGTTGCCTATAAATGCCTAGCTTCTCAAATGATGGTTGGACCAGTTTTAATATTGTTATTGTTCTCTCACTAATTAACGAGTTAAATAAAGTCTTTGATACATGGTTTATTTTATATTCACCTAAGAGTCATTTTTAAAGAGTACTTTTTTAAAAATTATACTTCAACACAAGAGATGAAGAAAAAAAAAGAAATAGAGAACAAGTCCTGTCTACTTTATTTCAGTACACAGATCCTGCTACTCCTACTTGTGGACTACACCATCCTTTGAGTTGATATAGTCTATATTCTGGCAAGCCAACATGAGCTGGGTTTTTATCTTCTTATCCAAGATTCTGACCTCAGTTCCGAAGTTTTTCCCCACACCACCAAGCAATTCTCCCACCAGCTGCATGTCTAGGAATTCAACTCAATTCTGACACTATCTACCCAGACATAGCATCAGACGCTACAGTTGAAGGATTCAGTCCCACAAGACGCCCCCCCCCCCACCCCGCGGAGGCTAATCACAAGCCTAGGTTGTTTACCTGGGCCTCTGATGCACCCCTATAGGTTCCAATGTCCCCCTCCTAGCGTTTGATTAATTTGTAAGATCGGCTCACAGAACCCAGGAAACATTTTATTTTTACTAGATCCCTGGTTTATTATAAAAGGATATAACTCAGGAACAGTCAGATGGAAAAGATGCACAGGGCAAGGTGTAGGGAAGGGGGTGCAGGGCTCCCATGCCCTCTCCAAGTGAGACACCCTCTTCAAATCTCTTTGCTGTCTGAACCCTGTTCTTTTGGCGTTTATGGAAGCTTCATTACAGACGTATAATTGACATAACTCACTGCCCACTGGTGATTGTTTCAACCTGTCGCCCCTCTCCCCTCCCTGGAGGTGGGGGGGGGGGGCTGAAAGTTCCAAATGTCTAATCTCTGGGTTGGTTCTCCTGACAACCAGCCCCCATCCTCAAGTCCTTCCCAAAAATCAACTCATTAACATAACAAAGATACCTTGATGGCTGTCATCACTTAGGAATGAGGATGAAGACCAAATATATATTTCTTGTAATAAACCACAATATCACAGTATCCATAACAGTGGTGATAAATACTGGTGAGCTCTACAGCCAGAAAAAAAATGTAGTTTGATACCCATTTGAATATACAGCCTGGTGAGATCTGAGAAATATAAGATTACATGTTAAAATAGAAATTTGTAGTCTTAATTTTAGCTGAGGTCCCCAAAACAGTAACTACTTTCTGCTACCTCCACAGTGTACCACCATTAAGGCTACAAAGGCAATTCTGAAAACCAGTTTTGTGACCCTTAACTGATCATTAGCATTAGCTTATAAGAAGAAAAAGGTTGGAGAGGCTGAGAAAAGTATGGGATATTGGAAGACTGTACTATGGGGGATATTGTCACTGTGCTGTGAGCTCCCATCTCATGGGGCATAAGGAAAATCTGCCTTCTCCAGACCTCAAGTGACGAACCACTCAGAGAATGAGGTATGTGGGCAGCTATCTGAATACAGCGGAGAATGTAAGGAGCTTGAGACTGCAGCTAGTTACTGCTGTGATAGAGAAGTAAAAGTATAGTGGCTGCATTGGTTTTGGCAGGTGTTCCCAGAGTTTGTTGGGGTGAAAAAGGCATGAATATTTCCTGTAGATTAGATGTGGATCATGCACAAGAAAGCTGGTTTCTTAGAAGTTTTCTTAGATCTTGTCTAAGAAGACCATACAAAGGTCCAAGGGCATCTCAGCAGAAAGAATCTAGAAGGGTCTCACTAGGTCCCTAGGTGGTAAAGGAAGGAGTCATAGCAATTAAATGAAACAGTTGCCCTCCCTTTTGCCAAATGGACTTCAGGCAAGAAATCATAGTAATTTTTTTTTTTTTTAAGATTTTATTTATTTGACAGAGAGAGAGATAGCAGGAGCAGAACACAAGCAGGGGGAGTGGGAGAGGGAGAAGCAGGCTTCCCGCCGAGCAGGGAGCCCGACGTGGGATTCGATCCCAGGACCCTGGGATCATGACCTGAGCCGAAGGCAGAGGCCTAACGACTGAGCCACCCAGGTGCCCCGAAATCATAGTAATTCTACAGTTCTTCACTTGGTCCGAAATCATAGTAATTCTACAGTTCTTCACTTGGTCTATTAAGCTTGAACTGAGACTGCATTTTGGGACAAAAGAGTAACCAGAAAATTCATGGGCCTTGGTTTAAGTTTCATTTCAGTGGATGGGAAAGAGCTATAAAAAAAACTTAAAAGCAGGCTTGAAAGATTTGCACAGAAGGTAAATTAGGCTGTTTTCTCATGACATTCCATGAGTCCTGCTTGGTTAACATAACCTTTATGAACCTATGAAGTCTTTACATTGCCTTGATTATTACATGAAGGTTTCCTCTCTCAGTTAAACATTGCTGAAATCAGGACATACCTCGTAATCAACACGTATGTTTAATGTTATGGAAAAGTAAAACCTTTTTTTAATTTAAAAATATGTTGTTAGGTTGATGGTGAGCTTTAGAATGAGAGAAATATGGTAATACAGCAAAAACACTGCTGCCCGTTAGCACTCCTTTCCCACCACCACATCAGAAACTGCATAGATCGTATTTTTATAATGAAATCTGACAGCCTGAATAGGGAGCAGTGGCCTTTCAACTTCTATTTGGGCAATACCACATTTCTGAAATCCCAAGAACTGTACTCTCAGGTACCCATCATCAGAAGCGGTGACAAGGTTGTGATCAGCAGAGCTGGCCAACAGAAAGGGCTGGGAAGCCTGGCACTTCCCTCGGCTCCATCTCTGATTTTGGCAGCATCGCCGTCAGAGAACCCAAATGTCAGCCACCGCCTGGCGTCTCCAGGCTCAGGGAACAGGGCAGGACAGGAGAGCAGAGACTGCCTGGGCTCTAGAGAAGTTTTCATGCCAGAGAAGGGAGTGACAGTGACAGATGGCCAGAGAGCTACCTGAACAGAACCAATCAGTTTTATCAGATGTTGAAAACATCAAATGATTAGATTTTATTTCACAGCTATTTAGACTCCTGAGGAAACTCTTTCTGGGTGAGGTAAACAGTGATAGCAAAGCAAGCTGTTTTATCTCCTCTTACCTACAGTCTGTCCCCACCCTCAGGCTGAGAACTCTCTTTCTCTTCCCTCCTGGATGGTGAGTCTGTGAGAAACTGACGAGCTATAGGTCAAAGTTGTGCAGTTGGTTCTCTGAAAACCAAGACAAAGAGGCCAGTAGAGGTCCAAGGGACCAATCCTGCTTACTCCCAGGTTGCTACTAGAACCAAAAGTCAGAAATGTCCCCTTAAAGTTGGAAAATGTCACAAACATCTCCAAGACACAGTTATTTGGGAATGAACTACTGAGCCTCCAAACTAGAGAGCCAGTTTCAAGCTGGTAGTCCGGCAGTCAGGAAATCTTGTGCCTCCGTGTCTCACGCACAGCCACAGCCACTGACCCAGGCCACAGGGAAACCTCCAGGTATGAGGGAAGATGGTGTCATCCTTTCTCCTACCATAACAAAATGGTCCCCAGACTCCCCGGCATCATCACTTCCCTGAGCACCTGCTTGTCCCAGGAAGCCTGGGCCAGGACATGTCCAGTGTCTATTGCCTCTCAGTCCCAGACCACATTTTTCTTCAGTCACATCCATTGGCAAAGAACAGCTTCTTTCTTTCCATCTGCCCACCTCTGACTGGACTGCTCTCCTCTGCCATTAAATCTTGGTCAGAAACCTCCCTTCTACCCTTACAAATATCTGTAACTTAGAATTCGGGCTGAAAGGATTCGGTCTTAGTCCTTTTTCTGCCACAATACCCCTGGTCTCCTTTTGCAAACTTGCCAATCCCCTGCCCAGAAAACCTCTATATATTGACAAAGGTTCCCTGCCTGATTAAACTTTAATCAGGCTCTAGGATCTTCCTAAGCCCATAGGTACACTTCCTTGTAAAACCAGTTTCAGCAAGAAACCTGCTAATTCCATTCTACCGGAACTCTCCACCCTGGATATCTCATCAGGTTCCTCATCCTCCAACATCCTCAGGTGATGTCTGATCCCCCCTGGCCTGCGTTTAGCAAGAGTCCCACCCTGTCTGTTTACCAGAAATCCTCTTTTGCCCTTGATGTTTCCACTTAGTGATTTTGCATGAACTGACCCCCACCACGCTGCTCCTTGGCTATCAATTCCCACTGGCTCCTGCTGTGGTCAGGTTTAGCATGATCTCTCTCTTCCACTGTAAAAATCCATTACAGTGGTCTCTACACCTATTGCAATTGTCCTGAATAAAGTCCACCTTACCATCTTTAGCAAGTGTCATTGAATTTTTTTCTTTAATAATATCAATAACTTCTTTTTTTAAATTTTTAAATTTTATTTTATTACGTTAATCACCATACATTACCTCATTAGTTTTTGATGTAGTGTTCCATGATTCATTGTTTGCGTATAACACCCAGTGCCCCATGCAGTACGTGCCCTCCTTAATACCCATCACTGGGCTAACCCATCCCCCACCCCCTCCCCTCTAAAACCCTCAGTTTTTTCTCAGAGTCCACAGTCTCTCATGGTTCATCTCCCCCTCCGATTTCCCCCCTTCATTTTTCCCTTCCTACTATCTTCTTCTTTTTTTTTTTAACATATAATGTATTATTTGTTTCAGAGGTACAGGTCTGTGATTCAACAGTCTTACACAATTCACAGTGCTCACCATAGCACATACCCTCCCCAATGTCCATCACTCAGCCACCCCATCCCTCCCATCCCCCCACCACTCCAGCAACCCTCAGTTTGTTTCCTGAGATTAAGAGTCTCTTATCTTTAATAATATCAATAACTTCTGTGGCAACAGGGTTAGTACTCTGTTTTAAACTGGTGTGGATTTTGTTTCCCCAGTAGAGCATGTTTTCTAGTAACCATTCTATCATCATATCTTTGGGGAAAGGTGGGAATAGTATATTCCACTGTGAAAATGAATAGAAATAGGCACAGGGATGTAAGGGAAGTACGAGAAAACCCAAAGACTGGGGCTCCAGTCCAGGGGTATGTAAGACCAATGCACAGAATGGAAGTGGGAGTCAGCCTCTTGTGCTTTGTAGTGGTCCTAGAACACCTCAGGCAGAAAACCAGGTAGTTGGAGTATATAATTTAATAAGAAATGTGAGGGCTAACAGATTCTGTACCCTGTTCTATTGGAAATTCTGGAGAAGACCAAACTCTAGCGTGGCCCTGTGGTAACAGTAACATGATGCCAACAGAGCAGAATAAAAACGTTAGCACAGAATACTTAAAGAGATACAGAAATGGTCTAAGCCAGCACACCAGGTCTTAGGGTCTCATGTAGTAGAGGGGACTGAGATGAACCTCAGCAGCCCAGAGGCACCATAAAGCCTCAAAGACGTTGTTGAATGAAGGATGGCTCTTCCCCACCGCCAACCCCTCACCCAAGAAACCAATCACAGGAGCTTTCTAATGTGGCTTCCCTCCACGTCAAATTTAGCCATCTGCCAAAATGGCCATGTGTAGTAGAAGGTTGATAAGCCACATAAGACTAACTCCTTTTAATCCTTCCAACGGGAGACAAGGCAGTCGGTCTTCCTGGCTGGGGTTATCACGATATTAATCCAGTGTGGCTCTTTTTCTGTACCTCATCAGGGAGGAGACTGAGGAAGGGACTGTGTAGGAAGATCGGCAGACATCTGTGATTTTTGTGAACAGGAGCACGTCAGCTTTTAAGGCTCCTGATAAGGTTTAGGCACATCCATCTAAGTGTTAGCTCTCATTCCTTCTGATCCAAAATAGAAAATAAGGAAACTCTATCTTCTTTGCACACCTGAATGGTAGAGCAAGAAAATCTGCGACTTCATTTTATGTTTGCCAGGAAAAATAAATTGAGCTCCACTTAACCAAAAATCTTGCCACAACTAGATAGTCCTTTATTTTTTTATTGGTTTGTTTTCCTTGTCAGGGAATGGTCATTGGGATGGTCATTAACTGAGATGGGAAATACAGGAGAAATAGCAGAGGTAGGAGAGGGAAGGATTGTGAGTTGTGTTGAAACGGAGGTTCATTCTTGTCACAGTTTTATGTCTGAAGTGCACATAAGAGGTCAGAGCTAGAAAAGCAGATTAGTAAAACTATCTGCATAGAGATCATTGCTGAAGCTATGAAACTGAATGAGATTGGCCTCAAAGAAAGGATAAAAAGAATAACTTTGTGAGGCACTTTTGTTTCAGGGTGAATGGCAAAAGATGAGTAGGAGTGAGGTAAAGCCCACAAGAGCCATGGAAACCAACGGTGAAGGGAGTTCTAAGACGACCACACTGACTGTTCTCAGAGTTCACTTCCTATCTTCATAGGGACAGAGAAGATGGAATTAGGTCACCTGCTGAGATTGAGAGACGGAGGACTGCTCTTGGTGGGGGGAAGCTTAAAAAAGAATCATAGACGAATGAAAGTATTGCTGGACAGTGGAGAAGATGCAGCTGAAATCATAGCTTCAAGCGCTAACACATCAAATGGGACTGATTTCTGTTGACTCCCCTACAAGCCACCAGGAAAATGTCTTTATTAAGAGAGCTAAGTTTATGGGGCGCCCGGGTGGCTCAGTCGTTAAGCGTCTGCCTTCGGCTCAGGTCATGATCCCAGGGTCCTGGGATCCAGTCCCGCATCCAGCTCCCTGCTCAGCGGGAAGCCTGCTTCTCCCTCTGCCCCTCGCCCTGCTCATGCTCTCTCTCTTTCTATCAAATAAATAAATAAAGCCTTAAAAAAAGAGAGAGAGCTAAGTTTATTACACTTCAGGAAGAGAGAAGAGCACCTTGATAGAATCTTAGCAGCATGTTGGCAGAGGGAAGTCAGGGGAGGATATTGATAGGATTTAGAACCTGGCTGGGTGATTTTTAGTCAGGTTGGGATTATACAGAATTATGACATAATAGATTGGGAATGATGTACCCAGTGAGGCAAGGGTCTTGAAGCAAATTTTTATGGTCAACCTGTCAGTCTTATTTCTCAGGAGCAAATATTTCCTGGAACAAGGAGCTAAGATATTCTGTGCTTGTTCTCAATCATTAACCATAAGGACAGGAAAGTATACCCAGTTATTGTTTAGCATAGGAACAGGAAATTGTTTTGGTTTCAGTTCTCATTTTATCATTTTCTTGGGAGATAGCAAAAAAGGAGCAGGAGTAAAAGGAAAAGCGTGAGATTACTCAGAATTAAGAACTGACAAGTTGTGTAATGTAAACCTGTTAGAGAGAACACAGCTGAAATAGCAGAGCATTGAGTAGGAAGGTAGGTCAAGACTGGAAAGAGTCCAAAGTCTGGTAGAAGGAAAAGAGCAGAGGTTGAAGTAACAAATATTAGAGTCAATGAGAGTAAGAATTTGAAAATGTCCCATGATAGCAGGGTGAGTTAAGAAAGGATAACAACATATTTTTAAACATGAGGGGTGGGAGTGCCTGGGTGGCTCAGTTGGTTAAGAGGCCAACTCTCGGTTTTGGTTCAGGTCATGATCTCAGGGTCCTGGGATCAAGCCCTGCATCAGGCTCTGCACTGCACGGAGTCTGCTTGAAATTCTCTCTTTCTCCCTCTCCTATCCCCCCTCTCCCTGCTTGTGCACTCTCTCTCAAATAAATAAATAAATCTTTAAAAAAAAAGAAAGAAAGAAATATGAGGGGTGAGAAAAGGATTTCTAACACTGCTACTAATTACAGGTAATAGGTTCCCCTAATTATACCAATATTTATAGAGTAACCTAGGATAAATGATTCTCTTGTCCTTTTCACCAATTTTCTGATTGGTAAATTCATTCTTGGGCTTTAAAACTAGTTCAAATCTCATCTCTGTGAAGCTGTTCTGCCTTTCCCAGGTATCTCCCCTGAAAAATCTCACCACACTCTGTCCAGACCTCCATAGCGAATCCCATCACAATACAGTAAGCATATTGTTCACATGTACAAGGGAACTGAAAACTACATTGCTTTTTAAAACTAAAACCGACTCTGAAACAAATAATACATTATATGTTAAAAAAAAAAAAGAAGATAGCAGGAGGGGAAGAATGAAGGGGGGGAAATCGGAGGGGGAGACGAACCATGAGAGACGATGGACCCTGAAAAACAAACTGAGGGTTCTAGAAGGAAGGGGGGTGGGAGGATGGGTTAGCCTGGTGATGGGTATTAAAGAGGGCACATTCTGCATGGAGCACTGGGTGTTATGTACAAACAATGAATCATGGAACACTGCATCAAAAACTAATGATGTAATGTATGGTGATCAACATAACATAATAAAAAAACAAAAAACTGATTGCAGACACTTCTGTCCCTGAGGGACTGGCAAAATTTCTCTATAGAGTCTTCTATTTAACAAAAGAGATTCACAGTCCACTGTGGCTGTGACCTCTAGAGTATGATTTGGAATGGTCCAGTAAAACTAAGAGAGAATAAAATCACTTTCTATGTAAAATGGGCAGGAGTTGGGGGGATTGGAAGGAGATCAATGGGGGAAATGCAAGGAGACTATTGAGAGAGCAAAGGACCAACACACACAAGGGCCCGTGGAGTGAAATCGGTCAGCTGTCAGTAATGAAGTTGGCCTAAGAGAGTCTAAAAAAAGAGTAGGGTAACATTCACATTTAATTACTTTCTATGTGGTTCCTTGTCACTATATGACCCCAAATCTTTAATAGAGTACACTAATGCATGAATGCCTATGTTTTGCAAGAAATCATGGAAAGGGTGCTGAACTCCACATCTGAATCTGTTCAGGGCATAGAAAACAGAACAGCCATGGAAGGTGAGGTGCAAGGAAAATTAAGTCATTGAAGTTATCAGGAAACTGGAGTGAAAAGACCATGAGAATGTAAGCCCATGGTATCTAAAACAACAATGAAATCTTGCCAAGGGTGATGTGTTTCTCCTGTGATGTGCAATAAGTATTTGGACGACTTTCCTTAAATATCTAAAGAAAGGGGATCCCAGCTGCCATCTCAGATATATGCATGACTATATATACATCCCACTTACCACATAGCATACACTGACATATGTATGACATATAGTAAGTGGTCAATAAGTATTTGTTAAACAAATAGATAAAAATACATGGATAAAAAACAGTTCTATTTTATTAGGGCTAGAATATTAGATAGTTTCTTGCTGTTGTGAGAAATTCTCAAAAAGCAGGAGATCATGTCTTACATTTCTTGTTCAAAGCCCTATAATAGAAAAGGGTCTCATATATCTACATGTCATGTTCTACTTTTGAAAAGTATGAATAAAAAAAAAAAGACAAGTATGACCAACAAAACTGGGAAGGTAGCACTGCAATTACTGAGAGAGGTTAAAGCGTAAAGGGAAATGAAATCCTCACTAAAGAATATAGGAGTATGCAGAGATTATAGGAAAGAAATAATGACCAAGTTGACAGGCTTAGCCGCTCGACAGTACAGTGTTACTTAGGTAATTAATTCTTACATCATCTCTGTAAGGCAGATAACAGCAACACATATAACAAACAGGAAACCAGAGGCAAAAAAAAAAAAAAAAATCAAATTGAACTGGTGTATAATATTCAGCAAATCAGTAGTAGTGTCCAAAGCCCAGTCTCCTATTCTAACATTGGCAGTGAGGAAACCAAAACTGCAAAGGAAGATCACTTTCAAAATTCAGAAGATTCTCTGGCAACCCCACTGGAATTACAAAGCCTTGTTGGTATTTCATTTCAATACCCATCTCCCTGCTAAAAGAAACCACCCCTGTTGTATACTTGCTGTTGTTTTTAACATTAACCTTTTGGAAATTTTCAGATAACACTGGAGGCCCTCTAGAAAATCAAGAATCACTGTATTAGTAGTAAATTGTAGTTTAAAAATAATAGATAGAAACTTGCATTTTATATACCTAAATCATTTTTCCCATACCATTCTGATGGAATTGAAAGCAATAGACCCTGCTTCAAAGACTTAGATTTACAGGCCACATCTATAATATTAGAGCACTCTTCCAGACTAAAGCAGGAAAATGGAGATTAAAGCAATGTGTTCTTTTTCTTTATTTATAGAATCAAGGCAAGGAGAGCAAATTTAAGATGATAGAAAGTGCTGTCGACAGAGTAGATGTGAAGTGTGAGGATTACTTCAAGCCATGAAATCACTCTATTTAAATATGTAATTTCAGTGCCAGCTAGCTGAACGTAGTATGGAGAAACAGACTAAATTTAAAAGTAAAAAACTGTTTATTTTTTTTAATTATTAGGAGTTTACACAGCATACATAATATATAAAAGCCTGCCATATAGACTAGTTTATGGAATAATATGTTACTGGAATAATTATTAGAATATTTAATAAAAAAGTACAAAATCTTTATTCTACTCTCCTGGAAAAATCAACAGTGCTTGCACTTCTCATTTTTGAAAAAAGGATTTATAATACTTAGCACTAGATGATTTTTGCAAAGTGCTTTTAAAACCTGGGTAAAGAGATTGCTCTCAAATACAAAGCACTGAACATTTTTTCCCTTACTTTTCTTATTGTAAAAAATAAGGACTCCATCCAGTCCATCAAGTCATTTTACAAAGCCAAACAAATCACTTATTTTCTTCCCCTTCATATTTTCCAGAAGATTTCTAGGCAATTTTTCAGAAACCACTTTTCCTTCATTTTTAACAAAAGAACCTTCCCTCCTATCCTCACAGTTGCCTTGCATGCCTGAGACTGACTTTATAATCTTACTACCTTTATGCCCACTGTCATATAAATATCCTAAAACAAAGCTGCCATTGACTGAAAACTGTAAAAATAAGTGAAGGCTGCTGAAATCAGAACAAACGAGTCTATTTATCCAGAGTTTACAGTGTTACAGTAGTCAGCTATCACATGCATTTAGCGGAAACTCAAAGGTGAGCAGGGAATGAATAAGCTTGATAGTAAAAAACACAAGGGAAGGCTTCAGGTATGATCCGATTGGAGGTTGTTGGCATTGGGAAGCTAGAGAGGGGAAACTAAAAGCTGGGCATCAAACGCAATTTTGGAGGGGAGCATATTTGGCTGTCTCTGATTGATCCTGAGTTTGGAAGCAGAAGCAAAAAATAAAGAAGTAAGCAGCCATTAAGAATGCCCTGCCCACTGGAGCAGTTGTAAGCTGACTTCCCGAAACAGTTGTTACAGAAGTTGTGGTTTGGCTTCCTAGGCAGTTAGCTGCAGATTGTGGGCCAGAGTTCTATTGTCATATATGGTATGGTCTGGCCACTGTCTGTACATTCAGTTTCTCTTCTCCCTTTTTGGTTGGTATCTTACCTATGAGAGGTTAACCAATTCATGGAAGGTTAGAGGTCAAATCTTCATTGCTCACGGACTGTTAAGTCACCTTCATATTCAACAGTATAGCAAGATTTTCTTGATCTTTTGTTATGTCATTAGGGCAATCATCTGATGAGAGATTGGCTATTCTGGGCAGGATGCAATGGAGCACCATAATGACCATTGTGACAAGAACAAGAACAATTAATAGTTTCTACAAAAGGCATGGGAACAGGAATTCCAGTTGTCCAACTCAGGCCAAGAACAAATTTCACAGACCATGAGGACCAACCTTAGAGAGACAAGTGGCTTTTCCATTATGTATATAACCTATTCTGCCATGTCCAATCATTGATACAAGTAGAGCAAGAATTAGCAATGGCACAGATGCCACCATGACTAGCCCTCAAGAAATCTAAAGCAATATTGTTATCCATCAGTACTTGTGCCAATGAGTTAAGACTGATCTGTATTCCATCTAAAGCAGAGATGGTATCATTAATAACTTCTGCCAAAGTTAATGATAAGTTTCTCACAGTCTTTTCCATTTTTATGATTCCCACAGATGGGAACACTGATTTGATTGTTTGCATAAACTATGAGTCAGTAATTCCCCCCCGGTAGAATACCTGAATAATTAAGGGTGGCATTGTTTTGGAGCTTGTATATGAATCAGAATTTCCAGCCTTGATGATTTACAGAATTAGGGTCTCTATGTACAGACAAGTCTCAGAGCACTAGTCCTAAAGTGTATGAGATGTTAGCTGAGGCAAACTGGACCAGGAATCCTGGACACAAAGGAAGTAGTATCCAGTAGTGGCACATAGAGAGCTGGGTGGGGGTGGGGGGGAAGGAATGGTTCATGACAGAAGGTCAGAACCAAGGTCTTACATTAGTTGTGTTACATATTTGGATCTCAGTTAGTCTCTTATGATGGCAAGTATTTGGTACACCACCATATGAATGTTGTTGATTTCAAATTTAGCATAACCTTGGTTTTTATCAGTAGATTGCAATAATTTTTTTTTTCTAGAAGAGAGGGACATAGCAAGGTCACAGGTAAAGTTGTTGAAGGTCATTTGCCCATGTTTAAGGTGCAAGTGGAAATGTCATTGGTTATAATTCCCTATGATCCCATTTGATGAAACTGGAATTTACCAGTAGTTATGGGGATAGAGTGATAGATGGAATGTCCAGCAGTCAATAAGATGGGTAGCAGTGACTACCTTTTGAGATAATCTAATAATGGCATTAGAACGGCTATGTTTTGAGCTAACAATTATCATAAAGGAAAAAGAGAAAAGGGACCATTATGGGTGGGTGACAACCAGGGATCTATAGAAAATGAGAATGGTTATAAGGAAGCAATGGAAAGCAAAACAGGAATTATTCAGGTGCTCCAGTCTGACAACTTAGGTGAATCTATCAACTATCTGAGCTCCTCAGCTTATTCCAAAGGCCTTGGGTCAGTGGTCTACTTCTGAAGATCAGCTGTTTCTAGAGGATCTCTGAAAATCCTCAGATTGAGGTTTCTTATTGGAGTAGCCTTTTAATTATGTGGAATTCAGATTGCTTCTTTTCTTTTTTTTTTCCACCATCAACCGATTGCTTCTTTAGTTGTGAAATGTGGGACCCGAGGATTGACTGGCTTCTATTTCACAGTTACATCTGTTGTTAATAATACCTGATAAGGTTCTATCTAACGAAGTTCAAGAGCAGTTTTTCTCTGATGTCTCTTCCAATAGACAAATTCTGGTTGAAAATCATGAAGGGGCTTTTCCCTCTTGGGAAGAAACTATAGGAAGGTAGCTTTAACCTGTTGGTGATGGGACTGAGTATAGTATTTGAGTCCCTTGTAATATTTTGCCATGTGTGTTTACCACAGGATGAAGTCTAGTATCAGAGGTGAAATTCCTAAATGTGTGGGCCTTCCAGTTACCAATTCATAGAAGGATTACCAATGTGTCCCCAAGCGAGTGGACCTTATGGCCATAAGGGCTGTTGGGAGTACTGTTGGCCATGAGAGTTCAAGGATTTCTGAAAGCTTTGTTATTTTTAATTTGCAAATGACACTGGTTCTTTCAACATTTCCAGAAGATTGTGGTGGTAAAGGCACTGTAGTTCCTGAGTAAGAGGTAATGCCTTACTGAGTTATTTTATAATAATTCCCATGAAGTGTATATATTGGTCACTTGATATAAAAGTTGGTATACACCCGGTTAAAAACACAAAATCCAGCAGCTTTTTAGCAACTCTAAGGGCTATAACTTTTTGGCAAGGAAATGCTTCAATCCATCCTGAAAATAAACATATAAAAACTATAACATATTCAAATCCTAAAGAGAAAGGAAGCTGGCTAAAATCCATCTGAAGGTGTTCAAAGGATGTCCTTAAGTCTTAATTCCTGGCCATGTCCCATTTTTACAGTTTTCCCAAGATTTTGTTATTAATTGGTAACACATGGCCAATGTGTCTGTATCATGGTAAGGAGTTTCAGGAAGAAATGTAACTAGTATCCATTTGAAATCATCTGATGTTACCAAGTAGCTAACTTGAGAGTGCCAGAGATGATCTGAGTCAAGGGTGCAACCATATATTTTCTATTCTTTCTTTCGCAAATCAGGAGTTCAATATTGATATTTTATAATGGTCCTTTTTAATTCCTCCAAATATTCATCCTTAGGGGGTTTAGTTAGATCATAACCTTGGTTAAGACTGCTAGTTAGGCATAATAATCTGTAAAAGCATTTCCTTCTGCCTTTATTATCTCTTTTTACATGGGCTTCAACCTTCATAATAGCCTCCTCCCCAGGAGGTAGGGGTGCATTCAAAGTTCCTTAATTGCTATTCATTTTTTATTATGGTTCCAGCAGAAGTGAGAAATTCCCTTTGTTTCCAAAAAATCCCAAAGGCATGTATTGTTCCAAAGTTATCTGTCATTTGTATACATGTTTACTCTCTAATCTTTGGATGGTTGACAAGCTCCGGGAATTACAGTAAGTTCTGTCATCTGATCTAATTTTACCTCATATAGAGGACTATATTCTGAAGGAGGGTTTAAATTAATAATAGCATATCTTGCCTGAGGATCTCCAATTTCAGGTTTTTTTTTTTTTAAGATTTTATTTATTTGACAGAGACACAGCGAGAGAGGGAACACAAGCAGGGGGAGTGGGAGGGGGAGAAGCCGGCTTTCCGCTGAGCAGGGAGCCCAATGCGGGGCTCGATCCCAGGACCCTGGGATCATGACCTGAGCCAAAGTCAGACACTTAACGACTGAGCCACCCAGGCGCCCCTCCAGTTTCAGTTTTAAGGTAGGATCCATCGACATATAAAAGATTAGGTTAGGATTTTCAGTGGGAGTCTCTAATAAAACTGAATGAGATAGAGAAAGGGGGTCAAGCAATTGCGAGATTCCCCTTCTTCTGGTCGAGTCAGGATTCAGGATGTTGCAGCAGTGATTAGTAATGTGAGGGGGTGAAAGTAATGAAATCTCATAAGAGGTTAATTGGCTGGCTAAAAAAGTATTGTGTATTTTCAGTCAGTAGTAATGTCTATACTGTGTGAGGAGCCAAGCAGGGATCCTAGGACTAGTTCAGCAGAAGTATCAACAAATTTTGCAGTAGCAGCTATTACCTTAAGACAAAAGGGCCCTTGCAACCAGGCCAATATTGAGGCTATAATAAGTAATGATTTTGATGGTTCCCAGGATGCTGAGTTAAAACCTACATGGGCTTGTCCGTGTTGTCCCTGCACAAATACACAAGAGGACTGTCTGTAGTTAGGAACGCCATTATGGATTAAGAGCAAGAATGCTTTCTCTCTCAAATAAATAAATCTTTTTAAAAAAAACTTAAGAGGGTAGATCTCAAGTTACATTTTCTTACTACAATAGAATAAAATAAAATTATAATTAAATTTAAATATACTGTCAGAACAATTACCATTTCTGATAATGGAGTTTGGAATTTATTCAAGAAATATTCAGAGTCAAACAAATACTACTTTTGGTAGTAAATGTGATGTATTTTGTTTAAATATGAATTCCTATAACTTGCCTTTTCTTCTCAAATGTTTTAAGTAACAATGTTGCTCTACATCACTACAGTATTTTTTTCTACAACATCAGAATCTAGTTTTTTGCTCTAAAGTTTGTGTTCAGGCAAAGGAAGAATATTCACAGTGAGAATGAAGTGTGTGGAGCCTTTATCAGTCTTCAGCAAGGATTTTAAAGGTTGTCTTTTGACTTGTAAGTGAACATGTGAGAGGGAACGTAAAGGGAATCCTCAGAGGGCCCAATGCTCTGTCTAATTTGTGGATTTTAAGGTTATAATTCCATGATTTACCTCTGGGACAATTTATTAAATATTTTATTTTGTTTAAGAGATAATTTGATTTGGAAGCTTCTGCACAAAAGTAAAAAAAAAAAAATACTGTCCATCAGCCCTGAGAAATCTTATTTCCATTCTTTTATGAGGTGCCTCTCAATGAACAATTTTGTCTAAGTCAAATGCTCCCCAGAGGGGTCATTGAAGGCTCAAATCATCCTTGGTGAAGTAATGCCATTTACAGATATAGTGGCCTGAATAATGAAGATAAGGAGAGTGCATATAAGAAACAGCACTTTTCCTTGGAAGAGCAGAGGATTTAGACTTAGAGGATCCAATCATAGCTGGCAAGAGTAGAACAAAAACAGCGCTTCCATTCTTTGTGTCTTGGGTCTTTAACCTACTGTGACTGTCTACCTTTGAATACAGACCCCCAAATCTGTGTTTCCCCCACCTGCTGCAAGCAGATGGAAAACTAGAGAGAATGCTCCTTCTGAATCAAAACCAAGTTTTCTGGACAAAAGTCAAGACTAAAGGAGAAACTTATCAAGTTTCATTGGTGACCAACACCAAAATCTGTCCAAATGGACACCAGACCAGTGAGAACTTCAAATTTCACCTAGCCATAAGGCTAGCTGGAACTATAGGTTTGTGGGCCAGTGCCTTTGTTCCACCCCTTTATCCTCCTTCTTGTGACAAATAACACTACTAGATAGCACAACACAAAACAGAAGCACAGAGGGAGGAAAAAAAGGATGAAAAGAAATGCCTTGATTCTACCAAGGATGCCAAACAAATGGAAACCAATAACAAAACCCATGTACCAAACTGTAAATAAATAACCAAGGCAAAGAAAGCAGTTTCAGACCTGATACCAACTTAATATGCTGTCATGGACTTGACAAGCCATGAGCAGCAAGGCATAAGGGGACTCTGCGGATACTGCGCCAGGTGGAAGACAGGGATGCACAGCACTGAGCAATGTACACTGTATCTTGATGGAAACTCAAAGAAACCAAAAATAAACAAAGCCCACCCAATGGGAGCAAACATAGGCTATTTATTCAAAGTTTCCTATATAGCAAAGGAGTCATCACTTGTGTTTTGGAAAGACTTAAAGACAGGCAAGGGAATATGAAAATTTTATAGTGAAAATAAAAAGGCATGGCTTCAAGTATGCTATGTTTGGAAGGCATCCATTTGGGGAAACTGGAGAGAGGCTAACTAGAGGGCAGGTATCTTATGTGATTGGTTTGGGGAACATATTGGCTTTTCTTAGTTGGTCCTGAGTTGGAAGCAGGGGCAAAAAAAATTAGAGAAGTTGTCAGTAATTGACCAAATCCTGACCATTCTGGACTGGTTGATGCAAAGGTTGTGGATCAAAGTTCTGTGGTCTGGTCATTGTTCATTTGTACAGTCTCTCAAAGCCTACGAATCTATTTTCCCTTCATAAAAAGTATTTTACTGTGGCACAGTGTCTTTGTTCAAGCTACTATAACAGAATGCCATAGACTGATGGCTTATAAACAGCAGAAATTTCTTTCTCACAGTTCTGGAGGCTGGGAAGTCCTAGATCATAATGACAGCAGATTTGACTCCTGGTGAGGACTGCTTCCTGGTTCATAGATGGCTGTCTCCTCTCTGTGTCCTTACACAGCAGAAGGAAGGAGAGAGCTCTTGGGGTCTCTTTTATAGGGCTATTTATCCCCATCACGAGGGCTCCATCCCTATGACCTAATCACTTCCCAAAGGCCCTACCTTCTAATACCATCACATCAGGCATTAGGATTTAACATAGAAATTTTGGAGGGACACAAACATTCTGTCTATAGCACACAGACACAACATTTAAGCAGAGAAGACATTTTGTAGAAAGCATTTGTTAAAGCATAAATAAGATGAGATTTTTTTAAAAAGGAAGATCTTCATCTTTGAGATGTTCTTTTCTAGTTACTGCATTAAAAACCAGACTGGTTGGCCCTCAGGCTATAAGTAATTATGTTCATCCAACATGACACTCATTAAATCAAACTCTTGATTCTTAAATCTCTTGCTATGCTTGCCTTGGGGTAGTCACAGCAAAAAGAAATTTGAAAATATATAATAAAACTTTATTAACTGGTTTCTTAAATTCAGAATACCTTGATAATTCAGATAAGGAAAATACTGAAGCTATTTACTGACAAAGAATTATTTTGCTAAGTAAATTATATATACCTAAAAGTTTAAAATCTGCTTTTCTTTTTTATACTTTTTCAAGTTTTATCAAAATATAACTGACATGTAATATTGTATAAGTTAAAGATCTACAACATAACAATTTGATGTATATATATATTGCCAAATGATCACCACAATAAGTTCAATTAACATCCATCACTTTTCATAGTTGTAATTATTTTTCTTATGATGAAAATTTTTAAGATCTCCTCTCTTAGCAACTTTCAAATACACTGTAAGTATTATTAACTATAGTCACCACGCTGTGCATCACCTCCCCAGAACTTATTTACCTTATAACTAGAAGTTTATAGCTTTTGACCCCCTTCATTCAGATCTCCCATCCTTTACCCCACCATTTCTAGAAACCACCAACCTGTTCCCTATTTCTAGGAGTTCAAGTTTTTTAGATATCACGTATAAGTGAGATCACAGAGTATTTGTCTTTCTCTGTCTTACTTATTCCACCTAGCATAATGCCCTCAAAGTCCATCCATGTTATTACAAATGGCAGGATTTCCTTCTTTTTTATGGCTGGATAATATTCACTTATATATTCAATATACCCAATAATATTCAGTATATCCATTGTGTGTGTGTGTATATATATATATATATATATCTATCTCACATTTTTTTTCATTGATTCATCATCAATGGACACATAGGTTGTCTCCATATCTTGGCTATTGTAAATGCTACAGTGCATATAAGGGGACAGCTATCTTTGACACAGTAATTTCATTTCCTTTGGATATATACCCAGAAGTGAAATTGCTGGATCATATGGTAGTTCTATTTTTAATTTTTTGAGGAACCTTCATATTGTTTTCCATAGTAATTCCACCAATTTACATTCCCACCAACAGTGCACAAAAGACCCGTTTTCTCCACATGCTCCTCAGCGTTTGTTATCTCTTGTGTTTTTGCTGATAGCATCCTGACAGGTGGGAGATAATATCCCGTTGCGGTTTTGATTTGCATTTCTCTGGTCATTACTGATGTTGAGCACCTTTCATGTACCTGTTGGCCACTTGAATATCTGCTTTGAAAAAGTGTTTTTTCAGGCCATTTGCCCATTTATTAATTGGATTATTTGGTTTATGGCTATTGAGGTGTTCGTGTGCTTTATAGATTTTGGATATTAACCCCTGATCAGATACATGATTTGCAAGTATTTTCTCCCATTTTGTAGATTGTCTTTTGATTTTGTTGGTTATTTCTGAGGTTGTGCAGAGCATCTCAGCTTAATGTAGTCACACATGTTTATTTTTTATTTTGTTGCTGGGGCTTTAGGTGCCATATCTAAAACAAATTGCCAAGACCATTGTCAAGGAGATTTTTCCCCAAGTTTTCTTCTAGAAGTTTTATGGTTTCATGTCTTACATTTAAGTCTTTAATTCATTTAGAGTTAATTTCTGTGAGTGGAGTAGAATAGGGGTCTAGTTTCTTTTTTCTTTTTTCTTTTCTTTCTTTCTTTTTTGTTTGTTTGTTTGTTTGCTTGTGAATATCCAACTTTCCCAGCACCATTTAAGGAAAAGACTTGTCTTTTTTCCTTGAGTATTCTTGGCTCCCTTGTCAAATATTAGCTGGCCACATATGCATCAGTTTATTACTAGGATCTCAGTTCTGTTCCATTGGTCTATGTGTCTGTTTTTATGCCAATACCATACTGTTTTGATTGCTATGGATTTGTAATATAGTTTGAAATCAAGAAGTGTTATGCTTCCAACTTTGTTCTCCTTTGTCAATAATGCTTTAGATTTTGAGGTCTTTTGTGGTTCCAAACAAATTTTAGGATATATTTTTCTATTTCTGTAAAAAATTCCATTGGAATCTTAATAGAGATTTCATTAAATCTATAGATACCTTCAGATAGTATGGACATTTTAACAATATTAATTCTTCCAATCTATGAACACAGAATATTTTTCCATTTACTTGTGCCTTTTTCAAATTCTTTTTCAATGTCTTATAGTTTTCAGTATAGAATCTTTCATCTCCTTGGTTAAATTTATTACCAAATATATTATTGAATCTATTGTAAAAGGGATTTTCTTTATTTCTTTTTCAGGTAATTTGTTGTAAGTATATAGAAATGCTACTGATATTTTGTATGCTGGTTTTTGTTTTATGCAGCTACCAAATTAATTAATTAGATCTAATAGTTTTTTGGTGGAGTCTTTAGAACTTTCCATATATAAAATCATGTCTTATTTATTTATTTATTCATTCATTTATTTTTTAATTTAAATTTTACTTAGTTAATATACAGTGCAATATTGGTTTCTGGAGTAGAATTCAGTGATTCATCACTTACACACAACACCCAGTGCTCATTACAAAAATTGCCCTCCTTAATACCCTTCACCCAACTACCCCATCGTCTGCAAATAGTGAAAGTTTGATTTCTTCCTTGCCAATTTGGATGCCTTTTATTTCTTTTTGTTGTCTGATTGGTGAGGACTAAGACTTTCAGTACTATGTTAAATAATAATGGTGAGACTGGATATCCCTGTCTTGTTCCTGACTGTAGGGGATGATATTAGTTGTGGGTCTTTCATAATTGGCCTTTATGATGTTGAGGTATGTTCCATCTACCCCTCCTTTGTTGAGGGTTTTTATCAAGAAAGGATGCTATATTTTGTCAAATGCTTTTTCTGCATCTATTGAAAGGATCATATGATTCTTATACTTTCTTTTATTAATGTGGTGGATCATGTTGATTCATTTGTGGATGTTGAACCACCCCTGCAGCCAAGGAGTAAATCCCACTTCATCTTGGTGAATAATCCATTTAATGTACTGTTGGATCTGATTAGCTAGTATCTTGTTGAGAATTTTTGCATCCATGTTCATCAGGATATTGGTCTGTAATTCTCTTTTTTAGTGGGGTCTTTTTCTGGTTTTAGGATCAAGGTAATGCAGTCTTTATAGAATGAATTTGGAAGTTTTCCTTCCATTTCTATTTTTTGGAACAGTTTCAGAAGAATAGGTGTGTATTCTTTAAATGTTTGGTAGAATTCCCCTGGGAAGCCATCCAGCCCTGGGCTCTGGTTTGTTGGGAAATTTTTGATCTCTGATTCAATTTCTTTGCTAGTTATGGGTCTGTTCAGATTTTCTATTTCTTCCTGTTTCAGTTTTTGTAGCTTATATGTTTCTAGGAATTTATCCATTTCTTCCAGATTGCCTAATTTTTTGGCATGTAATTGCTTATAATATTCTCTTATAATTGTATTTCTTCAGTGTTGGCTGTGATCTCTCCTCTTTCATTCACAATTTTATTTATTTGGGTCCTTTCTCTTTTCTTTTTGATAAGTCTCACTAGGGGTTTATCAATTTTGTTAATTCTCTTAAAGAACCAGATCCTTGTTTCGTTGATCTGTTCTACTGTTTTTTTGATTTCTATATCATTGATTTCTGCTCTGATCTTTATTATTTCCCTTCTGCTGGATTTAGGCTTTATTTGCTGTTCTTTTTCCAGCTCCTTTAGGTGTAAGTTTAGGTTGTGTATTTGAGACTTTTCTTGCTTCTGGAGGTAGGCCTGTATTGCAGTATACTTCCCTCTTAGGACTGCCTTTGCTGCATTCTGAAGATTTTGGACTGTCATGTTTTCATTTTCACTTGCTTCCATGTATTTTTTTATTTCTTCTTTAATTTCCTCATTAACCCATTCATTCTTTAGTAGGATGTTCTTTAATCTCCATGTATTTGAAGTCTTTCCAAATTTTTTCTTGCGGTTGACTTCAAGTTTCGTAACATTGTGGTCTGAAAATATGCATGGTATGATCTCAATCTTTTTGTACTTGCTCAGGCCTGACTTGTGACCCAGTATGTGATCTATTCTGGAGAATGTTCGATGTGCACTTGAAAAGAATGTGTACTCTGCTGCTTTAGGATGAAATGTTCTGAATATATCTGTTAAGTCCATCTGGTCCAGTGTGTCGTTCAAAGCCCTTGTTTCCTTGTTGATCTTCTGCTTAGATAATCTGTCCATTGCTGTAAGTGGGGTGTTAAAGTCCCTTACTAATATTATTATCAATGTGTTTCCTTATGTTTATTATTAATTGATTTATATGTTTGGGTGCTCCCAAGTTGGGGGCATAAATATTTACAATTGTTAGATCTTCTGGATGGATAGACCCTTTAATTATGATGTAATGCCCTTCTTCATCTCTTGTTATAGTCTTTGTTTTAAAACCTAGTTTATCTAAGTATGGCTACTACATTTTCTTTTGTCATCCATTTGCATGATGGATGGTTCTCCACCCCTCATTTTCAATCTGCAGGTGTCTTTATGTCTAAAATGAGTCTCTTGTAAGCAGCTTATAGATAGATTTTTTTTTTTTTTATCCATTCTGATACCCTATGTCTTTTGATTGGAGCATTGAGTTCACTTACATTCAGAGTGATTATTGAAAGATACGAATTTAGTGTCATTGTATTATCTGTAGAGTTGGTGTTTCTGGTGATGTTCTCTGGTCCTTTCTAGTATTTGTTGCTTTAGGTCTTTGTTCCCCACTCACAGAGTCCCCCTTAATATTTCTTGCAGGGCTGGCTTAGTGGTCACAAACTCCTTTAGTTTTTGTTTGTCTGGGAAACTCTCCACCTCTCCTTTTATTCTGAGTGACAGCTTTGCTGTATAAAAAATTCTTGGTTGCATATTGTCCCATTCAGCACGTTGAATATATCCTGCCACTCTCTTCTGGCCTGCCAAGTTTCTGTGGACAGATCTGCTGCAAACCTGATCTATCTTCTCTTGTAGGTTAAGGACTTTTTTTTCCCCCTTGCTGCTTTCAGGATTCTTTCCTTGCCTATGTATTTTGTGAATTTGACTATGATATGCCTTGGCAATGGTCGGCTTTTGTTGAATTTAATGGGAGTTCTTTGTGCTTCTTGGATTTTGATTCCTGTATCCTTCCCCAGATTAGGGAAGTTTTCAGCTATAATTTGCTCAAATAAACCTTCTGCCCCTTTTTCTTTCTTTTCATCTTCCAGGACTCCTATTATATAAATGTTATTCTGTTTTAATAAGTTGCTGAGCTCCCTAAGTCTACCTTCATGATCCATTACCTTTGTTTCCCTCTTCTTTTCAGCTTCATTATTTTCCACAATTTTATCTTCTATATCACTGATTCATTCCTCTATTTTGTCTATCCTCGTTTTTATGGCCTCCATTTGTGTTTGCATTTTGGTATAGCATTTTTAATTTCAGCCTGACTAGATTTTAGTTATTTTATCTCTGCAGTAAGGGATTCTCTAGTGTCTTCTATGCTTTTTTCAAGTCCAGCTAATATCCTTATAATTGTTGTATTAAATTCTAGTTCAGACATTGTACCTATATATGCATTGATTAAATCTCTGGTCATCATTTCTTCCTGTTCTTTCTTTTAGGATCAATTCCTCTGTGTGGAAGGGAAAAAAAAAGAAAGAAAATAAATTTTATAAAAGTGAAAAATAAAATAAAAAGATGAAAGAAATTTTTTAAAAATAAAAAAGATAAAATAAAATACATATAGGAAGCTAGATCCTAGGTGTGTTTTGGTCTGCTTGTTATGAGAAGCTTGTTAGAAAAAAAGGTAGAAAGAAAGAAAAGAAAAAGAAAAAAGAAAAAAATTAAAAATTAAAAAAATAGGGCACCTGGGTGGCTCAGTTGGTTAAGCGACTGCCTTTGGCTCAGGTCATGATCCTGGAGTCCCAGGATCGAATCCCACATCAGGCTCCCTGCTCAGCGGGGAGTCTGCTTCTCCCTCTGACCCTCCCCCTCTCATGCTCTCTGTCTCTCATTCTCTCTCTCACAAATAAATAAAGTCTTAAAAAAAAATTTTTTTTTTAAATTAAAAAAATATAAAATAAAGTAAAATAATTTAAAAAATGCTCTTTCTGTATCTGAAAAACAAAGCAGAACAACAAGAAAAAAAAGACACAAACAACAAACAAAAAAAACCCAAAGGACGTTAGATCTTGTTTCCCCTAGAGCTGAAGCTCTGCATCACTCTATGATCAGTAGACTTGGTGTGGGTGAGGGGTTTGCACTGGTCTTTTGGGGGAGAGACTTGCTGTCTTGATTCTCAGGTGGAATTGCCCCAGTGGACATGTGCCTGCAGGGCACAGGGCAGGGGCCAGGCTTGGTGCAGCTGCTGCATTCTCCACTTGGCACTGTTTAGCTCACTGAGGTGGATCAAACTCATGGATACGGGGAGAAAAATGACTTCCCTGTTCTCTTGTGTCTGGAGCAGGAAATGCATGCCATGCCTCTTTAGTGAGCCCTCATAGATGCACAAACAGTGACCCCTCCTGTGTCCCTGGTTGCTGTCAGGTCCCCACTTTCACCTTGCTGTGTCCCAGTTCTCTGCCTGCCAAATGGTGCAGCACTTCTGTGTTTTATCTCAGGCATGGCTGTGTTTCAAAACGCCACACCTCAGAGACCCCTGAGTTGTGAACCCACACTGATCCTCTGAGGGAGGGTTTCCCTGCTTTGTGGGGGGAGGGTTTCCCTGCTTTGTCTACTGGCTTGTAGCAGAAGACAGTGGCGTGACCACACAGCATTTTGGAGTTTATGGTGAATCACATCACACAGCCAGCACCAGGGTTTGCAGCCCTCTGCTGGCATCTTTGTTCCTATAGTGGTGGGCGGGCAGCCGGATGGTGCCCACAGGGTTTTTTGCCTGTGAAGAGACCATATCACCTCTCCCAAATGTACTCCAAGCAGGGGAACCTCATCTTCCCATGTGACCCTGGGGATCCTCATGCTGCCCTCTGCCAGGGCTTGGCTCTGCTCCCACCACCAGATCACCTCTTGGTTCCCCAGGTGCAAATCTGGCTATGTCACAAACTTCCCATACCTCAGAATCTGTGCTCTGCTGTGTATAGAAAGCTGGCAGAATTGTAACTCTCTCCTTTTCCCCTGTCAATGGTTTTGAGCAACAGTTTTCTCGTGCAGTCCCCTGTGTGTGTTTTCACTCTTTTTTCTTTTTCTCCACACTCTTTCTCTCCCTCCTCCTTCTCTCTCACTACTCCCTCTTTGGTCAGGGCTCCTTCCCCTCGGGAGTGCCCACTGATCTTTTCTCCCATGAATCAACTCTCCACAGGTTGTTTTTCTGGTTTGTAGACATGCAGCTTCATTCTCTAAGACTTCCGATTAATTTCTTGGGTGTTCAGAATGATTTGATATTTATCTAGCTGTGTTCGAGGGAGGAGGCAGGCTTAGGATTGCCCTACTTCTCTGCCATCTTACCTCTCCCCACCCATGTCATCTATAAATAAAGACAATTCTACTTCTTTTATGACTCTGACGTCTTTTATTTCTTTTTCTTATCTTACTGCCCTGACTAGGACTTCCAGTGCTATATTGAATAGGAATGGTGAGAGTGAGTACCCTTGTCTTGTTCCTGATCTTAGATGAAAAGCTTTCAACCTTTTATCATTGAATATGATGTTTGCTCTGGCTTGTCATACATGGCCTTTATTGTTGTAAACCCTGTCCCCCTCCTCTGTAACCAACCTAATCTCTGGTGGTCAGGCCTGATTCCCCATGAGCTCCATGAAGCAAGACCTGAGCCGGCCTCCAAGGAAGCAGGCCACAATGCCACGGGAGCTGGATGTCCACCTTGGGCTCTCTTTTTCCCACCAGAAAAACCATAGGCCCCAGGAGGCCCTCTCAGTGTGGAGATGTGCTATCCTGGGGGAGGGACGATGTGGTCAGAGTGCACCATTCCTCTTACCCTCCTAATGTTGTCTCTGGTCTCTGTGGTCCAGGGGGGTGCTCCAGCCTCAGCCCGTGTTCTGAGATTTTCACAATGGTGTCCTGTCGATGGATAGGTGTTAGCTGTTCTTTCTTTGAGAGGGACAGAAGTCAGGAACAACATATGCTGCCATCTTGAAAGCATCATTGCCAAAAAACCTGTTTTTCTGAGCCATTAGTCAGAATTTTTACTAATACTGGTCAGTTCCCCCAACCTCACTAGTCTAAATAAAAGAGGACTTACTAAAATATGACATGTTGTGCTTAAAGTAAAACAACATGACAGTGTGAAATTCCATGTGATTTTCATAATTAAAGATTCCTAGTGCACTTATTATAAATGCAAGCTTCACAAGTTAGTAGGAATTTTTTCCTATAAGATGCACACTATTCAACAATATAGGCATTTTCTTACTATATTACTAAATAAAACAGGGAAATACAAGGTATAGTTAGATTTAAGTAATATTTTCCAGCATAATGTATTGAACTTGGTTACCTCAAAGATCTCTTTTAGCCCCCAAAGTTTGATTAATAGCTCACCTTTGTGTAAAGTTTAATATGTTCTAAGCACTTTGAAAAAGTAAACTTTTTTTAATGTGATTCTAATAATAATATTTTTGTGTGCTGGACCCATTTAAAATTATTACCTCTTTAACCCTCCAAATGGTCTGGTAATGTGGTTATTATTATTATTCTCTTTTTACAAATAACAAGTGGAACCCTGGAAAGCTCAAACACCTTGACTCCAAGCTCATTCTCGCTCTATTTTGCCAACCTGCTTTTGCTCCCTTGCAGGGAAGGGAACCAGTGGAACTGCAGGATTGGGGATGGTGAGCAGGAGGCCAGATGAGGCAATGTTCTGGGGCTGCAAAGCCAGAACCAGGGGTCTTGTCTCCAAGTTATGGGATGAAGTTGGGTGGCCCAATCCACAAGCGGGGAATCCAAAACCAAAACCAAATCAATCACACCATGGGTTCAAGAACCAAGAAGCTCAAGCAAAAGCTGAGTTGCCAAGTCTCAGCAAGAGAAACCTAAAGTAGCCAAACTGAAAAAAAGTTATTTACTTAAAAATCCAGGATTGTTGTGGTCATGGAGTGCAGCAAAGGGGCCTGCTAGAGAGGGAGGTAACTCCCTAGCTGGCAAGTGACCAGCTGCCTCAGTTCATATTAGTTCTTGCAGGGCCAGGTGAGGAGGAATTCAATCAGATTGCCAAAGGAGAAAGCACTCCACAGAGGGACAGGGACTCGGGGCCTTTGGTAAATGGCAGCTTTAGGAAGCAGCAGTGATTGAATGAAAGAGTAAGTGCTTAGGAAATTTCTAGGCTCTGTCATTCATTGCATGTATGACTTTGGGGAAAGCCACTTAAACTCTCTGAGCCTTGGGGTGCCTGGGTGGCTCAGTCGTTAAGCATCTGCCTTCAGCTCAGGTCATGATTTCAGGGTCCTGGGATCAAGCCCCACATTGGGCTCCCTGCTCAGCAGGGAGACTGCTCCTCCCTCTCCCTCTGCCTGCCACTCCCCCTGCTTGTGCTCGCTCTCTCGATATCTCTCTCTCAAGTAAATAAATAAAATCTTAAAAAAAAAAAACCCTCTCTGAGCCTTAATTTCTTCATCTATAACACTGAAATAATAGCAACCAAACAAGCCATTTGTTATCCAACCTACAATAATCCTACTGTCTGAAAATAGTAATCAGAGCAATAGACATCCTCATCCTGTCACTGACCATCAGCGCATTCCTGACCAGGGCTGCATCAATGCAGTGCTAGCTAAACAACCTGTGTTGAAAATAAATTTAACAGAACCTGGAACATAATAGGAATGTAATCACCGGTAGCTATTTTAAGTGTTGGGTATTTATACACAAAGGACAAGGGGAAATAGGGGAGACCTCTCTAGGAAGTAATTCTCTTGGGCTGACAGGTAGTCAACTGGTTTCTCTCGATTAACTAAAACCTAATCCAGGTCTAATAAAATTCATCTTGACTCTCTTTTAGGAGACAAATCTTTCAGCTTCATTGTGCTTTTAGAGATTTTAAGACTATAGTATGATTCCGTACAGATGTTTGCCAGATTGATTTGCTTCCCTCCTGGGTTCTGTGCCTGCTTTGTACATGAAGAAATCAATGCTTGGGGAGGAGGTAGCAGGAGAGAGCTCACAAAGTATGTTTGATATGATAAATATTTCTAATACACAGTTATCCAAGGCTCCTAGATATGAGCCACTAGGTGATACAGGGACTTCCATCATTCATTGTTAACCGCCTTTTGTTCTTCAGGGGTACCTAGAGACTTACAACACAGTAATTCAATATGTTATTTGCCTACAGTAGTTTTTACCCAAAGAAATATAATAACTGAAGTGAGGAAGGAAGGAAGAGAAGCAGGAAGAGGAGGAAAAGGGGAAGAGGAAGAAAAATGATAAAGTGGAATCAACATGGCCTCACCAATTTTGGTTCTGATTTAAAAGTGCATGTCTACGAACAAGTAATAGGATAAAATATTTAAAACAGATACTCCTGGGGAATCAGAGATGCATCATTGCCATACCAATAAAGGACAGCTGCGAAAAGTCTGCTCCTAATGAGCTGGCTTGTTCCTAGTCTGACACAGCAACAGGACAGCTTACAAAAGCAAGATAACAGCTAATCAGGCCATGCTAACTACCCTCATTAGCTTCCATTTCAGATAGCACTGAAACCAATGTTTGATGAGAATGAGCCATCACGTCAAACACCTTTGAAAACGTTAGTGCTTTAATTTGTCTGTCTGTTAAGAAATACTATACAAGAATATATGAGCCATTATCTTCTTTTGGTTGTTAAAAGCCACCCATTTTTCCTTGCTCTAAAGGCTCTCACACATGGTGTTGTCTTTGCTTCGAATGCTCTCTCGGCTTCCCACCTCGACCTCCATCCCTCACTTCCCAGGCTTTGTCTGGTTCATTCCTACCCACATTTCTAACTTAAGTATCAGAGTCACTTTCACAGAAAGGCCTTCCCGATTCCCTAGATTGGATGAAGTTCCCCTGCATACATGTTCTCACAGCAGCCTGTGTTCCTCCTTTCACTCATCATACAACTGACCTCTTTTTTTTTTTTTAAGATTTTTTTAATTTATTCATTTGACAGAGAGAGAGAGCACAAGCAGGGGGAGCATCAGACAGAGGCAGAGGGAGAAGCAGGCTCCCTGCTGAGCAGGGAGCCTGACGCGGGGCTCAATCCCAGGACCCCGGGATCATGACCTGAGCTGAGGGCAGACGCTCAACCAACGGAGCCGCCCAGGCGCCCCCTGATTTCTTTTAAATACCTGTCTTCTCCTGTTTCTTCCCCCACTCCATTCCAATAAATCCACCCCTTACACTCTAAACAACAGAAGATCCTGCCTGTGTTTTCATTACCATATGCCCAGCATACTGCCTGGCACATAATAGATACTCAATAAATATTTGTTGAATGAATAGATAGATAGGACATTAAAGGAGAGAATCACACAAGTATCCTGATAGAGATACTATATTAGTCAAAATAATACTAGCTTTGATAACAAAAACATCAAAATCATAATGGTTTAATATGATAGAAGTTCTCTGCTTGCTCACATAATATTTTATTTATTTATTTATTTATTTTTAAATTTTATTATGTTATGTTAATCCCCATACATTACATCATTAGTTTTTGATGTAGTGTTCCATGATTCATTGTTTGAGTATAACACCCAGTGCTCCATTCAATACATGCCCTCTTTAATACCCATCACCAGGCTAACCCATCCCCCCACCTCCCTCCCCTCCAGAACCCTCAGTTTGTTTCTCAGAGTCCATAGTCTCTCATGGTTCATCTCCCCCTCCGATTTCCCCCCTTCATTTTTCCCTTCCTGCTATCTTCTTCTTCTTCTTCTTTTTTTAAACATATAATGTATTATTTGTTTCAGAGGTACAGGTCTGTGATTCATCAGGCTCACATAATATTTTAATGCAGGTGTCCCTAGTTGGGGATAAGGGATCTCCTTCATGGTGAGTCAGAAGCTCCCTCTGTCCTGGGAAGGGAGGAGAGGGGGCATTAGAGAAGCCTCATCTACATCTTAAAATTCTCAGCTGGAAGGGACACAGATCACTTCTGGTCACACTCCATTCAAAGGGACTAATCATCTGCCATTTTTGGAGGCACACGTGCTGAGAAGTGGAGTCTTTGTCTGGGCCTCCTCCTCCCAGTGACAATACCACATGTGAAAAAGAGAGTCCAAATTCTCAGTGGACAGCTAACATATAACTAGCTGTGAACATACAATAGGCCAATCCAGACAATTTAAGCTGAAACAACCGTCCCTACCAAAAATACAAATGCCCAAATTCTCAGGTCCACACATTGCTGGTTAATTACAAAACCTTCTGCTCCATTTTGCATGTGAAATCGTGACCCTATTAAGACCTTTTTCATACTGATACAAAGTTCTCTTTAGCCTTCTTGAAGCTGTTGCAGCTTTATTGCATTATTGTTATAGCTTTATTTAATAGTGTGTCAAAATTCTACATAGCAAAAATGACCTAAGTGTTTTCAACATTGCCTTGGCTACCAATGTTCTCTTCTAATCACCAAGCCTGCCCTTATTTAATTGTCAGTAGTATAACGTAAGGTAGCATGACTGTATACCCAGAAACAGCTTTGCAATAATATATAAAAGTGTAAATAATTTAAAATAGGATGACACTGGGCTTTATACTATAGCTCAGTATATTTTTTTATTAGTATCAAGGAGAAGAACTAATACAAGAATCTCTAATTGATTTTAGTGAACTCTTGCCACATCTGAAGACAAGAATTACTGGTTAATGTCTTCGGATGTTTTATAGGCACACAATGTCAGTTAAGTAATAGCAAGTGTATACCCAACGTTAAGTGAAATAAACAGAAAATAATATTGCAAGTAATAGTCAAAACAAATTTGTTGAGGAGCATAGTCTTTCCTTGGATTTACTATAGGGAAATGGATTCTTATTTTAATGCAAATACTAATAGAGTCATATTTTCAAAGGAGAACATTCTTGTGAGGTCACATTGATTTAAAAAGTTAAACATGCGGTGCTTACCACCAAAAGCAGGTGATGCTGATTCTATGATGGTGGCCACCAAGATGACTATTTCTGCTCTCCTGAGTTCTCAATATGCTCCCATCCAATGGTTGCTGATGCCGTGAAGAAGCAGTTACTCAGGTCACCACTGGTGACTTGTCACATCCTCTCTACCTCAAGGAGTACATGTGTTATGCTCTTCAGCCAAAGGCAGTTGAGTTGACCTTATTATTTATGTGGCCTTATTTTCCTTCCAAACAGATGACTTGTTACGACTTTAAGGATTAAGTGATATGGGAATCAATTTTGGTGGAAAAGTTATACGGCCCCAAGTTTGTTTTCTAGCATGAGTTCCGTTTAGAATGGTAATAACATCAAACTTGATTAAATACTGAGGTTAGGTTTACAATAGTGCTGGCATTCCAGTGATTACCCAGAAGAGTCTATCTCATTGTCTTGAAAGAAAGCAGAGCTATCCAAACAGTTGCTATCCCTAGAAGATGGTAGGGCCATCTTTGTTAGTCTTCTAAGGTTTAGATGTTCACTTCTGAGGTCGTAGTGTCTGTTTTCCTTTGGGGACCTCCCTGACCAAGGGGTGGCACTTGACACAAATTAGACCAATGAACTCATTCCCCTAAGATTTTTAATCCCGTACAGATAGTCTTAATTGAAAATGGATGAAGAAAAGTCTTCTTGAACCTCGTGAGGGTGCTCGCCAAAGAAATAGTTCTTGTGTTCCTGCTGTTCAGGAGGATCCCTGGTTCCTGAGGCCTGATGTGTAAATATTACTTCAATTATGAGTTGCCCATATCCTTCAAATAAACTCATTTATTGCTTAAGACTTTAAAATTCGTGATCAAGTAGTCACCCCAAGGCACCAGATTTCCAAGATTCGACTGGATGTCATTTTTACAGCTTTAAGAGTTGAACAGTTCCACCAAACAGAAGCATATGAAAGAAAGTGTGTCAGGTCTAAAGACTTTACAACTATGTTAAGAGCCGAAGAATGCAATAGAATATTTTTATGCCAGCTTCAGTCAAGCCACCTAGATGGCAATGAAGATTTCCATGTGCAGAGCAGAGAGGTGGAGACTAAACACTTGGCATTATGAAGTCCTTCTAGTAATAATTGGTGCTGAAATGAGAATCCAGTCTTCATCTCAGCTAATATCTTTAGTCATTATACACGTGAGAAGGTATCCCTAAAATGCCTTAGGATTTGGCAAATGTTTCTGTAGTGGGTAAACATATTTGAGCCCAGGAAGATATAAAATTAAGCATAAAAATATTTCAGAGAATTATATTTAAAATAAACCAATATTGGGGCACCTGGGTGGCTCAGTCGTTAAGCGTCTGCCTTCAGCTCAGGTCATGATCCCAGGGTCCTGGGATCGAGCCCCGCATCGGGCTCTCTGCTCAGCGGGAAGCCTGCTTCTCCCTCTCCCACTCGCCCTGCGTGTGTTCCCCCTCTCTCTGTGTCTCTCTCTGTCAAATAAATAAATAAAATCTTTTAAAAAAATCAAATAAAAAATAAAATAAAATAAACCAATTATTAATAATTATAATAACATTTGTGGTTTAGGAGTCTCCACATAGTTTGTATTTTATGTACTACTATTCTAGATAATTTAGCCTATTAATAGAGTCATTTTGTAATTCCCTTTTAAAATATGTAATTTAAATTGGTGATTTGAAGTAGAAATTTTCTTAGTTTATGTATTATTTGAATATTTAAAGGAACTAAAGAATCACTATTTGCAAATTTAATTTGTTAGACTTAAAAGAATTATTCAAGAATTCAGAGAGGTTTTGTTCACTAAGCCTGACACCAGAAATATCTAAAAGGGAAATACAAATATTAAGTTCATAATTGAAGTTTAAAATGCCCTAAGATACTTAACTTGCTTTGTATAAGAGGCTATTACCCAAAAACTTAAAAAATGGTATCTAGTACTTGACTAATTAACAAATAGAATAAAATCATAAATCAAATATAAAAGTTTCAGCATTTGTAACTTTAATAAATAGAATATTTTTATGCTCAAAACAACCAAAAATGATAGGGGGAGGGACTTAAGTTTCCAAGCCAGTCGGGTTAGCCGTGTTAACAGTAAGTGTGACATACAATGTAAATGTATTATTTGTCTTTTTTTTTTTTTCTCACACTTGGAGTTAAATTTCTCTGGTGCTTTCCGAATACGTTTTTTTCTGAAGACACACATAAAGTGATTAGAGCTTAAATTTATTCTCCCGAAGCAACTGGTCTCAAGCTTCATGGATTGTCTGCACTCACAAAGACAAGAGGTGAAGACATGATACTCAGTTAAAGGGTAGGATGAACAAAGCACTGAACCAGAAGTTGTTTGAGCTGGGTTTCTCTCTGAAACCGATTACAGTGTTGGTCATATCACTGAACCTCTGTGTTCTATAATTTCCTCATCCGCGAAATGAAAAGAGAAGACAATAAAACCGCCAAGATTTTTGCCACCCTCAATATATTATTAATTGTGTTAATCCATTACACTAATTGTAATTATTCTATTATTCTAACAAGAATTTAGATAAACACATTAAATAATACCAAAAATTGTGATTAATCCTTTAAAAATAATTTTAAAAGGAAAAGTCATGACTCCTAAAATAAATCATATCAAAGGTTTTTACTTAGCTCCTTAGGGAATGAGGGAACAGACTGACTCAAAGAACTCAAAATACCATACAGTTGGAGGCAGATAGGGGATGCTGAAGAGGATGTACACATGGATGCAAAATTGGCCAAACTGGTCACTAACCACAGAGTGAGGACCCAGCAGAAATCTGGAAGTCACTCTTGACTCCAGCCTCCCCCTCAGCCCCACCATGTTATCAATTAATAGTCCTGTTGCCTTTGCCTCCAAAATGTATGTCAAGTCTGTTTTCTTATCCCTCCGTCCTCATTGCCAAGTGCCATCAGCTTTTATCAGAACTACTTTCATCTACCATCACCTTTAAAACATGTGGCAAGCCATTTGCAACGACATGGATGGAACTGGAGGGTATTATGCTGAGCGAAATAAGTCAAACAGAGAAAGACATGTATCATATGACCTCACTGATATGAGGAATTCTTAATCTCAGGAAACAAACTGAGGGTTGCTGGAGTGGGGGGTGGGGTGGGAGGGATGGGGTGACTGGGTGATGGACACTGGGGAGGGTATGTGTTCTGGTAAGCGCTGTGAATTGTGCAAGACTGTTGAATCTCAGATCTGTACCTCTGAAACAAATAATGCAATATATGTTACGAAAGAAAAAAAGAAGAAGAAGAATGTAGCAGGAGGGGAAGAATGAAGGGGGGGAAATCGGAGGGGGAGAAGAACCATGAGAGACGATGGACTCTGAAAAACAAACTGAGGATTCTAGTGGGGAGGGGGGTGGGAGGATGGGTTAGCCTGGTGATGGGTATTGAGGAGGGCACGTTCTGCATGGAGCACTGGGTGTTATGCACAAACAATGAATCATGGAACACTATATCTAAAACTAATGATGTAATGTATGGGGATTAACATAACAATAAAAAATTTAAAAAAAAATAAAACATGTGGCAAGAAAATATTTTAAACTATTCATCTACTTCTTAAATTATTGCTGTACTTTTTTTCTTCCTTTGCCCAAATTCAGATAGTCAGTCAGTTTTTATTTCCAGCCAGGTAGGGAAGACGCAGAGAGAAAAGGACTGTAGCAGAGCAAAAATTAGAAGTAGCTTGGTAACCTCCCAGGCCTTTGTTTCAAAAGATGTAATTCTTAAAACTGGGAGAAAATTAAAGAGAGCACAGACAAAGCATCTAGGCCAGAATTGTCAAAGAAAAATGATTTCCCTAAAACAGGAAAGAAATTCCAGGACTTTAGGGCTTAGGCTGCATAATGAGAACAGAAAGGTCCGAGGGTCTAAATTCAGAGGGAAGGTCCTAGGCAAAGCCACTGGAGGAGTGGGAAGCCTTCAGGAATGAAAAGACTACCCTTCTAAGAGTCTGGACAACCTTGCAAAAACTCCTACACCCCCACCCTGACAGAGAGCCCTTGGATTTGAACAGCTCTGCTGAAAGGAATGACTGATTCTCAGTAACAACATGGGTTTCAAAATAAATGACCCAATAACCAGAGGCTGTCATCCCCACTCCAAACATTAGCATTGCAGAAGACTCTGGAATAATCCAGAAAGTTGGGGGTAAATCACAATGACTAGGGTTCAAGTTTTCCACCAGCTTAATGGGATGTGAGGCTTATAAAAGAAATCAAGTTAGACAAAGTAAAGGGAATTAAAATGAGAAAATGGGAGGGGAAGCTAGGAAAATATGAGAGACGTTTGTATCTATAAATAGGTAGGTCTAGTTATTCTGAAAAAAACACCTCCTGAAGCAAACCATTTGTAAAATGCTGTATAAACTACTGTAAACTTTTCATAAATCTATCACTGGGCTCATAAGAAAGCCAAGGCTCCCTTACCCCCCAAGACAACAGAACTGTGTGTGGAGTGGTCAGCAGTTCTTAACGCTGCCGATGCCCTAGGTTTAACGACCAAATGGGGAACAAGAGATAAGAGCTTGACTTGGCATAAGCTGGAGTAATAGGATTAGATTTCTGACCTCTTGCAAGGGTGACCACATATTTTGTTTTCAAAGACGTAATCACTTTGAAGGGTGACTACAGTTTTAATAAAACGTAGGCTAGAAAAAATATGTCTGTTGGTAAAAGGAAACACAAAATATAACTTGTCTGTCAGGGCCTCTGCTCAGCTCCAGGTAAAAAAAAAAAAGAAAAAAATAGTAATAAGGCAAATAGTCTCTCTCATGAATCAGAACATAGCCCTAACCTCACATGGGTTTGCAGTGTGACTTTACATTACCAAGTTCAGGAAACCGCAGGCTAATGATTTGAAGTTGTTATAGGTTGGCATCAATCCCAGATACCTAGCAGAATCAGATGCAAACCTTTGCTAAAATAGAGGTTGGCAAACTCTGGCCAGGAGGCCATATCTGTTTTTTGGATAGCCTGTGACCTCAGAATGGTTGGAAGAAATCAAAAGGGAGATATTTCCTAAGACACGAAAATCGTATGAAGGTCAACTTCCAGCGTCTATCTCTGAGGTTGTATTGAGACACCGCTGGACTTACTTGTTTAAGGGCTGCCTGCAGTCCCTTTCACACTAGGAGCAGCCGTGTTAGTTGAGGAGTCGTGACAGACTCGTGGGACACTCTCATGGCTTCACACTGCGGCAACTCACAGAGATGAAGTCACAACCAGGCAGCGCTTTGTGTGTTGCACGCACCACCATACCACCACGTTTTGGTTGACTTTTTATTATAATTGCATACCCATCCTGTCAAAAGAAATTAAAAAAATGAAAAGTAGGGGGCGCCTGAGTGGCTCAGTCGTTAAGCGTCTGCCTTTGGCTCAGGTCCTGATCCCAGGGTCCTGGGATCGAGCCCCACATCGGGCTCCCTGCTCAGCGGGAAGCCTGCTTCTCCCTCTCCCATTCCCCCTGCTTGTGTTCCCTCTCTCACTGTGTCTCTCTCTGTCAAATAAATAAATAAATAAAATATTTTTTTAAAAAAAATGAAAAGTAGACCCTAAGTATCACACCGTTAAAGCACAATGGAATGTGGATGATGTTGTTAGCTAATGGAACTGTAAAGCATCAGGCTATTGCTGTGCTAAGTTCAATAATACCAGACTAAATAATCACCACACTGTTACCAATACACAGGATTCCCCAGTTGGAAAAATTATAAAACTTAAAACAAGTATCACATTAGAGTTTTCCACGAAAATTAAAAATCAAAATGAAGCTGCAACAAAAGGAACGTTCTAAGTAGCTCATTTGTTAGCCAAGCAAGGAAAACTGTTTACCAATTGTGAGTTAATTAAATTATATTTTATTGCAGCAGCTAAAAATACGTGTCCAGAAAAAAATAAACTGGTTTGGACTATTGGCCTTTCTGGTGCTCAAAGTGTTGAGGACATTAGGAGGGACAGCAACAGTCGACTTAAAAACCAGGAAAATGATTTCTAATGGTTTTCTTTGGCTCTTGATGGGTCAGCAGATATTACCAATGCTGTTCAGTTGTAGTTATTTGACTGAGTTTGAAATGACTGGAAAATTAGCCTCTATGAATGGTCTGAGTAAAACTAAAGTCAAGAATATTTTTGAAGAAGATGAAAAAATCCGAACTCAGTACAACCTGGGGTAGAATCTACTAAGATGTATTACAACTGATGGTGGCAAAAACATATGTAGAGCAGAAAGAAAGCTTAGTTGGATAAATTTACCAATATTATGAAAATGTAATCTGTTTACAGCCAAAGTTATTCATTGTATTTTTCATTACAACTATTTGTGGAAATCTTTGGAATTTATCACATATTATTAAGCTGTAGAGTCATTGGTAAACCTCATTTGCTTTTATGAACTTCACCTCTTTCAGTTTCATGAATTTTTTTTAATCGAAGCTGAATATCCTGACTTGCTCCACCATACATTAGTTCAATAGCTTAGCAGTGGTGTGGTTTTGCTGTGATTTTATTTTTTAGCTCAGAGCTGAGAATGGAATTTTCCTGAATGAGAAGACTCCCCTCAATCTCTATTATTGAACACTGAATCACTTTGGAAGTTCGCTTTTACTGCCCTCTGCATGAGCTAATTTCTTTTGGTTTCAGGTGAGAGAAACCCAGTTTGAACTAGCATGACCCAAAGGGGAAATTGATCGAAGTGCTCACAGAGTGACGAGAAGGGCAAAGGTGTGGTGGCATCTCAGAGACAAGTGTGGCTAGGGACCAGAAAGCCACCAGACCTCTTTTCTCCCATTTCTCCTTTTCTCTGAGAGTCAGGTTTCTGGATCCTACCTCAGACTGGCTTTTTTTCACATGCTAGAGTGGTCCACCAGAATACCAGAACCCCATCATTTCATCTCCAGAGAGCAACTCTTAGTGGCATTTCCTGGTCCCAAGTTTTAAAATCCTGGGAAGTGTACTCAGTAAAGCAAACAGAGTCTGAGGTCCACCCTATCCCAGTCACTGTGGCAAAGGAAGCTGTAGTCACCGCTGGGGCCACTTGCTTACAAAAGGGAACTAAGCAACTCCCTTAAAAAAAAAAAAAAAAAAAAGGTCTCTGGACAGATAAAACAGTTCATCTCCTTAGCAAACTTCGAAGATGTCTCCCTACACCAGCAGTTCTCAGTGTGGTCCACTAACTCCTAGGGGTCCCAAGATCCTGTCAGGTCTGCAAAGTCAAAGCTATTCTCATAGTAACACTAAGACGCTATTTACCTTTTTAATTTTATTTACTTTTTGTGGATGCTGACTTATGCATTGGTGATGCAAAAGCAATTGTAGGTAGAACTTTGGTGTCTTAGCAGAACTGAAGGCACTGCCTTTATATTCTTCACCATCATGCCTGGTAAGTGTAAAGGGGAAAAAAACAAGTTTCACTTAGGAATGTCCTTAAAGAAGCAGTAAAAATCGTTAGCTTGATCGAATTTCCAACTTAAGTACACATCTTTTTCACATCCTATGTAAATAAATGGGATGTATGCATAAAACAGGCTTGCTGCTTACCAAAATGAGATAATCATCCCAAGGAAATGCACTTATGTGATGACTCAAGTTGCAAGCTGAACTAACCACTTTTTTCGTGGCACACAAATTTTATTTGAAAAAATGACTAAGACATACTACGGTTCTTCCGACTTGAATATTTACATGACATTTTCTTCATGATGTTAGCCTGTCACTTCAAAGAAAACAGTTGACAGTATTTGATGCCAATGGTAAGATTCAAGCTGTCAAGTGAAAATTAGAATTTGGGAGCACTAGGGTGGCCCAGTTGGTTTAGTATCTGACTCTTGATTTCGGCTCAGGTCATGAGATCAGGGTCATAATATCAAGCCCTGTGTGGAGCTCCACACTGGGTGTGGAGTCTGCTTAAGATTTTCTCTCTCCCTCTCCCTCTCCCTCTGCCCCTCCCCTGCTCTCTCTTTCTCTAAGAAAGAAAGAAAGGAGAAAGAAAGAAAGAAAAGGAAGGAAGGAAGGAAGGAAGGAAGGAAGGAAGGAAGGAAGAAAGGAAGGAAGGAAGGAAGGAAGGAAGGAAGGAAGAAAGAAAGAAAGAAAGAAAGAAAGAAAGAAAGAAAGAAAGAAAGAAAGAAAGAAAAAAGAGAAATTAGAATTTGGCCAAACATGTATCCACCATTAACTTAACAGCTTCCTAATATTTAAAGACTTTTCTGATGATATAGGTAGAGATATTAACAAATGTAACTTTTTGATGTTGTATATAATGAAGTGTGTTAAAATTTGGAAGGTCTTCATAACTCAGTGAACCAATATTTTCTATATGACCAATGCATGATGTCACAAAATCATATATGGGTAAAAGATACAAAGGCAAGATAGACCAATGGATTTTAATGTAATAGAATATGAAAATTTCATTGAGACGCTTTCAGATTCCACATTGCTGCTAACTTATAAGAAAACACCGCTTGTTGGGTTTTGGTGCAGAAAAGCCATAATTATCTGAAAGGGTCCTTAAAATGGCCCTCCCACATCAACAAATGGTTTTTGGAGTTCTTAATCCATTTTAAGAATGTAAGTGGGTCCTGAGACCAAAACGTTTGAGAAATACTGCTCTAAACTCTGCGTACATACATAGATATCTAGGGACAAGTGATATTGCCAATGTCTCTGAATAGTAAGGAACTTCTAATACAACAATGTCAACTGGAAAGATTTTACTATTAATCATTTTTCATCCTCATAATAACCATTCCTACCAAATATAACAGCAAACATTTATTGAGGCTCTGCTCTGTCTAGAGTCTGTTCTAAATGCTTTCTCTACATTTAATCCTTACAGTAATCCTTTGAAGCAAGATACCATTATTATTTGTCCTCATCTCCATTTCATAGAAGGGGAAACTGAGGGTCGGAGAGGTTAATGAGGGTCAGAGGCCATGCACTCAGCAAATCCTAGACTTCTAAGTACTCCACTCTTGGAGAAAGTCCCAACACTTTAAGAAAGTCCCACAAGCACTGCTCTGTACTTTTACGGTATATATCATGAGACAATGCAAAAGACGGGGCCAATCAATGTTCTAGAGTGACACGGCCCATTATGATAGCTGCTAGTCACGTTAGGTCACTGAGTTTTCAAAATGCACCCAGTCTGAATTGAGATGTTATATAAGTATAAAATAAACACTGGGTTTTGAAGACTTAGAATGAGAAAAACAATGTAAAAGATCTCATTAACACATTTATATTCATTACACGTGAAATGATAAATATTTTAGAAATATTGGGTTAAATAAAGCATATTATTAAGTACACTTTAATTAATTAATTCATTTCACCTCTTTCTCCTTTTAAAAAATGTGACTTCCAGAAATTTTAAATTACATGTACTACTGATATTTTACTTCTGTTGAACAACACAGGTCTGCAGCGTCGACTGAATCACATCTTAGACTTATTTAAATAAAAGGTTTCATTATGTGCATCACCTCCAAGAAGATAGTTTTTCCTTCCTGAAATATTTTAAGGGCTTCCTCCTTAATTAAAATAAAAATTAGTGACATGTGGTTTTGTATCCTCAAAGAGCCCATGCAGCATCAAACAATTTTATTTAAATCAGGGAAGTAATCACGTTTCATCATGCCCTTTTAAAACTGCTCTTGTTCAAGCAAATATTCCTTGGCCAGGTTCCAAATCTATGCTTTTACACATATCTCATAACTGCTTTTAATCTTTTTTTTTTTTGCCATTAATATTTAAAAAGAGGGAAATCGGAGTTAAGAGAAAAGCAAAGCGATGAGAGGAAATGTAGCAGAACCTACGGAGATGTTTTCACAATGCAGTGTGAGAAAAGAAATAAAACGAAGACAAAATATATCAGTGTCTTCAGGCTGCTGCATTCCTGCCTCTGGGGAGGAGAGGGGGGTGGGGAAGGAGCTGTCAGAGCAGGTTTAGAGCTTTCCCCGGCACCTCAACTGTAGCAGGGTCAGAATTACTGAAGGCACAGCCCAAGTCACATAACTGAAGGTGTGAAGAAACAGCTGCACCAGGCAGGAACGTTTTGCTCCTGTACTTTAGATCCAAAAAAAATTTTTTAATGTACCCCGAAAGTTTGCCCTCTAATAACAGATAATATTGATTGGCACTGAGAAAATGCCAACTTTTTTTACATATATAATCCATTTAATCCTCCCAATAATGCCAGGAAGAAACGGAGACATAGCGGTGCCAAGTAATTAGAGTCACTCAGTGAGTAGATGGTAGAAACTAGATTCGAATCCAGCCTTCAGGGGCCATGGGCGAGACATGAGAACCCAGCCTCTAGCCACTTCACAATACTGCTTCACCCAGCTCTCTCAACTAAGTTATTCTGTCTCTCCTAGGTTAGGAAGAATCCAAGAGCCCAAAGCTAACACTTCTATATTCTTTAACATATATTATTTGACATTATCTGTAAATTACAATAAATTCAGGATGTCGAAAACTAAGTCAACCAAGGGCAATTTTTTATAAGATGTTGAAAGTCTACAACCTTAGAAATTCATTTTAACAGTGATCAAAAAAGAGTGGAAGTCAGCAAAAGTCAGATTTATCTCAGATTTTATCCCAGTGGAGTATTATAAAGGAACTAAGAGAATTCTATGAAGAAACTGGTTTTTGCTATAAGGCGTGACTAAAGAGTTGCATGCAAATTCCATCCCTGGCCCCACTGAGGAGTGTGAGTCCCCCTAATGTAATATCTCATACTTTTGGTTTCCTTCACACTTACAGTCTCTTTAAGTATCTCTCAGCTCTTTATTTGTAAAATTAATATAACCTTATGGGGCATAAAGTTTAAACAGATTACATAAAATGCTTGGAACGATTCCTAATACATAGCAGAAGCTCAATAAATGTTAGTGGGTATTATTATTTATAGTATTTAATGTAATAACTTATTGCATATATTTTAAAACTCTTTACAAATTCAATTTATTTGAAATGCAAAAACAGTTCACCCATTTCTCCCATCTCCCCATTTTTAACATCATAAATTATTGCATATATTTTTCTGATTGTTCATTCAACGTTTGACTTTCCACTACTAGAATATAAGCTTCCTGATGGCAGAGACAATGAACCACTGTGGCATACATCACAACTGTTCCCTGCTCTCTAGCTCTCCTCTTCATCTGGGCAAAGGAGAAGATTGTGCTTCCTTGCTTTCTTGGAGTTGCACATGGCCACTGACTTGTTTTAACCAATGAAATGTGAGCGGAAGTGCCACTTCCGGGTAAGAGACCTAAGGCTGCACGGAACTCTCCACTTCTCTTTCCCTATCTCAGTGAGTGTGAAAGCAGGTTTTGATATGGAGGTGCAACACTGAGGCCCTTGACATAGAGGATAGCTACTCTGGGAAATGACCTGGATCCACAGCAGATGTTGATGAGCAAAGAAGAAATCATTATTGCTTAAGTCTCTGAGACTTTGGGGTGGTTTATGACAGTAGCATAACCTAGCCTACCCTGACTATTACAACCTGTGACATTCCCACAGCCAAGCATAAGGTCTGGCACCTAGTAACTGATCAAATATGTTTTCACTAAATTAATATATTGGAAGTTTTAATCATTAATAAAAATGAATGATTTCAGTTAAAGAAATCAATCATTTTCAACTCTATTCTGTGTACAGTGAAAACCTTTGGAAATTTTAAATGATTCAGAAGTGGGGATCACCATCCTTTGGGTACCAAACCATCATCTTAGGTATCAAAATCAGAGTCACACATGCTTTGCACTCCAGAGGGGTTCCATTAAAGTTTTGCTGAATTTCAATTGAATATTTTTTTCTTTGCAGGGGTTTTGAAAAACCCTTATTTCTGTCATAGAGTTAGTTACTTAAATGGCCCTTATTTAAAGGCACCATTGCTTTATATAACTTTTACATATAAATATACAAATTTTAGTTTATATATAAAATTCATCTGTGTGTGGCCCTTGCCCCCATGACAACCACAACTCAGATACAGAAATTCTTCATAATCATATAGATTACACTAGAAACTGGAAAAACCTCAAGGTCAATAGCACTCAGAAAACATGTTTAACAAATTGAATTTGCAGTTTCTCTGGCCAGAGAGGAGGGAAGGGGGATAAGCACTTGGTTGTGATATCTTTTACTTCTCATTCCAAATTCCAACAATGATCAACAAATGAACCAAAACCAAGAACAAACACACAAACCCCCAAAAAACAAACAACAACAACAACAACAAAACAAACCATCAAAACTGTGAGTCCAGTTTAATCTGGTTGCGGAAGCAAGACAAGCTGCACAAGTGGTAAGGATGGGGTCACCCAGAGGAATGGACGTGGTCACAGGTACAGTGATAAGACCCAAACAAGTGACAAAATGAAACCTGAGGCTCTGGTACAGGAGAAAGAAGCCACAGGAAAAAGAAAGCTGTTCCCCAGGTCTACAAACGGTCCTGAGCTAATTGATTCTTTAGGAAGGCTCATTAATTCCAGTCACTTTCCAGCTCTGGTGACTAGGGGACCAGCAGGCTCCTACTAACAGAGATATTGGAGGTGATCTGGCATCTGATCTGATAGAGGTGTGAGAAATAAGCAAATCTAAGGTGGTGGGGAGGACTAAGTGCAAGGTCAGCTTTGATCTGTGCGAACATACAGAAACTCTGGGCTTTGGAGAGGGAGTATGGGACAGGGCATGACCCAGGGTGCCTGGGCAGGCATGCTATCTGTACCATTCGCTAGTTGTGTGGCCTTGGACAAGTACTTAAACCTCCCTGTGTTTCCATTTCCTCCCCTGAAAATGAAGGTATAATAGTGCCCACCTCAAAGGATTGCTGTGAGAACTTCACTTGGTTAATACCTGTACAGCACCATTGCCCAGCACACAACAATCACTCAGGACATGTTAGCCTTTGTTTTTATGGCCCTGGTGCACAAACTGTTCAATTATGGGGTCCAGTCCTTACCAGCTATGTGACCTTGAGCACATTACTTGTCTTCTCTATGCCTTGGTCTTCTCGTCTGTAAAATGGAATAATAATAATTCCTATGTCACAAGATTGTTAGGAGTCATGATACCACACCTAGGAGGTTGCCTGGCTCAGTTATCCCATGATCACTATTACCAGACATTAGTATTACTTCCTTTTTTTATTATGTTACGTTAATCACCATACACCAGACATTAGTAGTATTTCTTCTGGTAGAAGCTGAAAAGGATAAAAGACATCCTGGCTCAGGCACCAGGAAGTGCAGCGGGGTTGAATGTGTGGGAGAGTTTAAAGTACACGCAGGAACATTTGAAGAAATGAAGGAAAAGGTTCTCATACTTGGCAAGGAATGTGTATTCTCTTTTGCAATAGTGGGGTCTTGGCTCTTCGAAGTGACGCCTAACATGGCATATGCTCACCTGTTGTAAACTCGCATAAGAAAAGTTGAGATAAATTCCCGGGGGCAGAGATCCGCTCACACTTCTTTGCATCCCCTCAGTTCCCAGCACGGTGCTAGACGCCCCGGACCTTTGCTGAACCCCGTCAAAACTCGAGTCTCGCGCCCTGACTGTCCAGCAGAGGCCGCCCTGGGCCGAGGCTCCCGGGACCCGAGCGCCGGGAGAGGGGCGGCCGGGGGGGGGGGGGGGGGGTGGTGGCCGAGTCAGCGCCGCGGGGCCCGGGTGGGAGGGGTTTGGCTGGGGGCCGGCGCGGCGGCAGAGGCGGCCCGGGCTCGGGCGGCTGGGATGGAGCAGAAGCGCGCCGGGCGCCGGACGACACGCAGCTGACGGAGCCGCGCCGCGTTTGCCTCGATTCTCCGCCCGCCGCCGGAGCAGCCGGAGCCGCGCGGGCCGAGCGCGCAGAGCCGCCCTCACCTCCCGGCTCCCACGGCCGCCAGCCCGGCAGAGGTGGAGCCGTCCGCGCTCCGAGCGCTCGGTCAGTCCCGAAGCTTGGCACCGCACACCGGGGTACCATGGTCTGCAAGACTCTCTTCGCTCTCTGCCTCTTCACGGCAGGTATTTGGGGGCGCCGTCCTCCCGGAGGGGCCGGGCGCGCTCTGGGCCCCGGTGGCCAGCGCTGGGGCTGGGGCTGGGGCTGAAGCGGGGACACCGGGAAGTAAGTCACCGCGCGCCGGTGGCCGGAGTGGGGGGAGCCTCCGGAGTTGCGTGAAGGTATGTGCGCACTTGGATTTGGGGTGGTGTAAGCCTGTCGAGATCCTGAGCCGTGCGGGACCGGGGGGATGACGGGGTCCTTCCTGCCGCAGCCCGCGCCCACACAAACTCCGGGCTTTGTGGAACAGGTGGCTGCGCGACGCGTTCGAACCCCGGGTGGGCGACACTGACTGGCGTGCGACTCGAGGCTTCTCGGGTCTCTGAGCACACCCTGCCAGAGTCGGGCAGCAGACTTCTTGAGGCGGTTGGACCCCCGGAGGGCCGGGAGAGGCGGGGAGAATCGCAATCTGGAAGGCTCTAAGCAGTGGCTGCGCGCGCGCCCGGGACTTGGCGGTCCCGGGTCCCGGGTCTCCGGCGTCCCTCCGTGGTTGCGCGCTGGGGATGATGCGGCACTAACAGCCCCACCGGCAGCTGCCTGAACCCGGCTCGAGCTCGCGATCACCGCCTGGGTTTGCAGTTCTACCCTGCGGCCCGGAGCCTCCCAAAAATGTGTGCAGTGGCAGAAACTGTCAAGTTGGCTAGAACTAGCCCCCGCCCCCGACACCAATTCTGGACGGCTTCCGCGCGCGCGCCTCGCTGGTCTCGGGACGAACGGCGGCGTCTCTGGCAGGGGCTGCGGAGAGAGGAGCAGGAGGGCTGAGCTCGGCTTCGTGGGGGCCGGGAGACGTTCAAACAACGCTTTCAGTCTGGTGTTGGGCACCCAGTTTTTCCAGAAAATGCAGCCCTACAAGGGACAACCGACCATGGATAAGGCACCAGTGGAACGAGCAGCCCGAGTGAGCGGACACTGGTATGTTTTCGATAAGAATGTTCCAAAGCCACATAGCACAAGCCGATTTGACTCATGCTTCTAGTCCGTGACTTTTTTCCTCCTGAATTGCTTGGGTTCCTGTTCTTGTGGACACAGGTCGTTACAATCCCTCGAAAAGAAGCTGGGGGTTTCCTGGCCGCTCACAAAGGATAATGCAATTTTGAGGAAAAGTTTCCCAACTTAAGATTATAGCGTGTTTTGTTTCGTTTTTGTTTTCTTCCTTTACTTGCTGAAAGCCTGAGGAAAACCCCCTTTTCGTTTTGGTATCCGCACTGTTCTCAGTCGCGTCCGCAGACGGTTCCCGAACACTCTGGCGGCTTTGGCTCCGCAGCCGAGCGCCAGGATCCCAGCAGGTGTAACAGCCGCATCCCAAACCACGGGATTGCCGTGTGAGGGAGTTCCAGTACCCCTCCAAGCAAGAGAGGTTTACCACACGACATGGAAGGTGCCTTTACTTTCCTCCTCACTAGAAATCTTTCCATGAAGCCCAAGGCTCAGAAAACCTTGAGTGAGCCTGCAGAGCCAGTGGGTGGGTTTGTTGGCTAATTTCATCTTGTGGCTTGTCTTTTTAATTTTTATCGACAGCTCTGGCAGCTGGCAATACCCGGATTAACCCTCCCAGGCAGTGTAGGTAGCAGGTTTTTTTTTTCCTAAGGAGCTCAACAATTTTTTTTCTTGGTCAGTTTTAGAGCTTAGTCCAGCTGTTCTGGGGGTGAGAATATTGCCCTTGTCCATCGCTGGAGTGAGGGGGCTGGTGGGCCCACTGAGCAGCCTCATCCATGCACACGTGGGGGGGGGGGTCAGAACCAAGACGATCACAGCCTCCCAGTTCTGGGGCTCTCCGGACCCCAGAAGACATAGTTCATGTTTCTGTGTACGTCTTACAAACAGAGCGATGAAGCTTCAACCATCCCTCTTTAGGGATCCCTGTGTTGTTAGAGCTACTGCAATAAATTGTGAGGAAAATAATATAAAAATTGGCATAAATACCTCAGGAGACTCTTTGCATCCCCAAAGTAGGGTGTTTTCAGAAACCAAAATATCATTTTTCTAGGGAAAAAAACTGCTGTGTTGGTAAAGGAGAGAGGGGTGAGGGTTCCTGAAATGAAAGTGGCCTGCGTGTTTCTGTGGCTCATCCCCCAGCTCCCTGGTAAAGCTCCGGTTGGTTTCACCCAGCAGTTGCTGCTTTTCTGTTCTCCTTCTCCTCTTCCTCCTCATCCTCCTCCACTCCCCCCTCCCCCCACCTACTCTTCCTTCTTCTTTTTTACTCCTCCAGTAAAACTCTTAAGGTGATACTTTCTTGAGCCAGGAATGGGGTTTGGCAGGGGACCTTTTTTTAGCTTAATAAATCCACTCAATATATACATAGCATTTTTTCCTGCCTGTATAATGGATACTTGCAAATATGTGGTCATTGTCAACAACAATGATCTCTACATTTATTCACTTGTATTTTAAAAAGAAGGAAGAGAGAAAGCTTGGACTGTCTTCAGTTCTTTCAACGTTGATTGTGGTATGAACTATCATGGCTGGTTTACAGACCATTCTCAAACATCTCCATGTACAAAGCGCATAGGAATACTGCCTCCGAATTAAATTACAAGGCAGCACCCCCAAGTTTTGGCTACAGAACTGATGAGGGAGGGAGGATGGCAGGCTGAAGGAAGCTTCCATCTTCATCTCTCTCTCTCTCCCCTCTGGATTCTCTTCTTTTTACCCACCACCATCATTACCCCCCTCTGGTGTTCTGTGTCCCCATTTATTTAGAAACTCCCTCACTGAGACATCGGAGATATACTGGAACTCTCAAAAGGCCTTTTCCAACACTCAAGGAGGACAAAAGGGAAAGAAGCGTAGGTAAAAAGAGGCACAAACCCCATGATCCTACTTTCCTGCCCTGGATTCTGCCCTGTCTGTCCCTGCTCCCTCCGCAGAGAGACCATCACATCCCACCCCATTACCTAGGCCGATGTCTTGACCGTTGGTGATCAAACCCAAGAGAGCTAGACTCCAGTCCGCCACCCAGCTAGAGATCCTATCTGTGTTCTGGGCCTGTCAGATCGCTCTTCTCTGGGTGACTAACATCTAGAATGTCCTTATCATTGAAGGGAGACCCCACCCTACACATGTACGGCTCTGTTGTCACTACAGATCCTGATATATGTCAATACCTTATCATAAGCATATTAAAGCCTTTTCATGAATCATATCATAAGCATATTAAAAATAAACCAAAATTGCCCACACATTTATGAGAACAGCAAGGTTGCCTGTGGTTGTTTGGGAGTGGGGGTAAAGGGTTACTCCCATTCCTTTAGCCTGGTCACCTCCCATTCCTCTGAAGTCTGTATCACAGTCCAAGAAGTGACACCTCCTTCCCATGAAATCTGACCTGAGCAGGTGGAAGCTCTTCGTTGTTATCTGACACACGTACTGAGGCAGTGTTGCAAAGTGGTAAGCCCGTAGGTTCTGCAGTTAGATGGCCTAGGTACAAACCTAAATTTTACTACTTACTAAGTGTGTAATTTAGGGCAAGTAACTTAACCATTCTCAGTTTTCTCATCCACAAAATCGGGGAAATAAAACCTCATAAGTTTATTGAAAGTTTTAAATGACTAAATATACTCACAGCGCCTGGGACATAGGAAGCACTCAATAAGTGTTAGCCACTGTTGCTTCTATTAATCTTATTAATAACGTTTACTAGTGTTTGGTACCCATTAGGTCATCCTCTCATAAGCAGAGCTTCTACATTTGTGCTTAGACTATGTAAATCAAAGATCTCAACTGATATTCCAGCACAGGGCCAGCTGTTTTGGCAAACCTTAATGTGCAAATTAAGAAAATATTCAGCTGAGCCTACTAAATGCCTAATTTGAAAAGATTAATAATGTGCCAGCTCAGATTTAGCACAACAGTCCAAAGGAATGCTCTGGAACAAATAGAAGTAGAGTCTCACGAAGGACTTTATTTCTTCCGCAAAGTCTTTTGGAAACTGGTGTGTTTCAGAAGCCCAACTCAGCTAAACCTTTAAGTCAGGTTCCCAGAGCCACAAATTTTAGATGATTCCGATCAAAGAACTTAGGAAAAGGCAGCTCCTGGTACCTGAATGATCCAGAAGGGCTCTCTTGAAAGCCTAGAAGCATCAGTAATGGCCAGATCTCTAATGTACCTTGAGCATTTGGGCCAGGTCTAATTGTGCGTGTGTTTTTATAAGGAAAATATTGGCCAAGTATTTACCCTCTTTGGCCAGACTTTCTTAAGCAATAATTTTCCCTGTGGGAGTGGGGAGGTGGGGAGGTGGAAACAATGGAGAGGGACATTTTAGAAATATTTTCAAGAGGGATTGGCTGTCTTACCATCCAAATGAACGGAACCCTGCCGTAGCATTTATAATAATTTGCTTCCTTTTGGAAGTATCTGTCACTTAATCTGGACATGTTAGTTTAGAAATCAAATATTTGCTTTGCTAATAAGATACTGAAACAGTTGTTTGGAAAAAAATTAATGTTTCATTAGAAGACAGTGGCAGTTCTCAAAAGAGGTAGGCAAGTAGTAAGTGTGTGCCTTAGGTAATGCTGGCTTTTTACTTGGAAATGCAGGGCTCATGGGTTATCACCCAGTTAAGGTGACTGATTAAGACTGATTTGTGTGCGGCATTACTTTGCTTTTAGTCACAGCTTAAATTATTTAAATGACAGAATTCATGTAACAGCAGCTTTTCTGATGTGTGGATCTTTAAACGTTCATCATCATCCTTACACCAGCATAGCCCATTTCTTTGACCTGCCTTTTACCTGTTTTAATGTCATTTATAAACTTTGAGACCTTTGCCACTTTTAAGTAATAGAAATCATTACAACAAAATGGACAATTAAATAATTCTTTTCATCTGTGTTTTCCATTGATGCAGAGCAGTATAATATCAATTGAAAATAAGCTGTTTTAATTTTCCTTTGGCTAGTGTTGCCAGATTTAGCAAATAAAAATACAGATTGCCCAGTCCAATTTGAATTTCAAATAAACAGTGAATTCTAAACATGTCCCACACAATAGTTGGGACACACTTAAACTAAGTAATTCTTCATGGTTTATCTTGAATCCAAATTTAACTGGGCATCCCATATTTTATCTGGAAACCCTACATTTGGCCTTTCATCTGCGGTTCATCTATACAATGGGTTTGATATAGGACTCGCTTTACCTTGAACCCCACCTCACCTAACTTTAGTTGCCCTGCTCCATTTCAGTCTGTTCATGGGAAGACAGGGAGATTTCAGAGCAGCTGTCTCTAGGATAGCAACTGCAAGGAATATGGTTCAGAAACAGCTCTCCAATGAAACATTTTTAATCTGCTTGCATTTCCTTTTTTTTTTTTTAAGATTTATTTATTTATTTTAGAAAGAGCATGCGTGCAAGCTGGAGTTGGGGGGGGAGGGGCAGAAGGAGAGGGAGAGAATCTTGAAGCAGACTCCCTGCTGAGTGTGGAGCCGGAGTCCGAGTCCGGGCTCAATCCCAGGACCCTGAGATCATGACCTGACCCAAAATCAAGTCAGACACTTAACCAACTGAGCCACCCAGGCACCCCTCTGATTGCATTTCCATTAACTGTGCATTGTTACGTGTTTCTGAACATCTGGGATTTCTGTAAGCTTCCTGAAGCTACATTACCTTAGCCTCTTGTGACTTTTCCTTTAAAAAAAAAAAACAGTATACGTATTTTAAATGGTAGCAATGTTCTTGCCTGGGAGCTGGAACTAGAAGCCTTCTAGAATCCAGCTGGCAGCTAATTAAAAAAGAAAGTTATAGAATAGGTTTGGATTTCAATGCTCTTTCCAGTGCCAGGATCTTAATACATCTCACAAATATTAATTATATAAGGTTTACATAATTCCTACAGGGTAGGTCTATTGGTACACTTGAAATCTGTAGGTATAAAGCCTGAAGCAGCATATTAGAATTTCAAGGCCAATTGGGGAAAAAAAAAAAACCTTAAGCAATTAGACTGTGGTAGAAATTTGCATTTTTATACCTATGGCAGAATCTGTGAAATCTGTGAATAGGTAACTGTTAAGTGGAAAAGAAATTGTGGCAAGTTACCGGTGTGATATTTGGAAAACACATCTTTTCGATTCGAAAGAAGGTGAGTGGTAGAATACAACTTTGATGATAATATCTTCCACTTACAGTCCAAATTCTGACACCTGATTTTGTTTTCTATCAGGGAGGAGATAAGGACAAAGGAACTTGAGTTCAACTTGAGTTGAACATGAAAAGAATTGGAGGAGAGAAAATTTTGTTTGATTTTGTGTATGTGTTTTTGGCCGTGATTGAATGGGGTGATTAAAACATATTACCTTTTAAATGATGATTATTCTTACCAGTTTTGTGTTGTCCAGAAGTATAACCTCATTACTGACAGTTTGTTCACCTACTATCACATTCTGTGATGGATTACTATGGGTGCTTCTGCTTCTTACGAAATCTTTTTAGTTTCTGTTAGAAAAGTTTTTGTGATCCTACAGATGGACAGCAGACAGATACCATTCTACTTGGTGTTGAACATTTATTTGATTGCTATACACTCCATGGCATGTGATTCTTGCTTTGTACTGTAATTTGGATTCTTTAGGAAGAACAGTAACAATTATCATAAGGATAAAAGGATGCTCTCTTTCTTCACTGTACAAAAGCTACAATGCCTTGTCTATATGTGTTTAGGGAAATATTTAAGATGCCATCGTTCTACTGAGTTCCTGTAGTGTGTCAAATTATGTCAAATTACGAGAGGATTTCAGTATGTCTCAGAATTTCGATACAGGGGAGTCTTGATGCCAGTTTGTTCATCAGAGGGTCCTAAAGAAATCTGGTGGACTGAACATCTCTTTGTTGGCCTGGGAAAAGAGGCAAGTTATTGGTGGATCACACACCCTGCCAGGGGAGGAATTCTTGCTCTCGGTGGATCTGCTGCATGAGAGGCAACATCAAGATGAATATGGGGGTGCCTGGGTGGCTCAGTCGTTAAGCGTCTGCCTTTGGCTCGGGTCATGATCCCAGGGTCCTGGGATCGAGTCCCACATTGGGCTTCCTGCTCAGTGGGAAACCTGCTTCTCCCTCTCCCACTCCCCCTGCTTGTGTTCTTGCCCTCGCTATCTCTCTCTCTCTGTCAAATAAATAAAATCTTTTTTAAAAAAAAAGATGAATATGGCCATCACCCAACCAATGAGGAACCCTGGATCTTGTGTCTTTAAAAATTACAATTTGATAGGGACAGCATTCAAGAGGACAGAGCCCTGGAATTCTCCTTTTCCAAGAGCTGTTTAGACAGGTCTTAGCAAGAGAAAGAATGATCAGTTTTCAAGGTTATAAGATTATTCATCATTTATATTCTAGAAAATGTTGGTGGGGAATTAAGTGTGATATCAAATTACATGTGGAAACTGGGTAAGAAATGGACAGTATGAAGGAGTCATGGCTGTTGCAGAAATTCTGCATAGGATACATGGGAAAGCCCGGGGGTGGTCTGTTACGTGAGACGGAGAGAATATCAGATGGCTGAATGTGGTGGCGGTGGAAGGATAATAGGGGGTAATAATTAAAATTATTGGGGGCTACTGAAGACCAAACCAGCCCCTTGCTACTGCTGCTGGGAATGGAAGATGCATCAAGTTTCATTTTGGGTGGACGGGTGGGGGTTGGGATAAGTGATTCCTCCTCAAATTTATATGAATATAAAGCCTACTTTAGTACACCTTTTTAGGTTTGTAAAAGGTTGCAAATTGAGCCTTTCTGATGAAACAATGTGGTGGCCCTTAGTGGTAGGTAAGTAAGGTATCCTCAGCATTGTAAAAGGGGACAAAGAATGAGAAAATGCTTCGAGATGTCAAAAGGAATTTGCTGCTTAGTTTGGATCCATTAAGGAGGGCTGAGTGGCCTGGGGGTGCTCACTTCAAGGCAGCCATCCTAGACCTCCTTTCAAAGAGTCCTATTTTGAGCAGACTCCCCTTTACATGCTTATAGGATGAGGCGCACAGCCCTGATATTTATCAGGTGAGGATGAGATTTTTTTTGAGGTTTTATTTATTTATTTGAGAGAGAGAGTGAGAGAGAGCATGAGAGAAGGGAGGGTCAGAGGAAGAAGCAGACTCCCCACTGAGCAGGGAGCCCGATGTGGGACTCGATCCTGGGACTCAAGGATCATGACCTGAGCCGAAGGCAGACGCTTAATCAACTGAGCCACCCAGGTGCCTGAGGTTGAGATTTGTGAGAAGCAACAAGGCTGGAACGGGCTTTGGCTAAGTCAAGCTGGCATGGAATGCCAACTCCAAGATCTCAATTTTCTATCTTGCTGGGTTATGATATATACATTGATTACCATGTGAGTAAGCATTCAACAAATGTTTGTTAAGCAAGTACGCCAACAAATAGAAGGTTTAATTTATTTTACTTTATTTGCTTGCCTGCATCCCACTACTAGATTGTAAGGTGTGGGAAGAGCAGGAATTTTAGCTGCTTTGTCCCCACTGTGTCCCCAGCATGTAGAACAGAGCAAAACACATAATGAGTACTTAGCAAATATCTGTTAAATTAATTTTTTTTAATTTTTATTTATTCATGAGAGACACACAGAGAGAGGGAGAGAGAGAGAGAGGCAGAGGGAGAAGCAGGCTCCCAAGGAGCAGGGAGCCCAATGTGGGACTTGATCCCAGGACCCTGGGATCATGACCTGAGCTGAAGGCAGACGCTTAACCATCTGAGCCACCCAGGCGCCCTGTTAAATTAATTTTTAATTGAGAACCTACATGTACTAAACATTGTCCAAGACTCTGGAGAAACAACAGTGAACAAATTAGACAGAACTCTACCCTCAGAGAATTTTCATTCTTTGAGGATGATGAATTTTGACTTGGTCAGAAGAAATCAATGGTTGACTATCTAATAGTCATCTTAAACTCAGCATGTCCAAGTCTGAACTCCTGGACTTCCCTCCCCCAGGAGGCTCCAGATGAAGCCTTCCCCATCTCAATTAATGTCAATTCAACTTTCTAGTTGCTCAGGCTGAAAATCATGAGTCCTCTCTGAGTCCCTCACTTCCAACACCCCTCATCCGATCCTTCCAGATCTCTTTGCCCTACCTTTAAAATAGATACTGATTCAAACACTATTTGCCACTTCCACTGCTCTCGCTCTGGGTGAACCACTGTCTCTTTCTCCTGGAATACTGCGGTGGCCTTCTCTCAGGTCTACCAACTTTGACCCTTTCCCTCCTAAAATCTGTTCTCCACATGGCAACAATTGATCCAATGGAAATGTAGCAGATGATGTCATTGCTCAATTCGTGGCTTTGCAATGGCTTCCCATTGCACTCAGAGCAAAATCCCAAGTTCTTCAAGTGACCATTAAGACCTACGTGAGCTGCTGCCCCGTTCATTCTTGGACCTGGGCTTCTTCCTCTTCTTTGCTCACCCTATACCAGCCACACTGCCTTCCTTATAGCATGCAGCAGCTGGTTCCTCTGTCTACGACATACTTTTTCAGATGGCTAATTCCCTCACCTCCAAAAAACCTTTGCTCAAATGTCACCTTCTCAATGACCAGCATTTTAAAATTGCAGCCTGTTCCACCGAACAACATCACATTCCCAGTGCCCCTTAACTGCCTTTTGCCTCTACTTTTTCTTTAATGTCTATCTCCCTCCATCCCTTACCCATCCCTGCCCCCCTGGGATTTTGTCTCTTATTTTCTGTGGTAGCTCCAGTGCTAAATACTACATGGCACTTAGGGTGTACTCAAAATATATTTGTTGAACCGAATGAGTAAAATACATTTTTGAGGGGTGCTGGGTGGCTTGGTCGGTTAAGCGTCCGCCTTCAGCTCAGGTCCTGATCCCGGAGTCCTGGGATCCAGCCCCGCATCGGGCTCCCTGCTCAGCAGGAGGCCTGCTTCTCCCTCCCCCTCTGCCCCTCTCCCCGCTCATGCTCTCTCTCTTGCTCTCTCTCTCAAATAAATAAATAAAATCTTTTAAAAAACACATTTTTGAGGGTTGGTAAAATGAAGACTTAGTTCAAATTTTGCCTTAAATCACCCAAAAATGAGACATTGGCAAACTTGCTTACTATCAGGTGCTTATGTCTAGTGTTTCCAAATAGCTTTTTAAAAAAATGTGAGTCAGCCTTTAGTTTTCATTGAGGGTTACAAAAGCTAAATTTTAAAATCAGCTCTTTTTTGAGCTATGCACTTACAAAACATTTCTTTTAAAAATGTAAGCCTTTCCCCACCTCCATGGATATCACTTTGAAATAGCTGAAACGTTAAAAAAAGAAAAAAAGAAAAAAAAAGACATAGCTGAAACGTTTTAAGTTCTCTGGCCAATTAAGAAAATGTCACCTCTGAGCTCAGCTAGAAAAGATAAAGATACCTCCACTATTTGAACATTGAGAATTTTCTGAATAACTAAAAATAACCTGATGATAAAAAGTGATTTGAGTCTAAAGGAAGCATGACGGGCAGTTTTCCAGTGATGTTTGAGAAAGTTAAGTAAATTCTAATGCTGAGTATTGAGAGCGTAAGTTAGTCACCAATAAACTGAAGAACAGAATGGGAGTATTCTTGGCCTTAAAGACTCTGCATTGTGCGTCCACTGGTGATTCTGAATTGTGCTGTAGTCCAAGCAATAGTTCGAAGTGGTTGAATCCTGGCTAGAATCAGACCTGCATTCCTGTGAATGCTTCTTATCAACACTGCAGGGCGGACCCCCCGACAGGGCTGGTGTTACAATCACCCAGGCTGGCATAGCCCTCAGCTTCATCATCCAACAAATACTCATGTACTTTCTGGCTCAGATAGAAACATTTAAGTATTTAGCAGCTGCCAAAAAGAACACGAGTTTAGGAAATAACAACATACTTGCTTGAAGCCTCAGGGACAATGGTAAAATTGAAGACTGTACTTGCAGAGCAACCTATAAACAAACCAAAGAACAGAAAAGATGACACTTTATATTAAAAACATCTGCCTTGCTTGTTCAGTGAGGTCCACTTGCCCATTTTTGAGGGGGGCGGGTGCTCAGGCAGCTTGAAGGAGAGCAGCATGGGCTGTAAGCTGGGGAATGGCCAAGGGCAATAAGCCTGTCCTGGTGCTGGGGGCCACTGCGTCAGGTGGTATGAGCGTGACACCGGAGGACAGGGGGCCGTTCCCCCACCTCTCCTCTGTGGGAGGGACTGTGTTCCCGAAGGAAATGGAAAGCAGGGCCTGTGGTAATTCTAGGTTTCATTTTTGAGGAACTGTCAGACGGTTTTCCAAAGTTGCTGCACCACTTTATATTTGTGTATCCTATCTCAATAAAGTGACTCAAGTACATTTTTTAAGAAAAGAAAGGAAAAGCCACATGCATTGACAAGAGAAGCTTCCCCAGATCTCAAAGGCAAGGGTCACTACTGAAGGAGGGGAAATTATTACATCACTGAGAACTATTTGAGTATGGAGGGTTATCATAAAGGGGGAGAAATTTACAGCTAAATTTTTGTTAAAAAAATTAAATATCAGTAAGTGACAGTCATGTTTTATTTTATAACAGTTTTTTTTTTAAGATTTTATTTATTTATTTGACAGAGACACAGCAAGAGAGGGAACACAAGCAGGGGGAGTAGGAGAGGGAAATCAGGCTTTCTGCTGAGCAGAGAGCCCGATGTGGGACTTGATCCCACAACTCTGGGATCATGACCTGAGCTGAAGTCAGACACTTACGACTGAGCCACCCAGGTGCCCTTATAACAGTTTTTAAAAGCTGCCCTCAAGCACTGGTTTTTTTTTTTTTTTCTTATGGAAACTATAAACAGGCACAGAAATTGACAAGAATGTATCTATCACCCACCCAGAACTGATTCAGAGTCTGTTTGTTTTGGTAAAGAACTTTTTAAAATTTTAATACATTGGAAATCACGTAAATGTCTAACTATAAAGTGCTAGTCCGATAAACTAGCATACGTTCAATGTTCATTCAACTGGGCAACACCAAGCAACTGCTTAGAAGTAGGAGGTGGTTGGTTTGTTTATGTATGAACACATTAAGTGGTTACAGTATATTGAACTAGTAAGTGTAACTTTATATTTCACAATTATATCAGAAAAGTAAGCTACAGAATAAATGTACATTGTGATGAAATATTTAAAACACTTTTATGTGTGTGCCTGTAGAGAAAATCGTTTAGAAGAATACGGTGGTTATTTCTGGCAAGTGAGCTTTGGGTTACTTTCACTTTTTATGCCCTTTTCTTTTGTCTGAAATTGTTAAAATAGTTTGTATTGCCTTCACAATTAAAAAAGTAAAGATAGGGGCGGAGCAAGATGGTGGAGGAGTAGGAGACCTGGATTTCGTCTCCTCTCAGGAATTCAGCTGGATAGGGATCAAACCATTCTGAACACCTACAAACTCAACAGGAGATCGAAGAAAAGAATAGCAACAACTCTCTGAACAGAAAAGCGACCACTTTCTGGAAGGTAGGACGTGCGGAGAAGTGAATCTGAGGCGATATTCGGGAGGATAGACGGCGGGGGAGGGGCCTCCATCGGCCGCTTCTGGCAAGTGATAGAGCCACGGAGCACAAAATCGGAACTTTTAGAAGTCTGCTCCGCTGAGGGACGTCACTCTGGTGGCGAAGTGGGGGGTGGAACCCTCGCGGGACAGTGTGGTCTCAGGACCCTCGGGGTCACAGAAAGACCGGGGGTGCCTGAGTGCGGCAGAGCTCCCAGGTATCGGAGCAGGGAAGCCGGCTGCAGAGACGGAGCCCAGGCGCGGGCTCTCAGCTCGGGGTTGCTATAAACCGTGATCCGCGGCACAGTCGGGCCACTGCTCCTCCAGCAGGGACCCAACAAGTGGCAGATCCGGGGAGACTCACCTTCTTCCCCCGGGAGGAGAGGTGCGGGAGCTCACCGCGGGGATCTGCTGGGTTTGGAGACTCCACCCGGGGTCAGGTGCCAGATAGAAAGGCGCGGTCACAGGCCGGGTGAGCGCGGAGTGTGGCCGGAGACCGGGGAGACGGGAGTGACTGACTGCTTTTCTCTGGGGGCTCACTGAGGAGCGGGACCCCGAGTTCTCGGCTCCTCCGGGGCGGAGACTGGGAGGCCGCCATTTTTACTCTCCGCCTCCAAAGCTGTACGGAAAGCTTGCAGGGAACAAAAGCTCCGGAGAGCAAACCCGAGCAGATTACTTAGCCCGGACCCGGCAAGGGTGGGGCAATTTTGCCTCCGGCAAAGACATTTGGGAACCACGGCAACTGGCCCCTCCCCCAGAAGATCAGCGAGAACAGCCAGCCAAGACCAAGTTTACCGATCAATGAGAACGGCAGAACTCCAGCGCTAGGGGAATACTGCACATAGAATTCATGGCTTTTTTACCATGATTCTTTAGTCTTTCAAAGTTAATTATTTTTTTTAACTGTCTTTTTTTCTTTTTTCCTTTTTTCTTTTTTTTTGAATTTTTCTTTTTCCCTTTTTCAACCAACATCTTATCAATCCCTTTTTTAAAAAAAACATTTTTATTTTTCATTTTTAAAGTCATATTCTATCCCTTCATAGTAGTTACCCGTATTTTTGGCATATATATATAAGTTGTTCTCTCTTTAAAATCTTGAGATAGTTTCTTCTAACAGATCAAAATATACTCTAAATCTCTAGTGTATGGTTTTTTTCTACTCCCCTGCCTGATCACATTCTCTCCCTTTTTTCTTTCTTTTTTTTTTTTTAATCCTATTCTTTCTTTTTTCAAACAACTTATCAAATCCTTTTTAAAAATTTTTTATAATTTCCATCTTTACAGTCATATTCCATCCCTTCATCATATCAACCCTTATTTTTGTACATATATAAGTTTTTCTTTCTTTAAAATTTTGGGAGGGACTTTCTTTTAACAGACCAAAATACACCCAAAATCTAGTGTGTGGCACTAATCTATAATCCAGCCTGATCATATTTGATCACATTCTGTTTTTGTTTTGTTTTGTTTTGTCCTGCTTTTGTTTGTTTTTATCTTTATCTTTTTCTTTTTTCTTTTTTTCTTTCCTTTTCTTTTTTCTCTCTTTCCCTTTCTTTTCCCACTGCTTCAGGTCTTTTCTGATTTGTTTAGAGTATATTTTCTGGGGACGTTGTTACCCTGCTAGCATTTTGTTCTCTCATTAATCTATTCTCCTCTGCACAAAATGACAAGACGGAAAAAATCACCTCAACAAAAAGAACAAGAGGTAGTACCGACTGCCAGGGACCTACTCAATACGGACATTAGTACGATGTCAGATCTAGAGTTCAGAATCATCACTTTAAAGATACTAGCTGGGCTTGAAAAAAACATGGAAGTTATTAGAGAAACCCTTTCTGGAGAAGTAAAAGAACTAAAATCTAACCAAGTAGAAATCAAAAAGGCTATCAATGAGGTGCAATCAAATATGGGGGCGCTAACTGCTAGGATAAATGAGGCAGAGGAAAGAATCAGTGAGATAGAAGACCAAATGATGGAAAATAAAGAAGCTGAGAAAAAGAGAGAGAAACAACTACTGGATCACGAGGGCAGAATTCGAGAGATAAACGATACCATAAGACGAAACAACATTAGAATAATTGGGATCCCAGAAGAAGAAGAAAGAGAGAGAGGGGCAGAAGGTATAATGGAGCAAATTATAGCAGAGAACTTCCCTAATTTGGGGAAGGAAACAGGCATCAAAATCCAGGAAGCACAGAGAACCCCTCTCAAAATCAATAAAAATAGGTCAACACCCCGACATCTAATAGTAAAACTTACGAGTCTCAGAGACAAAGAGAAAATCCTGAAAGCAGCTCGGGAGAAGAGATATGTAACCTACAATGGTAGAAACATTAGATTGGCAACAGACTTATCCACAGAGACCTGGCAGGCCAGAAAGGACTGGCAGGACATATTCAGAGCACTAAATGAGAAAAATATGCAGCCAAGAATACTATATCCAGCTAGGCTGTCATTGAAAATTGAAGGAGAGATAAAAAGCTTCCAGGACAAACAAAAACTAAAGGAATTTGCAAACACGAAACCAGCCCTACAAGAAATATTGAAAGGGGTCCTCTAAGCAAAGAGAGAGCCTAAAAGTAACATAGACCAGAAAGGAACACAAACAATATACAGTAACAGTCACTTTACAGGCAATACAATGGCACTGAATTCCTATCTTTCAATAGTTACCCTGAATGTAAATGGGCTAAATGCCCCAATCAAAAGACACAGGCTATCAGATTGGATTAAAAAACAAGACCCATCGATATGCTGTCTGCAAGAGACTCATTTTAGACCCAAAGACACCCCCAGATTGAAAGTGAGGGGGTGGAAAACCATTTACCATGCTAATGGACACCAAAAGAAAGCTGGGGTGGCAATCCTTATATCAGACAAATTAGATTTTAAACCAAAGACTGTAATAAGAGATGAGGAAGGACACTATATCATACTTAAAGGGTCTATCCAACAAGAAGATCTAACAATTGTAAATATCTATGCCCCTAACATAGGAGCAGCCAATTATATAAGGCAATTAATAACAAAAGCAAAGAAACACATCAACAACAATACAATAATAGTGGGGGACTTTAACACCCCCCTCACTGAAATGGACAGATCGTCTAAGCAAAAGATCAACAAGGAAATAAAGACTTTAAATGACACACTGGACCAAATGGACTTCACAGACATATTCAGAACATTCCATCCCAAAGCAACGGAATACACATTCTTCTCTAGTGCCCATGGAACATTCTCCAGAATAGATCACATCCTAGGTCATAAATCAGGTCTCAACCGGTACCAGAAGATTGGGATCATCCCCTGCCTATTTTCAGACCACAATGCTTTGAAACTAGAACTCAATCACAAGAGGAAAGTTGGAAAGAACTCAAATACATGGAGGCTAAAGAGCATCCTACTGAAGAATGAATGGGTCAACCAGGAAATTAAAGAAGAATTAAAAAAATTCATGGAAACCAATGAAAATGAAAACACAACTATTCAAAATCTTTGGGATACAGCAAAGGCAGTCCTAAGAGGAAAGTATATAGCAATACAAGCCTTTCTCAAGAAACAAGAAAGGTCTCAAGTACACAACCTAACCCTGCACCTAAAGGAGCTGGAGAAAGAACAGCAAATAAAGCCTAAACCCAGCAGGAGAAGAGAAATAATAAAGATCAGAGCGGAAATCAATGAAATAGAAACCAAAAGAACAGTAGAACAGATCAACGAAACTAGGAGCTGGTTCTTTGAAAGAATTAACAAGATTGATAAGCCCCTGGCCAGACTTATCAAAAAGAAAAGAGAAATGACCCAAATCAACAAAATCATGAATGAAAGAGGAGAAATCACAACCAACACCAAAGAAATACAAACAATTATAAGAACATATTATGAGCAACTCTATGCCAGCAAATTAGATAACCTGGAAGTAATGGATGCATTCCTAGAGATGTATCAACTACCAAAACTGAACCAGGAAGAAATAGAACACCTAAACAGACCTATAACCACTAAGGAAATAGAAGCAGTCATCAAAAATCTCCCAAAACACAAAAGCCCAGGGCCAGATGGCTTCCCAGGGGAATTCTACCAAACATTTCAAGAAGAATTAATACCTATCCTTCTGAAACTGTTCCAAAAAATAGAAATGGAAGGAAAACTTCCAAACTCCTTTTATGAGGCCAGCATTACCTTGATCCCAAAACCAGACAAAGACCCCATCAAAAAGGAGAATTACAGACCAATATCCCTGATGAACATGGATGCAAAAATTCTCACCAAAATACTAGCCAATAGGATCCAACAGTACATTAAAAGGATTATTCACCACGACCAAGTGGGATTTATCCCTGGGCTGCAAGGTTGGTTCAACATCCGCAAATCAATCAACGTGATACAATACATTAACAAAAGAAAGAACAAGAATCATAGGATCCTCTCAATAGATGCAGAAAAAGCATTTGACAAAGTACAGCATCCTTTCTTGATCAAAACTCTTCAGAGTATAGGGATAGAGGGTACATACCTCAATATCATAAAAGCCATCTATGAAAAACCTACAGCGAATATCATTCTCAATGGGGAAAAACTGAGAGCTTTCCCCCTAAGGTCAGGAACGCGGCAGGGATGTCCACTATCACCACTGCTATTCAACATAGTATTGGAAGTCCTAGCCACAGCAATCAGACAACAAAAAGAAATCAAAGGCATCCAAATTGGCAAAGAAGAAGTCAAACTCTCACTCTTTGCAGATGATATGATACTTTATGTGGAAAATCCCAAAGACTCCACCCCAAAACTGCTAGAACTCATACAGGAATTCAGTAAAGTGGCAGGATATAAAATCAATGCACAGAAGTCAGTGGCATTCCTATACACCAACAACAAGTCAGAAGAAAGAGAAATTAAGGAGTCGATCCCATTTACAATTGCACCCAAAACCATAAGATACCTAGGAATAAATCTAACCAAAGAGGCAAAGGATCTGTACTCAGAAAACTATAAAATACTCATGAAAGAAATTGAGGAAGACACAAAGAAATGGAAAAACGTTCCATGCTCATGGATTGGAAGAACAAATATTGTGAAGATGTCAATGCTACCTAGAGCAATCTACACATTCAATGCAATCCCCATCAAAATACCATCCACTTTCTTCAAAGAAATGGAACAAATAATCCTCAAATTTGTATAGAACCAGAAAAGACCCCGCATAGCCAGAGGAATGTTGAAAAAGAAAAGCAAAGCTGGCGGCATCACAATTCCAGACTTCCAGCTCTACTACAAAGCTGTCATCATCAAGACAGTATGGTACTGGCACAAAAACAGACACATCGATCAATGGAACAGAATAGAGAGCCCAGAAATGGACCCTCAACTATATGGTCAACTAATCTTTGACAAAGCAGGAAAGAATGTCCAATGGAAAAAAGACAGTCTCTTCAACAAATGGTGTTGGGAAAATTGGACAGCCACATGCAGAAGAATGAAACTGGACCATTTCCTTACACCACACACAAAAATAGACTCCAAATGGTTGAAAGACCTCAATGTGAGACAGGAGTCCATCAAAATCCTAAAGGAGAACACAGGCAGCAACCTCTTCGACCTCAGCCGCAGCAACTTCTTCCTAGAAACATTGCCAAAGGCAAGGGAAGCAAGGGCAAAAATGAACTCTTGGGACTTCATCAAGATAAAAAGCTTTTGCAAAGCAAAGGAAACAGTCAACAAAACCAAAAGACAACTGACAGAATGGGAGAAGATATTTGCAAATGACATATCAGATAAAGGGCTAGTATCCAAAATCTATAAAGAACTCATCAAACTCAACACCAAAAGAACAAAGAATCCAATCAAGAAATGGGCAGAAGACATGAACAAACATTTTTCCAAAGAAGACATCCAAATGGCCAACAGACACATGAAAAAGTGTTCAATATCGCTCGGCATCAGGGAAATCCAAATCAAAACCTCAATGAGATACCACCTCACACCAGTCAGAATGGCTAAAATTAACAAGTCAGGAAATGACAGATGTTGGCGGGGATGCGGAGAAAGGGGAACCCTCCTACACTGTTGGTGGGAATGCAAGCTGGTGCAGCCACTCTGGAAAACAGTATGGAGGTTCCTCAAAAAGTTGAAAATAGAGCTACCATATGATCCAGCAATTGCACTCCTGGGTATTTACCCCAAAGATACAAAAGTAGGGACCCGAAAGGCTACGTGCACCCCGATGTTTATAGCAGCAATGTCCACAATAGCCAAACTGTGGAAAGAGCCAAGATGTCCATCAACAGATGAATGGATAAAGAAGTTGTGGTATATATATACAATGGAATATTATGCAGCCATCAAAAGGAATAAGATCTTGCCATTTGCAACGACGTGGATGGAACTGGAGGGTATTATGCTGAGCGAAATAAGTCAAACAGAGAAAGACATGTATCATATGACCTCACTGATATGAGGAATTCTTAATCTCAGGAAACAAACTGAGGGTTGCTGGAGTGGGGGGGGTGGGAGGGATGGGGTGACTGGACACTGGGGAGGGTATGTGTTCTGGTAAGCGCTGTGAATTGTGCAAGACTGTTGAATCTCAGATCTGTACCTCTGAAACAAATAATGCAATATATGTTAAGAAAGAAAAAAAGAAGAAGAAGAATGTAGCAGGAGGGGAAGAATGAAGGGGGGGAAATCGGAGGGGGAGAAGAACCATGAGAGACAATGGACTCTGAAAAACAAACTGAGGGTTCTAGAGGGGAGGGGGTTGGGAGGATGGGTTAGCCTGGTGATGGGTATTGAGGAGGGCACGTTCTGCATGGAGCACTGGTGTTATGCACAAACAATGAATCATGGAACAGTATATCTAAAACTAATGATGTAATGTATGGGGATTAACATAACAATAAAAAAATTTTAAAAAGAAAAAAAAAAAAAAGTAAAGATATTATCAAGATTTTAATCCCTCTTTATCAACAATGTAGCTGTTATAACTGCTGGATAGCTACTTCTGTCCTCAAAATCTTGAGTCATGAAATCCTTCTGATGGAGCCCTCAAAAAATACATCTTAGAAAAAGCAAATAACCTCAGAAAGGTTTACAGGATATCACTGATGTAATGGGCCAGGAAGGTTCTGGGAAGGAATTGACTTAAAGTAATATTATATTTTATAAAACCAGAGTGCTAAATAAATCATTGATCAGAACAACCGTCTTGGGTAGTATTTTAAGAAACTCTGACTTAACTGATCAGTATTTGAGATACTTTGTTTCAATACCTTGGTTGTCACTTATGGGAGCAATTTTCTAAGCTTTTCTATAATGAAATCTGTCATCCTACCTATCAAATAAGAAAAAATGGCCCTCAGAAGAATATACGAATTGTTTTCCTTTGGCAACATTAACTTTGTTATATCATCTTTTCAATAAAATAATCAATAAAATGTGGTTTAGGCAAATGCTGGAGCATCCATTACTAATAGTCCATGAGCAGATAGGCCGACCCCTTCATATTCTAAATAAAGCTAAATATGCTGTTGTGGGATGGAGATTCCACATTTGTAATTTTTAGTTGTAGTAGGTATCACACATTATATGATGCTCATTTCATTTGCAACTTCATCTAATCCTCCTAACAACTCCATGAGATAGACTGTACCAATCCCACGGTGTAGTTCAGGTCACCAAGTCTCAGAAGTTAGGTAATGAGATGTAGATCACACAGTTGATAAGTGACAGAGATAGGCTTTGAACCCAGGTCTGTCATCTTTTACTGACCTTAGGCCCTACTGTCTTGAATGGCCAAATCAGACTATGTAAATTTAGTCTCTAAAGTTTCTCTTGACTCTGATCCTCTTTCCCATCCCCACACCTAAGACTTGATCGAGACCCTTGTCATCTCTTCCTAGCCTGTCACAGTAACTCCTAAATGGTCACTGGCCACCCCTGCCCTTCTCACAGTCTCTTGCCACTCTTTTGGAAGTCATTCAGGCCAGGCGAAACTGCCTGCCCCCCTCCAAAGGAGCAGAAGCAGACCTAAATCTGCTTAAGAGTCTTCCAGGTGCTCAGACTGTGGCTGCTAAATCCCATTTCCACCGAAAAGAATGAAGGCTTCTGGGAGAAGTGGTTAATTCCAGGTGTGAGTTAGAAAATATAAAAGATGAGCCTGGAATATCTTGTCATACCAGATAGCAAGGATGCTGTCAAAGACAAACATGGGTCCTGTGAAAAGGACTCAGAACCCCTCGGTGAGGCCCCCACTGGCCAAAGATGGAGCAAACTGAGCATCAGTAAGGATAACTGCAATGGACTGAATTACATCGTTCAAACTCATGAGTTAATTATGATACCAAAAACAAAGCAATAACACAAAACTTCATTTGTCTCTACTGGAGGATGCTAACAAACCAACACATTATTTTGAAAAATAATAGATAAATAGGAAGATTTAAAATTCTTGATTGATTGATTGATCTTTTTTTGCCTTTATTTTATGAGGTGTATCACTGGGTGACCAAATATGAGATGATGGGATGACCATCTTTATACAGGTTTTCCAGCTAGTAAATGAAGATGGCCCGGTGGGAAATAGAAGAGCACCATACTACATCCCCTGATGGGTTAGTGGGTCTTGGCACTGACCATCCGTGGCTGCCAACATCGTGAGGTGTGACACAACCAGATACTATATCTCCTGATGGAAGGGTACACCATCCCCTGTGAAATAGCCTTGACACCTTGAAAGGAACCCAAATTTGATCAAGCCTCCACAACCAACTATCAAGTCAGAGGAAGTACAGAGGACCAAAGAAGGTGTTAAATAACACCACAGGAATGAAACCAGCAAAAGCCAGACCAAGAAAACGCTACACGACAAACAGACTGGTTTCTTCAACAAATAGATTGCAAGGAAAAAAAGAGCCATTAAAAGAAAGATGGGAAGGCAGGATTTATTGATGAAAGAGAGACATAGCAACCAATCACAATTGTGGGCCTTATTTGGATCAAACCAAAACTGTGGAAATAAATTATGACCTTTATGAGACGGTTGTGAATTTAATCATTGACTAGACATTTGATGATATTAATGTATTATCATTTTCAGTATGACAATGACGTAGGCTGTATATTTTCAATGACAGCCCTTATCTTTAAGAATTACACACTGTTATATTTATATAAGAAGTGCCACTGTGCCTGGGATTTGCTTCAAAATAATAAGGGAGTGAGATATAAGTGGTATTACAGAAAAAAAAAATGATCATGAGTTAATAATTCTTGAAACTGAGCAAAGGGTACATAAGCGTCCATTACGCTCTTCTCTCTCATTTTGTAGATGATTAAATTTTTCCATTATTCAAAGCTTTTAAAAAGAATCTTCCAGAAACCCCCATTTCTTCCAGAGACAAGTCCAAACTCCTTAGCAGGTGGCTTAAGATCTGAGTTAGAGGCAGAATGAAAGCAAGGTGGTGCAGGTAGTCACAGTGTGAGAGGCTAGAGAAGCAAAAAGATCATGCTTGTTTGGGAAGTCTTCCCCAGGATGGGAGCACCTGCCACATACCTTCAGGCCTTTGCCCCTGCCAGTTCCTCATTCTAGAATGCCATACTCCACTGTCTGCCAACCAAAATTCTCTATGGCCTGCAAGTTCAAATTTCCCCTCCATTTGTTTGCATATGTTACCCCTTTAGACTTCTGGCCTTTGGAGAGCAGGGATCTTAGTCTTAGTTTCGTATCCCTCCTGCCCGTGTATGAGTGTGTACACAGTAGGTGCTCAGTACTTACTGAATTGACCTGAGGAAGCTGAAGCTCAAACATGTAGACCGCAAGGTCTCACAGCTCATTCGTGGCTGAACTTAGATTACAAATCTCATGTATAAAGGAATAGGTGTCCCCTGACTTCAAAGACTCCAAAGCCCCTTCCACATTGTTTCCCAGCGCGCCAACACTTGAGAGTGATGCTGGAAGGCTCCATGATCTCTGAGAGAAGTAACACATTATCTTAGAGTAGCTGAAAGTGATTTATGGATTGGCAGGTAGAAGGGCGTAGAGCCTCGAGGGGGTGGCCTATCGGACAAAAACCTGCTGAGAGTGTGAAGTGGCCTGGGAGCTGGGACACCACATGGGTAAGGAGTTGCCCGGGGAGAGACACCACGAATGTACTGGACATCGAAGGCCCCGGGGGAAGCACAGAAAGGGTTCGCCTGCTTCACGGATCCCACAGCAGCTCGCGACGTTTGGAAAGGAATTATAATCGCTTTCCAAACAAGCCTGCTGTCTTTGGGCAGCCCCCCTTAGCTGCACATATTTATGAAATAAAATTTCACTCTAGACAAGGAAATCCAGTAAAGATTGTCCTTTAAAGGATGCATAGGTAGAGGAATTCAAAAGAAAGTGTGCCCTCCTGGGTAGGAGGGCGATCTGGTCCCTGTGTTCTCGGTTACCCAGCAGGGGATGCCAGCGAGCGTCCTGTCCCCAAACACCACTCCCCCATTATGCTGCAGACTGCTCGCTCCCTTGGACTGTGCCACACTGCCAAGCTTGGGATAAATATAGATTAGCTATTGTCTTAGTTTCCTAGGGCTGTCATAACAAATTACCACAAACTTGGATGGCTTAAAACAACAGAAATTTATCCTCTCGCTGTTCTGGAATCTGGAAGTCTGAAGTCAAGGTTTCAGCAGGGCCCTGTTCCCTCCAAAGCCTCCCTTGAGGGGAGGGCCCTTCCTTGCTTCTTCCAGTTCCTGGTAGCCCCAGGCATTCCTCGGCCTGTGGAAGCATTAACGTCAATCGCTGCCTCCATCTTCACAGGACCTTCTTCCCTCCGAGTCTGTCCGAGTCAAGATTCCCTTCCTACAAGGACACCAGCCATCCAGTCATACTGGATTAGGGCCCACCCTAATTCAGTATGGCCTCATCTTAATTTGATTATATCTGCCAAGACCAGATTTCCAACTAAGGTCACATTCACAGGTACCTGGGGGTTGGGGCTTCATTATATCTTTTTGCGAGGGCCCGATTCACCCCAAGCCAGCTGTATTATTCTCAGATCTAAGCCATGTTCATGAAAGACCCACCCCCACTGGTAAAAGAAGCAGTTAATAGTTTAATCAGTTATAAGTGACTTTTATTCAAGATAGCAGCTGCAATCACGTCAAGTATTTTTTGGTTTTACTTGTTTACTTTTTAATTTATTTATTGCTCTTGGTGATAGAAGGCTGGTTGAGACCGTTTAAATCAGGCATTTCTCAACCAGAGTGCTGTGGCATTTGGAGGGGACATAGGATGCAGAGACAGCGTCCCTGGTCCCTGAACACTAAGTAAGGGTATTACCCTACAGACATTGTGACAAGCAACATAGAAGAAAAATAGGGAAAAAAAGAAGGGAGGGAAGGAAATGCCTTCACATATTTCTAAACTTATCAGCCTCATTGAAAACCAATGGTGTAAATTAATGAGATTGTTAATGGCTCTCCTTAGAATACAGAATGGGTTGCGCTAAACAAAAGCAGTTCTGCTTATGTAGCCAGAATAACTTTGAGTCCTCTGGATGCTTCCGGAACGTTCTGATAACTGGCATGACTTGTAGCATGTGTGCTTTTGGGAGGCATGGGGCAAATTTGAGGGCATTGTTTCACTTCTTCTCTGCTGTGGTTAACACTGTATTGTTTTCAACCTTTTGCCTGAGGTAGAGTCAGGAAGAGAATAGTAAGAGCAAAAAGTTACACAGGATAAAAAATAGCCTCTGCTCTTTTTTGGTGTAGCTCATTGCCTATAGATATGATGCCTTTCCTCTATGTGCAGGGAAAGCATGATCCGCTCCCTTAAAAAAAAAAAAGCCCCTTTTCCCCTTTCTGTGTAATGTGTTATTGGATGTGGGACATGGGAGGTCACAGGAATCTTTCATGGGAAACTTCAGAAATCGTGACATTCTAGAACATTGGACTATTGTCTGCCAGTGTGAGGTGTGTGTGCATGTGTGTGTGTGTGTAACATATGTATATTTGTGGGTAGGATGTGTGTTTCCCTCCTTTCTTACCTGCATCCTTCCTTACCAAAGTAATTAGAAGAATTTTAAAAGGAGGAGACCAGGTCACACGAGGAAGAATTTTTTTTCAGGGAAAATTAATATTCAAGGGATTCATACATTTTCTATAATATCTGAAGTTCAACTCTTCCTCCCCATAAAAAGCTGAATATTCTATATATTTAATTAGCTATAATCATATACATCCACATCTTCTGATTAGTAACTAGGATATTAATTCTTCACTTTACTCTTTAATTTGGTAGAAGACGAGCAAGCCTAAATTTATTTTTATCTGTTTTATTCTTCAAGTAACTAGGATATTAATTACGTAGGACATGGACATTCATTTGGTTCTATAGCTACCTAGTCATTTGTTTTGGAATTATAGCTTTCCTTACAAGTCAGAGTGAAAATCAACATTTGAAATTCTTTTCCCTGGAAAAAACACAATTTCTCTTATAGAAGATTTAATTACTCAGTTTTGCTTACATAGGCAAGAGAAATATTCTAAGAAAAGTGAGAGGTGTGCTATCTAAAGTCGTTATTGATTTGGGTTATTCTCAAAGGAATAGAAAAAATTTAAGGCTATAAACAAAGCTCCTTGATGAGAACTGAGTTCATGCTGAGATAAAAAGTTACAAAGCAAGAGAACAGCCTCATTATATTTTTAAAATCCCGGGGAGAGCCATTGTTTTGCCAAAGCAATGTGGTAAAACAGCCTGGGACCCAACATCGGTGCCCAGGAGACGAGGAGTAAAGAGCTTTAGAAGCTTTGAATTTTTTTCTAAAACAATTAAGATTAAAGGAGTTAATCAGGAAATCTGAGGTTATATAAGGGTTGAGCAAGTCAACCAGCTCATATATCTGGTTTGGGGCACATGCTTGGGATGACCAAACTTTTCCATGGAAGATCGTTCTTTATGATAATTCTTCCAGAATGAAAGGAGTGACAAGAAACATTAAAGTCTGAAAAACGATCCCCACCACCGACATCTGAGAACATCCTGGCCTCTCCAGAGACATCTGACCGAGGAAAGCCGATGAGCCGGCTGGGGCTTGAACCCCCAAGGGCCTGACAGGAAGAGGAAGGAAAGTGGGTCAGGTGTGGCGAAACAGCTTGTCTCCCTTGCCAAGTCAAGCTGGCCACTGTGGAGGCTACCCATTCTATCGTGACTGGCCCGGCCACCCCACCACCTCCTCTCCAACCTCGGCCTGGCAGCTGCTTGAGACAGGGCACTCGAGGCAGGAACTCGGAGCAGATCCGGAATGGAACCTCCAAAGCTCTAAGGCTCAATCCCCACAACAAATGCTTCTCAGAATTGGTGGGAAGAGATCATTCACTATTTTTGCAGGAGCTACTCCAGGAAAATTAAAAGCCTTCTGAGATGGGGCGTGAAGACACAGGAGTTCTAGGGAAAAGGCCCAGTTTCTCTTTGACTTCATTGTGGTTGGGTTTCTAGAAAGGCCCAGAAAACTTGAACTAGAGACACAGTCCCCACTGACATGTGCCAGGTAGGACTTCACCAGGTCAGTGCTAGCCAGAGTGACCTCATTTCTCTTCTTTCTTCAGCTGTGCCTAGTCTGGTCAGACTATCAACGGTAGCGGCTTGGATTTGAAAGGGCACCTATGTTCTTTGCTTACTGCAAAGGTTTTTTTTTTTTCCTTCCAATTTTTTAAAATCCTGGTATAGTTAACACACAGTGATATATTAGTTTCAGGTGTACAATATAGTGATTCAACAATTCTACACATTACTCAGGGCTCATCACTATAAGTGTACTCTTCATTCCCTTCACCTATTTCCCCCATCCCCCCACCCACCTCCTTTCTGGTGACCATCTGTTCTCTATAGTTAAGAGTCTATTTCTTGGTTTGTCTCTTTCTGTTTGTTTTGTTTCTTAAATTGCACATTTGAGTGAAACCATATGGTATTTGTCTTTCTCTGACTGGCTTCTTTCACTTAACGTTATACCCTCTAGATCATCCATGTGGCTGCAAATGTCAGGATTTCATTCTTTTTATGGCCGAGTAATATTCCATTGTATTCATACACCACACCTTCTTTGTCCATTCATCTGTCGATGGACACTTGGGCTGCTTCCATAATTTGGCTGTGGTAAATACTGCCGCAATAAACTGCTGCATATAACTTTTTGAATTAGTGTTTTCATTTTCTTCGGGTAAATAACCCATACGGTATACTTTGGGTATAACCGACTGGATCATATGGTAGTTCTATTTGTAACTTTTTGAAGTTTTCGTAAGTTTTTGAAAATCATGTTTTCCACAGTGGCTGCACCAGTTTGCATTCCCATCAACAGTGCACGAGGGTTCCTTTTTCTCCACATCCTCGCCAACACTTGTTTCTTATGTTTTTGATTTTAGCCATTCTGACAGATGTGATATCTCATTGTGGTTTTGATTTGCATTTCCCTGAGGATGAGTGATGTTGAGCATCTTTTCATGTGTCTGTTGCCCATGTGTATATCTTCTTGTGAGAAATGTCTGTTCATGTCTTCTGCCCATTTTTAATTAAAAACTACTTTTTGGTGTTAAGTTGTATATGTTCTCTCTATATTTTGGATACTAACCCTTTATCAGATATGTCATTTGCAAATACCTTCTCCCTTTCAGTAGGTTGTCTTTTACACACTATAAGGTTTTTTGTGTTTTGTTTGTTTTTTTTAAGAGATGGTGCCTGCTGGCTTTATTTATTTATTTTTTTAATATTTTATTTATTTGACAGAGAGAGACACAGCGAGAGAGGGAACACAAGCAGGGGGAGTGGTAGAGGGAGAAGCAGGCTTCCCGCGGAGCAGGGAGCCGGATGCGGGGCTCGATCCCAGGACTCTGGGATCATGACCTGAGCTGAAGGCAGACGCTTAACGACTGAGCCACCCAGGCGCCCCCACACTATAAGGTTTTTAACAACCCAAATTTGACCTGTGTTTGACTCATAATGCCTGACCAAAAAAAAAAAAAAAAAAGCTGCTGTTTTGAAACTACACAGTGAGCAATGTGTAGATCAGACTTTGCTGTAAACTCAGTGTTCTAAACCAGCTCATTTGCTTTTCACTTGTGACGTGTATGGTATATTCTAGCATCGCATTCAGAAAACAACCAACCCCACTGCACCACAAGAGAGAAATTTTATTGGTTGTGATGACAGTGAACGAGCAACAGGCACCAAATCCCCATCTGCAAGGGAAGTATTAGCTCTCATCACCTGGACTCCTTAATGTGAAAATTATATTGTTCACACATTTTCTTGGTTTTATTTTTATAAGAATATGCTTTTTTAGCATCAGACTTAAGCAACACTTGATTTTTCTTTTTGGTGAGGAGTCAGGCAAAACATGGGCAATTAGCTAGGTGCTATGTAAATTCAGGAAGCCTGATTAATAGTTAGATCAAAATTCATCTAAGAATTTAGGTTTAAACGCTGGTGGATAAAGTATCCTTCTAAAAGCTTTAGCAGTTTGGCTTTAAATGGGACATTGGATTAATTCAATCTATCCTTCCTTACGACACAGCATTCTTTCAAGGTATAAATTCAATTTATGGTATGGAAAATGGATGAGATATGCATAAGCTTGTCTTGATTTAACAGGGATGACAAATTAAATATTTGGGTAAATAAAATATTCCAAATAACTGAGCTTTGTCTATATAATCTGGGTTGTCAGTTTTTAAAAATGGAAGAACAACGTTTTTAAAACTATATTTAACATCTGTGGCCAGGCCCCTGATAAGCTCCATGCGTCCATGTGTCATCTGTTAAATAAAATTCTTAAATGAGATGACCTTTGAGATCTGCTCTTTATGATCTGCAACAGACTCTTAACCTGAGGTCCACCAAAGCCTAGATGATCTATAAATGAGCACCAGGAAGTCCACGAAACACCTAAAGTTGTACCCAACATTGCATGCTTGTATTTTTGTCTTTTTCCCTTGGGAGAAGATCCATAGACTGCATCCACTACTTGAACTCTGGGTCCCTAATAAGGTTAAGAACATCTGACATTCATCCTGCGATTCATTTTACACTTAAATGATTTACTCTTTCTTTGAAGATCCTTAGGACTCCTCAGGATGGTCTGGTGCTAGAGGATGGCATAAGCCTAACAGTAGTGCTGCCTCAAGTTTACGTGAGCTGTGGCTTCCAATGTCCAGATTGCTCTTGTATGCATCCATGTCACCCTCTGATCACCCAGAAAGGCAGAGATTGTCCTTTCTAGTTACAGATAAGGAAATCATGGTGGGTCAGGGAAGAATGGTTCAGAGACATGTCACGGAAGTGGTGGGTCACTGAGAGCCCTGGGAGTAAGTCATGGGTATTCTGATTTCCTGGCTTTGTACTCTTTCCATTGCAGTTTGTTTTGTAGAATGCCATAAAAGCCATGCTTTAATGCACAGCTTAGTATTTTGGAAACCACTAATTTAGTTAAAGTCTTTAAACTCTAAGCTTCCCAGATACCTGATCCAAAATTAATCAGACTAGTGGCAAGTATGAATTTCAATTTAAAAATGGAAAATACGACTCTAAGCATATAGGTCTTCAGGCTCTTGCTCCTTAACTTCTGATAAACACATTCGAATAGTCCCTATGGTTTCCGCAGAGCTTTCTGGGGCAAAATGACACTCAAACCTCACAAGCTCTCAGTTGGCTCATACCCCCATTATGCAGATGAGAAAAATCGAGACTCAAAGAAGTGAGGCAACGTGTCCAAAGTCCCAGTAAAAGGCACAGAGCCGGAACTCAGTGCCGATCTCGCGACTCCAACTTCGCACCTTCTCATTGTACTACAGCTGTTTTTACAGTGCTCTGAGGACATCAAGCGTAGGGGAGGGGTGCACAGGCTGGGAACTGCGTTGTCACGTGACAACATATGTGCAAATGTGAGACCACATTTGCAGAGACCCATGCATTGGAGAGGAAGCTGTCTGCAGAAGAAATTCCATGAGGGGATCAACAGTGCACTCCCTGGAGTCTAGATTTGAAGAATTTTTCTAAAAGTGCAGAATCTTCAGCATACCAAGTGAAGAACAAAGATATCTCCAGCCAGCGAGAAAACTACTGAGACTGAAACCCTCCCCAGTCCTAAATGCAGCCTACAACTTTTTACAAAAATATTTTGTTTTTCTTTCCAGAAGAATACATAGCCTACTTCAAAGCAGGGGGACTACAAGAGAGATTTAGGACAAGAAAGGCTGTTGTTGCTCCCTATGTCTTACTGGCTTTTTGCAAATTCCAGAGAAGCCGAAACCCAGTGATTATTCTATTATCTTTTGCCAACGTTACACCTTCTTCCTAAGTAGTTTTATGACAGTAAGTGGCTGGTAGAGACATTTTTATGAGCAGGGTGTGCTGAAGGTACATTAAAATGCACTGGGAGATGCATGACTTATGTATTTTGATTTTGATTTCTAAAAGACCTTAAACTGGGCATAGATATATCAAATAATGGGGAGAACGTTTGCCAGAACCCCTCAAGTTCAGCTAGTGGTAGAGGAGCACCTCAGTCAAGTTCTCATTCCAGGTCTGCAAAGAACTTGGGGTTTGGGGTTTGCCCGTGACCCTGCTTTTGAACTCCTGTTCAGCCATGTAGCAGACAAGGGAAGGGGGAACTTACATTAAATCTAATAAGGTGCCAGATACCGTGTTAGGCACTTTATGGACATTTTCTTGCCCAGCTCTATGGCAGCCCTGGAAGGTTGGTACTACTGGTCTCTATTTCCAAATGAGAAAACAGAGACTCAAGAAGATCCAACAATTTGTTCAAAACCAAAGAGCTAGTGGCACTCAAATTTGAACCCAGCTCTCTCTGCCATGAAGCCCTGGCTCTTTTTAAATTATTTTAATTATTCTTATAATTAATAATTATAATTATTTTAATTATTTATTTAATTAATTATACAGCCCAGCGCCTGTATTCTGGGCTTCAGTATCTCCATCTGTAAAATGTGATCATTCGATATACCTTTCAGCATTGTTGGATCACAAGAGATTAATTCACCCAAAACAATGCCGCTACACAGGAGGTCTTCAATAAATAACATTTCTCTTCCTACTCGTTGTTCTGTCGATAGCTCTGATTTTGTTTTTGTTTGTCCGGTTAATTGATTAGGGGTTTTGTTTTGTTTTGAAGATTTGGACCTAACTCAGCTCTTTTTAAAATGCAGAAGCAAAAAGGGAACTCTAAATGCAGGTGCCTATATGACTTTAGAGGAAGGGAGGGCAGGCAGGGATAACTTTTTGTTCTCCTGCTTTCTGTCCCGCGGCGGGGGGGTGGGGGGGGTGGCGGGGAGCCGCAGGGCAGGGAGTGGGGTAGGGCTGTTCTGTTCCTGCCGAGAATGTGTGGGGTTACCAGGTCTCTTTGTAACTGTGCACCAAGGCCCTTGTGAATAACTTTAACATCCTTCATAAAGCAGGTGCGGTCCTGTTGCTTTGGGGAGGGGTTGAAGCAAGACAGCAGCCCGGCTGCACCCTGCCAGGCGTGCGGTGTGTCTGAGCAGATGTAGGCAGTTAGTCCAGAACACTGCCCAGGCCTGGTGCCTGGTGGACATGTGGATAGGACCTCACCAGCTTTGGTAGGAATGGCAGCATCTCCTTGTCTAAAAATGACAGCCTGCTTGCAGAGAGATTTGTCTCCAAAATAATGATCATTTATATATGTGGATATGTATTTAACTTTGCTCCCTGCCTGAAGGTCCCAGAACCCTCTGCTTGCATCTAAATGAATGCATCTAAACTGCAAGTTCCAGGGAAAATGGAAAGCATCTAGATCAGCTGGAGTAGTTGGAAAAGGTGGTGACTCTTCTCATCTTAGAAAGATATTTAGTATTTTTGTCCAGAAAACATTGACTCAGCACCTTTTTTGAACTGAGGATATACAAAAATGATTGGGGCACAGACTTAATCTTGAATGCACTGACAGTCTGGTAGGAGACCAGACTTGCAAACAGATGTCCTAACAGAACCTCGTGGGCTCTGTGTTTGAGGCATGAATGGAGTATAGTGGAAACCCAAAGCAGACAGGGCAACTATTTTGCCTGATGGACAAGTGATATCTGAGTTAGTTTTTAAAGCATAAATAAGAAGTTGCCAAGCAAAGGAGAAAAGGAGAGGAAGGGGATCCTACACACAGCATGTGCAAAGGCCCAGTGTCCATCCCAGGAGAGACTGTGAGGAGTCCAAGAGGCTTGGTCGTAAGACAGTGAGAGGAGAGAGCAAGCTTTGGGCCAGGGTAAAAACATCGGAGGTTCTAGATTATGACAGTCAGTGGGCTCAAGTCCTGCCCCTGCCACTTCTAGGATGTGGCTCTGAACCCCTTACGTAGTCATTCTGAATCTTGTTTTCCTTATTTATAAATAGGGAAAATAACAGTCCCTACCTCTAAGGGTTGTGTGGATTAAATCAAAATAGCCCATAGCACAATTCTAGCAATAGGAGTGCTCAATAAATGTCAACTCTTAGTAGTATTTGTGGTAGCAATAGTTAATTTTACAATAAAATCAATCACTAGGAACATGAATAGTGTTCGCGTTAGACTCCTCAAGAGTCTCTTTTAAAGAAAAAGGTCTAGAACAGTGCCGTCCAATAAAGCTTTCTGTAGTGATGGAAACGTTCTCTTTCTGCACTAGCCGTCACCTGCATCGGGCTGTTGAACATTTGAAATGTGACTAGTGCAACTGAGAAACCAGAATTTTCATTTAATTGGATTTCATTCAAATGGCCACATGTGCCTAGCGGCTACTGTATTAGACAATGGAGGTCTAGCATCATGGAATCATAGAAAATTCAAATTATAAGGGACCTTAGAGATTGATATAAACATTCTTCAGACTCCCCCCCTCCCCACACCATTATATTAATGTGGAGATGGTGGCTCAGAGAAGGAAATTGACTTGCCCAGGGTCAACAAAGATAGTTAATGACAAACTTAGTGCTAGAACCCACAGGTCTTCTTGCTCCCTGGGCGAGGCTCTTATTATCCTAAAGTTTGGTTGGATTATCCTTTCCACTCTGGAGTGTTCCTGTTGCATAAGCCTTGTAGGATCTGAGCCTTGGGCCACCTCTCCTTCCCCCACCATAAACGTTTCTGCTCCTTTTGTTTCTCACACACATGCTGCACCCAGTAGACCCCCAGTAACCCATAACTGATTGACAGATATTAAATTTAGGCCCTGGTTTTGACAGATGCTGGTGGGGGGATTACGTATTGGCAGCAGCTCATTTGGTACAAAATGCTGAGCACCACTGTTTTCATAACTAGTGCTTTTGTTGTTACACTATTATTATTTTTTTGTGGCTTTGCCTGGTTGTGAACCAAGCTGTCGACAAAAATATGGACCTTGTTATACTATTTACAAAACACGAGCCCAGATTATCATTGGAAAACTGAGGCTATTGAACCACTTAGCAGAGTTATGGCTTGAGGAGGGATGACGGGGCATAGACACAAGTCTTTGCAAGAACCAGTGTAATTTGTTATCCTTGAATTCAGAGGCAGCCATGCTCAGGGGACTGGTATGGTGCCCAGTCTACAGAGGTAGCTCTTTCCTTCTTCTGAGAGGGAAACTTCGGCCTTTATCTGTATCAGACCCTGGTTAGGAATGGCACGTGGTGTCAGGGAGCTGATCTTCGGGTTTGCTGCCTTGCTGTCTTTCCTGAGATATGGGTGTGGGTATAGAAGGAGCAGGGTGGTCGGTAAGGGAGGTAGCCAGGTCAGTTAGCATGTGCCCAGAGTTCACACAGGGCTCTTCCAAGACCTGAAGGAGGTACTTCATTCTTGCCCTCCTGAGCACTTGCCATGTACCCTACAGGAAGGACAACATTCACAACCTTGAACATGGTCTTAACCGGGCCCTGCATGATTGCTGAGGTCATTAAGGGTCTCTATGCTCCAAACATACTGTCCTCTGCAGTTTCTAGAACATTCCTTTCAGCCCCTCCTTTCAGCCCAAACTGTTTTTCATCCTCAGCTTAACTAATTTACTCATCCTTCAGGTCCCCTATAAATGTTACTCCTCCAGAGACGCTGACCTCTACTGTCAAAAAGTAAATCTGCTGCTCCCCACGCCCTACACATCTCTCTCTCTCTCTCTCTCTCTCTCTCTCTCTCTCTCACACACACACACACACACACACACACACACACACACATCCAGTAGGTCTCGTTGCATCCTTCCTTGACGCTGTCATGATGATTCTTGTCATAGCTTGAAATGAGCTTAGCTTTATGTTTATTTGATATCTCCTTAGACTATAGATTCTAAGAAGGTTGGGACTGTGTCTGTTTTATTTATTACTGTTTCGAGGGTCTAGTCCAGTCCCAGACATTTTGTAGGAGCTTAGAAAACATCTGTTGACTTAAAACATAAAGAAATAAAAGCTGCATTAAGGGCAGGGACTACCCGATTTCTCAACTAAGCGCAAGGAATGATTTTTTTGTCGAGTGATGGAATGAATGACTGAATGGCCTGTCCTCCTGATCTCTAGACTCGTTTCCACTTCTCCAGGAATTTAGGGGTAGTCCTGCCCATAGACTGTCTGGGACACAGAGAGGGGGACTGGGTGGCAAACAGCTGCAGCAGAGTACACGGGTGAATGTGGGATTGCCTGTGAATGTGACTGTGAAGAAAGGCAATATTGAACCTTTAGGCAAAATAAATTCCTACTCCCCCCCTCCTGCCCCCCAGATACCAGGGCCAGGACAATTTGCCTCCACTTTCCAGTTCATCTGGCATGGGTGGACTTTTTTTTTTTTTTTTAAGTCATTTTTTGCCTACTAGATTGTGCGTAGAAAAGATTTTAATAAACTTTCTTTATGTAAAAGAGATAATGGTGATTGAAAAAATGATTTATTTATTATCCCTAGGTGACTTTTGTGCAAATGGGTCTTCAGAATGGCCTTTGCTGAGCCAGATGATGGGTGTACAGATGCATAAGAAGAGAGTTGGGGGGATCTGGGGTGCAGATTGGAGTTGGCAGGCTCCAGAGGCCACCTGGGCATGTAGAGGCCGCAGGAGCTGACCTTCCTGCATATGAGGGAACACGGATAGCAGTGAGGGTTTCTTTCTTTCTTTTTCTTTCTTTCTTTCTTTCTTTCTTTCTTTCTTTCTTTCTTTCTTTCTTTCTTCCTTCCTTCCTTCCTTCCTTCCTTCCTTTCCTTCTTCCTTTCTTTCTTTTTCTTCCTTCCTTTCTTTCTTTCCTTCTTTCTCTTTCTTTCTTCCTTTTTTCCTTTCTTTCTTTCTTTCCTTCTTTCTTTCTTTCTTCCTTTCTTTCCTTCTTTCTTCCTTTCTTTCATTCTTTCCTTCTTTCTTTCTTCCTTTCTTTCTTTTTTTTAAAAAGATTTTATTTATTTACTTAAGAGAAAGCAAGAGAGAGCACAGAGGGAGAGGGAGACGTAGACTCTCCGCTGAGCAGGGAGCCTGACATGGGGCTCCATCCCAGGACCCTGAGATCATGATCTGAGCCGAAGGCAGATGCTTAACTGACTGAGCCATGCAGATGCCCCTCAGTGAGGATTTCCATTAACTTGTGCTCTGTCATACGCCATGCAACATTCTCCTCCTTACCCTTCCCCACCTTCTACCATGAAACCTCTGGTAAAATTTCTTACTAATGCCTTGGGTAGTGGGTTTCCCCTTGAATAGCTTTGGAACGTGAAGAGTCATGCTCTAAAATGAATGAGCAAAAAGCTGCCCAATTTGTAATACTCAGAACAATCAAAATAATCACAAAAACATGACCATGTAATGAAAAGGACACTTCACCTCTGCGATATTCTTTCTGAAACCCCGTAACCCCAGTCTCATGAGAAAACCATCAGACCGACTCAGATTGGGGGACATTCTACTGGACACCTCACCAGTATTCCTGATGGCCATCAAGGTGATGGAAACAAGCAGAGGCCAAGAAGCTGTCACAGACCGCAGGAGGCTAGGGAGACGTGAACATCGAATGCGGTGTGTACCTGGACAGGATCCTGGAACAGAAAGAGGACATTAATGGAACACCTGATGAAATCTGAATAAAGTCTAATTAATAACAATTTTAATTAAATAAAAAATTGTAATGAATAGTGATGTACCAATGATGATTTCTCAGTTTTAACAAAACTAAGATATCAACAATGGGGAAAACTGGGTAGGGGTATATGGTGACTCTTGGTACTATCGCTGCAATTTTTCTGTAAACCTAAAATTATTCCAAAATAAACAGTTTATTTAAAGGTAAAGGCTCATAAATAAAATAGCCAATGTTTTCTATAAATCTGAAATTATTCCAAAATAAACAGTTTATTTAAAAAGAAAGCCTCAAAACTAAAATACTCAATGTTGGCTCTTCATTAAACCAGTAGGGGAAGCAAATAAAATAAATAACTACAGTTTTTTTAAAAAAGTTTATTTAAACAAAGTAATCACAGAAAGGAAAACTTAAGCTCCCCGCTAAGCAGACAGTGATATTTGTTGTCACCAAAATGCTTGTCCTCTGGCTCCTATAGCAGCGCAGTCATTACCGTCAATGAAAAAATTATTCCGACATGTGTCAAAATGGTAAGGAAGAATTCATTCAAGACTGTTGCAGTAGGTGCCAAGGCTGTCGAGTTGGAGGAGAGAGATCAGGCTCAACTCCAAATACAGCAAGGACAAGTTGGGTTTGCCAGCCAAGGGGGTGGGGGAAGTGGGTGGAAAATCACTAAGAGGACACATCAAGGGTTGGGGGATTCTTGCTAAACTGACCTCACCGGAACCTTGCTGAAGGTAGGCCAAAGACATGTATAAGTAAATGTCTAAAACATCAAAGGTGAGGAATGAGGAACTTGGTCAGGTACCAAAGGTGATCAGGTATCAAGGTGGAAGGGATTCTCACTAAACTGACTTGGCAGGAGTCTTGCTGAGACTGGGCTAAGCAGGCACAGACAGGATGAGAAGGGGAAGGAAGGACCCCAAGGTCAAGGACTAGTTGAGAGAGAACCCAGAGGAGCCTGACTAAAGTTTAATCAAGGAGTCTTTATCATCATCAGTCACACCAATACCATCTGATTCCGATTTGAGTGGCGCCTCTACTACCAGCCTTCACCTTATTTGACTCCTGTCCAGATGATTTGGTTACATCCATACTCCTGGCATGTTACGGACTGGGAGCAGATTCCACCTGTGATTTCACATCCAGCAGTTGGATCGTGGCCACTGGCATTACCGGGTTGATATTATATGAGCCAATTTCCTCCCAAATTGATTAGCTTTGGGGTCTGGAAACAGCAAGCTTTCAGAATTTGGCATGCAATCTTGCAGATGGTTTGGTACCCAGACTCCACCCGGCCGTTCTTGCCCAGGGCAGAAGTCCTTTTCCAGTCAAAAATCTTTATGCGGTTGTAAGAACTTCGGGTATAGTGCAAACACAAATTCCATGAATCTGCCAGTTTAGGTCAAGAAGATCAACTAACTACAGGAGGCTTTTCTTTCCCTCTGTACCAGTCCAGCACATTCATTCACATTGACATATCCAGGTGTGCACGGCTTTGCAAGAACTGATAAGCTCAGTCTCCACTTTGCATTACTCTTGGTGGAGAATGTCATGGTTGTTTGTCATTTGGTAAGTCCTGGAGCAGTGTCTCTTCATGCAAAGCCAAGTGATGAAATGAGAACAGTCAGGCAGTTTTGAGCAGAACCAGTTTTGGGTTTGGGCTTGTATTCTGACCTAAAATTATCTTCACAATAGTCCCATTTCTCCAGCTGGCTTTAGCTAAGGGAACACCTTAGCGCCCAGCCTGCAGAGAGACAGACTGTGTCATGGGGAGCACGAAGCAGGAGAGCTTGTCGGGGGAGCCAACAGAGGTTGACCTTGGCACATGGGCCAAGCTGGTGAAAACTTAAGTTCAAAGTTGTTTTCTTTTTTTTTCCCTTTGGTTTCAGTTCCAAAAAAAATTTCATAAGCTAACATATTCTGACTCCCAACTCCTTAAATAAATTCTGAAAGGACATGAAAGAAGGTCATAAAATCCAACCATATCCATGCCTACCTGTAAAGTCCTCTTGTTCTGTTGTTATTTAACTTGTGGTTTTTCCTTGGGGGATATTTTAATATACCAAGAAGGTGAAATAGTGGCTAGAATATTGGGCAAAATGTAGCCATTATTAAGCAACACAGTGACGAATTGTCAGCTAACAACCCCAGCACTTTGGTAGGTTACTTAAGTATCCAAACCAGCACAGTGGGTAAAGCAGCAAACACAGGATTCTGATGTCTTGGGAGAGGCCAGGGAGGATATCTGGGGGTTTCATTATTTCTGAAGTCTTCCCAGGATTTTTTCCCGCTTTTTATTTTCCTTCTTGCAGAACTCTTTACTTTTAACGTCATCTCTTACCCGGCTTTCAAAATAAAACTATGTCTATGATTTCATCTCTTTTCAGCAGTTTATATTTAAAGACAAGCCAACCATAATTTATTTATAGAATGTGATTCCCATTTCTATTTCTCTATTTTGTCTCCTAGAAAGCAGAGGAAAATAGCTCTAAATATATCAGAAAAATTAGACACTGAACTTTCCTTTCCCCCAAATGCTACAAATAAAATTAGAGCATTTGTCTCAAGAAAAAAATTAAGGAAAAGAACATTGCATCATTTGGAAATCAGATTACTGAAACATCAGGTCTAGATAATTAAGTTTGTACAGGTCAGGAAATAAGAAAGTTGATTTATTCTGGTTTTATGCCCCACCCTTTACGTGGGTATTGTATCCTGTAATAAGACCTCTGTGCTTCCTGAATTCTGTACCATCTCAATCTCAAAAGAGATTTGAAATTTTCACATGTCATACTCTATTTGTCAGTGTGCAGAGAAGAAGGAAGAGGAGGGAAAAATAATACTGGCACTTAAATGAACTGAGACAGTAATTAATTGTGAAATCAGCCTCCCTCCCCCTGACATGGTCCTGCCGACTGCAGAGAGAGAAGGCAGTGTAGGATCAGTTGCCCACTGTGTTTTCTTTGGCCAATTTTGCATCCAGTTTCTTTTTTTTTTTTTCCCCCCAGAACAAACAAACAAAAAAGAACTTTTCCTTTTGATCATTTACTTCTGTCTCCCCATTACTCAAAGGTAGCGAAATACGTGATGTGATTTCAGCAGACTGAATTAAACCAAAGCTGAAGTTTGGGAGGGTGTCAAAATCGTATTCTAGAAATACAGGCAGATCTGCAGGATTTGGGTTTCTGTTCCTTCTGAGTGTAGCAGTGTGTTCCGTATTTAAGCAGTGCTGCAATGAAGTGAGACTATCTCCAACGACATGATTAATGTCTGGAGGTGTGACACCCGTGTTGTCCCGCTGTCCCTGCCCCATGCCAGAACACTTAAACCTGAAACTCAGGGGACAGAGAACTTGGATACTGGTAATTTTGCAGCATCACCACATGCTTCTAATATATAACTCAAGTGAAAATACAATACAATTCCACAATTGTAGAAATATTTCTTTGCAAATGAAGAGGAAGGAAATGCTGCAGAAGACAATAGTAGATTATGAGCTAGTTTGCCAGAGCTGTTCATGTTCAAAAATAGAAATAACCTTCCAGACGGAGAACCGGACTAGATGGAATTCAGGCTGGAAGTCAACCACGTGTGGCTGCCAGCTCTTGGGGCAGGTGGCTGTGGTCAAGGTGGCCAAGGGGGGCACACATAGGGCTTCTGCTGGTGACAAGGCCGAGGGTGCGGAGGAGTGGCCCATAGTCTCTGGCTGCTTTGGCTTACATTCAGGACTACCCAGAGGGAGCCCAGCTCACAGGCCCCTTGTGGTCATGTTTTGGGGTCCAGGGCCCCTTCCTGGCTGTTAAGTAGCTTAAAGAGGGTCTGTCGGCGGCGTTAGGAAGGAACGCGCAAACCTAACCTCCTACAGACCATACAAGAAGGCACTTAAACGCAGAGCCTCTGGAATGTTGTGTTATCCAAGTTGCTGCCATGCAGACACCAAATCTGAATGCCATTGCCTCCCCCATCTGCCCCAGGGCTGGCCTGTGTGGCTTGCCTTCCTGAGTCACGCAGCGGTCCTCCAGAGAAGATGGGGGGGGCTGGGGGGGGGCAGATGGCCTCACATTTCATCCCAAGAGCTGAAGGGCCTGTCTTGCTTGTGAAAACAGTGTCTTTAGAGCAATGATACATCTTCTCAAGCAACGGGTCTGAAGGCATGGCTCCGCGAGGGTTTCCTTCCCGAGGCAGGGAGCGACAAGAAGACAAAGGCCACAGGACCTGGCGTTGGCATGATGGGAGCAAATACCTTGTGGGGAGGCTTGCCTCTGTACTGCCCCAGCACAGGCAGCCTGGCCGCTTCTTTTCTTTTGGGTGCTCTTTGACACCTTGCCATCAGGCCAGGCAACCAGACAGTGGCCAGGGCCCAGCAGGGTTTTGTTTCCCGCTGCTTTTGAGATCACAGTGCACCGCACTCACATCTTGAGATCTGTGGGCTGAGCTCCCAGGGCTCCTAACAATGGGCCAAGTGAATCTGGGAGCAACATTTTTTTTTTCTCGTCTAAGGCATTGGCATACTGAGGAAAGCAAGGCAGTTCACGGCCAGATGACCAGCCCTGGGCCCTGGGGGTGAGGGGTGGGGAGGGAATGAGAGGGATATTATGTGCAGTCACCTGCAATCCAGATATTGGAATGCTCTGAGTTAAAGGAGGCTTGTCCCCACGTGAGGAATTAGAGGCCCTGCCTCCCTGAGCTAAACTTAGAAGTGACAGTATGTAGACAAGTGATACACAGGGGTTCCTGGGGCACCAGCCAGATGAGACATTCCAGATCATTCTCTTCCAAGCCTAATTTATGCCTTGATGCCAGCCTGACTAGAGGAGGCACTGAAGTGGGGGCCATCTTCCCATGTGGCCTTGGCCCTCTTCTCAAGTCTGAGGGGATTCTGGGCCATGTGGAACTGCAGAACTCACATGCCAGCTACCAGAGCTTTTAGTGACAAGCAGGGCAAGTTTCCACCATGTACACGGTGGCCCAGGACTTGTGGAGGACTCTTAGCCAGCGTTGGGGAGGGAAGGGCTAGGCCTGCAGAAAATCAAGTAGTTCTCACCCCCCTTCCACATTCAAGTAAGTCCAGATCGAGGGAAACATCAAATCTAACTGCCATGAGTAGCTCCTCAGTTGCCAGGCATGTGGGTGATCTTCGTAGATTTTCCAGAGTGCATTTTAAATCCAGAAGCACTGTCTTCCCCATTGGCAAATATCTACCCTGACGGCTTCCAACCCGCTGCATGTGTTCAGGACGGCAGTTTAATTTTTATGTTATCATCAGCAAAAGCTAATCAGGAGGCAAATGTTCTGCAGACAAACGTAGTTCTGTTTTCCAGAGCCAGAGATCAATACCTTGAAGTAGAGGCTGCATAGACTTATGGGGGGCACCAGTAGGGGTCGGGGTGTAGCCGGGGCCCCACCCCTGCTCCTCATCAGCTCAGAGACCGAGTAAGTCACCCAGTGACTGGACTCCTGCTTCCTCATCTGCAAAGTGAAGCTACAGGGTGCAGCAGAGGACAAAAAGGACACCCAAAGGCTGAATAGGTGGCATTGGGAGGCAAGTGGCCTTCACACCTCATCAGTTCTAAGACACTCACTTTTTGGGGCGCCTGGGTGGCTCAGTCAGTTAAGTGTCTGCCTTCAGCTCAGGTCATGATCCCAGGGTCCTGGGTTCGAGCCCCACGTCAGGCTCTCTGCTCAGCGGGGAGTCTGCTTCTCCCTTTCCTTCTGCTCCCCCTGCTTGTGCTCTCTCTCTCTCTCACTCTCTCTCAAATAAATAAATAAAATCCTTAACAAAAGAAAAGACACTCACCTTTTATTCTTTACATTTACCACCTCTGGACCTGGATGCATCTCAACAGTCGATGACCTATCATGGTTTGTCAGCAGCATTTTGCCTCTCTTCACAGTACACGAAGTAATGGTACATCAGAAAATTACGACTTTTTCTTTAAAGATTTTATTTATTTATTTGACAGAGAGAGAGATAGCGAGAGCAGGAACACAAGCAGGGGGAATGGGAGAGGGAGAAGCAGGCTTCTTGCCGAGCAGGGAGCCCGATGTGGGACTCGATCCCAGGACCCTGGGATCATGACCTGAGCCGAAGGCAGACACTTAACGACTGAGCCACCCGGGCGCCCCAGATAATCACGACTTTTTAGGCTTGATAAAAATAGTCATGTTTCTGGGCTGGGGTTGCTTACCTGAAAATGAAGAGGTTGGGGAGGCCAGCTCTGAGGTTCTGAGTGTCGCTTTGCTGAATCATTCATTCCATCGCCTTCCTCCACGGGTGGGGTGAACGAGGGGCTGGCTTCACATTTTAATAACCTCACACCTGATCCTAATTTTCTCCCAGCCGGGGCTGCCCTTTTCTTTCCAGGAGAAAGTCCTCAAGGTTTCTGAGAAGTCTGAGGTATCAGAACACATTCTTCCCGCAGCACAGATTAGCTGGGCGGTGCTACTCCCCACCAGGACCAGAGGACAGCCACCAGCATAATGATTTCTTGTCACAGATCCTTCTTTATTCACCTATAGCTCCTTGAGGTCACAGTAGGGGCTGGGCTGGGGTGTACAAGGGTGAGCAAGGGCGAGCAAGGGTGAGCAGGGGTCTTGAGGACATCATGTCCCCGTCTCGGAGCAGGTCAGCAGGGTGGAAGCATTGAAATTCCTGAGTCCTGCCGGGTTGCTGGGTGGAGCAAGGCTGCCCGCACCACCTTCCTGAGGAACCTTAGAGCTGAGGAAGGATAAGCTAAGGCTGTGCCACTCAGCTCTGGAATCTCCCGACCATCCACATCTTGTGCCATTGTGAGGGATCCCTGCCCTTTGCCCTAAATACTGGATTTGTGTGTTTTGTTTTGTTTACAACGTTAACAAAAATGCCTGTGACAATATTTCCTTTTCAACTATATATGTCCCCTTGGTTTTGAAACCGCTCTGCTTCCCTCAGAACTCCTCTGTTTATCATTGAGTTGTATGTTTATAGGTCTCATAACAATAAGATAACTTCAGAAAGAAGCACAAATCTAAGTTAAAACCTTTTTGAAATCTTTGCCTTTTTTAAACATCACAGTTGAATCTGAATGTTCTCAAAATTCTGTGTTTGTAGCGCAGCTCTTCAATAGTGTTATGAGCTCTGACATTCTGCTGTAAATAGCTTCTTAGAATCAAGAGTCATATTTGAGGGACTTATCTTTTACTTTAACACCCTTGTGAAAACTCTTCGGGTAAACACTCAAAGTAGTAGTACTCCACGATTTCTTACTCTGATCGGCAGAGACTCTAAGAAAGTAACGCAGACTCAGTCTGAGCCTGGTTACATGACAGGTACCTCTGTGTCCTCTGGATTACTTCATTTTAAATATCAAGTCCTTGGTGATGTAATTTTGATGATGCACTGTGTTTCCAGGCAGAGAGGTGAAACGAAAGTTTACAGTTTTAGCTTCGGAGAATTGAGGGGCGTCTGGGAGCTGGCCCAGTGTAGCAGAAAAGGCATGGGCTTTGCTTTCAGGCAGGTGATGGTTGAAAACGTTGGTTCTGCCCCTTATCTGCTAAATGGTCTTTGTTTCTCTGAGCCTCATTTTCCTCATTTGTAAATAATGAGACAATAATACCTCAGAGTGTTACTCTTTTTTTTTTTAAAGATTTTATTTATTTATTTGTCAGAGATAGAGCACAAGCAGGGAGAGCGGCAGAGGCAGAGGGAGAAGCAGGCTCCCTGCTGAGCAGGGAGCCCGATGCAAGACTCAGTCCCAGGACCCTCGGATCATGACCTGAGCCGAAGGCAGACACTTAACCGACTGGGCCACCCAGGCGCCCCCTCAGAGTGTTATTCTTAAGATTAAACAAATAGTATACCAATGTACCTACTACAATCCCAGCACACAGGAGGTATTTAAATTTACTCCTTCTTTCCCATTTCCACAATGCTTTTAGAAGCTTTATTCAATATTTTTGTTGGTTTGAATTTTTTTGGTTTTGCTTTTGCTTCTGTATTGCCATCAGCAGAGTGTACAATCTGGATGTTCTCACCGTGGTACCCGTGTATGCAACATAAACTTGAAACAGAGTAATTAGCAAAATCTGCCATTTAGGTGATGCTGGAGAGAATATCTGTGGAAGAAAGTAACATATTTTTCCAATAAATGTGAACAGATTTTAAAGAGTATGAAAGAGTAAATGATCTCAGCATATAAAATACTTCGGTTTCCCGCATAAAATTCTCAGCATCTTGAAAGCAGTCAAGGCATTTCCCAGGGTTAAATCACAGTGCAGGGGTAGAGCTGGGTGTCTCTCCTGGAGGCCACTGGAGGAGGGGCAGGTCTCCTCATCTGCATCTGAGTCCTGGATGGGAGTATGAATTGAAGACAAAGTCCTGCTGTGGGGTCTGGATCACCTCAGATCCTCCCCCAGGCCCTCTTACGGTGGCATAAGCCTCAAGCTGGACATTGAGTCGAACATACCTTTTTCAGGCGTAGAAAACCCATACTGTCCACACACCGCAGATTCTGGCTCTCTCCTCTCTCCTGGCTCAAGGAAGCCCAGGCCACCTCCCTCAGGTTTCAGGACCCTGGGACCCCCAGGTGCCTCCTGACCTAGCAAAGACGTGCTGGGGGAAAGACCACTGGGAATGTGTCCAGCTTTCTAGACTTCCATATCTATGCCCATATGGCTCTGTTCATGCCATTTCAGGAGACAGGGAGACATAGCAGAGTTTTATTGGCCATACCAGCCTGTCAGAAGTTTTTCACTCCCCGTTTTTGTTCATCAGCAGAGAATGTGGAGGTGGCTGCATCCACAATAGAGTCTCCCGATTTGATCACCTGAAGGGGATGAGTTTCAGGGGCAGCACTGGACACAGCAACAACCCTACCAGCCCACTGTGTGTGTCAGTAAGACTCCGTCCAGCTGATGCTACCAGCTCATGTTCCTTCCTCAGGGAATAACTTGCACATTTTCCCACCCCCCACCCCCACCTTTGATTGTCAGCAGAGCCCCTGAAAGGCCAGAACAGGTGGACCATAGCATCCAGTTTTTGAAAGATTACAGCCTCTATCAGACACATTAAATTTGGATATATCGGTTTTCTTAAAAGCATCTTTAGCCTAGCGTTAGAGTTCAATGAGCTCTAATTAGACATAACCAGACAATGTAGTTAATGAGAGTTTGGCACGTCCCAGTCAAGCTAGATTATGATTTTGTTTTTGTTTCTGGAAAGCAAAACAAAATAAAACAAAAATATGGGATATGAAGTTCCAAGAGCAGTAGTTCACTGATCTCAATTTCCTTGATCGACTTTGTGAGTTTTGAGGAAGTTGGAAGACAAAAGCCTGCCTGTGAATACAAGGAAAGGATGTCTCTTACTAGGATTTGACCCTTGCCAGACATTTTACAGGCGTCCATGTACCAAAGAAGTTTGGGAAACACTGGTATCAAGTCACGTTGACTCCATTCATTGTATTGATTAGATTAATATAGTTAGGAAAGACAAGTGAATTGGTAGTTTACTGACCCCTGTATAATCAACCCTCCCACAATGGCTTGGGTATAGTTTCTTTCTTTTTTTTTTAATGAGCTTTGCAATTTATATGTTTTATAGAAAATTAGAAAATTCGGGGGTGCCTGGGTGGCTCAGTCAGTTAAACGTCTGCCTTCGGCTCAGGTCATGATCCCAGGGTCCTGGGATCGAGTCCCACGTTGCGCTCCCTGCTCAGCAGAGTCTGCTTCTCCCTCTCTCTCTGCCCCTTCCCACAGCTCATGCGCACGCTCTTGCAAATAAATAAATAAAATCTTTTTTGAAAAGAGAAAATTAGAAAATTCAAACAAACTTTTAAAAAGATAACAACTTACTCTTCCAACCACCCATAGATCACCCCTGTTCAATCTTAGTGCATGAGTATATTTTTCAAATCAAGTTGCTGTGATCTGGGATTAAGATTTCAAACCGGGCCATCACTGGTGAATGTGAACTTTAGTCCAGAGGCAATGGCCCTCCATTTCCAGGGTGACTTTCAGAAACACTTCCTTCAGGAATATTTTCTGAGAAGTTCATCAAGCTTTAAAAGAAAAAATTCTAAGGCAATTTCCCCAATGATAGTGCCTGAATTAAGTTGCCATTATTCTAAGACATGTAGAGTTTAGTTCTAATTCTTTTTATACAGAAAATCATTATCGCCTCTGGAGTCAATCAGCTCACTATTCAGAGGATTCTGGGCTCTGACCCCATAAAGTATGCTTGCTAGTTTCATGCATATTTTCCTACTTTTCCACTAACACTTTACCAAGAGAAGAAAATCAGGTCTCCCTTGCTTTACCCCCCCCCCAAGTCATTACAAAAAATTGTTCCAGGGACCAGATACTGTCATGTTTCTACGATGACAGTTCAGAATCTTATGCTCTGTGGGAAGAAAACCAGAGGAGCCAATGACAGGTGGGCACCAGGAGAGGTTCATCGAGGGGGACCTGCACTGTCCCTCACATGCTGGGAGATTCATAGCAGAGTGTGGCTTTTGTTACTGACAGTGGTCTGGGAATGAGGTCGTTCAGAAAACAAAAATCTCTATCCTTTTATGGAGAGTGTTTTTGAAATCTTAACCCCTAACTCTTTAATGGGGGAAATCTTTCTGAAATGCATGGTTTCCTGACTCAGGAAACAAAGCAGGCGGTATGTAGAGCATTCTCGCATCTCTGGGTGACACAAGGTCATTGTTAGGGGAGCGCCGTGATGCAGGGATGCCATGGGATGCGGGCGCGTCCAGCCATGGGACCCTGGTGGGAGAGTGTCCTTCCATGTGCCGGTGGCCTTGCCGCAGCTGAGTGCCCCTGGTCACGCATCTGCTCCTGCTCAGGTGCGTGGCTTCCACGGCCCACGGCACTTCACCCCACTTCATCCGTCTCCCTCCCATTTACTCCTCTCTCCCACGACTTTTCCTCTCTTCATTTTGTACATTAGGCCCCAGAGAGTTTGCCTTTTGAACTAGAACCAGTGCCTGGAAATTCGTGGATACTGAATTATTGCTTCTTTCCGGCTTCCCTTTCCCCCCTGACCCTTCACCTTCTAGTCAAGCCATCTTCCAAGACTTACCTTGTCTTTCGTCTTTGTGTCCCTGATGTCTTCGTGGCTGCTTGAGTTCATCCTTCTCCTCAAAGGCCATCTGCACCATTAAGAGTTAACCAGTTAGTGAGACTTACCTGTTCTCCTGTTGGAGAAACCATCCCACAGTCACCTGGGGTCAGTAAAGACACCTGTGAGCCCCTCTGAGTCCCAGGCTCCCTGCTCTATTTGCAAATAGTGATTTGAAAATGTAAAACCCCCCTCATAGACCAGAGCTGTATTTAATCAAACAATAACTTACTGGCTTGAAGCAGAGCTTAACAACATTTATCATGTTAAAAATGATAATGTTTGCCCAGCACACAGGGGTAAACAGAGGAGAGGGTCCAAGCCTGGTTGCCAAGCTGCCCTGAGAACTGAGGGGTTAGATGTCTACACCCACACTTGTAATCTACTCTTTTTTTTTTAACCTGCAACCCATTCCTGGCATTGCATCAGGAAGCCTGATAATAAAGAATTGTCCTGTAACCAAAGAGGCAGAACTCACTTGCAGGAGTGGAAAAAATTAGTCCCTGTGCATTATATGTATACCAGAAAGTTCTCCATTATTTGGGAACATTATTTTGAGTACTAACACGGTTGCTGTGGGTTTAGAGATGGACAAGTGAAAAGCATGAAGTGTAAGAATAGCTAGTGTTTTCTGAATTTTCACTAATCTAGTACAGATTGTTTTAAGTGCTTTAGGTGGATATCAGGGAAGACCCCCAGCTTCATGAAAGTGGAGGTCACGTCCAGCCCTCAGCCTATTTTCGTTCAACTTGTGAGTTAAAAATGGTTTTCACATTTTGAAAGGTTGTTAAAGAAAAGAAATTCACAAGAAGATTATGCAATGTAAATCACATGTGGCCCCAAAGCCTAAAATATTGACTGCCCCTACCAAAGGCGTTTGTCACCTCCTGTCACAGAGGATGTGAAAAGACCCCCCAAAAAGATCCAAAGGACATGAGTAAGCAAGCAGGAAGACTGGCTTGCCAAAACTCCATAGCTGCCAAAAGTAGACAATGAGCCTCAGCGGATTCCCGCAAGACAATTTTTCCTTCCAGCGCAGCACACAGTAGGGCGTCACGTGATGGTGCGGGCGCCTGCGCCACTAAGGGCCGGCACAACAGGGTGGACCCAGAGGGCGCCTGTGCAGGCAGGTGTGCTCCAGCTGAGGAGTCCGGGGCCAAGGACTCAGCAGCTCTTAGGGCCGGGAGTGAGCAAGCCAGGTTCCCCCTGGGGAGCTCGTAGTCAGATGGCAGTCACTCCGTGTCACCTTTGCTCACTTAACTGGCTACGTGACTAGTTACAGAAATGGCTCAGCATTGGAGGACGGTTGGGCCTTGCAGTTGGGCACACTCAGCAAGGAAGTTTCCAGATGCTTGGGCCTGGGGTACACTGTCTTTCCCAGCAGTGGCTCGCCCATTTCGTCCTCACCACAGTCCTGTGAAGTAAATAAATACTACCGATCTCCCATTTTACGGTTGAAGACACTGAAGCTCAGAGAAAGGAGAGCAACAAAGTAACCCGCCCAAGGTCAAAAGTAACTTGCCCCAGGTTACATAGCCCAGAGGTGGGGAGCAGTGAATTAGCCCTGATCTGTCTGAATGCAGAGCCCTGAATACAGTTGCCTCATTTTATTCAGCAGGAAGCCAAGAACCACAAGGGCTAGACGTGCATTCTATACCTGATAAAGTAATTCATTGTTTTGCCTTCTGGCTTTAATAGGTAATGCTGAGAGATGGCATTTTTACAATGCATAGGGCCTGCCATGCATAACCCGTTGGAAGATTTACACGTGTTTAGATGCCAGCAAAAGTTTGCCACAAACTTTCCTAGTTAAAAAAAAAAAAAAAATGGATTTGGCTAGGTTTTACTTTTCTCGGTGGTTTTGAAAGGTTTCCTTTGCAGTATGAAAAGCAAAACACGGATTTAATTACCCTTCTCTAGCTAATGTTGGAACTGCCTGATTACACTAAAAACATTAATTGCAGATATTATGGACAGCAACTCACAATAAAATGTTTTCTCATCATTTATCCAGGCTCATCAATTAAGCAAAGTTCCAGGCATCTTCTTCCAAAACCCTTTTGCGTTATTCTCTCTACATTTCCACAAACAAGTAACGATTTGTATGTACAGCGTAGTAGCAGGTGCAAAGACGTGGTGGTGCGTGTGTGTTGTCTATGTGCGGAAACTAACACAGCAGCAGAGGAGGTTGCTGGAAGTGGGAACTCGAGCACGTGCATGTGAACTCCAACGACAAAGCTAGGTCTGACATGGGGTGTAAATGAAGGGGGCAGGGCAGTTGTATGTGACTTTTGCATTGCAGGTAACAGAAACCTCTGCAATTGTTTAAGCAAAAGGGGGAGAATTTAATAAAAGAAATTGGTCTTGGGCGCCTGGGTGGCTCAGTCGGTTAAGGCTTCAGCTCAGGTCATGATCCCAGGGTCCTGGGATTGAGCCCCACGTTGGGCTCCCTGCTCAATGGAGAGCCTGCTTCTCTGCTTCTCCATCTCCCTCCGCAGCATCCCCTGCTTGTGCTCGCTCTCTCTGTCAAATAAATAAATAAAATCTTTAAAAAAAAAAAGAAAGAAATTGGTCTTCCTTATAATATCCAAAGGCAGAAAGTTCAGACAAGTCTCAGGCAAGATGAGGAAATGTGATAAAGGAGCCAGCCAGCTCTGCTCCCTGGGGTCTCGGGGCCCCTGACCCGGCTCTGCTGCTCTGGGGCCGTCTACGTTCATGCTAACAAGCCTGGTTATGGAGTCTGACTGCTGGATTCACGTCATAACTCTGCCACTCCCATCAACCTCTCTTTGCCTCAGTTTCCTTGACTGCAAATGCCTGGGTTTAATTGAGTTCTCTGAGAAATAAATGAGATAGTACCTGGACACATATTAAATGCTCAGTATTATTTGTGTTTCTTTTCTCTGTTTGCTTCATTCTTTTCCATCTGAAAATCTGTTTCCCCTTCTTCTTTATGCATACGCCATCCCAATGTAAACATTAATTCTGACAAACTACCTGATGTCTCAGTCCCAAATACAATTAATTTTCCAGAGGAAGGGGTTTGATTGGTCCAACTTGGGTCATGTGTTTACCCCCGGTCAGGTCAGCTGTGGTTGGAGGACAGGACCAGTGTTTGGGTGTGACCACAGGGGCCCATTCCATTGTTTGTTCTTAGAAGAGAAGACACGTAACATTTTCATAACACTTTTGTATTCACTGTAAATATTCACAGTTAAAAGTTAGAGGCAGTGAATATTCTAGTAGCCCTATCTATAAGTAATAATTATATTAAGGAAAGGTGTGTGTAAAGCAAAGCCTATTTTAAATGGTATACAAGAGGACCATGAAGTAAAATTATTTTTATGGTAAGACTCCTTTTAAATTTGAAGTAACAGCTTGAATATCCATTTTGTATATTAAAAATTAAAATATTTGAGGTGTTATTTAAGCCAGATTTTGTCAAGGTCAGCAGATGAAATTGAAGTTTTAAATTCTGCCACTCAATTAGCTTGATTACCTTTTGAAGAAAATCAACCTCACAGATTTTGTGTTGTTTGTGGTATTCCCTTATAATTGATCACTAAGGACAGAATCCTTTCTGTTTTGAAAGGGATTAAAGTCAAATGAAAAGAAATAAATGAGGGGCTCCTGGGTGGCTCAGTCAGTTGAGCAGCTGACTCTTGGTTTTGGCTTAGGTCATGGCCTCAGAGTCCTGGGATTGAGCCCTGTGTTAGGCTCCGTGCTCAGCGGGGAGCCTGCTTGAGATTCTCTCTCCCTCTCCCCCTCCTGCTTGTGCTCTCTCTCTCTTTCTCTCTGAAATAAATAAATCTTAAAAAAAAAAAAAAAAAAAGGGCGCCTGGGTGGCTCAGTTGGTTAGGCGACTGCCTTCGGCTCAGGTCATGATCCTGGAGTCCCGGGATCGAGTCCCGCATCGGGCTCCCTGCTTGGCAGGGAGTCTGCTTCTCCCTCTGACCCTCCTCCTTCTCATGCTCTCTGTCTCTCATTCTCTCTCTCTCTCAAATAAATAAATAAAATCTTTAAAAAATAAAAAAATAAAAAAATAAAAAAATAAAAAAAAAATAAAAAAAAAAGAAGAAGAAGAAGTAAGTCAGCACCTTCTTCCTCCAGGGGTATTAAATGACCTTTGTCCTCCTTTCAGTTATTTGAGATATAAACAGATTGTCAGTATCCTGACTCTTGTTTGAGCTACATTTATTTCATTAATTCAGAAGTCATTCAAGTCATTCAAGGCCCTGTGCTAGGTTCCATGAAGGAAGCCAGGAGGAATAAGATGCAGTCTCTTCCTTTGGGAACTTTGCTGGGGGGTAAAAATGACTGTGTATGCAGTGGACACATTCACGGTGCCATGGAAAAGAGATGGCCAGGTATGTGCTGGACACATTCACACTGTTGTGGGAGAGACAGCCATGTATACAGCAGACACATTCACACTGCTGTGGGAGAGATAGCCGTGTATACAGTAGACACATTCAGACTGCTTTGAGAGAGATAGCCATGTATACAGTAGACACATTCACACTGCTGTGGGAGAGATAGATGTGTATACAGTAGACACATTCACACTGCTGTGGGAGAGATAGCCGTGTATACAGTAGACACATTCACACTGCTTTGAGAGAGATAGCCATGTATACAGTAGACACATTCACACTGCTGTGGGAGAGATAGGTGTGTATACAGTGGGCACCTTCACACTGCTTTGAGAGAGATAGCCGTGTATACAGTAGACACATTCACACTGCTGTGGGAGAGATAGGTGTGTATACAGTAGACACATTCACACTGCTTAGAGAGAGATAGCCGTGTATACAGTAGACACATTCACACTGCTGTGGGAGAGATAGGTGTGTATACAGTAGACACATTCACACTGCTTAGAGATAGCCGTGTATACAGTAGACACATTCACACTGCTGTGGGAGAGATAGCCGTGTATACAGTAGACACATTCACACTGCTGTGGGAGAGATGGACCATTATTCAGTTAACTCTATAGCAGGGAACCTTGCACAACATGGGTGCTCAATCATTGTTGAATGAATAAACTAATTAGTGCATCAAGGCAGGATGATAAAAGTTCTATTGGACAAGTACAAAATGTTACAAAAGCATAGAAGATAATCATTCATTCATCAGATGAATACTTCATTTGTGCCTTCTGTGTGTCAGGCACTATTCTAAGCATAAGCACATGGCTATTACTTCTGGCTAGAAACTTTGAGAAAATGACATGAAGGAGCTGGCGTGTGTACTGGACCTTAAAGTTCAGACTCGTAGGTTTAAAGAGGCATAGCTGGGCCTGAGAGAATTCCAAGAGAAGAGAGAAGTGCAGTTTGGCTGGAGATGGCAGCTATGGGGTGAGTCTTGATGCTAAGGTCACAAGAATGGTATAAGCCAGAGTCACTGAGGAAAGAGCCTCCAGTGCTGTAGGATTCTTTTGGACTTCATTATGTAGACAGTGGACACCTGTTGAAGCTTTTGAGGAGAGAAGTCCCCTAAGCAGGCTGTCCTTACAGGAGATTTACCTGGAAAGACCATGTGGGCCATCCCATGGTCTTTCCCACTCACCATCTAGTGGTGACACTAGAGGCAGGGTGTCAGGGATGAGGCCTGAAGGAAGGCAGTGACGATGGGAATGTAGAGAAAAAATGAATAAGAGAAACATTGGAGGGTGAGAATCTGTAACATACAGGAGACATCATAAATACGAAACTGTTGGAACTGGAAAAACAGATCAGGTGAAAACAGTAAGAGACTGAGGTGTCCCAGATGAGTCCTGAGCTTCAAGCTTACCTAATTAGGAGACTGAAGGCACCATTAATGAAAATGGGAACCACAGGGGGAGGATCAGAAAGGCAAGAGAGATGAGAAGGTGAGTTTGTGGATAGACTGGGCTTGAGGTGAGAGCAGAGTATCGACATGGTTGACAGAGTTTCTAATTCAAGCAAGCAAGGCTTGGGAGCCACTGCAGTAGGTTCTTAAGGGAATGACTTTCACCTATGAGATAGTAATTTCATTGATATCTTCATCTACAAAACCAGTTTTTCTGGCTGGAAGAAGAATTTTGCAACTGCAGTATAAATAGGGATTATTGAGCTCCTTCAGATTATTGTTGGCCTCAGCACAATACAGATCTAGCTAGAGATGAAATTTAGAAAGTACCAGAAACAGCAAATGGACCTTGTGCTCTGTCTGTGATCCAAGAGACAGGGACTTAGGATCATCCAGGGAACGTCTTAGAAAGTCACAGGTTGCTACCATCTGAGTTGGGAAGACATTGACAATCACAGCAGAAAGCTGGAGCTCAGGATCAGAAGGCAGGGAGATGGCCAAAATAATGGGAGTCAACCAAGTGTAGTAATTAAGATAATCAGACTAATCTTTCCAAATGGCAGTTTTTTGCCTGTGTTCCTCTTTGAGATATTTGGCACATAAATTCCAATTTGGGGCCCTCTGGTGTTGTAAAGTTGCCACTGAGGATTTAACAAAGTTAATAACTGAAGCCATCAGATTCAGTGGTATTATGCAGAGGAGCTCCTGTATCTATGGAGTGGTAAGAAAAACTAAATATGAAGAAAACAGAGATAAGAGAAGGACCACAAGGATGCACTTTTATAGAGCAAACAGAAGATACTTCACAGCCAGCCCTTCCAAGAAACCGTGCAAAAAGAAACATATTTTTCAACATATGCATAGCACTGTGTTAGGGCAAAAGAAGTCAAATGATACATGTTCTGCCCTCTGGGAGCACTTTTTCATGAGCATAAAGGATATATGAAAATGGAGGGGGGAGAGTAAACTGTGTTATAGATTACTAAAGAACAGATTTCTTCTTCTGAACATAATGGAGTGACAGAGACCAGATTTAACTTTCTGCCTTAACTAAAAAACAAAAACAAAAAAACAAACTATATGATTCAGTGGTTTCCCAATATTGGACAACAGGCAGTAATCTCTAAGAGAAGGGAAGCAAATAGGATGAGTCTCACAATTGCCTCAGTTTGATACCTAAACAGAGTGCCAGGCTGGGGTACAGAGAAAAAGAACTTAGGGAGAGCCAGACAATCTCCCTAAGTTGAAGAGATAGAATTGAGAATCTTCGAGGAGGACAAAGCTGCTAAATTCCTAAGGCAGTGTACCAGAAATACACACAGAGAGAGCTCCAGAACCTGAAGAAGTTTCCTTTCAAGTCCTAAGCTGAGTACTAAGTCCTGCATGCTTGCATGGAAACTGCTTAAAGTTGAGGAAAGAATTACCAGACATGAACATGATTTGACAGAAAAATTTCATTCAAGACTGGAAATAATTCAAGTTCCCAGCAGCCAGAGGAGAGAAACTCCACAATACATGGGGCATCAGATTGAGTACTCAAAAGGATATTGCCTAAGTAGAGGGGCCAAATTAACTTTAGCCTAAAGCCAGCTACGGTCCCACCTAACAAATGTAAGCTGTGAAAAGATCAAAATGATTCCAAATAACCATGTTACAGAACAAAGTTCATAAATGGTTTAAATAATGCAAAAATAAATAGATAAATAAATAAATACCCAACATGATAAGGCACACTGCCTGTCACCTAATCAAAAATTACCAGGCACATAAAGAAACAATAAAATACAACTCATAATGAAGAGAAAATTAATGAATAGCATTTTAAGGAGAGATGTGGAAGATTTTTAAAAGAGCCAAATCAAATGTATAGAGAAGAAAATTACAATGTCGAAAACCCAAACCAAACCAAACAAACAAAAAAAACAAAAACGAAAAACCAAAGCAAAATAGCACTGAATGGGACTAACAAAACTTAGACCTGGCATAAGATAAATTAGTAAATTTAAGGACAAAGTGATAGGAATTTTCCAATATAAGATAGTGAGAAAAAAATTTAAAAAATAATTGAAAAAGGCAGCAGTAAGTGGTGGGACCTCTCTGTGTGGCCTCCTCTACATGTCCTCAAGGGAAATGGGGAGTTCAGAAAAAAAATATTTGAGGACCTTATGGCTGAAATTTGTCCAAACTTGACGAAAACTATAAACTTAGAAATCCAAGAAATTCCAACAAACTCCAAGCAAAAGAAACATGAAGAATACTACATCAGGCCACATCTTAATCAAATTGTTTAAAACCAATGAAAAAGACAAAGTCTTTAAAGCAGCAAGAAAAAAAAATACAATGAAGAACAAAGATAAAAATCATAGCAGATTCCTCATTGGAAACAGTGCAAGTCAAAAGAAAGTGAAGTAACAACATTAAAGTACTTGAAAAAAAAAATGCTGTCAATATAGAATTCTGAACCCAGGAAAAACAAAAAAATAAACTAACTTTAATAAACAAAGGTGAAATAAAGATTCCTTCAGACGTATAAAAGCTGAAAGACTGTGTGTGCTGTAGTAGACAAGCAATGTAAGAAATGTTAAAGGAAATCCAGAAGGAAAATGATGCCGGATAGAAGTCTGGATCTAACCAAAGGAATGAAGAGCTCCAGGAATTGTCTTTCTAAAACAAAAATGATAACAGTGTGTTGTGCACTTTATAACATAGGTACTGAAAAAACAAAACAACAACAACAAAAACAATAGTAGTCCAGTTCTAAAATGGCTCCCAGTGATCCCCACTTCCTGGTGTAATCCCTTTCCCTGTGTGTTCGAGAGATCTGGAAACTTGTTTCTGGTGAATGGAATATAGCAAGAGTGCTGGGATCTCACTTCCAAGATTAGGTTATAAAAGACTGTTACTTCCATCTTGCTCACACCTTCTGTTTCTTCTTGCTTGCCCACTTGGATGAAGCAACCCACCATGTTGTGTGCTGCACTATAGAGAAACCCATGTGGCAGGGAACTGACAGTGACCTCTAGCCAATGGCCATGACAGAATTGAAGTGTTCAGTCTAAACACTCCTCAGGACCTGAATCCTGCCAACCACCAGGTGAATGAATTTAGAAGCAGCTCCTTCCCCAGTTGAATCTTGAGCTGACTGAAGCTCTAGATACTTTGTTTACAGCTTTGTGAGATACCTGGAGACAGGGGACCCAACTGAGTCCCATACTAATTCCTGACCCACAGAAACTGTAAAATGATACATGTTGTTTTAAGCTACTCAGTTTTGGGGTAACTTGTTAGGCACAGTATATAACTGATATGCCAGGAGAAGGAAAATGGAATCTATATAAGGATAAATGTAAAATACTTTTGCCCTATTTTTTATATATCTTTATAAGATAATTGAGTGTTTAAGGCAAAAGTAATTTTATAACAAATGAAGAAATGTATGGCAATTTTTTTTTTTTATTTTTGTGACAAAACAGATCAGTGGTTGTTTAGAAACAGGGTGAGATATGAAGAAGGATGGAATTTCAAGGGGGCACAGGGAAACTTGGAGGCAATGGATATGTTCATTCTCTTGACTGTGGTGATGGTTTCATAAGAGTACACATATGCTAAATCTCATCAGTTTTGTATACTTTAAGTATGTGCTGTTCATTGTGCATTACTTATATACTCAAAAAAGATATGAATAAAAGAATAAAAAATAAATAATAGAAGTTTGGAGAAGGGGAAAGTCCATGTAGGTTGTAATTATTACAAAAAATTTCACAAAGGACAGAAGACCGAGCAACAGAGTCAGGCTTTGGTAAAGTGGTAGAAGGAAGGCGGGGAGACACTGAGGCAGAGGGTAGAGTACTCAAAACCAAGAAGCAGGAAGCGGTATTGGTGTATGGACGGGGAGAATTAGCCAGAAAACCACCTTCCTCAATCTTCCAAGGGTAATTTCTTCCTGAAAATCTCCATAGGGCAAATTCCTGTAAGTCTAAGACATAGATACTATTAATTCCAAGAGATGTTGATACTTCCTGAGCCCAGAAATTAAGCTACTTATACTAAAACAATATCAAATCCCCTTAAAACAGACACTGTCACTTAAGTAAGTGACATTAATTATCATGGCATGGCCTTCCAAGGCAATTTCCCCTCATTAATTACTCTATGATAAGGCTGGATGCCTTAGTTCAGCTCATTTATGGCTGTTGCATCCCATATATTTAAAGGTTTACTATTCTATTTTAGCCAACAAAAGATAAATCAATAAAAGCAATGTAAATGGTGCATCAGATTGTCCCTACTATAGACTTACAAACCAAAAATACTGGGACTCTTTCCCCAGTGGAAAGATGACCTCATAGATGACTGTGTATTTACTATGGGGTGTACACTGTTATTATCCCGGTTTTACATTTGAGAAAACCAAGGCACCAAGAGATGAAGTAACTCCCCCATGGTCAGAGAGCTACTGAGGAGCAGAGCTGGGGTTTGAAGAGGGTGGTCTGGCCCCGGAGTGCCATGTTGGTTCTGCAGACCCTCAGGTGTTCAGGCTGTGTGGGCCCCATGATAGTACCGAGAATGACATGAAAGGAGCCCAGTCCACAAGACCCTGAGTGCACTCACAGCTCTCCGTGTCCATGGCCCCTGCCTTCGTCCTAGACCGTGGCTTCTCTTCTCTGAAACGGCCTCCAGCTGCCTGCCCTAGCTCCAGACTTGTCAGCCTCCAGTCAGTTCTCTGCTCTCCCCAGAGCGATCTTCCAGAAGCTAAACACTGATCACATTGCCCCCCTGTTCAGAATCACTGGGGTGGAGTCCAAAGCTCATCCATGCCATCTAAGGCCCTACACGATCTGGTCCCAGATCCTTTGGCATTCTAGGTTCCAGACATGACATGAGACTTCATGCTGTCTCATTTCTGGCATTTGGTACATGATGCTCTTTCCGTTTAAAATACTGCTCCCCCTTCTTCCCACCCTCCCTGTTCTTCATGGACTAACTTCTACCCATCCCTCACATCCAATCTGAGAGGTCACTTCCCTCAGAAATTCATTACTGACACCCTGAGCCGCGTGTGCCTGAGGCCCTCCCTTGATGTGCGTGCCCAGTGCCCTGTACCTTCACTAATTATACAGCAGTCTAATTGGTTCACTCCCCTGAATATTAAGCTCTGTGAGGGCAGTGACCTTGTTCGTTATTATATCCCCTGCACTTAGCATGGTACCCAGCACATAGTGGGCTCTAAATATCTCTTTTAATTAGAGGATAAACAGGGATTGAGTTTGACGGGATATAGAAAACAAGAGTGAGAGAGAAATCAAACTTTCTTCTAATACACCGGACCTAACTAGTGCCATTGGCAGCACCAAGAGGTGTTTAGGAAAATCCTTTGGGAATTGCTCAGGTTAGACTGGGGCCTGTGGAATCTGGTTATGATACGTCATCTGAGAAGAACTGATCTGTATGCAGCTGAAATGATGGAACAAGCTCATTTGTGAGGCTGGAGATTCCAACTTGCTAATGTTAGCCTCCTAAGATTTTACCACTTTTTTTTTAAAAGAAAATCTTGCTTTCCTGTCTTTGCTTGGTAGTGTTTACTTAGACTGATTGTGGCTTTATTACAGTGAAACAGAAATCGAAGTTATTATCAAGCATATTCCTCTCTAGGTCGTGTGTACAACCACACACAGAAAGGAGAATTAATTTTCTCTGCATTGTTCAGAAAGTTTGCTTGTATCTTTTTTATTCTGCTGTTCTTTGCTTAGGCTGTAAATGAAAGGACGGATTTAGGAGAGAGAAGCCAAAGCCGAAATGTTCTTGATTCAATTACACAGCAAATAGGAATGCTATTCCTGATCTGGCAAAGAATAATTTGGCTTTTCTATACATCATTATTTGATAAGGACTTAGTGAAAGGTAGATTTTCTGGATGAAGACTTGTGAATGCAATCCCAGCCCCACAGCCATACCAAGCCAAAGTGCTTCTGCTTCCGCCTGCAGGGACCCAACTAACCGTTGATATGTGCTGTGAGGGTGAGATGTGAATCTGTCACGCTCAAAGTAGCCTCAGAGCCGGAGAGAGGGCGCATCAATCGTCTGGCTGGCAGATAGCCCCTGCCAAAGGATATGTGGGCATCTGTCCTCTAATCTAAAGAATGACCCACCCATTTCCCTCTGGTTAAACATCTAAGGAATTTGTATGTTTGGCTGGACTCTGTGTGTGTGTGTGTGTGTGTGTGCGTGCGCGTGCGTGCATGCGTGTGTGTGCGTTCATATGTAGCTTAATATTTCACCAGAGTGCAAACAGAGTGCTTCCCTTCTAGCCTCCACATCTACAGGAATAAGATCCTCCTTACAAACAGACCTGAAGGATTACTTGAAAGAGTTAGACATACCGGAAACCAAACCCCTGCTTTGCCTCTTGTGGGCTGTGTGACTTTGGATGAATGGATAAAGAAATTATGGCATATATATTTATATTTATAATAATTCAGCCTAAAAAAAAATAAAAGAGATCCTGCCATTTGCAACAACATGGGTGAACCTGGAGGACATTATGCTAAATGAAATAAGCCAACACAGAAAGAAAAAAAAAAAACCAACTTTGTGACCTCACTTATATGTGGAATCTAAAAAAGTCAAATACATAGAAGCAGAGAGTAGTAGAACCGTGGTTACCAAGGGACTAGAGGTGGGGAAATGGGGGGAGAGGTGGGTCAAATGATACAAAGTTACAGATACATAGGATGAATAAGTCTAGAGATCTAATGTATGGCACCGTGACTGTAGTTAATAATACTGTACGGAGGGGCACCTGGGTGGCTCAGTCGGTTAAGCACCTGCCTTTGGGCTCAGGTCAGTATCCCAGGGTCCTGGGATCGAGTTCCGCATGGGGCTTCTCCCTCGGTGGGGAGCCTACTTCTCCCTCTGCCTGCTGCTCCCCCTGCTTATGCTTGCTCTTTCTCTCTCTCTCTCTCTCTGTCAAATAAATCAATAAAAAATCTTTAAAAAGAATACTGAATACCAGAAGTATGCTAAGAGAGTAGATTTCAGGTGCTCTCATCTTACACACAAAAAATGGTAACTTACATGAAGAGATGATATGTAAATTGGCTTGACTGTAGTAATCATATCACTTTATATATATATATGTATATATATGTATATATATGTATATATATACATATATATATAAAATCATCATGTTATACTCCTTAAATATATACTGTTTTTATTAAAAATAAAATAAAAGGAACTTGGCTAAGGGGAAGGGTGATGACAGGAATAAGGGAAGCCCGGAGGAGCCGGTTTGATGGGGAAAGGCAAACCAGTTGCTGGACTTAGTGAATTTGAATGCAAAGCCCAAAAGGCATTTGGAGATAGAGCCCTGGAGCCCGGGAGAGAACAGCAGGCTGGAGAGGTAGACCTGGGAATTGCTTTTAAAATAAAGCCACAAGGTAGAGCTAGCTGCCTCTGCCCCAGATGAAGCCCGTGTGTGTTCCGGGCGTCGCTGTGCCATCCCAACATTGCCACAGGGGACTTAGGAATATATTAAGGAAGTGGTTCAGAGTTACTTTTTGAATAATTTTTTTTCTAAGCAGCCACACTTACAAATGCATTCTAAGTCAGTATACCGAAAGCAAAATGCTGCTTCGGGTAGAGCTACCAATTTTTATACATCTTCCGCAATTCACCCAAGTTAGCTCGCGTCGCCAGCTTCCGTCCTTCCAGACTGATGCGTTTAATAGCACCTGTCAGCAGTGGCTGCAGAGTGGCATTTTGATGGATCCCAGAGATTTTCATCAGAACCCGCTGGACGCCACAAATGGTGCCAGGGGCACCTGCCCCGGTGGCGTTGCTGACACTCCTCCCAGCAGAGGTGGCCTGGCTGCGGAAATACTGGAGGGAGAAGCGGCTGGAAGTCGGTTAGCAAATGAAACCCTGAAGATGATGTTTATGTGGCTGTGTGTACCCAACCAGTGATCTACGGTATTATAAGCAGAGATGTAAACTCTGTGATTAAAGGGAGTAAGCTAATTCTTTCTGGAGCAGTGAATGTGTTCAGGAACAAGAGCCTAAGAGAGTCTGGAGTTTTAGGCAAATTAAAAATCAGAAAGCTTTCTTTACACAAGTGACAAATTAGGAGGTAATTAATCACATTAAATGAAAATTCACCGTGGAATTCCTTCAGCCAGTTTCCCTCATCACTTAAAGAATTTGATTAACATTCATTACCCTCTTCTATCAAGCATGGTTCCTCATAGTGATTTCAACTGATTTGGTTCATCATAAGGAATATTTCTGCAGAGAAGATTCACTCCTACAAAATTAACAGGGTCCCCTAATGGCACATAAACTGGAAATAAGATTTGTTCCCACTTAGGTTCTGTTCTTCATACCTTCATGTGAGCTATGAGCTTGCACGTGTGACTGCAAGCTCCTCATGACCAGGGTCCCTTCTCTTTCCTCAGGGAAATACGGGGACTTGCTTCTCTATTCCCCTAGGATGGTGTGCCTCTCTTTCTTTTTCCTTGGCTCATTTGTTTTGTTTCTTAAATTCCACATGAGTGAAATCACATGGTATTTGTCTTTTTCTGACTGATTTATTTCTCTTGGCACAATAAACTCTGGCTCCATCCACGTCATTGCAAATGGCAGGATTTCATTCTTTTCTATGGCTGAGTAATAGTCCATTATATATATGTATATCACATCTTCTTTATCCATTCATCAGTCAATGGACACTTGGGCTGTTGCCATAGTTTGGCTATTGTAGATTATGCTGCTATAAATATTGGGGTGCATGTACCCCTTCAAATGAGTAGTTTGTATTCCTTGGGTAAATACGTGGTAGTGCAATTGCTGGATCATAGTAGGGTAGTTCTATTTCTAACTCTTTGAGGAACCTCCATACTGTTCTCCAGAGTGGCTGCACCAGCTTGCATTCCTACCAACAGTGCAAGAGGGTTCCCCTTTCTCTGCATCCTCACCAACACCTGTTGTTTCTTGTGTTGTTGAATTTAGCCATCCTGACAGAAGTGAGGTGATATCTCATTGTGGTTTTTATTTGCATTTCCCTAATGATGAGTGACGTTGAGCATCTTTTCAGGCCAACGCTGTAAATTTTTAGACCCGTTGTTTAGGAGACAGTTTAAAAGGCAGAAAGAGAGCTAAAGCATAGAAATTAAAATTAATTAATTCAGTGTGTTATTTAATAGTCTACCAATCCCTTTCACCTTGTTGTTTATCTGCTTCTGTCTCAGTGTGTTCAGACTGCTGTAACAAAATTCCACAGACTGGGTAGCTTAGAAACAACAGAAATTCATTTCTCCCAGTTCCAGAGGCTGGGAAGCCCAAGATCAAGGCACCGGTGTTGTCAAGTTCCGTTGAAAGCCCTCTTCCTGGTTCATAGCTGGTGTCTGCTCTGCGTCCTCACAGGGTGGAAGGCACTGGAAGCTCTGTGGGGGTCTCTTTTATAAAAGCACTGATCCCATTCATGAGGGCCTACCTTCCCGTGACATAAGCACCTCCCAAAGGCCCCACCTCCTAATGCTATCACATTGGGGGTTAGGACTCCCACGTATGAATTGGGGGGTGGGGGAAGACACAGACATTCAGACCATAGCACCAAGCTTTCAGCATGCTTGGCAAAACAGATGATCTGTGGGGAGAAGTAGTGGTAGAGGAGCAATCATGGCCGCGCCAATATCAGAAGTCTTTATTCAGAAGGGTCAGGTACAGAAGGCATTAATCATCAACATGCACGAGGGGGAAGTAGAGTCACATTGCAGTGGTCAGTGGAAAGGCTGTATGAAACATAAAACACATTTATATCACTTCCGGTATGCCTTCTTCCGGAGCAGGCACTCAACAGGGACTTGTCACGTTGGACCTAAACAAACAGAAGTCTGTTTACAAAGTAAACTGCGGTGTGAAGTCTAAAATTTGAAAATAATAGGACGGTGCCATTCTGGTGAGTGTGTTCTTGCTTGATGCGCTGCCGCCCCCCCCTGCCTCACCCCCCCCCCCCCCCCCCCCGACACTGAGGAAGGCGGGCAGCTGGTCTAAGAATAACAAAAGGCGGGTCCCTGGTGGTTATTCGGTGCTACTTACTCAGCGACTGAAGCCAGTCAGCCTCATTCAGGTCATATCAAGATTCACGGTGAAGTTGCCCAGAAGTTTCTGAATGTTTGGCTTTTTTTTCAATAAAGTGGAAAAATATAAATTCCCTTTAGCTGGGTTTTTTGTTTTGTTTTGTTTTGTTTTCCTTTCTGAGGCATTCTGTGGGTGTGGGAGGCAGCTCAGCTTTCAGAGGCATCAGCCTAACGAATGCCTCCAGGAACGCTGACAGGTCCTGTTACCTGTTGCTTCCTTGAAGGATGTGGGGAGCTCTCTGGCCCTGAGACTCACAGCTGATGCTATGAAGAGTGAAAGTCTCCCTCTGATGGGGCCTGCAAAGTGCCTTTTGCAAATTATTAGCAGATTAGAGGAGGTGAAGGCACGTGGGCCCAGTTTCCAATTAGACAGAGGTCAGCACAATAGCCTAATATTTACTGAGCTCTTACTCTGTGCAAGGCGTTGTGATAGGCCTTTTTACATGGTCTGTCATCTATATTGCAAGTGATGGAAAACCTGACCAACAGTGCCTTACCGCCCAAAGGCATTTATGGTTTATTTAACGGGAAGTCTGGAGATAGGCAGACCAGTCTTGGCTTGGCAAGATCAACAGTATCATTTTGGAGAAAGGCTCTTTCTTTCACTTTCATCCCTAGTGGATTGACTTTCAGCCTTAGCTTCACAAGATGGCTGCCCCTATGCCAGACATCACAACTGCATTAAAGTCAGGAAGGAGGGGGAAAGAGGAGGTACCATGGGAATTTCCCTTTCTTACATATTCCTTTTATAAGGAAACAACATTTTTCCAGAAGCCCCTTAACCTACATCCCATCAATCCCGCTGTGCAGAACCTACATCCCATCAGTCCCTGCAAAGGAAGCCAGGAAGGGAGCATTTAACTTTCATAACTTTCATAGCCTCTATAGGGAGGCAGGCAAGAGGGGATAGGGAGTGGATGTTAGCTTAGTCAAACAACAGTGTCTGCCTTTTATGGATTATTGATTTCATCCTCACAATAGCTCTATGAATGGAGTACTGTAGATACCCCAGTTTGCAGGTGAGAAGACAGAAATTAAGCAATTTGCCCAAGATCAAGCAGCTGATAAGTGGTTTGGCTTATAGCTTCCACCATAGCTGGCAGCCATCTAGCAAGATGGTTAGGAAGGCAAGTCACTGAGATAGACTGCCTTCTAGACTCTGAATCCAAGCTCTACTTCCTTTTAGTTATATGTCTTGAGGCGTTATTTAACTTCTTTTCACCTTGGATTGCTCATTTGTAAAATGGGGATAACCTTCCATTTATGGTGAAGAGTCAGTGATGTAATACTTGTAAAGTACCCAGAAAATTTAGCTTGGAATAAGCACTAGCAACTTGTTAACTAAGAATCTATGAAGCAGGCTCATTTATAATAGCCCCAAACTGGAAAGGACCCAAATGCCCCCCATTGGCAGAAGGGATCAATAAATCGTGGTGTAATCATACAGTTGAATACCATGCAGCAGTGAAAAAGGATGGGTTATTAATAAACACGACAACACAGGATAGTCTCATGGTGAGTGAAAGAACCCAGACGTAAACAAGTGCACACATATGACTCCATGGATATGAAGTTCAAAAACCGGCAAAACTAATCTATTGTGACGAAAGTCAGAAGAAGAGTTCCCGTTGGGAGAGTTATGTCTGCAAGAGGGGATGAGGGAACTTTCTGGGCTGCTGGAGAGGTTCTGTATCTTGATTTGAGTGGTGGTTATGCCGGTATATACACATGTAAAAATTCATTGATTTGTATACTTAAGATGTGTGCATTATACTGCACATATGTTATATTTCTATTTTAAGAGTACATAAAAAATGTTAAAAAGAGAAAACCAGAAACGATGAAGCATACCTGTTTACGCTGACTGGCATTTCTGGAGGACACTCTTAGAAAAAAATGGTGGCAGGAAGAGGAAGGAGGGCTATTGGTCTTCTCTCCAAAAGCCTCTGCTGCACGTCCCCCTCCCTTCAGAGGAAACTTCCTGAGTCATTTGCCCAGTCATGGGGATGTGTTTGCACTGGAGCCATCCTTGCCCTCTTGCCTGACCCCTGGGTGGTCAGTGGTGAACTTTAGTGGGGCGGCAAAAAGAAATACATCTGATTGCATTTCTCAGGCATTATCCTGTAATGAGTCAGATTGCCTACTAATTGACCAATACGAATGCCAGGATGCATCAGCCTGGGATGCCCCCAGTAACTGTCCTTCCAAAGGCAGACCACCATAGAGCTGACCACCTAAAGAGCTCCAGCTCTTTGTGTGGAACAAGAGGTCATGGATGCTGCCCTCAGCTGACCTGGGGACAATGTTGGGGGAAGAAGTGGGCAAGTACATTTAGGCTGAGAAGGCAGTGGTGCCCATGGCCCAGGGCTGCCTCAGCCATCAGGGCACTTCGAAACCTGAAAGAAGATCCTCTGAAGGAAGAGGTTCAGAGTCAGACCAGGACAATATTAGTGGCTTTCTTACATTTTATACTTCGCAGGGGCTACAGGGGATGGGAAATAACCTATTTGTCCTTTGCGCTTCTCAGGGATAGGGTGGAAGGAAGGGTATGCCACCCCTCACCCAGGCAAGAGACTACTGCATTTTACAAACACCCAAACACAAACACCTTTTTTTCTGTTCAATCCCATGAAGGTGTTTTTGTTTTTGTTTTTGTTTTAATTTCAGAAATTGATAGAACAAACAGAAGAGGGACAGGGTTGCTGAATTGTGCCCCCAGGCCAGACAGTGTGGCCAGCAAGCCCTCCAGTGAGTGTAGAGAAGAGAGAATCACAGCCTCAGCTCTGGGTCAGCGGAGGAGTGGCTGCCTCTACTTAAATTTGGTCACTGCAAGTCACCCAGAGTGCTACCTGCACTCCCTCCATCCCCTGTACTTGGGAATGCCTGAAAATCCTGCAAAGTGAGGCCTGGGGAGAGGGAGCCTGCCCACCAATGCTGCCTGGGAAATGTGTACAGGGCAGGCTCCATCCTGGGTTTGGGGGGCCCAGGCCCGGCTCTGGCCTGCACTGCCCCAGCAGGTCCCCGGCCCCATGCGTTCCCAGGGCACCAGAGGGATCCCCTCGCTGTGGCCTACACGGCCCTGGATGGAACGCAGCCTGGGGCACAGACACGAAGTAATGTATAGCAGTTACATATTTAGACATTCTCTGTGCGGACCTTTGTGTGTGCTCTGGTCCTGGACCCCACAAATGTTGGGACTGGACCTTTGGAAGGGAAGAATGAGAGAACCTGACGCTTGTTCAGAAATCCCCCTGCTCCCTGATGGAGATGTTAGGTTGTCTTCTTCTTGGCACACGCCCATATTCCCCGCAACCACAAAGCAGCCAACGAGAAGGTTCTCGCCCTCCCTACTTTGTCTCTTTCTCTCCACTGCTCCACCCTGAGGAACCCCAATACGGTACCTTTGGAATTTCGGGTGCCTGTGGGCATCCTTGCTCAGCACAGCCGCTTCCTGAGACCAAGCACCACAGTCCCCACGCAACCAAAGATAGTTTTGGGGGGACATCCTACTGACAAAAGACAGTTGTTGCTTCTGGGGCAAAGAAAGAAAATGTTATATTTTTTTTCTCCAGGAAATACAACCTTCTTCCCAAATGTTATTCTGTCATTAGCATTCCCAGCACCCACAGGGAACCCAGTGATATCATGAGTCCTGACTTTATGGAGAGAGAAATTGAGTCATACACCAGGTCTGTAGGTTCTCATTTGGTGGCTCAAAAACAAAAGCGTTTTTCCTCTTTTTGGACTAGGATTGCATCTCATTTCCATAAACAAAACACTCGGGAGAATTGGCTTTTCTACTTCAAACAAGTGTCTTCTTAAACACAGTTTGATGGCTTTGGGACATACACATTCCGTCTAGATATGTGATAGCCTTCAAATACCATACAGGCGGACCAGGCTCTGATTAGTGATGGTTTTGCAGATGTTAGATGAATCTTCTGGAGTGGTGGGTGCCCTCAGTTGGGAATTTTTGTGAAAGTCCCTAACAGTGCCTTCACTCAAACTAAAGAACACAAAGACCTAGTTTTGATATTAAAAAATATCTATCATCGTAAGATTATTTTTACTCCCTCTTTTTCTGTCTCTTGCACAGAAGGGTAGCCCACTCAGTGAAGAAATGGTAAGGCCAGCCTGTGTTTGGGCCAAGTGACCGATGGCCAGCCTTTTGAGGGCTCTGTGTAACTCTGGTCTGTATCATGCCCGCAGAGAGGAAAGTCCTGCAGTCTCCAAAGTGGAAATAAGCAAGCAAAAACAGCAAACGTCTGCTTGGAGACCCATCTACAATTTCACATGAGCTGATGGTTTTTATGGAACTTACAGACAGATCAAAGGGAAGATGCATTTGTCCTATCAGGGCCCAGCCTATAAGCCAGAGAACATTTCTGTTTTTCAAAGGGTCGAGAATCCATGTTTTCACTCAATGAATATTTATTGAGTCCCTTATCTGTGCCAGGCACTAAGACACAAAAAACAAGCTGCAGTCCCTATTAATAGGGCTCCCAGACTGATGGGAGACAAGCATGGAGAGAAATCATGGCTCGGTATAATGTGTGCTACAATTAAAATCTGTGCGAAGTGCTGTGACCCCGTCAAGTTAGAGAATACTCTACAGAGGGGGTAAGGCTCCCGAGTTCTCAGAATTGGGATGGGGAGAGGGATTCGGGGTGGGAAGAACAGCACAAGCAAAGGCAGGGAGGCAGACAGTAGGGAATAGTTCAGTTTGCTAAAATATGTTTATTTTAGGAATCATTTGAATTCCTATTATGAGCCAGGCAAGGAGGATGCGTGGTGAGCAAATCCACCACGGCCCATGTTCCGTGTGCATTTTGGAGGCTGGAGAGGGAGGCGTGCGTTAGACAAAGCTTCCTGTAAGCAATCGCATAGTTAACACGCTGAGGTCAGTGCTAGCCGGTGAAGGTACAGGGTGCTCTGAACCCAGGAGGGCTTGGGGCTGGGAGAGGGACGGATTTCGCAGGAGAGTCAGCAAAGGCCCTTCAGCTAACACTGGCATGATGAACAGGAGGAACTCAGGCAGAGAAAAGAGAGTGCTGTTTAGGCAGAAGGAATAGAATTAAGGGAAAAGCCTCGTGTGTTTGCGGGCCTGGTGGGGAGCAAGGCTGGAGGGGCAGACTGGGGCTGGATGGTGGAGAGCCTCCAGGCCTTGCTGATGAGGGAGCAGAGGCTAGCTGAAGACAAAGCATAAGCTGACACCCCCCACCCCACCCCCACTCCTGGGTGGGACATATGTGACATTCTTCCAGGAATCTCCCAGCTATCTTAATGTTAATACCTTGCTAGAGGGGAAAACAACCTTAACTTGACAGTGGCAAGGCCTCTGGTATCTTGTAGAGCGCCTGCGTGGCTCAGTCGTTAGGCGTCTGCCTTCGGCATGGGTCATGATCTCAGGGTCCTAGGATCGAGTCCCGCAGCGGGCTCCCTGCTCAATGGGGAGCCTGCTTCTCCCTCTGCTCGTGCGTGCTCTCTCTCTCTCTTATTCTCTTGCTCTCTGTCAAATAAATAAATAAAACCTTTTTTAAAAAAAAGCATATGAAAGTTCTTTTGAAACCTCCCTTTTCCTTACTCCCCCCAACTCCCGAGTACATAATCATGACCCCTCAAGACCCCAGGGCAGCAGCTCTTTCTGCCCACGGGTCCTGTCCCCGTGCTTTAATAAACCACCTTTTTGCACCAAAGACGTCTCAAGAATTCCTTCTAGGCCGTGGGCTCCGGACCTCACCTATATTCCAAAACCCCATCATTGCGGGGCATTTGAAGTTTTAGCCTCAGGTCAGGGGGAAACCAGCGCAGGCTGCCCATTCTCCTCTCAAGCCTCGGGGGGTGTGATGCGGCCCGCTCGCGCTCGCGGCGGCGGCCCTCTGGCTAACCTTAGCGCTCGTTGAGCGCGCAGCCTCAGCAGCCGTGGGGCCTCTGGCAGGCAGGCCTGGCGTGAGCCGGGAGACCACAGCAGAGGCACCACTCAGCCTGACTTGGCAGCAACGGGAACGGGCCTGAGTGCGTTTTGATCGAGTTTCACTGAATTTGCCAAAGCTTTGTCACATGTTTCCTCAGGTACTTGACAAGCCAAGGGCAGGAAAGGACATGCAGGGGGGTGGGAGGGGGATGGGTAAGCAGCACCGGCAGTCGAGCTACCTGGGACTCTGGCACTGGTCCACGCTGCTGCTCATGAAACCCAGGAAAAGGTGACACTTCGGGGCGTTCCTCGTGCACGGGCTGCCCATGCGGCCGAATGTCGCTGACACCCGGTGGGGGCCAGGAGGCGGCAGCACGTGTGCAGAATGCAGCCTCTCTACCCTGGAATATCTCAGCACGGGGAGAACTCACCTACCCAAACCTGGCGGCCCCCAGATCCCTTCTCCTAGCAAGGCAAGAAACTGGGGATCGAGCCAGACACCTTGCTCTCGCACATCAAAGAGACAGAAACTCTGATCCTGGCCTCTCCCATAAAGGACAATGTACATGGAAATGAATAATTTTCTTTCCAACTAAGAATCCGCTTTTTTTCTGAGCAACAAGCGGCCAGCTCTTCTTGCAATAGCAACCTGACCAAACTTCAGGAAAGACTGCCATTTGTCAGCCCACTAGGAGGAATTTCAGATTAGGTGAAGTTGGCCATCATTCCCCCAGAACTCTCCTCTGGGCCAAGTCTAAGAGATTTCCGTCCTTGAGTCAGCCCAGTTCAGGCACGTAGGCCTGTCGCTGCCCAGGCGGGACACACCACATCTGGCGATGTCACTGTTTTGGAACAACGCACATTCACCTCTAAATTGAGAGTAATGGGTTCGATTTCTTCACTCTAGTTTTTCTGCCATTTTTCTCAAGGAAATATGAGAGCTAATTCTTTCCTTCAGGGGAAAGTGGCTCTATTTGGAATGGGAAGGTGTATGGGGCACTGCATGATTTCAGCTTGTTCAGCTGCCCGGCCTCCCATGGGGCCCCCCCACTTGCTTACCTGCTACAGTACATTCTACCACTCTTTTCCAGTCAAGGACACAGTCTGATTCTGTCCCTACACGATTCTTTCTGGGCCACATAGCCCAGCTACTCCTCTTAGAAGTATGAGTTCACTTACACCACTTCCTGCATCCGTCCTCCATGTATCAAATGAGGAGCTGTACTCACATCACAGAGCCCCTTTCTAGCTCTAAAAAAATTTTTTTAAATCCTGACAAAGTATACATCCTTATCTGTTTGACTTACACAGTTTGATATTCCCTTGGAAACACAAATCCATCATGTGAGAAAGCAGAATGATACTTCCTTAGACTATTTCCATGACTCTGAACGTTGAGGTCCTAACCCCCAGTGTGATGGTATTTGGAGATGGGGCTTTGGGGAAGTGATTAGGCTTAGATGAGATCGTGACGGTGGGGCCCTAAGGATGGGATTAGTGCCTTTATGAGAAGAGACAGCAGAGAGCTTGCTGTCTCTCCCTCGCTCCATGAGAAAAAGTGGCCACCTATAAGCCTGGAATAGAGCTCTTACCAGAAACCGAATGGGCCCACACCTTGCTTGAACTTGCCAGTCTCCAAACTGTGAGAAGTAGACTCCTGTTGTTAAAGCTGCCCAGTCTACGTGGTATTTTGTGCTGGCAGCCTGAGCAGAGGAAGATAGCAGGCATTCCCTAGGATAGTCCTAGTGGGCCTTGGATGTCTTCATGCTGCAAGAAGACCCACCACCACCATGCGATCGCAGCAGTATGGAATGTACCATCAAATAAGGCAGAGCAGAGGCTTCTAATGCCTTATTCAAGTGAAGATGACCAGCACTGTCACAATCTCCTGCATTGTTGTTTTGTTAGGAGTAGGAATTGCTTGAACTGGACGTAAAGTATTTTAAATAAGTACTCAGAAGGTAGCCATGGAAGATGAATGACCACCTCCAGTCCTCTTTGGAAGCAGGAAGGTAGGAGTTATAATAGTATACTAGTCAGAATTAAACAAGGAAATAGGTATTTCTAGCAACAAAACCAATTACTGGAGCATGTTCTTTTCAGCACTTTAATGATTTTCATGGTCCAGCTTTTAGCTCCACTGGAAATGACAAAGCAGGTGTCACCCTGAACATCATACACCTTCAGTGGCATCTTGTGTGTTCCCATCCTTTCAGAACCAACTCAAATGTCATCTCTTCTGTGACTTTTCTAAATGTCATTTGAAAATGACATTTGTATACTTTTGCATTCCACGGTCCCTATGCAGAATGTATCCATCATACTTCAGGGCTCCCACTGTCACCTGCTTTTACTTCAGTGAGGCACTTGCCACATCATATTACAGGAAGGTGTCCTTTCTGTCCTGCTGGATATTGAATCCTCTGAGGGCAAAGCCACAGGCATAGAAGCTACTCAGTAAAGGAATGAATGAATGAATGAATGAATTAGTGAATTAGTGCTCCTTTGTGTATGACTCATTCCTCACATATCCCAGGCTTCCAAAGGCTCTGAATCAGCTACCAGACTGCGACCGTCTCCGTCTCCATCTGCCCGTCTATTATATGATACTATCAACAGTAGTTAAACATCGTCATCTTGGGGTTTTGGCCACAGAATAATGAGCCATGGGAGCTACCAGGATGCAGAGCCAGTAAGCTCCAAAGGTCCCATATGAAGATCCAGCATTTTAATAATATTTTTCCCAACTGGTGTTCTGTCCATATTTTAAGGTTCTCTTGCTCTGTATTCATTCTGAAATCGTTGACACTTCAGAGCTGCCAAAAGTCCAGTATAGCAGCATGGACTATTATGTGGCCTAATATAGGAGGTCTGCCCTCCTATTTACTAGGAGCGTAACTTATAGTTTATGATCTTTACCGACTCCTTTTCAGTAAGATAAAACCGAGTACTTCGATAACAATTCAAACGTCAAATTCAGTTAAATATGAGAAAACCGTTTTCAGAATAGATTCTGTAGCACAACTTTTCATCAGCTACAGCATCTACCGTGTGCCAGAATGAAGAGGTAAGCAGTGTTCCCCCAAGTGCCCGAATGCCTCCCCATGTATCTATCCCCCCTTCCTCTGTGCTGGAATCTAGCCCGTGTTTTATTGCTTACGAATTTTGATCATGGTTGGCCATTACCTGTAGGCTACCCGCAAGGAAACGTCCTCTGAGTATGGAGGGCTAACGAGTCGAAGACCTAACATGACATGAGGCGTAGGTAGGTATGTGTCATTGTAGAATGACAGAGCCTGAGGCTGACTTTGAAAGCAAGGTTCCTGCGCTCGTGTGACACCAGGTAGGCAGCCACTCCTGAGGTAGCTCTGATGGATGTGGCCATACTAAGTGATATGTAGAAGAGAATAGAGAGATTCTGGAGTATTTTTGGATAACGTTCTTAAGTTAATTCATCTTCCTTCCTCCCTCCCTCTTTCCCTCCCTCCCTCCCTTCCTTCTTTGCTTCCACAAGGACTTACTGAGCACTTACCATGACCTAGACACTGTCCTAGGCTTGGGGGAAACAGAAATGAATAAGACCAGGTCCCTGGGCCCTCATGGAGCTTACATTCTGATAGAAGAGAGAGATAATAAGTAAATAAATAATAATATGATTTCAGGAAGAAACTTTTATTTTATGAAAAAAAATGAGCAAAGGGTATAGTGGTTCCTCAAGAAATCAAACATAGAATTACCATATGATCCATTACTTCCACTTCTTGGATATATACCCAAAAGAATTGAAGGCAGGGTCTCAAATGGATATTTGTACACTCAGATTCATAGCATTATTCACAGTTACCAAAAGGTAGAGACAACCCATCAAAGTCCATCAGTGAGGGGCGCCTGGGTGGCTCAGATGGTTAAGCGTCTGCCTTCGGCTCAGGTCATGATCCCAGGATCCTGGGATCGAGCCCCGCATTGGGCTCCCTGCTTGGCGGGGAGCCTGCTTCTCCCTCTCCCTCCACTGTTGCCCCTGCTTGTGCTCTCTCGCTCTATCAAATAAATAAATAAAATCTTTAAAAAAAAAAAAAAAAAGTCCATCAGTGAATGAATGGATGAATACAATGTGGTCTATATATACAATAGAATATTATTCAGCCTTAAAAAGGAAGGAAATTCTGACACATGTTACAATATGGATGAACCCTGAAGACATTATTCTAAGTGAAATAAATCAGTCATGAAAGGACAATTGTAATATGACTCTACTTACATGCATTACCTGGAGCGGTCAAATTCATAGAGACAGAAAGTAGAATAGTGGTTTCCAGGGCTGGGGAGAGGGGGGGAAAAAGGAGAGTTACTGTTATTTAATGGTACAGAGTTTCAGTTTGGGAAGACGAGAAAGTTCTGAAGATGGGTTAGTGGTGATGGTTGAACTTAATACCACTGAGCTGTACACTTAAAAATGGTTAAAATGGGGGACCTGGATGGCACAGTCAGTTAAGCGCCCGACTCTTGGTTTCTGCTCAGGTCGTGATTTTAGGGTTGTGAGATCAAGCCCAGCGTCAGGCTCCACCCTCAGCGTGGAGTCTGCTTGAGACTCTCTCCCCCTCTCCCTCTGCCCCATCCCCCCCCACCCTGCACTCCCTCTCTCTCTGTCTCTCAGATAAATAAATCTTTTAAAAAATGGTTAAAATGGTAAATGTTATACGTATTTTAACAATTAAAAAATTAATCTTTTAAAAAATAAGCAAGGAGCTGGAGTAGGAATGATTTTAGTTAGGATCATCTGGGAAGGCTCCTCTGAGAAGGAGGTGGCATTTGAGCCGAGACCAACCTGAATGATGAAGCGAGCATGGGGCAACGTAGGGGATTAGTTCGGAATTTTGTTCTAAGTGCAACAGAATGACTTTGGAGGGTTTTGACTAGATAAAGAACATGCTCTGATATACCACTTTAAGAGATCATACCGGCTGCTATGTGAAAAGTAACAGAAAGGGAGAAAATCTGGAAGGCAGAAGACTAATGAAGAGATTATGGCAGTTGTCTCTGCGAGTGACTGGTGGCTCGGGTGATGTTGAGATGATGCGGGAGGTGGGGAAAAGTGGTTGGGTTGGGATATATTTTCAAGGTAGACTCATCCTGATTCGCCAATGGATTTGATATGGGGTGTGAGGGAAAGAGGTGCATTAAGGGTGATGTCTCAGTTTTTAACTGAACAGTTGAGTGAAAGAAGGTGCCAACCACTGAATAGAAATGACTAGGGGAAAAGCTAGTTGGGGGATGGTGAGGGGCATGGGGACTCAATCAAAAGATGGTTTACATAAAAAGCACAAGCAAAATCCAGGACTAGCTGAGTGATAGCACATAGAAGCCATTCATTAAGTACTTGAATGGATGAAAGAATTAATTAGTTAATTAAACGGAATGTGTAAATGGAGGGAGGAAGGAAGGAAATTAATTCTAAATGTTACAAAATGTGAAGGAGAACATTTTGCAAAATGCTATGATTGTAAAGACCCCAAGCTAGAATTTGAAAGAACTAGGTTCCAGTCCCAGATAATTTTTCCAAACTTCAGATTCCTCCTCTCAGCTTTTATTCTGGGACTTCGTGCCTTTCCCCCTTCAAAGGCAATGTGTTCACATCTTGACTCATCCCACCAGCAAGCCCATAGCCCTGGTATCCCTGTGCATAAATGCAAAGCGCGCATGCGCACGCACATACACACACACACACACACACACACACACACACACAGACGCACATACGCAAGCAGAGCTCACAACCTCTGGGGCAGGGAACAGCCAATCCATGAGCCCCTCCACCTCTGCACTCACCAACCACGGCCTCCCCACCCTCAGCACACACGCTAGGCATCCCCGCAGGTATTGGGGTGCAGGCCCCATAGCAATCCAGATAATTCCCGGTAAAGGTCAGTTCCCCAGAGAGTCTCACTTTTTAAGGGCACAGTTTTAAGCAAGCAGGAGACAAGATTAGGTCATTCCATGCATTGGCTGGAAGTGTGTCGACTGACCCACTAATCGTTCTTACTGGGCCTGGAGGCTGGTTCCCACTGATAGTCACAAAGGGAGGAGGGAGCAGTGAGTGGGCAGAAAATATTCACAAGTCACCTTCACAGTTGGGAGGGCATGATGCAAAATGAGAAAGACCTGTGGAAATGCTCTGAAGCAGGCTTCCCTCGGAGGTTTTCACACACTAACCACGTTTTGTGCCGGCTCTTCCACAGGATTGAGGGTACAGAGCCTGCCTCCGTCAGCCCCCTTGCCCAGTTCTCTTCCGGCAACCGCTGTCCCTTCCACGGCCATCTGGACGAGCTCTCCACAGAGCCCTCCCGCCTCCCCGACCAGTGGCACTCCCAGCAACTCGGTCTTCCCAGCCACAGCCTCGGCGCCAGCACCTCTGCTCCCCAAGAACATTTCCACGGAGCCCAGAGAAGAGGAGACGACGAGCGGCCCGGCCTCTCACCGGGAAGGCACGAGCACAGACCCCTCACCAGCTGGCGGTGGGGTGCACTCAACAGCCACTCCCTCAGAACACAGCTCAAGCACTCCCGAGGAGGCAAGCGCGCCCCCCACAGGGTCCCAGCACCCCTCGGCGGCCCCCACTGAGTCTCCCACCCTCACCTCCCCTCAGGCTCCATCCTCATCACACCCACCCCTATCAACCTCAGCCCCGGAGGTTTCTTCTGCCTCCTCGGCCAGCACCAATCACAGCTCTGCCGAGACCAGCACCAAGCCCACCGGAGCCCCGACCCCACCAGAGGCCCCAGCAGAAGAGCACAGCTCTGCCCACACACCCACTTCACATGCCACAGCCCAGCCGCTGCCCGCGGAGACAACACCCCAAGCCACGGTGCCGGCCAAAGTGACCTGTGTGATGATGGACATGGAGACCACTGCCTCCCCTGGGGTGAGCATGCAGGAAGTGGAGCATGCGCTAAGTTCAGGTGAGTCTCAGTCACCAGAACACGGAGGGGTGAAGAATGCAGTTCCATTAACCCCACCCAACTGATCTCAGTTTGAATTCTGGAGAGCCAAGCCTGAGCTCCATTCGCCAGAACTGCCACCAAGGTGCAAACGTTGCTTTTAGTCACTTGATTAACTTCCACATGCTGTCTCACTGATTGGCGCCACCGGTCCTCACGATGTGTCTTCCCATATATCACAGAGAATGTCCATAGGGGAGACAGTGTAAACAGAGGGGTTAACTGTGTGGCTTTTCGGCCGAGCTTCCTAGGTTTTAAGTTCTGGCTCTGGCCCTTGGGCGAGTGACTTCATCTTTTTGTATCGTTATTTTTCCTCATCTATAAAATGGGGACAAAATAGGTTCTGTTGGACATGATTCTTGTGGGGATTAAATGAGATGACCTATGAAGTGCTTAGAACAGTTACCAGCAGGGAATAAGTGCTCAGGAAATGTCAGTTATTAGTATTTTGCTCGGCCTATTAATGAAGTGCTTACCTCATGGAAACCAGTCAGGCCAAGTAGGATGGGGGGAGGGGTAGAGAACTTGCTTATTCTTTATAGTCTCTGATATAGTTCATGGGAAAGGCAATAAATTTTACAGGACATCGCATTTGTTTTTATTCTCCCAGCAGTCCTCTGAAGTCAGTATTACTCTTATCTTGATTTTGCAAGCTTAGAAATTAGGGTGGAGAGAGATTTAGGGTCTCTTCTGAGGTCACAGGCGTCTGGCATTGACGTAAAGACGGTAAACTTTAGGGTATTGAGCAGGAAAAGGCTTCAGTGGGAGTGTTTGTCCTCCCGAGTGAGAAACAGTGAGGTGAGAACAGCCAGAAGGTGAAGGGGGGAACAGAGCTGTGGCCCCTCCCCTGGGGAACGTTCAGAACACAGCCACATGACTAGCTGGGGTCAAAGGCATGGCTGTGACGGAGGAGAAATGAACATCTTTTAGCAAACAATCAATAAGCACCCCCTATAAACAGAAACTCCCATTAAGAGAAGAAGTGGGGAGAGAGGGCTAAGATGAACAAGATATGATTCCTCAGGGAAGAGCTCACAGTTTACCAGGAGATAAAGTCCCAAAGAATTGTGTATTCTTATTTCAAAGGCCCAGGATATCTGTGAGAGTCCCAACGAGAGAGAGAGAGAGATCCAGTCACACTGGGATAAAGGAATTAATCACAAATTCTTGCCTGGGGTCTGGGGAAACTACAGGGGAGCGTAATAGCAGAGCCATTGTGAGTCAGGCCTAGGAGGAGGGAACAGTCACCAGAACCCAGAAGGAGAGTCTTGTAGAACAGACCACCTTGACAGAAGCAGTGACTCTTGGTTGAGAGACACCGCTAACCCAAGGTTCGTCTCCTGGGAGCGAAGGAAATAAACCTTCTGCCCTCCCTGTCTCCCTTCCCTCTGATACGCAGCCAGAAGCCAGGAACAGGGAAGCCACGATGTCGTCCATCCCCCTCAGCCTCCCGGAGGGCTCATCAGAAGGCTGGAGAGGGGCACAGCCAGTTCGAATGTTGATTTCCTCTGTGCAGCCCCCATCCCCACTAGCACCCTGTTTACACCTCCGGCCGGCACTCACCCCACAACATTTAGATGTGCATTTTCTATCTCCACACCAAGCCCACGCCCCCACTTGCTGGTCCCAGTGCGCCGGGACCATCTTAACATGGACCCAGTTACCCTGGAACAGAGTGGGTATTGACGTGACTCCGTGTCTTAAGGACTGTCCCTAGCAAAGGGGCCAGCAAAGTACAGGCTCGCGGGGGTCCTGAGCTCTTCTCTCTGTCCCAGTTCGGGCCCTCCCTGCCACGCCCCTGTGACATAGCTTCTTCAGTTTTCTAGCTGATCTCCCTTTCTCCACGTTCTGTCCCCTCCAGGATACTCCAGACATGGTAGATTCATATTCCTGAGCACAGACTCTGAGCTTGGCATTCAAGAATCTCCATAATCTGACACAACCTACTACTTTCCGTGAGCACCCTCGTTCCATGGGCTGGATTAGCTAAGACAGTCTAGTACCAGCATTCTGGCTTGTGTTGTAGAACCTGTGTCTTGATTTCCTCAATTCTAAGCCAGCAGGGTCAAGAGGCACAAAATTAGTGACGGACCTGGGTCATGAGCCTTTATAGTTCTAGGGAATACCGCACCCAGGAGCAACCCCAGGGTGAATTAAGGAAGGACTGAGGCACTGACTTGAGAAGAGATATGGGGGAGCAGGGTGGAGAGAGATCGGGCCAGGGTACATTTCGTAGCCCAAAAAGGATTTATCCTGGTGATCTAGTAAATCAAAAGATATTTACTGTGCATCTACCAGTATACTGTGCTTGAGGCAAAGAAGGAGAAGACCGGTCTTTGAGATTTCATAGCTTCAGTAGAGAGAAAAGGGCACGACTAACTCTTCATACCACTACTATGACCACATTAGTTTCTAATCTGAGAAGGAACTGAAATGGGTAGAAGGATCTTTGAGCAGATGGGATACAATCTGTTCATTTCAAAGGTGAAGAAATTATGTCCCGGAAGTTTGGAGGGGCTCGTCTAAGGTTACCCCGCCCAGGGGCAGAGCTGGGCCCGGAGCCCAGATCCTGAAAACCACGATCAAGCCTCCTTTCAGCAGGCGGGGCTCGCTGCCCGGCTCCTTCCCCAGCCCTGCAGGCCAGGGGAACCCAGAGACTGGGCTAGCAGATTAGCGTCTGGGGCTGTTCTCCCTGAGAGATCCCTGAGCTGCCTTCATAGTGGCAGTAATTATACCACACTTCCTTTTCGCATTTTGTTATTCTGCATGACGTTCACCTGGCGTATTTTTATTCCTCCAAGGACTCGTCTACTCCACGGATATCTAGCCGTGGTCAGCAGTGAATAAATCTAAAACAAGGTAAATTCCATGGCAGTGAAATGTGACTAGGGGCCGAGGGAAGGTTCCATGATGCAGGGAGCCCAGGAGCTGAGTCCGAGGAGAGGAAGGGAATTGGGACCTAAAGAGAGCCAGGGCCAGGGAGATTCAGGGAGCCAGAGCCGGAGGAGCTGAGAATCCACATAGCAGCTGCAGTCCCCGGAACTGCTCTTGCGGAGGACGGGTCCAGCGCCTTCCACCTCTGCCAAGTCTAGGGGTTGATGTGAGGCCCGGCTTGACCCCACCTGTCAGCAGCATTGGCCGGGGATGGGCACTACCCTGGGCTTTGAGGCCCTGTCTCCCCCTGGCCTCCAGGGCACATCTCTCAGGTCTTCACCTGCCTGGCTGAGCACTCCTTCCTTCGCCCCTCATCCTCCTACCCTGCAGCTCCCCAGGGCCAGTCCTGCCCTCCTCTGTCCCGACCTCTCCGCACTCACTCCTGAGATGATCTCATCCCGTTGCAGGACTTAACATGCCATCCATTTGCTGATAACTCTGAGACAGAAAGTTCTATCCCTGTTTTGTTTCAGTGAACTAAAGTCATGTAGAGCCGGCTGTCAGCTAACTCATATCCCCCATGCCTGGCTCGTAGGCGGCTCGCGCTGAATATGTGTACGGTGAGTTCCTGATCCTCAGCCCTCCGTCTGCTCCTCCCTCACCTTCCAGAAACCCTGGGCTAGTCCTGGACTCCTTCTTTCCTCACAGACTCCTCAGGCAGCCCATCAGAGCCCAGGCTCCTCTCGGCCCTCTCCCTCTCTCACTGGTATGACTTTAATATTCCTATAACGGATCCCCACTAGCTCTCCCTTGCCAGAGAGATCCTTTTAAAACCTAGGACGGACCCTGTCACTTCTTGGCTCTGTGACCCTTCTGTTGCTTTCCCTCCAAAGCACAGCCAAAGCCAAGTCTGTGTCCCACCTGCAGTGCTCCCACAATCTACCCCGTGCAGTGTCTCTGCTCTCCTCTTTTTCTGCCACGTTTACCTGCAAACACACCGGCAGCCTTACTGTTTCTGGAATATACTGAAGACACTCTTGCCACAGGTCCTTTGTACTTGCTGTTCCCTCTGCCTGGAAGATTTTCCCTCTAGGTCTTCAGTGGCTCACTCCTTTTCACCCATCAAGACTTTGTTTGGCTGCCATCCCCTCAGTGATCCCCATGAGCCTTTCCCCTTACCCCTGGGTGAAATAGTCATCCCATCACTGTTGGTCCCACTACCCTGACTTATTTTCCTTTTGATTACTTACCACTTTCTGACTTTATCTCATTTATTTAGCGAGTGGGTGTCTGTTTTCCACCGTTAGACTGTCAGCTCCATGAAAGCAAGGAACTTGCTCACAAAGAGGAAGATGTAGGTTACATCCCCGATCCCTAGGACAGAGCCTGACATGTGGGAGACCCTCAGTAACATTTGTTGAATATGTGAATGAAAGAGTCAGTCAACCAATACCAGAGAGGTTGCTTAACCTCTCTGAGCGTTGATCATCTCATTGGTAAGGTGAGATAAGGATAGTATCCCCATGACGAGATTATTGTAAGGTTTAATTAAGAAATTTAGAGCTTAGTGGCTATTGACCAATGGTTCAGTCAATGTCTATGATTGTTATTTCTCTGTGATTTATCATCATCATCATTATTATTGCCATTTTACTATCGTTACTATTATTTTTGTCATTGTCGTATTTATCATAATGAAGAATGCCCACCATCTTCAACAAACTTGTATTGAGCTTTGACTGTGAGGCTAGCTACTAGGGGTTTGGCCATGAGTAAGACATCACTGTCCTCATGGAGCTTACAAGGTAGCATGTGCACAGCATGGCAAGTAGCCTAGTTTAGTGGATCCCAGATTGCATGGAAGGGGGAATTTGTAGAAGCAGGAAGCAAGGTTTCAGGACAAGTGTTAGAGGAACCTGAGTAGCAGGATGAGGTGATTTATTTTACTTACCAGACCATTGATAGTCATCAAAAGCTTTTGATTGGGGGAAGAAAATGCTGAGAATCATATTTTAAGGATACTCCTGTGGCAGAAATAGGTATGGTTAAGTTGCAGGGCGTTCGGTACCGGAAACACATAGACCAGTTTCTACCTGGTTTCCAGTTTGCCATTGCTCCTGATAGACCATGTCACTTCATTACTCTGACGTTAAGGGCTCTTAGCTATAAACCAAATACAAGAAAGGCAATCTTTTGGGTCCTTTTGGCTTATCATACCAGGAAATTGTGTATTACAATTATCCTATGCCAAAGAAATGAGATTCATATTCATATGAGGCTTACTGAGAATATACACGTTCTAAGAGTCAGGCTAGCAATGGACACAGGTAAGCCCCTGGGTGATCTTCAGAACATTCTGGTTAGGTGATCTCGATGGTATCTTTTCTACCAAAGAGATTCAGTAACTTACTCAAGTTTTCACTTGAGTGACCAGACCAGGATTCCAATTAGTTCTCCTGACTGACCCTAAGTCAAACGTTCGTTCCACTACACCGATCCTACCTGACGTCACAGAAGGGAAAAGTTGGGGGGAGGACCGATGGCGTCCATCACTACTGTGGAAATAAGCTACGTGGGATGTTGTCAAAGGCTGCGCGTGGCCTGCCGAGGTTAGGGGGCGGGGCTGCCTGGCGGGAAGGGAAGCAGGTGGTAGTCACAGCCTTCCGAAAGCGGCTATGCGGAAGAAATGAGTTTTGGTTTTTGTTTTTCAGTTTTTGTTTTGCTTTTGAGGAAGAGAGACATGATCTGTTAAGTTTGGATCCTCTTGTGTTATTAAATCAGCTCTTCAAGGGTGGACAGTATGAGAATGATATGTTTTGACCCATGACCTAAATTGAAGGGCGCCGTGCGCAATTTGGTGCGCAACAGGTGCTTGAGGGATTGACTGACGTTGCACACCAAGTTATATTGGAGATATCTTCAATTCTTGCAAATGCAAACTTTAAAATTATAGTTACTTTGCTTGTTGCGGAGTGGATATTCTCTTTTGTCTGTAAAATCCAAGTGTCCACTGGCCTTACTGTGCTAGCTTATACTCCTCATTACAAAGGGAAGTCCATGTAATTGTGAAAATTGATGAAGGTCTTTGAACTTTGTATTGCTAGTCTGAACCCTAGTCTTTATTCAGTATGAACTGTGCTAATAAATACCCTTCCATAAAGAGCATTTGGCAGACACAGACGTCTACACAGCCCTGCATCCATACCTGCGAGGGACTTCTAGCTCCACATGACATTTCCTTATTCCATGATTAACTCTTAGGATGTGCCATAGATTTGAAAAAGAATGAAGTCCTGAAAAAGGTGGAAGACTATTTTTTAAAGTACACATGGAAAAATTGTAGGAATAAAAAAAAACGTGCATCGTGGTAGGTTAATTTAAATGATGTATTAAAAATATGTTAAATATGTTAAAAATATACATGATTTATTAAAAACACATAGGTGGGAAGATCATCTAAAAGAATGTTGAACATTTACTGATCAGATTCTTTTGGAATGCCCAGAATGTGTCAGGAAGCAATAATCCTAAAATGCATTCTATGCATCTTAGGCTCAGTGGTGCAGACATCCCATCGTTGTACATGCCCAGGCCCGGCCTCTTACGCTGAGTGGGGCCGCCATCTTTTCATGTCGCTCCTTTTTTACTCCCTGTGTCCTCTCCATCACCAAGTCTTAGTAGCTGCCAAATTCGTCCACTTCTCTTCATTCTCCCTCTTGTGTCCAGGCTCCCATAATGGCACCGTAATGATCCCTTCACGTGCTCTCCTGCCTCAATCTCCTCATCCTGCCCATTCTCCACATGGCAGCCAGAGGGACGATTATACCCAGATCTGCTCAGGTCACACACCACCTTGCTACCACCTGCATCCCAGCCCCTCCGGGGCCTCCTACTGCCCTGAGGTTGAAACCCATAAGCCCAAAGAGCCCTGCGAGGCCAGGCTGTGCTGCCATCCCTGCCTCATCGCACCCCCTACCCTTCACGCTCTGTACCTCCCACACTGGGGTCCCTCTGTTCCATGAACATGCTGATCTCCCTCTTGACACAGGGCCTTTCCTCATTAGAATGCTTCTCCTGGGAACCCAAAACACATCCCTTCACTGGTTAACTCCAGCTCATTTCAGCTCAAAGATCACCTGTTCAGGAAGTGTCTCCTGCCCCCCCCCCCCCCGCCCCCGCCCAGTCCCACTCTGGTCTTCCCGTTACAAACTGTCACAGTTCAGTTGTATCTCTTCTTCACATCTACTCCTGTGGCTCTTTGTTCACCATTTATGCTGTGTTTCCAGGTACACAAGAGTGGGGCCTTGTCTGTGTGGGCTCACAGATATATTCCTAGCACCCAAAAGTCTAGTTTAATGACAACATATCAAACTTTAGACAATAAATCCACATATTTTCTTAGCCTAATAAACCCTGACTTTTGAGAATGAAGAAAAACACTTTCACCTATTGTCTTCATCAGTCTGGGCTATGAGGACAAAAATCCCATAGGTGGGGTAGCCTAAACTACAATGTAGTTCTCAGAGTTCTGGAAAGCACAAGATGAAGACACCTACAGATTTAGCACCTGGTGAGGCCCCCTGCTTCTTGGTTCACACGCAGACATCTTACCATGCCCTCACTTGGCAGAAGGGGGCACAGGAGCTCTCTGGAGTCTCTTGTATAACGGCACTAATCCCATTCGTGAGGGTTCCCCCCTCACAGCCTAATCACCTCCCAAAGGCCCCACCTCCTAATACTATCATATTGGGGGTAGGATCCAACATATGAGTTGGGGATTGGGCACAGACATTCAGTTCATAATACCTGTGCACACAGATACCCCCCTAATTAACACACAGCCATCATTATAGACCGTCTAAAGGGCTCTCTGCTGCCACTGTGGGTTTCAACCCACCCTCCTTCCCACCACACCTCTCTTCTACCCTGCTGACTCCCTCCTGCCTTTGGTACCATGGACTTCAGAGTTGAGATTATGGGCTGCTATAAACCTTCACTCACTTTTTTTTAAATTTTGTGCCCACTTTTTGAAACTTAGGCTAAACCTCAAAGCTTGTGAATCCCAAGTAAATTCCCATAAGGAGCTCCAAAGATCAGATTTCATTTTAGGTAAAAATTATTCTGAATTCTTGTCTCTACTACTTTTATTTCTCCTTTGGTTTATTTTACTACCTAAATCTTAATCTGAAATCTGAAGATGAAATATTTCCAAAATATCCTTTGAAAAATATATGTCCAGGTAATAAAACCAGCTAGTTACCATCTATGTTGTTACCTAGTAGCTAGTTACCATTGCTGTTGTTACCTGGTAGCGGTTCAACTCCATCCATCCAATATGTTAACTGTCTCGGTATCACCTTTCATTACATTTGGACAGTTTCTGTCTCGGTGGAACACTTTCTTATTTTCTGTTTCAAATACTTTCACCAGTCATATATGACTAAAGTGATTCTGTAAATGCTTCACTGAGAGAGTGGGATTTCGCTTATAAGCACAGCTGATGTCATTAATGAATCTATGGCTTGCTATCTCACTGGGGAAACTGACTGGAATAGACTCGATTCTGTATCTAGACCCTTTACTGTAATCTTCTCACTCAAAAGATCGCGTCTTTTCGTTATCAAATAATAACAGGAAAGTGAAAAGGGATCAGCACCAATTCATCATCTTTATCAGATAAGAATCTAAATATCCCACCCCGGAGTACTGACTGGGGAGCATTGTACTGGGAGAACACATAATAGATACTTAATTAATACTGCTCTCAGCATGCCTTGTGTCTCAGGTCTTACACAAGAAAAATATTGGCCAATAAGAGACAGCATTTCACTTAACAGTACCTTGCTTTTATCATCAGACTCATGGTTTTCAGGTGGGAACCACAGTCTCAAAAATGAAGGTGAGGGACACCTGGGTGGCTCAGTTGGTTAAGTGTGGGACTCTTGGCTTGGGCTCAGGGCGTGATCTTAGAGTCATGAGATCGAGCCCCCCTTCCAGCTCCCCACTCAGCACAGAGTCTGCTTGAGATTCTCTCTCTCTCCCTCTGCCCCTTCCCCCTGCTTGCGTGCTTTCTCTCAAATAAATAAATAAAATCTTTAAGAAAAATAAAGTAAATTTAAAAATGAACTTGAATTTAGGTTAAGATCATGAAATCTCAGTAAGTCCATGGAAGTAGGCCATCAAAAACACTTTGCCATATTTCTGTCTGGAGAAATTGTGGGGTCATCTTAAAGCCGAGCTCTAGAAGGGTAAGAATATTACTAATAGTACAGACTTTGGCATCAGACTGCCTGATTCAGATCTCACCAACGCCACTTGCTGGATGGGAGACGTGGGCAAGTTTGTTCATCACTGGGTGTCACGCTTTCCTCATCTCTAAAACGAAGGCCATAGAATTGCTGTCTTGCCTCATAGGCTGCTTATTAGGATTAACTGAGACAAGCATGTGAAGTGTCTCTTGCAGAGTTTGCACTAAAATACATATTAGCGATTATTATTACAGTGGGTAGCCAGCTCTTTGTATGGATACCAACAAGTGTTTGACTCTTCTAGACTTTGATTTTCTTAACTTGAAAAATCAGAATGTTTGTAAAACACTTGAAGACTCCCAAAAGGATTATTACTGTAAATCTTAGGTAATAAGGATCCATTTAAGTACCTGTCTATAACCCAATACAGAAAAGGATAATTAAGAGTGTGAAAGAGAAAAATAACTGCATTCATCTGTATTCTGTGATAAAAATCATAAATTTGCACATTGCGTGGCACACAGGGTTCAGACTCTATCTTGGACTCTGAGAGGTTCCTTCCTTCCTTCTTGCACATGTCCTCTGAACCAAGGAAATAGCACCATGGAAGGTCTTACTTGCTAAGGCTGGTGAACCCTGAAGGAATCTGAGCCTCACCTGCACACCAGTTAGGTCTCAAAAAGGGCATATGCCAACTTTTCTGGTTTATTTTACCCTCGGGATTGTTTTATCCATGGTCATGCCTCATTTTCATCATTGAAATACTAGAGAAAGAACAACAAACCTCCCCTTCAGTGTCCATGGAGCTAAATGACAGCTCTAAGCGAGACGGTGGCATGCTTCCTGCAATCCATTATTTTTCCCCTCTGAGTCATTCACAAAGGGATGAGTTGAGATTCCCAACCTGGTCCTTCATGTTGAAAGTCAGAGGCTACAAAAGGCTGACTTTTCAGCCCCCACATTCCTCCTCCTACTCCCTGTCATGCAGCTAGTCCCCAACGGACAGAACCCCGGGAAATTCTTTTGGATCATTTCAAAGCTAATTGTATTAAGGATGCTCAGATAGCAGAGTGATTTAGGGATTTCTTTTCCTCTTTCTGATTAACTCCTGAATAGAAGTATCTATATCCCCCTGTCAAGGAATTAGATGAGCTAACATGACACAGCTGACCTGCTCACACTTACAGATCAGAATTTTCAGAAGAGGAAAAAGAGAATTCTTCATCATCCAGGGCAAACAATAGAAGGGGTTCTCTGTTCTTTTTTTTTTTTTTTTCTCCAGAAATCACTCCAACCCGCACTCCCCCTTCCCTATCCCCCAGGGATCTGAGCTGAGATTCCCACCCATGGCAAGTTGTGGTACTCTTAGTTCATTAGAAGTTCTAATTCAGCCCAGGCTGAATTATGTTCATTGTATAAAGTAATTTAAAAATAGTGACGATGGGCAATGATGCCGGGCAATGCAAATCTGTGCTACGGGAGAGAGCGGAGAAGGCAGAACGGACATGGGGCATGTGAGGGAACAGACATCGGGGCTTAGTTAACATCGTGGACCCAGAAGTGCAGTCTTCCTCCATGTCTGCACTGCTCCAGGGAGGGGCTGAGGCAGCGCAGTTGGCCCTCCTGTGTCACATTTCCGCCAACTTTGGCCTCCACCAAGCAGCAGTACTCATGAAGCTGCCGCATTCCCGAGAGCAGTGGCAGGTGGCGACATAGGTGCTGCTGGCCCCAACTTCCTGCCCTCCATTCTTTTTGGCCCCTTCTGGGGGCCTGAGGGCAGCTGATTTACTCCCCCCCCCCCCCCCCCCCCCGCCCAGCATCTCATCCCCCAGCCCCTTTGAGAAACTGGTGTTCCTGGGGCAGTGTTCCCAAAGTATCGTCCCTACATGGCTAATATGCAAGGTGCTAAACCTTTTTTCATCCTAATAAAACCTTTTTTTGTTTTCCTGTGAATTTGAAAAAAGAATAAAATAGCACATTGAATTCATGACCCCATAGCTATTATTTTTAGGCTATATATAGTAAGTATCTAAAGAAAAATAATGACTTGATTTAAAGACATATATTAAGAAAATTATAGTGTAGGAGGTGTGAAGATGGCAAAAAAATAAAAAAATAAAAAAACCCACGAGAGTGGTATGGAGATGTTTGAATTTTGGAAAAAGTATACCGTGAGGCAGAGGCCAGGATCTTATCCTTGTTTATTGTCTCAGCTACCAGCTTCACTTGGGATGAGTCCAAGGAATAGAGAATTTAAAAGAATGCAAACCAGAAATCAAAAGGTATCTAGTCCCAGCTCTGCAGTTGATGGAGTCTGATCTCAACCAAATCCCTTAATTTCTATAACCTTCCATTTTATCATTTGTAAAATGAAGAAGTTAGATTCAATGAACCTTCTTAGAACTTCCTTTCAGCAGTAAGATGACATTATCCCATTGGTCACGATCTCACTGGAAACAAAACCTGAATTTGAGATCCACAGTCATCTCTAAGATATCCGGGTTGGCTCACATGTCCTCACGTCAAGCTTTCTTACTGGCTTTAGGGGTTTATGGGTAAGAGGTGCCCAGAGCCTGTGAGACCCTTGTATTGCACTACACTCTTTAATTTGGAAAGATGCTCTGAGAGGAAGAGTGTGTTTCATCAAAGCTTGACACCTCATAAACAATAAACATCAGCTTTGTGAATGGTTGAATGAGTCCTTATTTTACAAGTAGAGATAGAGACACAAATGAGGCCAGGAAGGCGGGGAGGAGTAAAGTGACTTGCCCAACACTGTTCAGCTCGTGGGAGCGCATGGATGGCTCAGACGGTTGACCCTCCGACTCTTGGTTTCAGCCCAGGTCATGACCTCAGAGTGGTGAGATCGAGCCCCGCATCGGGCTCCTCGCTCAGCGCAGAGTCTGCTTGTCCCTTTTCCTTCCCCTTTGCCCACTCTCTCTCTCTCTCAAATAATTCAATAAAATCTTAAAAAAAAAAAAAAGACTATTCAGCTGGTGCCTTATTAGGCCAGTCTCTATGCCAGGCCTTCTAATCACACAAAGTAGAAAAGCATGGGTTTGGGGGATCCAGCCTTAAAGGTTGAATCCCATTTTTGCCCACTAACCAGTTGAGCTGGTAACTTCTTGAGTTACTACGTTACTTGAGTTACAACTATTTGAGTTTTTGGTAACTTCCTGGAGTCTTTATTTCCTAAATGCCCAAATGGAGAGGCGACACATCTGTGCCCAGCTGGGGCCTGGCATGGGGTAGCTCGAGGCAATGATGGTGGCTGTTCCAGCTGTGATGACCAGGGTCGCTTTCCTTCATGATCTCACTCCTGTTCTCGGCACAATACTCCGCATGTCCCCTGAGAACAGCTGCTGAGCCAAGAATGGACTCAGGGCAATCTTTAAGGAGACTCTGTGAATAGCATTCAGATGGAGGCTCAGCCACGCTTCAGGAGAAATTCTCATTCCCCGCGGGCTCCTGTGGTCTGGGGAGGGCTGAGTGAGAGGAATGGTCCCTGACATTGACCGGCGGCTGCCATGTGATCATCAAAATGCGGATGGGGAGCGCCATTTGCTGTTTCTAGAAACCCAGTCTAGTTCCCAGTACAAGTGTCAAAGGAGAGCTGGGATCGGGAGACCTGAACATGTAGTTTGAACAAATTCCCAGGTGGGAAAGAGGTTTCATTTGTGTTGGGAGACACTGTAATTGTGAGTGATATGAAGAAACTTTAAGACCATGATAACCAGGGCTAGTGCCCATTTGTGTGCCCTGGGTTGTGTTCACTGCAGACCTGGGCTCCCTGTGTCCCTAAAGTGTAACTCCTGTGACCGCATGAGAGGGACATGAGGAAAAGGAAACGAGCATTTGCTTGATTTATATTAATATTAGTTAATATTCATGTTTCCAGGACACATCTTTAAAGAGATTAATATTTTCAGTATACATCTTTAACTACATGCTACCTAGGTAGGTCAAATGCTTCGATAAAAGTGAAGCCAGTCCCCAAACCAGGTCTTCTGATTACAAGAGGAAGAGGATAGGTATTGGGGATCCTGTCCCAAAGTTTGGATCCCCAGTCTGCCCACTAACCAATTCTGCCCATGAACGAGTATCTAAATAAGAAAATAAACATGAAATAAAAGGTGCCAGTTGTGGTAATATTTGACTAAATTTTATAAAGTTTACCTCTGCCACTCTGTGGAAAGGAATGAGTAAGCAATAATTTAATGATTTAAAGATTTGGGGATATGGGGCAGTGGGGAGAAGGACTAATTTACTGAGGCAAACTTAGGTTTTGCTAATTAAAAACATTTCTGTAACATATTTGGATGCAAGCTGTGTGCCTTATAAAGGAGCTCTGTATTTTCATCATAAGGACTAATAAAGTCCAATTTTAAAAATAGCTACACTTTCAGAAGAAATCGTATATTCTATGAATTTCTTACTTTGGGCCTAGACAAATGAAGAAGTATATTTGGTATCCCAGGATTTAAAGGACTTTCAATCGAGAGAGAGCAGACATTAAGTCATGAGAGGGCTCACATAAAACCATTAGTAAAATGGCATATATTGTCTTTATCTTGTATGTATGTGCATAACTACCCAGAGCTACATGTGTCGGTATTAGCTATATGCTAGAATGTTTACTGAATTATGCCATGCTAGGTAAAAGGGCAAACACCTAGAAAAAGAGGGCTCAAAATGAACAGACATCATTGCGGATGAGTTCCAAGAGAAGACTAGATTTGAGAAGGTTCTTGCAAATCAGCCCTCTGCCCAAAACACTTCCATGGTCCCCATTCCCCACACTGTCATGGTGTCCCCAAACACTATGTCTGGCTTTGAGAATACTCCCATGATTTGGTCCCAAATACCCAACCATTTCATGGTCCCTACTAATTTCCATTACATCTTTTTATGTAGACTGTGGCCTTGGTTTTGTCAGCTCTGTAAATTGGGTGACCTTGGGTAAAATGCTCAGTGAATCCCTCAGTATTGAGGTCTCTTGAATCCTAAAGTGAAGGGGCTGGGCTGTGTTAGGTGTCTATTCTCCATCTAGCTGGCTCCAGCCTCAAATCTTCATTGCTGTCCAAGTCCTGCCCATCCTGCAAAGAACAGCTTCATCCCCAAGATTCCAACTTTTATAGACACCCCCCAAGTTAGAGGCAGAAACACTGAGTTTGGTACCACCCACCTCCCCCATTAACTACCTACCTATCTGTCCACCAGTCCTACACTCTGCTGGATGGTGCCTGACACCGGTCTCTGCAACCGGGGACTGAAACCTAGGAGCCCTGCCTGCTGCTTCTCCACGCCCTGCACTGTCCTGGCTCAGAGGAAACCATGCAGCTTATTCAGGAAAACCTCATGGGATTAATTCGGAATCAGAGGGAGATAAGCTCAGCTTCCCTTGTTGTGGGGTAGAGTGGGAGGAAAAACAGGAGTGAAATCCAAGCAGAATTCAAGGACAGAAGTCCAAGTGAACTGAAATAATGGTAAAATTCAGATCCACCTAGGTGGTGGATCTCCCAAATACTGAGATTTTCTTTTTCACTTTCTCTCCCCCATACCACATCCCGCACACACGCAGGGACACACACATGCCCCAAAGCGAGTTGCAGTTAGCGTCTACCCCGGTGTCACTTCATATGGGGCAATGAATAGCACTGGGCCATGCTCTCAGCCATTCTTTCGGACCACAACACATGCTAGAAACCAATGACATGGGCCTGATTAGGTCGCTGTTCTGTGGCTGTTGTCTGCTTCTAACTAGTCCTGCCTACAATTACTCTGAATTATAGAGTTTTAACCAACTTTCACCAGGACCTACAAGAAGACCCACCTCACAGCACAGCCCAGAGTTAGGCCGGGCGTCCTGCACAACCAACAGAAAGCAGATAGGGGAGGTGCAGGGCCGCAGGGTTCAAACCTGGGCGGACTGGCACTTACCAGCCCAGGGCGGCAGGAGAGCCTGGCGAGGCCCGGCATGGACCCGGGAACCTGTGCTGGGGTGCCAGCAATTCCAGTGATCAACTCTGCGCCTCCCGGCCCTTAGCTTCTCTGTGCCTTGGTTTCTTCATCTATAAAATGGAGATAATGAGAGTCCCTACCTTACAGAGTTCTCGTGAGAATGACATGAATTCGAATAAGTGAAGCTCATAGAACAAACAGTCCTGGGACCAGAATAAGTAACGAGAAAGTGTGGGTTGCAATTATTTTTGTTGTCGTTGTTAATACTATTAACGTTGTTTGGAGGACGGAGGTGTGATGCGAGACTATGACTGTAAGGCTGGGAGGGGCTTTTCCTAGTGTCATAGAGTTTGGGGCCCCCCGCGGAGGTCTCACCTCCCAGTCTCCCCCCCGCCCCACCTCTGCCCCCGCCCCTCCTCCAGCACATGCGAAGACACACGCTGTTAGAGAGGAAGAATTCCTTTGAGACAGGATGTTCCTTTCCTCTCCGTGACCTTGACTGAAGGAGCAGCCACACACTCTGAAGTGGTCCCCTGCTCCTCTTCTCCATTTCTTACCTACTTTCTGGACCAGGAAGAGGAAAGAAAAGAACAAGACATGTCTGCTGTGTGAGAGGCAGGTGCGGGGAGAGAGACCCCTTAACAGGATGCCATAGTTTATTCCAGGCCAGCACAGGGCACAGAACAGACTCAAAGCAGGGCAAGCGATGACCTCCAGGGCAGCCGCCTGCCTCCCGCGGGTGCCAGGTCTGACCGGGAGCATAGCCTTCTGGGAGTTAGCTGTGGCTACTTCAAGGATGTTATCTGACTCTATTCGGACAGTTATTCCCAAAAAAGCTCTCTTCCAGTTCCATCATCCTTGGGAACTCGCAAGCACATGCTGCAGGGGTCGGACCATAGCTGTAGAGTATCATAGGAGGAGATGCTCGGGTAAGACCTGGAGCAGGGGATTCCAAGATGGAAAGACAGGAAACCTGCTGCTCGGGAACTTTCTCAGCACAGTGACTGGGCTCAAAAACTGCCAGTTCTTTTTCTCTTTCTTTCTTTCTTTCTTTTTCTTTCTTTCTTCTTTCTTTCTTTCTCTCTTTCTTTCTTTCTTCTTTCTTTCTTCTTTCTTTCTTTCTTTCTTTCTTTCTTTCTTTCTTTCTTTCTTTCTTTCTTTCTTTTTTGCCAATATTACATTTATTCATTCGACATTAAATAAATGAATCAAGTACCCACCACGGGCTAGAGACTGCACCTGGGGTTGAGAGTGCAGGAAGTAGGGGAAGAGATGCAGGATGAATATGGTTAGAACCTGCCTGGGGAAGCTCATAAACACAACAGAGAGCGTTTGAAAGAAGCAGACACAGAGAGCTGAGAACCCACAATAACACGGTCATTTGCATGGGGATGTCAGGAAAGCTAATCAGAAGGGTTGGTATTTAGTTAGGTCACCAAGAAAGCTGGGAAAGGGGCCAGTGGAAGTAACCTGTATATGTTAGTCATTACAAATGCCAAGCCTGGAATGAAATAGTCCGGGGTTCGAATGTTAGCTTAACCATTTATCAGACTGTAAAACTTGAATCAAGTTCTTGATTTCTCTGAGCCTTAACTTTCTCATCCATGAAATGGGACTCAGTCCACTCATCTCATAAAGAGAATCAAGTGACAGGATCGCCATCAGGCTCTTGGCACAGTACTAGCCCAAAGTACCCACAGGGTAGAGGTAACTATGGTTGTTCTTTAGCCTGTTTACTTTTGTTCTGCGTTGTTGTGAAGGTGGTGAAGTGGCCCACTGAGAAATCCCAGCCTCCAGAGAGGCCGGGTGTTCCAGGAGGCTTGGCATGGATCTTCAGCAGCCCTCTGGTCAGGCAGAACATGTTGGCAGGGTGGAATGTGCTAGCACAGTGGAATATTCTTGCATCTTGGCTTATAAAATATACAGATAAGTTTCCTCCAACTCTCTCTAATGCCTTCTGGCTCCAGGGCTCTTCAGCATGCGCCACACCCAGTCTGTAAGGAGCACGTCCCACTGAGGAGGAACTGAAATGCCAGCCACCTTCCCATCCCCTGCTCTCAGCGCCCTGCCCACCAAGTGGCCATACCTTCCTCACAGGGCAAAGCCTTCACTGCCCCAGCCACACCTTCCTCATTCTCTGTCTCCCTGCCCCTCCTTGAAAAAAGAGTCAGTAGGAGGAGAAGGGGTTTAGTTTAAACAGTTTAGTTTAAACAGAACTCAGGGGCGGGGGGGGCGAGGGGGGGATGACATTTGTTTTCACAAGGAGGAAATCAAGCCTTTTCAGTTACCATAAAAATTGTGCTGATGTTGGCTCAGCAACCCCCTCATATGCTCGAACCATGATGCCCTGAGGTACAGAACTTCCCAGGATGAGGTTCCTGGCTGCTTCTGAAGGTAGCAGCCGCTCTGGGGGTCAGAGCAGGCTCAGCCCACAAGACCTCCTAGGCTCAGGGCCTGGTAGAGAGCGACTTCCAAGGGACCCTGGCTCCCGTGGCTGGCACCCCGTGAGAAGAGACGGCGGCTGGCAGAATCGTTAAGAAGATGTCCTGAATATTTCAGTACAGCCTATTTTACCCCACACCTTTTGGCCTCATATCCAGCAGTACTAACCCTCAGGAGTGCCCCTTTGCTCAGCTGCCCTCAGGAGCCCATCAGGGGGAAAATCACCTGCTAATCCCTGGTCTGGTCATAGAGGCTGCCCTTTGTGAACAAGGAAGGATGGCCTTGAGAGCCCCATTTGAGGATTGGGGCTACATCGAGAGCTAGAAGACAGCCACCAGCCACTGAGAGGGGCAGCGGGTCACTCTGTCACTTGCCTTGTTTTGAAAAAGAACAGCACTTGAGTTGGGGAACTGCCTGATTTATCTTTAGAAAGAGGCGACGTATAAATATATCCAGTAAATCGCAGAATTGGAGGCGATCCAACTGCCTAGGGTTACGAAAGAAACTTTGAAAAAGGTCAAACCTACAGTTTCCTGTATTAAACTCTGCTGGCACAGGAAAGAAAAGTCTTATAGAGAAATCAACTATAGTCTGTCTCTTCTCCTGTTTTTTTTTTTGGAAGGGGCAAATTAAATTTAAAGGTCAGTTTTTGAACAGCTCCTAATTGCAACCACTGTATCTCTTTGAATCTTGAAAGGCCCCCATCACCTTACCTTGCAGTCGTAATCCTCATTTCACAAGCTCTTAAAAGAGCTTTTAAGAGGCTTCAGTGAACTTTGAATTGTTCTAATTTCAGCACAGTTTGGAGGCCGTGAAGCTAAGTGCAGCCTTTCAAAGCAGGGGTGGAAGTTTTCCATAAGGGGATCTGACCTTGAACTTTCTCTACATCGATCGGATCTGCACATCTGAGCATACCGTGCCATAATTCTGTCTTTACGGTGGTAAAAAAAGGGGAAGAGAATTAACCTGATAATTACACGAATCTGGCTCTGAAGGGTTCCAGGAGCAAGGAGGTGGGCATGTGAGCGTCCACATGTGTGGAAGCTCTGAAATGGTGGAATGTGGTCAGCCTGTGTGGACACATCAAGCTCTGGCCTTAGCCTCAGTGTTAGTTAGCAGTGGACCTCTTTGGCTCTCTTTTAGAAATTCTAAACCAGCAGAGAGAGCATGGATGTTTGATGTAGCCTTCTTTCACTCAACTTTTGGGGAGTTACTAAAGAGTTAATAACTAGACTGATTTGCTTCTTAGCTCTGTTCTAATTCCTTTGGTGGAAGGGCTAATGAGAAGAACAATATACAAAAGCCATTCATAAGAGAGGGAAAGAAAGAAAAGGAGAAATGACAAAATAATCTACAAACGACAAGTCTCCAAAAATGTGGGGGCAGATCCATCACCCTTGAGATCCAGTACACGACAGGTGGGCACTGGGCCAGGACGGTACATTTTGGATAAGACTTCCATTCGGTGTACGTGGCACCTCATTTAATCCCTGCTAAAGTCATGTGGGCAGAGGGAGCAGCTCTTCTTTCTCGGTTGCTGCAGGTGAATGGCATGCGAGTCAGTGTTACCTAAATAGCCCATGCTACATACGCAGTGAATGATGGAGGCACACTTGAATCCACATATTCGGACTCCAGATCTCTGATGCTCTTTCCAGTGCGGTTAAGAGTCCCATTCATTTGTTGAAGTAGTAAACAGTTTCCCAGTGGCCTGAAAGAGTACATGGTGTCCCTAACACCAGGTTTAGTGCCAAAAAAGTCACTTTCACTATTAGGGGACAAGAGCCCAATTGATTCTTTGCATTTCTCAGGTAGAATAAAGCTGAAGTAAATACATTATTGGTCCAAAGCTCACACAAAAAAGAGTGTTGTGCTTCAAAGTAGTAATCTTGGGAAGCAGTATGGTTGTTCTTACAAGGCTACCTGCTCAAAGGGTTTTTAACTGCCCATTAATAGTTGCCTTTGGAGCCAGATTTCAAATTACACAATAAAACATTCATGTTACTTTATAATTACACCTGGTAATTTCCATACACAGAAAATAGTGTTACCTCTCAGACCAGACCGTAGTTTTACACTAAACTTGACTTTCTTCTCTACAAAATCAAATTTACCTTTCGAGGATGAAAACTCAACACACTTCCCAAAAAGGAGTTTTTTAAAAAAATGCTTTGACTTGATGGCATCATTAAAATGAGTGCATCTCCTACCAAGATGATCCTTTTGAAGTGGACACTGCTGATACAGCTGTGTGGTTCTGGTTTATTTAAAAACCAACCACTTACTTTGTAGTGACCCTTGAATAAAACATCCCAAGCCTCCCAAGATCTCCCGAGGGTAGAGAGAGGAGCCAGAGCCTATAAAAGAAGAAAATAGGATGTCGGGAGGTTTGCAGTGTGTCCCCCCCCCCCACCCCCCCCCCGCCACCAGCGACAGCAGCAGCAAACGGCCTGCTGTCATTCTTAAAACAACAAATATCACTGGAGACTGTTTTCGGAACTCCAGGCCAGCCACACGGTCTTAATAAAGTTGGCCATTTACCCAATCTCTCAGAGCCTGAGGAGCATATTGGTAACAGAATTAAGATCCTGGGTTTTGGGAAGCCTGGGTGGCTCAGTCGTCAAGCATCTGCCTTCGGCTCAGGTCATGATCCTGGGGTCCTGGGATCGAGTCCCGCATCAGGCTCCTTGCTCAGCAGGGAGTCTGCTTCTCTCCTGCCTGCCGTTCCCCCCCTGCTTGTGTTCTCTCTCTCTCTGTGTCAAATAAATAAATAAAATCTTTAAAAAAAAAAAAAAAGAAAAGATCCTGGGTTTCGTTCTGGCTCTGACTTCTGTGCAGACCGATGGAAGTGAATGCCCTTGCTTCATCTTCTCCCTCTGCCTCTCCTCCCCTGCAGGCAGCATCGCCGCCATTACGGTGACGGTCATTGCCGTGGTGTTGTTGGTGTTTGGAGTCGCAGCGTATCTGAAGATCAGGTGAGACGCACCTTACTCTTCCTTACGGAGAAAAGGGTTCCATTTTGTCAGGCTGCGGGCTGAGAGCTGGTTTGCTGAGGGCTTGTGTCCTGATAAGCACCTGAGCTCTTGGGAATGCTGGTAGGGATGCAGCAATGGCCGTCGTAGTGCGCGCTGGACAGGAACCCATGGTGCGGTGTTTGAACCTTGGCAACGCAGAAGAAATAAGTGGATGTATACAGCATGATGATGGAAGGAGAATGGACCTGCAGTCAGGAGACGGAGGCTGTGGCCCTCTGCCCTTAACTCCCCTCCTCACCCTGAGAAAGCCACATGCCCCCCGAACCTCAGGTTCTTCATCTGGGAGATGGGGTGGAGGCTCAGTGGTTCGTAAATACTGATGTTCGGAATACCACTGTGTGGATGTGTGCCCAGTCTGTAAGGAGGTTTTCACTGATTCTAAAGCAAAATGTTGAAAATACAAGGAAAGTGTAGTGTTTTCAGGGCGCCTGGGTGGCTCAGTCATTAAGCGTCTGCCTTCGGCTCAGGTGATGTTCTCAGGGTCCTGGGATCGAGTCCCGCCTTGGGCTCCCTATTCAGCAGGGAGCCTGCTTCTCACTCTCCCTCTGCTCCTCCCCTCTGCTTGTGCTCGTTCTCTCTGTTTCTCAAATAAATAAAAAATCTTAAAAAAAAAGAAAAAAGAAAAGAAAGTATAGTGTTTTCTATAAAATTAGATTCCCCCCCTGAGATTATGTCCTTATATTTTTGGCTTTAAAATATCTCATCTTTTATGAAATGAAGGTGATCACGGATGGCAGCTGAGTTTTTACTTGCTTTAGCTAAATAGAAAGTTGCAACAGTCTGTGAGCCCCCAATTTTGTTGTCTACTGCTTCGTGAAATCCCAAAGGCTCAAAAACCACATTACTTACCCTGAGGCTCCTTACAGCTGGAACATGCCTAATGGCAAGTGTCAGTCTTATTTGCCAGTCTGTGCAGGGCCTCTAACAAGGGACAAAAGGCCATGTGCCACCATGAGCACAGCCACTCTCTGACCTCCTCCCATGGCTGGGGCCATCTTTACGGTAGCTCCGGGCAGACCCTGTCATTCCGTCCCTTAAAAGCCCCCGGTGACGGGGCGCCTGGGTGGCTCAGATGGTTAAACGTCTGCCTTCAGCTCAGGTCATGATCCCAGGGTCCTGGGATCGAGTCCCGCATCAGGCTCCCTCCTCAGCGGGAGCCTGCTTCTCCCTCTCCCTCTCTCTCTCCCTGTCTCTTATGAATAAATAAATAAAATCTTTAAAAAAAAAAAAAAAGCCCCCGGTGGCTTCCCCCTGTACTTAGAGAATTATTTTCTTTTTTAAAGATTTTATTTATTTATTTATTTGAGAGAGCGAGAATGAGAGAGAGAGAGAGAGCACATGAGAGGGGGTACGGTCAGAAGGAGAAGCACACTCCCTGCCGAAAGCAGGGAGCCCAATGTTGGACTCAATACCAGGCCTCCAGGATCATGACCTGAGCCGAAGGCAGTCGCTTAACCAACTGAGCCACCCAGGCGCCCCTGTACTTAGAATTAAATTCTAACCCCCCAGCTTGGCCCTCAAGGTCATTCATGGAGCCTGCCCTACCTTTTCTCATTCATCACTTCTCTCTCTCCATCTGAACCACCGAGTCGCAGTCACACAGGCTTTCTGTCCAATTCTTAGAACGTGCCAGGCTCTTTTTCTCTCCAGGCCCTTGGCCCTTGCCCGACCCTGTCTCTGAAGGCTTTTCTTCTAGCTCTTTCTCATGCAAGGTTTTCACATCACATCCTCCAGAAGACTTCCCTTCCAGTTTGGTGCCTCATTACTTTTGTTCTGGCTACCACCACTGTTTATTATTTTATTCATTGTTTCATATATTTGTTTACTTGTTTATTATCTCTTTTCCCCACACAAAAAATGCTAAGCTCCATGAGGACCCAGACTTTGTGAGCACAACACTGGGTGCAAAGATGCTCAATAAACTGAATAAGTAAACAACGTGTTTATCATCTCTGCCGCACATTCCCTTTGCTGCCCTCTCTCATCTCCTCTGCTCACCCCAGCCCAAACCAACACCCACCAGGAACCTCTCCCATGCTCTTTCCCTTTTACCTCCCTCCATCTTTTGTTCTAAATTGTGCACCAGCTCAATCTAATGATGGTGTCAAGTCTGAGAATGCCTCGTGATATCACCAGTACCTAAGGTACAAAGAACAGGAAAGCCAGGTTTCAAAGAGAAATTGGAATTAAAGGGCCAGCGTTACCTGTATCTAAAAGCCTTTATGAAAGCATCCTTGTCTCCTTCATTGCTTAAAACATCTCTTTTCTTCACTAAGTCTGTATTTCCTTGACCAAAAACTTAATTTTATGAATTATATCTTACTAAATGGTACACTTTTCAGTCCATTTCATTACTAGTTTATCACTGCAGATACGCTGTTTTCATTAGGAGTTAAATTGGCTTTTATGAGCTAGTCTGGAACCCTCATTCCCACTTTGTGTTGGGGTGGGAGGAGGCAAAAGTGGAACTTACGGATGAACTTTAGAATCACTCTGCAGTCACAGTGGTGAGTTTCTGAAGGGCTGGGTCACAAAAAATATGACCTCCACTGAAATGTGGAGTGGAATAGAAATGCTTTCCTCTTGCCACACACTTGCCAAAAATGATCTTTGTCTTGACTCCAGGCAAGAATTCAGGTTTACCATCTCAAACCACTGCCTAATCTATAGGCAGTCTAGAACAGTGGTTAAGAATTCAGACTCCTTGGGGCGCCTGGGTGGCTCAGTCAGTTAAGCATCTTGCCTTCGGCTCAGGTCATGATCTCGGGGTCCTGGGATCGAGCCCCGCATCGGGCTCCCTGCTCAGGGGGGAGTCTGCCTCTCCCCCTGCCTCTCACTTATTCTCTATCTCTCTCTCTCTCTCAAATAAATAAATAAAATCTTAAAAAAAAAGAATTCAGACTCCAGAAACCAGGAGGCCTCAGTTGGAATCCAAGCTCTACCAGTTTTCAGCAGGTTCTAGTGTGACCTGAGCATGTCACAGAGCTTCACTAAACCTCACTTCTCCTTCCCGTGTAAGATGGGGGCCATAATATTAACTACTTGGTAGCATTGTTGGGAAAATTAATGGACACTGCTTCCCAAGTACATAGCACGGCCATCAGCACCAGCATCATCAAAGAGGTCACCGAGAAGGAAGGGCCCCCAGGAAGACAGTTGCTTGACAGTTACTGAGTGTTAGCTATGGGCCAGGCCCTCCTCTGAGCACTGGGGTCCCACCAGTGATGTGACACAATCCTGCCATCACAGAACATACTGCATTTGGAATATTTTGTTAGCAGTTCATTAAAATCGGTTCTAATGAGTGCTGATTAAAATTGCATAACGTTTTATTTTAAAAATTTAAAGAGTGTTTTCTCCAGGCATTCTCAACACCAGATAAATTCAGTGAATGATTAAGATGAAGTAGTCACTGTTTCTCTCCCCCATATAGGTCCTCCCTCTTAAATGTAGAAAGGCCCCAGGGGGATAAGTTTAAGGTTGTTATTTTTCTTTGGGACTATAAATTTAAGGATGGATAAAGTGACCAGACCTCTGTTTAGAAACCCCCTAAGGAAAGCCCCTTTCTGCTGCTCTGATAATTATTTTGGCAAAATGATAACATAAGGAGGTTAAGAGCCCTCACGAATATTAAGGCTATGCCAAAACCCTTTCGAGTGTTATTTTGCCAGATTCTTGGAAAGCCCCACTTATCATTCATCAAAAATACATCTGGATCAATTGACAAACATGTGTGTGTGTGTGTGTGCGTGCGCGTGCATGTGTACCTAGGGTTAGGTTTTCCCTTGGCTGCAAGTTTATTGCATTCCTATCATCCCAGACTTCTGAGAACAGTAACATGACAAGAGGTCTGTCTTCTGTGGTCCTTCAGCTCACTTGGCTGGAGCAGCAAGTGACTGAAATCACAACCCAGGAGGGAACCATTTCTGGCCTGCAGCCAGTGGGCTATCAGCCTGGCCCAGCCAGGGTCCCTAAAAAAGCAAAAGAAGAGTCTGCTTCAAAGGGCAGCCCCACAACCAGGAGAAGAGCATGTCTTGTAAGCTCTGCTAACTGGCTCAGTCGGTTCACCTTTTCCCAAATCCTGATTCCCTCTGAAGGCATGGGCCGCCTCCACCATCTATTTCCACACTCCTATTCTTCTGGGACCTGTGACCCCTAGTTCTGTCACAATATCCCCTGCCTAGAGAACCACCTCCTTCTGTCACTAAGCCACTGTTGGAAGTGACTTATAAACACGAACTGCCCTGAGCCTCCTGGGGCTCTTCTCCATCAGCGACCCCACATCTTCACTGGCGGTGGTGTGGCGAGGAAGGAGGAGAGTGGGCTTTGCGGTCAGGTTTAACACGGACCCTTCTCCTTACTGGTTAGGGGGCCTTGGGCAAATTATAATCTCCCTGATCCTTAATTTCTTCATCTGCAAAAATAGAGTGGATAACACCTCTCAAGGTTGTTTTGAAGATGAAATGGAGTAATGAAGGTAGAGCACCTGGTGGTTAAGAACATGTACTCTAAGCAAATTTATTAATCACTGTGATCAGTTTTATAGTTCTATGAGTATAACTATATATAATTGTGTTAGTATTACGGTACTAACTCAGGTTAGGTAATACTAATACCTAACTAATCCTATACCTAATACCGAACTCGGGATCGCTACAAGGATTAAGTTATAATACAGATAAACATTCAGCGCCAGGTGCAAGGTGAGGGCAGAGGAGGGGCTAAAGCCTGTCATCATAATTGTTGTTACAACAGTACTTGCTACCTCGGTGCTCAATTAGATGGTCGCAGCGGACAGTCCCATTCACTAGGCATTGGGGATTCAGAGAGGGGAGGGGGAAGATGACACAGCAGCTCAGGTTTCTAACTACGCCCCGATGGGCAGATGTCCACGTTCCCTTTGATGGTTTCGGTTGTGTTGTCTTCCACATGCCTATGAGGCTGCGTCCATGTTATAGGTTCGTAAGCAGAAACTACTTCTGAGCAGTCTTGATTCCAAGGCTTATTTGCAACTTGAAAAGAAAGCAAAAGCCCTGCCTGCCTCTTGCAGAAGGGTGTCTTCAATTCGTGCTGATTGAAGAATGAGGTAAGTCGGTTTTGTTTTTGTTTAAATGGGCTCAAGACTGTTCTGCCAGAAGATAATCCCCTGCGCGGGAGACCGTATCTGCTATCGCCAGCAATGTGGATGCCGCTATAATTAGGTGTGGGTAACCCAGGAGGACAACACGGGCTGTTCCCGTCACAAAAATAAATGTGATCTTGATTTATAGACACAACAGGGCCTGGCTCGTAAGGCATTTTGTTAGAAGTCACCTGTTCTGCTTTAAGTCTTCCAGTGATTACATTTTATACAACTGGATGCCTTTTGGTTGTTGGTAGGTTTAAAGAGTTAGCCCAGCCAACCATTAAGTCTAAGATCTTCTAGAATTTGTTACTGACAGGCTGACTTTTTAGATCAGCTTTTGGCATTCTGTAGGTCCAGCTGACTTGATTCTCTAGCTCAATGGTTCTGAAACGTTAATGTGCATAAGAATCAATGGGGGAGCTTATTATAAACACAGTTTCCTTTCAGGTGATGACTCGACAATGTTAGCAGCTTCTCCTGAATGTTCTCCTAAACCCAATTTAGTCATGTCCTAACTTATTTTGACAAAAATCTAAAAAAGGGGAAGATGCTTAGAGGTGATACTATACAAAGGCTTCATGAAGGAAGTAGGTCTTAAAAGAAATTAAATGAAAATGAAATTTAATTTAGTATCCTGGATTTTATCCGCAGGATGTGTCCATGGCTTATCTAGGCAAAGTTAGGTGCTCTTCTCTGCTAAACATTGGAAAAACAGCTTCGATGGATATTGGACAGCTCGTTGTCATGTTCCAACTTAGCATATTTATGCTTAGCAATCAATTTTACCCACTTATAGGCCAATATCAATCTGTGAAAACATGTGGGATTAGCAAATACCAGTCTATAGAAATGTTTATCATTGAAAAAAATCTGTATTTATATCTGAACTCACTTATATAACCCATTCATCACTTTTTCTCCTTCAAGTGTCTAGTGCGTTCCTCATGGCCATTGTCCCTGTTCACAGATCTGTCATCATGGGTCTTTAGAAGAAATACATTTCAAGACAGTCCCCCGCAAAACAAACAAACAAAAAATCACAGTTTCCTGGGGGTGGTCCCCATAGGTTCTGACGCGGTGTGGCAGCTCACAGGTGAGGACAATGCTGCAGGCTGTGAAAACCATATTGAGTAACCCTGATCTACCTCTGTCCGCCAACACTCCCCCCACACACACTATAGATATGGCACCCCCACTGTTCCGTGTCTCGGCTACTTTGGACATGCTGATCCCCCTGCTAGAGGTGTTTGGTTCATCTCTTTTTTTAATCTGGCTAATTCCAAATTGTCTAGCATGAAAGAGATGCTCTCCGGGAAGCCTCCTCCCCACCATCTCCACGGGGAGCCCCTTACTGCAAGCTTCTCCTTTGTATGACTCAGTTCCCTATCCTGGAATCACTGCCTTGTCAGTCTGCTCCACTAGAAGGATAAAAAGCCCCTCGCAATACCATTCATTCCTGGCGGAGTGAATGATTCTGGGTAGCAAAATTTGGGGTACAGCAGCAGTGTTCATTTATTCCAAATAGGGGGAAATGGGGTTTAGAGAAGGGGGAGCTTGTGGGAACCTGTTAAAACCATATACTTTCATTAGTCACCTCGTGACTCTGAACTTCTTTACAAATAAACAGGTGTTTCAATATGTGGGCCTCTTCTGTGATGAGTGTCTGCCAGGATGATACTGGCAGATAATTTTAAAATAGAGAACAAACAAATTTCATCTACTCCTTCAAAGTAAAGGTGATTATTTATAGATAAATTCAAAAGTAACTGCTCTTTAAAAGAAACCCAGACTGTGAACAGAAGACCTTGAAAATGAATGATTGGAATGTTTCCATCATTGGGATTTGGGTACAAAGACAGGACTGATAGGTTTCCTAAGTTATGATCCTCATTCTGCCACCGACTTGGTACAGTCGCTGTAAATTCACCCCTCGTGGTCACAGCTTTCTTAGCCTCAGAACGTTGCTGATCGTGTTCCTTTCCCAGTTTGGACAAATGTGACATGGCTATATAAGATGTCACTATCAAGGGAAGCGGGGTGAAGGGCATATGGGAATTCTTTGTACCATCTTTGCAATTTTTCTATAAATCTAAAATCATTCCCATAATTAAATAATTTACTTTGAAACAATTACAGTTCAGTAGCTATCACACAGATATGTTGTTTGCTGCTTCCTCAGAGCCTCTGCGCTTTCTGTTCTCTCTGCATGGTTTACCTCAGGCATCCACGTGGCTCATCCCACACCTCTTTCACCTGTCTGTTCAAATGTCATTTTAGTGAGACTTTTTTCTGATCACCATATTCCTAAGGACAATCCCCACCTCCCATGTGGAACTCCTCATTCCCCTCTGTTGCTCTGCTGTCCTCTACTGCACAGATTACCTTCTGCCATATTATTTTTCATGTCTTATCTGTTGTGCCTGCCCCCACTGGAACGTAAGGTCCCTTAGGACAGGGGTTTTGGGGGCGCCTGGGTGGCTCAGTTGGTTAAGCGGCTGCCTTCAGCTCAGGTCATGATCCTGGGGTCCTGGGATGGAGCCCCACATCGGGCTCCCTGCTCAGCGGAGAGCCTGCTTCTCCCTCTCCCTCTGCCTGCCACTTTGCCTACTTGTGCTCTCTCTCTCTATCTCTCTGTCAAATAAATAAATAAAATCTTAAAAAAAAAAAAAAAGGACAGGGGTTTTGGTCTGTTTAGCTCACTGAAGTATCTCTCAGCCCCTGAATAGGGCCTAACAGGTTGTAAGGTTTCAGTGAATCTTTAAATGAAAGGAACCAGGCAGGGAAATGACAGAGAAAGCAAGCCACCCAACAGAAACAAAGGAGACCATGGCAACTGTACCAAACTGGCTTCGCAAATGGATGATAAGAGTCTGAAGGCTTAATTACCAGTGACTAATGAGTACGTTAGGCTGTGTTTTCCCAGCACTAAGCCATATCTTTTTCATCTTTATGCCCCTCCTTCTTAGCACATAATAAGAGCTCACAATTGAATGGCAAGACTCACTTGACTCGAGAGGAGAGAACTTGGGGGGTGTCACAATAAGCAAAGCTGGAGCCTAGAGGGAGATCGGGGCTTGACCCTTGTAAAGGAGAAGACATTTTCTCAAACAAGTGTGTGTCGACACAAGGGAAGTAAGACACTTCATTCATTTTCTTTTCTTTTTTTTTGAAAGATTTTATTTATTTGACAGAGAGAGACACAGCAAGAGAGAGAGAGAGAGAGAGCACAAGCAGGGGGTGTGGGAGAGGGATAAGCAGGCTTCCCACTGAGCAGGGAGCCCGACGCAGGGCTCGATCCCAGGACCCTGGGATCATGACCTGAGCCGAAGGCAGACGCTTAGTGACTGAGCCACCCAGGCGTCCTTCGTTCATTTTCAAAGACGTTTGGGTTCCATTAAGTATCGATGCTGCAGTTATCTTAAAATAGGTACCATTGTGCAGTTGTGGGGAAGGCCTCCAACCGCAGATGTCTTCACTGCATGTCCCAGTTGTCACAGGCCATCAGCAATTAGGGACGAGGTGAGTAGGAAGGGCTGCTTCCTGTTAGAGCAAAGCCATTTGAGAAGGAAGCCATGAGGCCAGGGCTTGACACAAATCACTCCCTATTTTGTTCCCCCAGGTTCTGCTTTTAGCTCACGAACCCATACGGTAGCAGCAGCATGGGGCTCACAGCACAGGACCATTGATTAACTGTGAGCTCTGTGCTGAGGGCTTTAAAGCCACATCATTGCCTCAGAGAAATGCAGAATTCTCTTTCCTCTTGCTATAATTAAGGTCAAAATGGTGGCTCTGACCCTTTGTACTCTTTAGCAATATTTTCACCCTGCCCCAGTTATATTACGCAGTGAATTGCCCCAGACCATACGAATCCCTGCTGGTATCGACCAAGCAAACTCTGTCTATGCTATTTATGTGTACCTGATGTAAGCCCACATCATCAAGTACGAAAGAACCACTGCCTCAAGAGCAACGTGTGAGATGTTCTGAGAATTCAAAGAAAAGTCAGAGGCAGCCTGCCCCCAAGAGGTTTACCATCTATGGGAGCCGCAGCGCAGCGAAGAGGAAACGTAGCTATGTTGGATGGTGCCAGTCTTGACAAAGAAATTGAGTAGACAAAACTGTTCTGGGGCGCCTGGGTGGCTCAGACGTTAAGCGTCTGCCTTCGGCTCAGGTCATGATCCCAGGGTCCTGGGATCGAGTCCCACATCGGGCTCCCTGCTCGGCAGGAAGCCTGCTTCTCCCTCTCCCGCTCCCCCTGCTTGTGTTCCCTCTCTCGCTGTGTCTCTCTCTGTCAAATAAATAAATAAAATTAAAAAAAAAAAAAAAACTGTTCTGATCTGGTGATGATGCCATTCATACCGACTGCTCTTCCAAGGGAAATGAGATGAAGCAGTGTTGCAGAAGAGAGCCGGGAGACCCAGATTTCAGTACCAGCTCTGCCTTTAAGTCATGTGCACACGGGCATCTAGATTCCTCGCGCCCCACTTTCCTTATCTCGAGGGTGAGTTTGTTTGCCCCTCGTGGACTCCACAAGTACCAATCTGAAAACCGCCCCATCGCCATCTAAGACGTGCATGATTTAAGAAGTTCTGACCTAGAGAGACAGTTTAAAAGGATCATTAGTTATTCTCCTCTTTTTTTTAATTTTTTAATTTTATTTTTATTTTTTTATTATCATGCTCAGTTCGCCAGCATATAGTACATCACTAGTTTTTCATGTAGTGTTCAGTGATTCATTAGTTGCGTGTAACACCCAGTGCTCATCACATCACATGCCCTCCTTAGTGCCCATCACCCTGTCACCCTATCCCCCCACCCACCTCCCTTCTGTAACCCTCAGTTTGTTTCCCAGAGTCCAGAGTCTCTTATTCTCCTCTTAACTCACATACACACACACACACACACACACACACACACACACACACACAAACGTGTTTGTCTTCCTCTCTTTCCAGTATTAGAGGATTGATGCAAACCTGGCTTGCATCCCAGCACACCCAATTCTTCTTGCTTAGGCTCATTAATATATTAAAACAAGCCCTCCAGCTTCAGTACATTCCCAAATAGGGCTTATCTATAGCTTTTGCTTCACTTTGCTCAGTTATTGGTATTGTGCTCAACTCCCTGTACATTCCAACAAGAAGGCAAAGAAAAATGAAAGTAAAGATCCCCCCTTTCCTTTCATTTTTCTAGTATTCATATAGTGAACGTCTCTTATAATACAGCAGATTCAGGTACAGCTCTGATCAAATACTCTTGCCCGGACAAACTGTAAGCAGGAAAACCCAATGACCAAGAAATTTTTAATCCTCTGACCCCACTCCAGCATAATGCTTTAAAAAAAATTCAAATACTAATATAAGAAACTGGTTTTATAACTGTGCCCGTAGTGTGGTTTCAGGAGTTCCTGATGGAAGGGAGGCTTGCTTTTCCCTCCATGCCCTTTTCCACTCTTTGCAGATAGGCCCTGTGCTTGTGTAAGTTTCATTATAATAAAATTAAAAAGCGGTACTGGCCAGCATTTACTGTGCTTTTACTATGTGCCAAGGCTTTTATAGGCATTACCTCATTTAATCCTCCCACCAGCCCTAACACATTTTAAGTTTCTCCAGTTTATAGATGGAGAAACGGGGGATTAAAAACATATTCAAGGACATACATCTGTTGACCCAACTGATACTTCTTGGGGATAAAATTATATGATAGATAATAAAATGCTGCAAGAAGTTATATTACCATACAAAGGCGAGGCAGGAGTACCCTATCAATAAAGGAACAGGTTTATTAGGTAGCTGTTGGCCAGGCTTGCAACGGTAAGTCATGCTAAAATTTAGGCTCGGCTCCAGTCATACAATCCCCAGGATTTTACTTGTTCATTCTCTAGCTTCCATTGCTCAACCATCCTGTTGAAGGATTTGATTGAGGCTGGAGGTGTTAAATGTGGGGGAGGTGTTGGCGATGCGTGGCCAGTGACCTTGTTTACCAAAACTGGCCTCCCCTCTTCCCGGCGATCAGAAGATCAGTGGTGTATTATCTGTGGTCTCTGTCCTTCTCACACCCACAGAAATAAGTGGGCCTTTAGGGCAAACAAAGCATATTGTGGAACATCCTCAAATGTCCAGGTGCACAGCTGGGCCAGCTGAGCCAGCCCGCAGAAATTTGAGGACTAAGAATCTAAAACCAACTCAGCAAGGGCCTGATGCTTTGCAACAGATCATCTCTTTTCAAGTATCTGGCATATGGGAAGTAAGCTTCAGAAGAACAACAGCAGTTATTTTAACAACAGAAGTGTAACAAATGCTTTTTGTGCCTTTCAGATTGTGTTTTCATTTTGTTCAGGTTTCATATCGAGTTGAGACAATAATTAGGGGGCGTGGGCCCGTTTGTCAGTACTATATATAGCAGACGTGATCTCCAGTGGCAAGGTGTAATCATTCACACACGAACATGAACCTGAGAGCCATTCTATGTTCATTTTGTGATGTTCTCCTCATCCTGACAGTACTTTTAGCCATACAATGACTACAGTCCTCTCTGGGAAGCTCCCATCTTATGAACAGATTGGCTTTTTGGGATTTTTTTTTCCAATCACTGTTTCTTCCGCAAACATTTATTAAGAACTTACTATGTGCTAGATATTCTTCTAGGCATTGGAGATAGTGCCAAGAACAAACAAAGCCGTCACATCATCCATACTTAGAGTTTAGTCAGGGAAGGTGGCAATCACAAAATAAACAAGTAAATTATATAGTATGTTAGAAGGTGATGAGTACTTTGAGAAAATGAAGCCAGGAATGCTGGGAGTGGGGGGTGGGAGTTGCAAGTTAAACAGAGTTCCTGAGAGAGGCCTCACTGAGAAGGTGACATTCGTGCAAAGACTTGACAGAGGTGAAGGAAGGCGATCTGGAGGCCAGCTGTTCCAAGCTGAGGGAACAGTACATGCAAAGGCCCTGAGGCAAGAGTGTGCCAGACGTGATGGGGCGGAGCAAGGAGGTGTGGTTGGAGCAGAGGGAACAAGAAGGACTGGAATAGCAGCTGATGTGCTCAGAAAAATAACAGGGGCCAGATCCAGAGGGCTTTGCAAACCATCCTAATGATTTGGCTTTTACTCTGTGAGATAAGGAGCCACTCCATGGTTTTAAACAGAGGAGCGAAAACTATCTGATTTCAGTTTCTTACAGAAATAATACTAATTGTGAGACAGGTTCCCAGAATAACCAGTCAAAGCCTGTTAAACCCAAGTTGCCATTGAACTAAGGATGCTAATCAGACTCTGGGAAGCTCAGAGCACGGGATCTGGACCCAGGAGGTGAGAATCTGACTCATAGCTCACTGGGGTAACTTGGTACACGTCAAATCAACAGCTCGGAGAGAGAACTTCTCCCTGTCAGAGAAATAAGCAATACCCACCCATGGCCTTATTTTGCGGATCAAGTGAAAATGGAACACAGAAACACTGTGTAGGTTGTAAAACACGATATGCAGGTCAGGAGGGGTGGTGAGAGCAACAGTGGTTGTGGTGGCATCCTTATGATTCCTGGGAAAATTCAGTCCAGGACTGAAGTCAAATGCCAGGAATGCAACCTTCCCTTTGCTATTATTTCTTATTAAGGAGCCATAGGAATGGGTCCTCCTCCTTCTCCAGCACTAGAGGTCAAGTAGAGAGACAAGGACCCAGCTGATCTCAATGGAAGGGGCCAGCTGGCCTCCCACGTGAGCAGTCCTAACTTCCAGGGGTCTGTAGACTGGGGCCTCCAGGGCTGGCAGGTGGAAGAATCGGGTCTCCCCTCCTGCGGGCCCCGGAAGCCTCCCCCGCACAGGCTGCCAGGCATTCGGCTCCCCTCAGGCAGGCAACTTCTCCAGATAACCACAGCTCTCTGCTCCCCCCACCAGGCATTCCTCCTACGGAAGGCTTTTGGATGATCATGACTACGGATCCTGGGGCAACTACAACAATCCTCTGTACGACGACTCCTAACGAAGGAACGTGGCCAGGATGAGGAAGAACTGTTGTTTATTTATAAAGTGCTTTCCCAGTAGAATTAATACAAGTACCTGATATGCATTGAGCGACAATCTCTTAAGCCCTGTTTCATTGGTTTGATTGTTTTGTTTTCTTCCCTCTCCTCTGGCTGCTGTAACTTCCCCTTTCTGCAAAAAGAATCATTGTTTAAAGGTGAGTGGAGGCTTCTTTGCAGCTGAAATGGGCCAGCCTGGAGCCGGACCACCGTGGTGGAAGCTTCCGTACCCGCTGCAGGATCCACTGTAAGAGGGACTGAGGGCCAGGGATCGAGTCGTTCCGTCGGGGGCTACTTTTAGGGGAACTTTTTGTTGGTGGTATTTCTCAAACTTTTTAGTTAGGAAATTACATTCAATCTCAATGAGGGGAAAGGAAATGAGTACTGGGAGGACTTCCCCTGCAGGTGAGGGCGCAGGGGCTGCTCCGATTCCTTTTTAATCTCTGTTTGTATCTGCCAGGATGCCTGCTTGGCTCTGCGAGCGGGATCTCGGCTTCTTAACTGCCCAGTTAGTGGAGGAGAAAACCGGAAGGCACCCCAGGGAGGCCAGGAGGCCGAGGGACAGCTAGCATGTTGCTGTCAGATCGCAGCGTGCCCTCTACCTGTTCTCCCCTCCAGGCTGCCCATCTCTGCTCTGCTCGGGATGCCCGTTGTGGTCAGCCGCAGCCGGCTGGCATCTGGCCCCGGGGGCTCTCCGCAGGAGAAGGCTGGGAGAGGAGTTTAGTTAGAGAAGAGAAAGGGGGAGGCGTGGGAGGGAGCGAGCGCTGGGGCAATGGAGGAGGCTGGGAAGGGAGGGCACGGAGGACCACCTGGGGGAAACGAGAAATCAGCCCCCAATAACTAACAGAGATATCCACTGCTCTGAGGAACCTCTAGAAAGAATCCTTGCTTTATACCCACAAAACAGCTAGCTCACTGCCTTACTGTCGGTTGGATAACGGCTGTAGACTGTTTTGTAAAAAACTGTGAAGGCATTAGTCTATCTGTGGTTGCTCAGTGAGGCATTTCCATAGGAAACAGACACCATGATTAATCCATTTATTCTTCCTGTTCACTTACCTTACTAATTCTGCCCTCTAATTAACGAACACTCCCAGGTACATGGTCTTCAAATCCTAGATCTCGAATTTTGAAAAAGAACTGATATTGTTTGCAGATGGCCATTTACTGCAGTGGGTATCAACCGGCAGACAATTTTGCTCCCCAACGTTAGCCATTTAAAAATGTCTCGTGTCATTTTTGAGTGTCACAACCTGGGGGTGCCACTAGTAGATAGAGGCCATGGACGCGCTGAACATCCTACAATGCACAAGACAGCCCACTACAACAAAGAATTGCCTGGCCCAAAATGTCGGTAGTGCTGAGTTTAAGAAACCCTGGTTTCTTGAAATGCCCCTTGTGACAAAACAAGACACTCCCAGCTTAGTAACATTTATTATTTTTACCTAAATGAAATGATTTGTTAAATTGTTACCTAAGAAGTATTCAGTTTGTTGGCTGATGGGTTGTTTTGGCATGTGTGGTTGCCTTTTTATTTCTGTGTGTTCTCTAGATAGCTTTATTTCGTAGCTAGAACTCTATCCTCCTGAAACACCTGATGTTAGTAACCAGCATCTTGTGTCCTGATTGGAGTAGGAAACTTCACAGATTAGGAAGCATCCATTGGGTCCTGATTCGGAATACATTCTCTTGTCCTACAGTGTCCTACAGTGTCATAAAGAACTTGAAACTGGATCAATTTTTATTTCTAAACTTGGACCTGCTGCCATGGCTGTTCCCAGAAATCTGACCCTCAGCTCAACCTATCACTCGCTCTGGTCCAGCAAATTACTGACATGAAGACCACTGTTGCCACGCTGTTCGGACATGCTAGGAGCTGTGCCGCTCTCCACAGCCTGCCTTCCCACACTCTGAAATTATTCCTAAACTCCTTACATATCAAAGGAGAATGAGCAAGCCCCAGAGGTACTTTACAACAGGACCAGGTAATGAGAAGTAGGCTGTCAGGAAATCTGATTAGCTCTGATTATTAAAAAACAAACAAACAAACAAAATGGACATTCTCAGAAAAATGGCCAGGGATGACCCATGTTGCCCCCTCCGGCTGTGCTGGGCCTGATTAATTGTCTCTCTTCCCTATCCTCCCCCATTTATACAGCCTGTAGGCCTTCAGTTTAGCAAAGGACAATTCAATAAAAACAGGACATCCCTTTATTTTCTCCCTTGGCCACAAACATTTTGACAAAATGCCCATGAAACAGCTAGCTTTAGAGCGTTGCTCTCCTGGATGCTGCTCCTATTATGACCACAGACTCAGTAAGCATCTTCCCTTACCAGAGTCTTCTGTTGTGCAAGAGCACCTGATGGGTTTGTTGCTCCTATTAACTTCCAAATCCTTATGGCAAAGAGAGGGATCTGGGCCTAAAGCAAATGTATTCAGCAAGGTGACAGCTTCCCATAAAAAAACTCTAACCCTCCTTGTTATGGCAGTATAAAATACCTCCAGGGTGAACCTTATTTTGCCAAGTACTTTTTTTCTGAGTTGGCCAAAGAATTTGAACTGTATTCAACACATGTTGCTTGAAACACACACACACACACACACACACCTGAAATACATGCTGATAATTGATGTCAGGGAGATATTCTGTCCAGGTCTGCGCAAGGGAAATTGCTCCAGTGGATCTAAAAAACAACCACTTTCATCCAGGAATAGGACTAGTCATAAAGTGATAGACTGTCAGAGCAGGAAGGAGGCAAGCAGCCTCTTCTAGACCGTAGATTGCAAATGATGAAGAGTGGGATTCAACTTTGTTTTCTTTTCTCTTGGCCCCAGTGAAGTCTCCTGCCCTCCCTGGATGTCTGTCTTCGTTTCTTAAATGAGGGTGATGCTTTCATATTGACCTCAGCCCATGCTACCTCACAAATGTGTTGTGAGGATTCATGAAACGATGTCTACAGTGTTTTCAGTTTCTGGAGAAAAATATTTATAGACATCTTAAGTATTACATAGGTATATAAGTGATCTCAGTTTCAGTTTCTTGTTTGTAGTTATACTGGTGTGTTGTTTTGACTTAAATCTATAAAACAACAGCTGTATCTTGGCCACATCAGGCAGCTGTCCCAGCTCTGAGCTACCCCCCAGTGCACCTGACTGCAGGGTGAACCATGCCTGGGACCAGGAGAATGGTTTCCATCTCCAAATGAAAAGATGTCCCAGGACCTCGGTCTCACAGACTATTGAGTGAGGATCCAGAAGGTTAGGGTAATACAGGAGGGATACCGAGCACTGATAGCAGTAGGCCTCTGGCCTTCACCATCCTGAAGTCTTCTGAGTTCTTTGTGGAGTTGATTTTGGTTTGATGTCATCCGTTTGCCCTTCATCTTGCTTGCAAGGGTGCATGGTTCAATCCCTCGCGTATGGGAAATGAATTTTGCAACTGCGCCGTGTTGATTTGCACGTTTGATTCACCCTCTTTGCCTTTAACCTCTTTTTGGCAAACGAATGTACCATTTCAACTTTGATTTTAAAAGTGCTAGTTGGTACTGCTAAGAGTGCTAACCGAGAGACCAACGCCACATTGCTTTCTTGGGGTGAGTTAGCCAACATCATCCAACGACGGAAAGATGTGCAACTTCTTTGATATTTGATGTCATTGTATCTACATTTGTTGTAAGACATATTGCATACTAATTATATCGATTAAAGTTGTTAAAAGCTTGCATCTGACAGTGGTGACTCACATTTTGATATGTTTTGTTATTCAGGACATTCAGTTGATATGCTCCTATTAAGTACCCTTGACTTGTTCTTAAAGAAAATTTATCCCCCATCAATAAATAATATTTTCTGCACAGCGGGAAGGTCTCTCTGATCTCGAAACAGAATTGAAGGGTGTCAGAACTGAAGAAACTTTCCAAGCCGTCATTTTGCTCTTAACAATACATCATGTCTTCTAAAATAATTGTAAAAATAAACACTTTGATTCAATAAGTAGGCAGGGGTACAAAATCAAGTCATATTAAGGCATATCGGCATTAGTAGTACATTTGATACCTGCTTGTTTCATTCTCCTTCAAAAAAATTAAGTTCATCGTACCCATCCTGACAGTTAAAATAGCAAGCAATTTCAATCATTCGGAACATAATATCAACCCTCGGGAGCTAACCAAAGATTATTCTGATTCAGAAGAAAAGAGCAACGATAAAGCCCATGCACTTTGCAACACAGGGGAGGAATGGAAGCACCTGCGAGCTAGAGCGAGGTGATATGATGATTTGAAAACTTGAGGTCAGATTTAATAAGTTTAGGTGCCTGGTGTCCAGTGACACAGCATGGAGAATTGAATGGAAAGAGTCAAGAGGAAGAAAGAGGACCAGACGTGAAACAGACCCTTTCCTGATGATGATCCAGTCATCTCTGGAGGCCCTCCAAGGGCACAAAAGCAAGTAGCAACTCCATTATTCCAAGCTTGCCTGAACACAATCGGTTAGAAAGCACTTCAAATGTGCATGGAAAGAAAAGGCCTAATGATAATGTGTAGGGTTTACCTATTACGAATTATTGGGTCCAAAACAATATATTTTCCTACCCTGTAGCTTTTCCAAGTCAGATCATAGTATGTTTCAGGATTTAGTAACCTCGCTGCCATCTTTTACTCTCCTAAAGGTCGGCAGTACTCACCAATCACTGGCTATATTTTGATCTTTGTCAGAACGCGTCGAGATTGAAAAGTACTGAACAGATTGGGGGACAAAGCCTGTGAGAGGTATGCTCTCTTCTCTGAAAGGATCTAAACTTTGGCAAGTACAGAATGGGCTCCATTTACTGCACTAAAGCAGCATTAATTAGTTTGACTCAAGAAATGCATTGCGTTTCTATTTTAAGCAAGATACTGAATATTTACTATAAAACAGAAGGAATATAGTATCCAGTAGGAACTCTGGGTGCCTGCGGGCATTGTCTGATGCCATCCTGCCTCAACGTCATGGTCACTACACTCTCTCCATGTTACAGGTAGGGAAACTGAGGTTCCACGATATGAAACGCACGCCGGCGTGTACTGAATCCTTCTATGGACTCCATATCGAATAAGATGGGCCCTGCTCGCCACATATTTACAGCTGAGTCAGCAGCAGAGGTGGCATTCCAAGCAGGTCTGTCTGTCACCAAAGCCCTGGGTTATTTTCCACTCGAGGGACTGGTTTCTGATCTAAGTATAACCCAGTGCTCACACCTTCTACTAAAATGGGACCTTCCACCTCTTGCCAAGTCTCCCCTCAGCTATTTTAGGTGATCTCAAGGGGGTCTGGCATGCGGCCCAGAGCAAGCCCGGTCAGCTCCCAGGCACATGTCCCCTGCCAGGCACTGTTACCTTCCTGCCAGTTCACGCGGCCCTGCTGGGCTGTGTTCCCTGCCAAGGAAGAGGCTGCCTCCACCTCCCCCACTCTGTTAGAGCACCAGCACAGGCCCCGCTGCCTCCCCGAGGTGAGTGAAAACCTCTCCTAGCTTCTACCTGCAGCCTCCCCGCTCCCCGTAGGAGACCGGTGTGAGCCCCCAGCAGCCTGGACTAGAGATTCTGTCCTCAGAATCTCTTTCCCCTCTTGCCCTAAGGTTCCATTATTTCAAGAACGTGTCTTTCCTTGGTATCCTAACAATAATGATAGCTTATTCTCAGCTAACACTCAATATGAGCCAGATCCTGTTCTGAGCACTTTACCTGGATTAACATCCCTAGGAGGTAGATATTATTAATGCAGTATCCCCACTGTACAGATGAAAAAACTAAGGGCTGAGGGTGTAGAGACTTGTCCAAGGTCACGCAGCTCCTAAGTGCTGGGGCAGAATTCAAGTGCCAGCAGTCAGACTCGAGAGCCTGTGCTCTCCATCACCTCCACGAGCCCCCGCTCGGTGCCAGAGGTTCCTGCACACCCGCTCAGCCCGCCGTCAGACAGGCTCGTCCGTGTCTGAGCTCCGTGTGGCCACGGCTGGGCACCGAGCGCAGAAGCGAGCTCCCTCCCTGAAGGAAGGCTTCTGGCCTGGCCGACTCTGTGCTGCTTCTGTCTAGATTCTGGCGCTTCCAGACAAGGTCGCCCACCCAACAGCCCCCAGCTCGACAGCAGGCAACTCCAGGCTGACCTGTCCCTTGTCACCAGACCCACACAGTAGCTGTGGTGAGAGTGCAGAACACTCTCGTGTTCTCCCACTAGCCACGCCTGCCTTGGCACGGGGACAGAATTCACTGCAACCAACACTGCTGGGCAAAGTGCTGAAAAGTTCTAGCCTGTCAGAAGCCAGGGGTTGTCAGGTGGTGTGAGAGACAAACGCATGCCCCGCACCACCACACTGAGGCCTGCAACCGGCATTCATCAGGGAAAACCAAAAAACACTTCTCCGTGTATTTCTGGAATATATATTAAAAGCTTAATACAAAGCAAAGGATTTCACGTAGAAATCAGAGTCTCACATAGACTTTTTGAGGGCGGGAAGAGAAGTGGGTAGGGGAACCATAGCAGGTAACTGCTGAAATTCTTGGGTGTCTGGGAAGCTGCCACCGTCTCAGGCTCCAGCAGTGAGGTGGGGCCGGGGAGAGGTGGGGTCCTCAAGAGCTCACTGGGGGCCACAGCTGCCCGCACACCTGCCTGCAATGGTTTTGGGGGAATGGCTTTCCCTGTTTTCCATCTTTCCTATATCACTGGAGAACTTCCCATGGGCAAGCTCCAGCCAAACCCTGCAGGAAAGGGAGTTGGAAGAAATGCAATTTCTGGCTTCCCCCCTGGTTTGCCAAGGAGACCTCAGGCAATGTGGGAAGGATGCTGAGCAGCAAATAAGTGAGCACAGTCCACCCTCACTCCTCCAAGATTAGAACTTCCCCAAAAGGAAAATAAACAACATCATTTTATCCCTAAGGTGATGCAACTGTCCCTTACACAACTGAGGGTACACTCACCTGCCCCCTAAAAAGAAAGACAAAGACACGGAATATGCCATGTGTGGCTTCAGCTCTGGGAACATTCACTCCTAGTCCAGATGCAATCTTCCTTTGATATCCAGCAACTTAAATGCCCAATTATAGGGTTAACCACCTTATATTGGATAAAGGTGGGGGGATGAAGAAAGAGAGAAGAGGAACTGATGAATACAAATACCTATGTATATATATACATACGCATATATGTATCAAATTGAGGAAGAGAATATGCATAGTTACAAAAAGACTTCCTTTCTGCAACTGATCAGGAGACAGCATTGGTATTGAGAACTTCCTTCTTCTGCTAGCCTGTGCATTTTCCTTTGTCCTCAGCCACATCTCATCTGGACATGGTTCTTTACGTGGCAGGGTGACTCAGACCTTCTGCCGAAATGTGAGGAAAGCTTGGGGACTGGAAAAGCAAGAGAGCTACTGAACTGGATACCACAAATAAATGAACATGAGAGAGAGATGCCCACATGGTACCTAAGTGCCAAATACTCTCCCTTCCCTACTTCCATTGCTCTTTCCTCTCTCCGTTCCCATCCCTCCAGCCCACTTCATCCACCCCCACTAAACAGAAGAAAAAAAGTAGGGTAGAGAAGAGGTTCAAAACCATTCTCAGCACTTAGCCTGCTGCATGCAGAGCCCTGGGTCATTCCACACCCCCATCCACCCACCAACTCCCCCAGCTCCTCATCTCTGCTTGGGATCTTCTGAAGACAATGGTGCATTCTTCAGAAAGCCAGAACTTGATAAAAGATCTGCTGGGGAGTGTGGAGGGCAGTAAGAGCAAAGGTTTCCTTGCATTCATTCACTTTCAACATAGAAGTCCCATGGGCCATTCCACATCCTCCCAACTCCCCCATTCCTCTCCTCCCATGAGGAAGTGCCTGGCTGCAGATGGTCTTGCTGAGCCATGATTACAAGCTCTGGGGCTGATATGCAATGAATTGAAATACATTTAACTTACAGGATGAGTAAGCCCCAGTGGCAATTAATCTCAAATCCTGAGGCCCGGGGGGTGCTTGAGGGACTGTGCTCTCTCCTTCTGAACAGCCATTTCTGGAAAGCAACCAAGCTCACTAAGCAGCCCTAATCATGGGGGCACAGCCTTGAAGCATTTGCCTGGCCCCTGCCAAGGGCACCCAGCAATACCTGGCTGCTGGACTCTTCTCCTCCAGAGTGGAGAGGCCGGATTCTACGTCTGTCTCCCATAGGCCGGTTTCAGTGCCCCCCATGAGTTCAGGTAAACTAACTCACTCCTCGGGGACCAACATCCTGAGCTATCCAGGGAGCTGACAGGTGGCTCTTCAGCTAAAAAAAGGCAAACCATTCGGGGTGCCCGGGTGGCACAGTAGGTTAAGCATCTGTCTTCAGCTCAGGTCATGATCCCGGGGTCCTGGGGTGGATCCCAGGCTCCTTGCTCTGCGGGGAGCCTGCTTCTCCCTCTGCCTGCCGCTCCCCCTGCTTGTGCTCTCTCTCTCTCTCTCATAACTAAATAAGCAAACAAACAAATAATATCTTTAAAAAAAAAAAGGCAAATCATTCTTTCCTAGCCTCCATAATTTCCTGCAAACTGAGGCAGCTGGTTCCCTGGAGGGTAACAGGCTCTCAATCCAAGCATAGTCAAAACCATGGACAAAGGCTAGAGATTCTGCCCTGCTTTGCATCCTTCCCCTCTCAGTGCCTTCTCTATGCTTAGGACACTAGCTGTAAGAAGGGAGGGGGGCAGTGGGAAACCCAGGCTGCTACCTGACAGAGGCATTATGGGACTAGGGGCCAACTGGGAAGCACTTGTTCATGGACAGCCTCACTGTTTGCTCGATTAAAGGCCCCATGGATTCCACTAAGGAGCAGACTGTGGTGGAATGGTAGCATTGAAAGCAAAAATTTCATTCATTCATTTATTTACCATTCAATAAACAGTATTCATTTATACATTCTAGATGTATAAACAAGTGAAACAAAATATGATCCCTAAGATAATATTCATCTTCAAAATGCTTTCAGTCTAAAAATAAAACAGGCTAAAACTAAAACTGGGACTCAGCACAGAGTGATGGGTACCTTGGTAATGTGCAGGGGACACTGGAAGCATGGAAGAGGATGTAGTAAAAAGATCAGAAAGTGTCCTGACCAAGTTTAGTTTCATCTTCTTTATTCCCAGATGTCTCTCTGATCCTCATTCTGCCACCATCTGCTTAACCCATTCCCTGGATCTGAACTTGCCCTCTGGGCTATTCCTTTGAAGATCCATCCTTTGCCATCAGTCCCAGATTTTCTCTTAGAAATTTACTTTGTTCCTCCTAACTGACATTTGAGCCAAGGGTACTGGCTTCTGCCCACACTGGTCACACCCAGATCAGCCCTTGCTTCCAGTGTTTGTCGTGGCCCAGGGATGCCTCGGCTGGAACTTGATATTGTGTCTCTCACTACAGAAAGAAAGCAGGAGAGTGAGGGGGGGCACAGAGCGAGAATATCATCCTCTCCTCATCTTGCCACATTTCCTATGGTCATAATTCCCTAAGGATCACCAGGGAGTTTAACTGGTTTTCCTGACTATGTCCTCTGATGGAAGAAAGAAGAAGGAGAGAAGGGAAATGACATTTGTTGAATGCCTGCGATGTGCTTACACCATTTGGAAGATTGTTAGGTCTTTTTAGAGACCAGAAAACTGAGGCTCGGGAAGGTTAGGTGGCCTTCCCATTGTTACAGAGCTAGTAAGAGGTAAAGTCTTGATCTCAATGCTGGACCTTCTTACTCCAAAGCCCATGTTCTATCTAGAATGATGATGCTTCTCAAACTTTAATGTGCATGTAACTCATTGGGAATCTCATTAAAACACGGCTTCTGATTCATAGGTAGAGGATGAGGGATGAACATCTGCATTTGTAATAAACTCCCGGCTGGTGCTGATGCCAGGGGTTCCCCATTGCCCCCTGATTTTGAGCAGTAAGTACTCATAATCCCAGGTAACCCCCAAGGGCCTGCCAGCGAGCCCTTCTCAATAGGGCTGATAACACCACCTCTTACCCACGGGCAGCGAAGTGTGGCAGCATCTTTTGGTTTTGGTTCTTAGTTGTTGCTATGTCTGGTAGAGTTACGAGCATTTCATATCTGGGAGTCAAGGATGCCACAAATCCTTCAGTGTATGCAATAATCCAGGGTTAATTTTCTTGGGACAGTCGTACACAGTATAGATTGTCTCACCTAAAATTCTCAAAGCATCTTCATCAAGGAACCCTGAGCAGCAGCTGGTGGGGGGAGTGGGGGGCGCACACTACTGTCATATGCGATCCCTTTGGCTGCCTTATCCTGTTCTCCACGGTTGGAAACATCAGCTCCGCCCCCCAGTTGCTCTGCTCCGCACCGTCTTCACCAATGGCCGCTCTAGAGCATATCACTGCACATGCGCGTGCGTGTGGATGCCTTGCTTCCTGGGACTCCAGCGTTTCAGCAGAAAAGATGGTCCAAGAGGGCCGCATCCGAGAGAGGTATGTTCACATATTTCTTGGCACCCCCCAAGGGCACAGGGATGCTGCTATGACACAAACGTGGACATTTTAGGAAAGCATGTTGGCTGGCTGATAAATTCATATTTTGCATTCCATGACAATTTCAGAAGGTATTTCTTGAGAAGATGGGAGAGGAGCTGACATCTACTAAGCCTCTGCTATGTGCCAGGAACTGGACAGATGCTTTACAAGTATTATTTCACTGCAGCTGTGGCATGGAATAGATATTACAAACTCAGACTCCGGAGCTCGAGTGTCTGGGTTTGAATCTCACCTCAGCTACTTACCAGTTGTGTTACCTTGAAAACAATATTTAATCTCTCATTCCCTCAGTTACTTCATCTGTAAAATGAGGATCAGAATGGTATCTGCCTCATTAGCCTTTTACGAAAGTTAGATGAATTAATACCTGAAGAGCACAAAGCATAGATTAAAGACATAAAAGCATATGCTCGCTAAACAGAATCACCATGTAAGTTATTTTTACAGATTTTACAGATGGGGAAACTGAGATACTCAAGATCACATAGCTACAATGTGGTACAAGCTGTCTGATCAATCATAATAAAAACTACTATTCACTGAGGGGTGCCTGGGTGGCTCAGCCAGTTAAGCGTCTGACCTTTGGTTTCCACTCAGGTCATGATTTCATGATTTCAGGTTGTGAGACTGAGCCCCACATGGGGCTACACGCTGAGCGTGGAGCCTGCTTAAGATTCTCTTTCTCTCTTTCTCCCTCTGCCCCTCCCCCACTGCTTATGTGCTCTCTCTTTTTCTCTAAAAACTAAAAATAAAAGATAAAATAAAAAAAATAAAATGCCAAATACTAATCATAAAAAGAAAAACCTCTTGCTTTAGATACACACTTTGACAAACATATATTTAAAATCCAAAACCAGGGGTGCCTGGGTGGCTTAGTCATTAAGCATCTGCCTTCGGCTCAGGTCATGATCCCAGGGTCCTGGGATCGAGCCCCACATCGGGCTCCCTGCTTGGCAGGAAGCCTGCTTCTCCCTCTCCCACTCCCCCTACTTGTGTTCCCTCTCTCGCTGTGTCTCTCTCTGTCAAATAAATAAAATCTTTAAAAAATATAAATAAATAAATAAAATATAAAACCAGGGGTGCCTGGGTGTCTCAGTCATTAAGCGTCTGCCTTTGGCTCAGGTCATGATCCCAGGGTCCTGGGATCGAGCCCCGCATCAGGCTCCCTGCTTGGCAGGAAGCCTGCTTCTCCTTCTCCCACTCCCCCTGCTTGTGTTCCTGCTCTCACTATCTCTCTGTCAAATAAATAAATAAAATCTTTAAAAAAATAAAAATAAATAAAATAAAATATAAAACCAAATACATAGTATAAATCTATATTTGAAAATATCTGGGTAAAAAAAAACAGAAAATATCTGAGTGTGGGCATAAGCTAACTCTTTGGTTCCTGAAAATTTGAGTCAAGCAAAATGTGCATGAAGGGGCCTCCTTTCCTGGTAGGTTTCTTTATAATCAGAATCAACAGTTGTCATTGCTCTAGGGACCCTGAAAATGTTCACTATTTGGTTCACCTCAGGCAAAATTTTCCACTGATGAGTTATTGAGCATAAATGGTCAATTCTCAGGGAGGAATTTCAAAGGTAACTTCTCTTACCCTCTAATCTCCTGTTCCCTTTTCAAAAACATGAAACACAGATCTTAACAGCAGCCTTCATCTTCAAAGACATCAGCCAACTTCTCCAGAGAAGCCTTCCATGTCTTTAGATCAGCCACTTCAGCTTCCCCTGAAATCTGAAATTTACCAGCCAGTTATCATCTTCCTGAATAATTAAACCATTCCTTACAGCATTTATTATCTTTTCTCGATGGTTTCCCGAGCTGTGTCCATAGAGTTTTAAAAAGTGACAACCAATACCTATTAGTAAGCTAAGAATTTATAGCTTAGTTGAGGAGCATGCTCTTTAGCCAATCAGGAATTCACATCATCCAATGCTTTTTTTCACCTTTCAAATCAGCACACCACATTGTCAACACTAATTATTTGCATTGACTGAAGTCTATTCTAAAAGCACATCAGCTTCAGCCGTTAGGTACTCATGAACACAAAGCCTGTTCGATATGGTTAAAGTGTCACTTATGAGAAGCCTATAAGGGTTGTACTTCTCAAGTTAAGCCATCCCAAGTCAGGTGGTGTCTGTTTCCAAATATTCCGTTAAGTACATGGGCTGTCTTCGCTCAGAATGGCAATTCTGGTCTGTTAACCAATCCTACGAACATTGCCTCTCTCTGAGCTGGAAAAAGATGAGTTATTTTTGGCAGTAGGTAATTCCATGTCCCAGAGACAAAGTTCTTTGCATAATCAAGTTTTTAAATGTCAGTAGCAGTTTGGAGCATTATTAAAGTATTTCTGGCTTCTGAAAAGGTTTCCAAATATCCTTCAATGTGTTTAATCTTTCCTAATGAAGTCAGATAAAAGCTGAAGTTTTTGTCAGTCTGAAGTGGATCCCAGTACACGGCCATGGATGCTGAGTGCTCTGTCTGCACATTTTGTCCTGAAATGTTTCCCTGCATCCAGAGAAAATAGCCCAGCCTTGGAAAATTTGAAGTCACAAGCTGGAAAAGCTTAAACAAACAGAAGTCATGAAGTATGTTTACGGTCCTCTAATAAAATACCTATTTATATTTAGCCTATTTCCAACCCAGTTTTATTAATTGGCCCTTCTAGGAATTTGGGAGATTGAAGGGCAGCCTAGTGTCTTATTTGATGGTAAACAAGACCAGCATACTTCAAAATCTTCTGCTGTGTGCCATGTAAATAAAGGAGGAAAGGCAAAAAGAAATGGCCATTGGTCTGGATGACATGTAAAGACCGGGTCCAACAATATTTGTGTCTCAAACATTTTAAGATTATTTTTAACCTTGCTAGTAGTTTTTGAAATTCCAAATAAAACTAGTGCACCATTTTGCATTATAAATTTAGAACACAAAAACTGAATCCCCAACTTTAAAAACCCAAGGTATCCAATAGCAGAAATTCTGGGATGAAACTATTATATCATATATTTCTAGTGGGATATAATTTGGGGCAAACCTTCTGTCACAGGTCATAAACCCAAAAATCATGCTCCAAGATAGAGATTCATGTGCAAGAGGTTCCTTGGGAGTGATTTACATAGAGACCAACACCTGAGAGGGAAAGCAGGAAGCAGGAGTGGGCAGAGAGGGTGAACTGGGACTCTAATACCATTGCAGCAAAGGTCTCGGTCAATCCTAAAGGGAGCTCTGGGGCTGAAATGATCCCACAGAGTTGTCTCAAACTGGGGTGTTAATTGCAGGTTCCCCTCTGTATAACTTTAGGCAAGGCAGCTCTCTCCAGCCTACAGAAAGTTCCAGAAAAGGAACTCAGCTGAGAGCCATCTGCCACCAATATTCCTACCAGCTGGAATAATGAATGAACTGACCTGGAGGGTGATCTGGGTGGCACGCAATGGCATCCTTTGTAGACAACTCCTTGCTCCACTTAGATCCACTAGCTTCATATAGTAAATTCTGAGAGAAGCTCCTCCAGTATTCTGGATTCTTTCCCTGGGAGAATCTTACAGGAGGAAGCTTAGTGGGAAAAACTAGCCATCCCTGCCATTGTACCTGATCTTGAGGAAGTAACAAACTCATCTTGCCTGTCCTTCACCATCTATTCTAAAGTCTCTTTGCCCTCAACTAGTACCTCTGCTGGTCTAGGTGGCTGGGCCACTGAGATGACACAGACACTCATTTTCTGAATAAGAGAGGCAATGGGTCACTGGTCACCATGACCTGCCCGGGCTGTGGTTGCTGCCACATTTATCATCAGAATCGGGCAGTTACCAAGAGCAGCCCAAGTGGACCCCCTGAGTGCCAAATATAGACTTCCCTGACCCTAGTGTGGAACAGCAGGTCTACCTCTGCCGGATGGTCAGGGGCAATTATTCCTGCCAGTATGGTGATGACTTTCCTTGCCTGCTGGTCTCTTGAAACAAGATCTTTGAAGTAACCAAGTAAGAGGCTAATCCTATTATTACCTTAAGAGAATCTTGCTGGGTTCCTTAGTGGACCCATGACCCCTCTAAGAACCAAGACTATGAAGTGTCAGGATTCACTGTTGTGAAGAAGGGAAGCGCAAGCTCCCTAAAAGGGCCCTTGGGGCTGATGGTAAGGACGGTCACTGCTACTTTCACCTCTTGCTTCCTGGATCCGTGCCTCCTACATCTTGAAAACACGGCACCATATGGTATTTAATGATTTGAGGTGTATACTACATCTTAAAGGATACCGTTTCATCTGCACAGTGCAATCTCTCCAAGATGGTACATCTGCTAGACCTTTGACAGACCATTCCAGTGTTCTGTCAGTCCAGCAGCCTGTGGATGGTGGCACATGTGATGGGACCATAGATACCATGGTCATGTGTCTACTGCTCACCTCTTTTGCTATATAATGACAATGGGTCTCTTGATCCAATACAATTTTATGTGGGATCCCACGTTTATGGATCCGACTCTTTCTAAGCCCTTGGTTAGTGGTGTTGGCTGAGGCACTACAGGCAGAAAAGGCAAATGCATATTTGGAATAGGTGTCAAATCCAGTGTGGAAAAGCCCATCAGCCTGGACCTACTGCAGATCCCTTTTCTGTTCTGAGACCCACACAATGATGGCAATCGTATGGGTCATCCTGTAAATGGGTTGAGTCAATATTCCCAGTATGCTGCTCCCAGAAATCAAAAACTCCAATTGGGTACTCTGCTCTATCCTGGTGGAGGGAAGTGCAGGACGCAATAATCTGCCCCTAGCAGGAGAGAATGTTCTAGTTTACTTCAGACCATTCGCCTAAAAAATTACACTAATGCTGTGGGCCCCAGAGTCTTTTTAGAGTTTAACTCCCACCCTCTGGAACACATATTAATTTGTATTAATTTTCTGTCTTTGCAAAAACTACCACACGTTTAACCGCTTGAAACAATACCCCTATATGACCTCACAGTTCTATAGGTCAGAGGACCAGGCAGACTTAACTGGATTCTCTGCTTATGGTCTCACAAGGCCAAAGTCAAGGTGGTGGCTATATACCATCCCAAATCACCACTATTAAAGTTTTAACAATTGGGGCACCTGGGTGGCCCAGTCGGTTGAGCGTCCGGCTCTTGATTTCGGCTCAGGTCATGATCTCAAGGTTGTGAGTTCAAGCCCCATGTCAGGCTCCATGCTCAGCAGGGAGTCTGCTTGAGATTCTCTCTCTCTCCCTATGTCCCTCCCCGCCCACCACCCCCCCCCCCGCTCACACTCTATCTCTCCCTCTCTCTCTCACCCTCTCCCTCTCTCTCTAAAAGAAAAACAAATCTTAAAAAAAAAAAAAGGTTAACAATTGTACCACCACCTCCCCTTGCCCCAGGCTGTGTTCCACCTGCCATCAGTAGATTTCAAAATTGCTGCCCAATTTTTTGAATAATACATTGAACATAATGCACTAGGTAGCCACTATTTGTATTTACAACTGTGGCCCACGTCAATGCCAACTATTCCATGTGAATGAAACAGAGAGTGATTTCACATTCCCATCGAATCTCTTTTACTTGCTGTGAACAGAGCTGGTCCTCCTTCAGAACTAATCTCAATGTACATCTTCCCATCTGCATCGTGACTTACAAAGTTACGATTAACTGAATGAACTAAAACCTCCCATATCATGTGTTTTCAGGAATAAATAAAACAAAAAATTATCAAGCAATTTTCCCTCATATATAATGTGACCAATGTCAGGAACTATTTAAAACTCTGAAATTGGTGATTTTTTTAGAACCACAAAACATTTACTATTATTAGGCACTCGTGATAGTAATTGCCCCTTCACATTATAATTCGTTGATATTGAGCAATATACAACAGAGCCATTTCATACACAGATTTACCAATAACCCTCATACTTGACATTTATCATGAACTTGGTGAATGATTTTACAAGATTCTTGTGATTTGTGAGATAAATACTCATTCTGTCATAAAAAGTACCACTTTAAGTGATTCTTCTTCCATTTTGGTCTCTTCTTTGCCTTTAGCAACAAAATTTATTGGTATTATACTGGAAAGCAGTATTTTGTGCTTATTCTTAAAAACTGATTAATTTGCTTTGGAGGTCATTTGTGGAAGAAAGTGCTAGACAATGTCCATTCTCCTCTTCCTCCTTAGTATCAGAACCTCAAATTTTAGATGGACACTCTGTTGCTCAGATGAAGGACTACCTGCCCACCTCCCTTGCAGCTAGGATGGTCGGTCATGTGACTAAGTTCAGGTGAGTGAAATATAAATAAATGTGTTTGTGTAGGATTTCTGGGAAGTCTCCTTGAAAGGGAACAGGTGTGTCTATACTTACTTTTTCTTGCTGGGTACAATAGGATGTGATGTATGGAACTCTGGCAGCCATCTTTGGCCATGAAGTAACTGTAAGAACAGAAGCCACCTAGGGGGCTCTGAGGATACCACAGGCCCACTATAGCAAACCTAGACTGCCTGCCTTAGACTTCTTTGACAAAGCAAAATTAATCTCTCTCTGTTTGAGACACTGTTATTTTGGAGTTTATTTCTTAAATGCAGCTAAATTATTCCTAGTGGATATATTATTCTACTCTGTTTTTAAAATATGCAAAAGCTATAATGACTATGTTTTTCAATAGATAATACACTAAGTATTAGGGAAATTTAAGTTGTCAGTCCATTAACATTCAAATTTCAGATATTTGTGGTTATGCTTTGTAATAATACTGAGTTTCATTTTTCTTATGCAGAATCATCATTCCCATGGATTTTCTTGTCCCAGTTGATGGAAATTCACAGTGTTATGTTCATTATATTCACATTGTATTTTGAGAAGTTCTGTTCATATATCCTGAGTTATAGTATTGATGTGACTATTGTTATCATTATATTTATACTTTGATAAACTCTTTTAAGCCTTTGAATCATTGTGCTAAAATCAAGATATCATGCAACAGCCAAAATCAAAAGTAATAACCATTAACACTAACAGCAAATAAAATGCAATGGTAGAAAGGGGTTGAGGAAAAATACTTAAATTCCCAGATTTTTCTGTGCATAACAGTTTGTAATGGCCTCAGATCCAGTTTGGGTGTGAGGTGGACAGAGAGACTGTGAGTGTGACACCTTAAAGTAAAAAGTTATTGGTGTGAGAGCACAAGGCATGCACATGTATGTAATATTAGCTCACTTCTGTAAACTACCTAAGATGACAAATAACAACATTCATTAAGATGTTGATCCTAAATTGATGGCTAAGGTAACATCTGCCTATTTTTTAATCTGTAATATTAAGTAAAAACCATTTGTTAGGTTTTGGCAGGAATTGAATGTTAGAGTATAGTTCAAAGAAAACAGTTGTGGACAGAGAGAGGAGGACCAGATCTCCATTCTGGCCAACGGTATGGCAGCTGGGACTCAGATTAGGCTCCTACAACCCACAGACCCTACTTCCTTCAAACTTCCAAAGCCACCCTCAAATAAAGTGGCTTTATGGACAGCTTCCACTTAAGTATTTGTGGGGAGCACCTGCTACTTGTGCACTCATTTGCTAGAAGCCCCCAGTGGCTGCTCAAATGTATCACATTATCTCTGTGCATCTCCATGTTTCCAGCCAAGAATAAGAGAAGGTCATATGCCTCTGTATGCCCTAGCTAGGCAAAGAGAGGTGTGAGAAGTAGGGAAAGCCTGAATGTTTAAAAACATCTTGTTCTGCCATTTATTTTTGGTCCCTATGAAGTCTGGGGCAAAATCTGTCTGCATGTGGAGAAGCGATTAGGAACTTTGTGAAATTCCCACCCAACACAAACACAGTAATGGAGATGAACCTAACGTTAGCAGGGACAGCTGATCCCCATGGCCTTTTGACATAAGCAACACTTTCAGAACAGTTTGGTTTGTTGGGACCGTAGCAATTTCTCTGAAGCCTATCGTTAATCTTACTTTGCAAATATTGAAATAAATATGAGTAAAATGGTCATTTCTTTTTCCTGTAAAACTGCCACACTTTGTGAGGACTTCCTGATAAACCACTGGGCTAACCAGCGGCCTTGGGAGCCCATTCAGACCTCCTGGACCTCAAAAGCGGAAACGTCAAAGCAAGAGAGCAAGCGTATAGCAGAAGAACCAAGACGTCCTGAAAATAAGACTTTGGTGTAAAGATTCTAAGAAGCCAGTGCACGGCACTCAAACTATTTCTAAAACTAGGGTGCCTTCTGAATTCATCAGGAAAGCCGAAAACCGCAGCAGGCTGTCTGCAGGCCCTTGGCGACACAAAGGTAGTAACTGAGCAGGGAATGATAGCTGCCTAGGAGACGGGATTGGGTATTAAAAGGAAAAAAACATTGTTGGGCTTTATATGGTTTTAGAATCTCTGGCCTCTGCTCTCATTGTAACTCTAAGAAGGAGAAAAATTAAGAAAAAAAAATAGTTTTCTAACCGCCCCTGGACTTGGAGAAGAAGGGTGTATTATGGAGGCTCTAGGGATTCCTGGGGAGTGTAGCCTTAGGATTCCTTCCATCCTGCCCCCTCCTAGTCGCGCCTGCCTAGCAGGTGAAGCCACCTTCTTTGGCACGAGCAGAGGAGCCCGGGCACTGAACTGAAGACCACAAAGGGCTCTGTGTCGGGTGGCCCCCTGGGCAGTGCTGCAGGGGCCAATAGTGTGAACAGCACTCCCTGGAGCTGTCCATGTGGGGGCTCTGGCTCCGAAGGCCCCTCTGCCTCGAATCTTCTTTTTTTTTTTTTTAAGATTTTATTTATTTATTTAATAGACAGAGAGAGACAGCGTGAGAGGGAACACAAGCAGGGGAAGAGGGAGAGGGAGAAGCAGGCTTCTGGCCGAGCAGGGACCCCGATGCGGAACTCGATCCCAGAACCCTGGGATCATGACCTGAGCCAAAAGCAGTCGCTCAACCACCTGAGCCACCCAGGCGCCCCGCCTCGAATCTTCTCTTCTAGTCTGTCCCAGTGCCCAATTCCTAGAGCCTTTTCAGTAACAACTGTGAAAACACTTTACGGAGTATAAAAAAACCTATGCAAATCTAAGGTATTTCGGGGACTATAGTACTATTTCCAAGAGCCCCCTGTTCACCTATCAATATATTACCCAGAGGGACTAATTTATTAATATATTAATTCACTCTAATAAGTTGATCAAATAATGTGGTATGTTTATAAGCACCTAGCAAACTTTCAGGAATCCTACAAATGTTAGGTGTTTGGATGATGATAAGGAGTGTCTGGGTAAATAAGTAGTCTATTAAACAGAGCCTCCAAAGAATAAGACAAAGACACGTATGGTTTAGTGGGGGCAAGAGAGTCCTGGTGAGCCAAGGTATGGCGTTACAGTAGAGAGAGCAACCATAGACAGCGGAAGGTGACTGAGAACTCAGTGCCAAGTGGTTAGAGGGACCCCTGGGGATAAACGGAGATGCTAAAAATAAACTTCATCTCCTTAACAATTTACCTTGCACAATCACAAACTCATTCTGTTTGGCTTGTTCTCTGTTTTCTCCCCTATCCATTCTTGTCAGATTTCTATTTGTTAAAATAAGAATGAAACTTCTCCAGAGGTTTCACTCAACCAGGGCTGTTAAAAGATTAACCATCCAGATCTCCTTGAGTTTCCTCCCCAGGGAACAAACACCCTGGCTGCTCTCTTTGCTCCATGAACTCCTCCAAGGGCCGACAACTGAAGGCACTTCTCTAGTTGCTTTCCCCAATTGCTGTCCTCTTCTCCCCGAGAACTGGCCGTATTTTCCTCCAGAGAACCTCGCTCCTAAAGTTATTTTACCATCTGACTTCCCTTTCCCCTGGACACACTAGATTTTAAATCCCTTGAGACAGTGCTAGCATCTTATTCATCTTTCCATTCCCTGTTGTTTAATAAGGAAGATGACAGATGCTTTAAACTACACTGAACTCCTGAAGTCAGTGGCCTCACAGTTGTGCTCTTAGCCTCGAGGAAGGGAGGGCACATTTTATTAAGAAAATTTTAAGGACTTAACTTTATATACTCAAGAACCTTAACACTTATTTTTCCTTAACAAATCAGAGATGGTACTTAATGTTTTAGTCTTTTACCTACAAGTGTTCTGGGTCCACTGGAAATAGAGAAGTGCAGGTCTGAGAGTCCAGGCTTCTCACGCCCGAGTCCCAAATGGCTCAGAAAAGAGATGGCAAGATAGACAATGAAACTTAAAATCTAGTGGCAGGAGACAAATAGCAAACAAATGAATAAACTGGAAGGACCTGGCCATGGTCATTGTAGCATATATTTGAAATTTAAACCTAATTATAGTCAATAAAATCTCCCTTTCCCATTTGTAAGGAAACTAATAAGTGATTACCTTAAAAATCCTTCTCTTAGGTGACATTGTATTTCAAAGTAAAGGGCCTGACCACTCTAGAATATTACTCCTATAATTCCATAAACTTAAGATCATGATTAACTGGTAACCTTTGTCATTTCTTTAAAAAAAAAAAAAAAAGATAATTTAAATCAGATCTAAAAAAAGTTAGCCATAAAATGGAAAAGATTGGTATGGTGGTTTTTCTCGGTCAACCTGGTAAAGCTGAAACTACATTTCCCAGAATTCTTCTCTCTGTGTATTATATGGAGTTAAAGTTGGTGAAAATTGGAATTTGTGGTGAAAGGTAGAAATGAAGCAGCAGCCATTATTCTCTAGGGTCTTCAAACTTAGATGTGGGTGACAGACGATACAGGTGCCAGCAGGTTCCATATTGTTGTCACTCTCCTCCACTCAAGGTCAAGCTCTTCTTCCTGACTGTTCACCCTGCTGTTTAACAGAGACCCCAGATGCATCAACAGATGGGTGGCTGTGGATCCAGACAGGCAATAGCCCCAAAGACTTCTCCATCTGCTCCCCTTTTGGTCTCACTTTGGTGGTTGGAAGTGCCTGGCTTTCAGATTGACTGGTTGTTGTCTCCTGTGATCTTCCAACTCACCCTTCAGACCATCACTTCCCCAGCCTCCCACAACTGCATAGGGTTTAATTTCTGTAATAAATCCTTTATCCGTAGCTCAGAGAGGTCAGCTTCTTGGTTGAACTCTGATGTTACAATTGGCTAGAAAGAATCATCTAATCCCATTACCATTTGTTGAGCATCTATCTGGGTCAACTGTCTTTCACATATATTAACCTCATTTTATCCTCATGACATCTATATGAGGTTGGCATCACAATTCCCTCTTACAGATAGGAAAACAAAAACTGAGAGGGCTTAACTGGCTTGTCTAAGAGAATCCCACTAGAAAAGAAAGATGAGGGGAGCAAAGCATCTCTCCTTGGCCTGCCATCTTCTGCCCCACCCACCTCACACACATGTCAACACACCCAGCAAAGAACATGCTACGTTTTCACCTTCTCTAGACCAGCTGGAGAAATGGGCGCCTGGGTGGCTCAGTCATTAAGTGCCTGCCTTCGGCTTAGGTCATGATCCCAGGGTCCTGGGATCGAGCCCCACATCGGGCTCCCTGTTCTGTGGAGAGCCTGCTTCTCCCTCTCCCTGCCGCTCCCCCTGCTGTGCTCTCTTGCTCTCTCTCTGTGTCAAATAAATAAATAAAATCTTAAAAAAAAAAAAAAAAAAGACCAGTTGGAGAAAGAAATAAATGACATCATGGCTGAGGAAATTAAAGTAATCAAATAATTAGTGAAATGGGGGCTAGGGCTAAATTAAAGGTGGGGTTGGGGGAGAATTAAGCCGGCTGGGAACACTCCACAAATTCTCACAAAAACACTGTAAGGCAGGCACTACTACTATCTGCCTTTTACCGATTAGGAGACAAAGAAAGAATAAACCCTCAAAACAACCCAATCAAGATAAAGCAAGTCTTTGAACACTCTGGTTTTTCAATGGTAGAATATTCTGCCAGAATTCTGGAAAAGCTGCATGACTATCCCATGTAAATAAAAAGAGAAAGGGAGGGGGAGAAAATGACAAGCAAGTGACAGAAAGGGAAGAAGAAAGAAAGAGAGAGAGGGAGGGAGGGGGAAGGGAGGGAGAGAAAAAGAGAGAGAAAGAAGAAAGAAAGAAAGAAAGAAAGAAAGAAAGAAAGAAAGAAAGAAAGAAAGAAAGAAAGAAAGAAAGAAAAAGAAAGAAAGAAAGAAAGAAAGAAAGAAAGAAAGAAAGAAAGAAAGAAAGAAAGAAAGAAAGAAAGAAAAAGAAAGGAAGGAAGGAAGGAAGGAAGGAAGGAAGAAAGAAAAGTGATGGAAGAAAATGAGAGGTAAAAAGGCAAAATTGGGAAGGAAGGGGGAGAGGCTGGCAAATGATCTCCATTTATTCCAACAACATTTCTTGGTCACCTGCTCTGGGTGTAGAACTTCACAGACTGTAACATATAGGTGGGCATTTTAATTTATATTTAGAGGTGGTTGGTTAATATCTGAACTATCCTAATCAGAAATACACACTCCAGGGGTAGTTAGTTAGCATGTGAAAAACTCTATTCAAAATTTACACTCCAGGGACACAAGGCTACAATTAGCTCAATATTTGATCAATATCAGATTTGTTACTTAGTGTAATGGATGTTGGAAATAATTTTTCTTTGGTGAAATAAATAACCTTCCAGTTGTATGGAATGACTACAAATATTGTATAAGCCTTATGAGCCTTACATAAACAAATATAGAAATCTATCAAACCTAATAGCTTTTATATATTTTGAAATGATGCCCTAGGCCTTGGTATTTCTTCTGGTCCCATATCCTATCATTTAGGTGGTATTTGATACTGCTTAAAAATGTAGCTGAGTCTTGCTGCTAGAATATCTTCACATTTGCCTCAAAAACCCCTTAATTTAAAGGTTGTCTGGGTGCATAAAAAGAGAACTAGGATTTCACTGAGCTTACAGAACAGGCTGTGTGATAGTTCTTGTGCCTGCCTGATGATATTTGTTGTGCTGAATCCCTTTGGGGACTTGCCTTCAGTGTAACATCCCTGCTGGTTATGAGTTCTGGAGAAGATATAATAATTATAAATGACCAAGTTAGCTTAGGTCATTTTACAATAGCAATTAATTTCAAATGTTACAAATGCCCTAAGGGAGAAATATTGGGTAACAGGGAAGCACATGACATCTACTCCTGATCTAATCTAATAAATCAGAATTAGAATTTATATGAGGTGGGGGGATTAAGCCATTGTAGGTAAAATATCAAAGATCAAGAAGGTTGAAATATTTAAGGTTGAAAGGAGGCTACCTGTGATGAGTGAGCTGAGTCAGGAAGGGAATTAACACAGGTAAGATGGATGGATGGATGGATGGATGGATGGATGGATGGATGAGAGACATTCCAAAGAAGTGACCAGAGGAAAGAACACTAGGTCCAAACACACAAATCCTTTCTGTTTGACAGTTGAAGACCAAACTAGAAAGGAGGTGCTGCTTGGAGAAGCTTGATCTTGGACAACTGAGACAAGCCTTCAACCTTAGGAAGGAAGATTAGTTGTTCCAATCAAAGTCCCTGGCCTTAAGTGAATTATTCTGGCACTTTATCTTTGTTCTTGGACATTAAGTTTATCTTGTAGGTACTGGTGTGCTTATAGAGACCTCAGAGATAGAGATGAGGGAGATACTTTTTGGCACTGTGTTTGGCAATGGTGTTTTTGTACCAGTGCCCAATTAGCCCACAACTCCTCAGTGAACAACAAACCTCATTCATTTGCATAATTATTTCCTTTGCTGCTTCCTTTATAAAAAATAATGAGCCATTATGCACATAATTAAAGCAAGCTTAACAAATGAGGGCCAGGCTGACAAGAATCACATGAGAAGGTCAAGAGAAATTAGCATCAAGGCCTGTCTGCTAAGCAGAAGGCCAATCTAATATGCACTGTCTCCTGGGAGTAGAAGGACTCCTTTGGGGCCTCTGCTTTCAGATTTCACTGAGGTCAGGCTTCCTGGAGAAAACATGATTTGATTTCATCCATCCCTTCTCCGGTTTCTGTCCTTTCCCTTCTGTCCTCCTCTATGAGAAGAGGCTGGCTTGCTTATTAGCACACCTCTCAACAAGTCCTGTCTCTTCTCCCTCCCCCTTCCCCTGAGTCACACATTTTCCCAATGATCCTTACTAAAAATCTAATGCAAATAAGCAAAGTTCTTTCATCCTAAGAAGCCCAATGATAAACTTTATGGAGACCAATATTTCCTTCTTTAAAATTTTTTGATCACAAAGTGGCTAGGACAAGGCATAGATGGGTAAGTACCTCTTCTCCCAGCTACATGTGGGTCTCCTGGTCATGTGATCTCTAAGTAGTTTCTTTCTTCTGGTACCAGTGGATTGTTCCACCTTAGTATCTTACGCAGATCCTAGTCAATTTCCAATCCTTTAGGCTGAATGTCCCAGTTTGTGGAAGGTACTATCAGTCATTCCTGGATGGGTTCATCCCTAGATGACTGGAAGGTCATTGATGAGCGATATAGTAAATGTCCCAGGGCTCCCTGGCCTGTACTCTGTGTTCCTTGGGGTCTTGTTGTTCAGTGTGTGGTCTGAGGGACAGCACTATCACCCGAGAGCTTGGTAGAAATACAGTATCTCAAGCCCCACTCCGGACCTACTCCAGACCTACTAGGTCAGAATGGATTTTAACAAGATCTCCAGGTAATTGCTTTTCACGTTAAAGTTCGAGAAGCAATGATCTAGGGCATTCAGTGGGACCCATTCAGTTCAGTTTCTTCTAGGGTATTTGACCACCTCCTATTCATCCTGTGGGTAAAAGAGGGATTCCTGTCCTAGGGCTAAGGGGATGCCCAACACACAACACCCAACACGGGGCAGATGAGATAACAGCAGTTTATCAGTCACATATATTCACAGCCCAGAGGCAGGGAGGATAGCACACACCTCATGGGCCACATAGGGGTTGTGCTCAGGAACAGAGTGAACAACAAGGGCTATGGGAGATAAGCTTTGTAGTATCAAGAAAGTGAGGCACCCCCTGTTTCCCATGGGAGGATGTGATCGGCTTGTTTGAATAACTCTGTGGGTTGGCAGGGAACTGAAACCTGCTATCAGGGATATGTGGGAACTGTACCTGGTCCATTTGATGATGAGGAGGGTGGTTTGGCTTGGGGACCTGACCTGCAGCAGGGTGGGAGGGAAACTCGTGGTTAGGATATTCAAGGACCCCATTTGCCCTCCTGATTCCCCCAGATATCAAGGTAGCATGTAATATTGGACTTTAATTTTAGGCATTGTACCACAAGGGGAACTCATCTTATAAAAACACTTACTAATTTTACAGTATCAAACTATGTGTGGAAACCACCAAGCATAGTGTCTGGACTATAGAAAATGCCCAATAAATCGATACCACTCTGTTTCTCCTCTCTGCCTTTAGTCTGAGCCCTGCAGTAACCGTAACCTGGAATGATTCAGATTTTACCAACATTACTTGAATATCTGCCACATGCCAGGCACTACTAATGGCCCTCATATACATGATCTTATAATATTCATCCCAACACTATGACTCAGTTTTTCTAATCCTTGTTTTAGGATACACCAGGAAATTGAAGAGAATTTTGCCCAGTCTAAATGGACTGTGTTTATCATGTCTCAGTGTGGCATTTATCAATGCAATCTGTGATCTGTTATAACAACACAATGAGAATCTAGCAATGCAATGGAACCTTCATAAATATACAGATGCCAGTTAAAATTTATGAGAAACCAGCAGTAGAAAAAGTTGAATGTATCTGGCTAACTCAATAATGTGAACAGCAGGGAAGATGGACAGGTATAAAATGTTTTGGATTGATTTGCTAATCTGATACAGATAAAGTCCGACAGTAACTAGAAGGTTACTTGATAAATATGTAATTGAAAGAGATAGCAGCTACCCATTTTTTTTAGGTTTTCTAAGTTTTATCTGATTAATTTGGATCATCAGGAGCAATGAACCTGGACTATATTTTTTTAGTCCCCAAAAGAAAGGCCTTCACTGCCTCATGGTTAGAGGTGGTGTAGCATAGTACTTAGGAGCGCAGACTAAATCCAGACTTCCTAAATTCAAATCTCAGATCCTCTGCTTTCTGGCTGTGGTAACTGGTGCCAGTGGTTTACCTTCTCTATGCCTCATTTTCCATCTGCAAAACATAGATAACAGCAGCTCTCTTCACAGAGTTGCTGTGAAGATGAAATGAGGCAACACACATAAAGCACTTAGAACAGTGCCTGGTAGAGTAAGCTCTATCGAAGCAGAGACTATTATTACTATGAATCACTGTTATGTCCTCGACTCACATAAAGGGTCAATAAAATAAAGTGATCATGTGAAATTTATCCAAATAAATGGAGAATAGCCCAGGAACAGACCTCAATATATAAAAGAATTTCGTTTATGGTAAAGGAGACTATTTCAATAAGTAAAGAAAGATTGGGTTATTCGATACATGGGTCAAAGGAATTGGATAACTTGGTCTCCTGTTACTTTGCCCTCCATCTGTTCTCCATCATATGATATTCCTGTTGATACTTTGAGTATTCATGATGACACTATATACTATCGATCACCAATGTACCATTTCCCCCAGGGGAAAAAAAAAAGGTTATTCATGTATTCATCAAATAAGTCAGAATCTCAATCAGAGTCCATTTTAAAAGCTCAGTTCTGGGGCCTCCCCTGTTACCAGTTATATAATCTCTTAGGTTGCTGGCAGGATGTAGATGGCATATCCAAACAGGGTAATGAAGAAGAGTTAAGGTAAGGGACTATTGACAAAAGTGTGGTGGAAACCAACAAGAACGGTGAAGAACCACAGGGCTATAACAAGACGTTGAATACCATACCTAGGTCTGAAGAGATGGAGCAATTATCAGAATGCAGTAAAACCTTTAGTTATTAGACAGCCACCTGAAAAGAGCTGTGGCCTTAGCAGGAGAACTCAGCCACTACCAACCTGAAGCCTGGCAGGGAGGAAGACATGGAAAGAAATACTTTGCCTGTATCTCCTCTGACACCCTCTAAACTTCTGGAAGAATGGGGGCCTGGTTGATCCAGCAGACACATGTCAACCTTCAGGGGCACAGAGGAGGGTGAGGAGAAAAGAGTGAGCCTGAAAGAGTAAACAGAGAAGAAGAGAATATCCACTATACCCAGTAAGGAAGAAAATGTGTCAGTCCAAATAACTGGGGGGGGGGGGGGAGAGGAGAGAGGGACATTGTCTTCTCACTTTCCTAACCACCAGAGGATCGGCCTTAGATAGGACTAGATCCTTATCTGTTATACTAAGAGGAAGGGTTCTATTTGTAGTCACTGTATAAATGGTGCCAAAATTTAAAAGACAAGGCCACATGACCTACATCCCCTAGATTTACTCATATTATTATTAATCTTCAAGATGGCTTCGAGTCTATAACCCCCATCCATGTAATGTAAACCTTTGATTGGAATCTAAAAAATGTAAGTAATAACGAACTATCAGTAAGAGAAATTAAGAAAATAATCCCATTTATAGTTGCATCAAAAAGAATAAAATACCTAGGCATAAATTTAACCAAAGAGGTAAAAGAACTGTACACTAACAACTACAAGACACTGATGAAAAATATTGAAGAAGAACACAAGAAGAACACAAATATACGGAAAGATATTCCATGCTCATAGATTGAAAGAATTAATATTATTAAGATGTCCATACTACTCAAAGTAATCTATAGATTCATTGTGATTTCTGTGAAAACTCCAATGGCATCTTTCACAGAAATAGAACAATCCTAAAATTCACATGGAACCACAAAAGACCCCCAATAACCAAAGCAATCTTGAGAAAGAAGAACAAAGCTGGACACATTAACACCTCCTGATTTCAAACTATATTACAAAGTTGTAGTAATCAAAACAGTACGGTTTGGGAAATACAAGCAGACACATAGATCCATGGAACAGAATACAGAGCCAGAAACAAACCCATGCATGTATGGTCAATTAATTTATGACAAAGGAGCCTAGAACATACAACGGGGAAAGGAGAGTCTCTTCAATAAATGGTGTTGAGAAAACTGAACAGCCACATGCAAAAGAATGAAACTGGACCACTTTCTTAGACCATACACAAAAGGCTGGCTGATGGACATTGGGGAGGGTATGTACTATGGTGAGCGCTGTGAATTGTGTAAGACTGATGAATCACAGACCTGTATCCCTGAAACAAATAATACATTATATGTTAATAAAAAAATTTTTTTAAATCAACTCAAAAATGGATTTAAGACTTGAATATAAGATCTGAAACCATAACACTCCATGAAGAAAACAAAGGGGGTCAGCTCCTTAATAGTGGTCCTTTCAATGATTTCTTTTTTTTGGATTTGACATAAAAACAAAATCAACAAAAGGAAAAATAAACACGTGGGACTACATCAAACTAAAAACTTGCTGCACAGAAAAGGAAACTACCAATAAAATGAAAAGGCAACCTATGGAATAGGAGAAAATATTTGCAAATCACATACGCAATAAAGAGTTAAAATCCAAAATATATAAAGAACTCACACAACTCACAGCAAAAAGAAAAAGTGGTTTGTTTTTTTTTTTTTTTTTTTGGTTAAGAAATGAAGAGTGGAACTGAATAGATATTTTTTCAAAGAAGACATCCAGATGGCCAACAGACACATGAAAAGATGGTCAATATCACTCATCATCAGGGAAATACAAGTCAAAACCACAATGAGGTATCACCTCACACTTTTTAGAATGGCTATCATCAAAATGACAAGAGATAACAAATGTTGGTGAGGATGTATGGAAAAGGGAATCCTTCTGCACTGTTGGTACAAATGTGCAGCCACTATGGAAAACAAAATTAAAAATAGAAAGACCATATGATCCAGCAATCCCACTTCTGGGTATATATCCAAGAAAATAAAATAAAAACAGGGCATTGACAGGGTGCCTTGGTGGCTCAGTTGGTTGGGCATCTGCCTTTGGCTCAGGTCATGATCCCAGGGTCCTGGGATGGAGCCCTGCATCAAGCTCCCTGCTCAGCAGGGAGCCTGCTGCTCGCTCTCCTTCTGCCCACCCCCACTCATGCTCTCTCTCTCTCTCTCAGATAAATAAAATCTCTAAAAAACAAAACAAATCAAAACAGGGTATTGAAGAGATATCTGCACTTCCAATTTATTGCAGCACTATTAATGCACAGTAGCCAAGATATGGAAACAACCTAGGTGTCTCTCAGTGGATCAACAGATAAAGAAGATGTCGTACATATATATATATATATATATATATATATATATATATATATATATACAATAGTCTCCCCTTATCCAGTTTCACTTTCTGTGGTTTCAGTTACCTGTTGTCAGCCATGGTCTAGATGCAGATGATCTCCTTCTGACCTATCCTCAGAAGGTCAATGGCATCCTAAAGCTAAATCATAATGTACGCCATTCACCTCATTTCATCTCATTACACAGGCATTTTATCATCTCACAACACCACAAAAAGAAGGGTGAGTGCAGTATAGTATCGTAAGATATTTTGAGAAAGAGAGAGGCCACATTCACATAACTTTTATTACAGTTTATTGTTACAATTGTTCTACTTTATTACTAGTTATTGTTATATCTCTTACTGTGCCTAATTTATAAGTTAAACTTTATCACAGGTACATATGTATAGGATAAATATAGTATTCTAAGCAAAAAGGGGGCGTTAACATGTGAGGTGATGGATGTGTTAATTAACGAGATGGAGGAACCCTTTCATAATGCATATGAATATCAGATCATCACATTGCACACTTTAAATATCTTAAAATTTTATTTGTCAATTATACCTTGATAAAGCTAGAGGAAAAAGGAAATTACTAAAAAAGCAAAATAATAAAATAAAATGTGTTGGGGAAGTGATGTATGACCGTTTCTTTGAGATTTGATAGGACACTTGAGAGAAAGCGAGGCTGAAGCCCTTTTAGACCTTGCCCAAGAGAGTATCTTGTAGGTGCAATGGGACTTACCAGAAATAGCTAGTTATAGTTAATTTTATGTGTCAAGTTGGCTGGGCTATAGTGCCCAGTTACTCCATCAAGCATTTGTCTAGATGTTGCTGTGAAGGTATTTTTTAAGATCTAATTAACATTTAATTCTATAGATTACTCTCCATAATGTGGGTGGGCAACATCCAATCAGTTGAAGGCCATAAAAGCAAAGCCTGAGATTTCCCAAAATGAAGGAATTCTCCTCAAGACTGTAACATAGAAACCCTGCCTGAGTTTCTACCCTGGAGATTTCAGATTCAAGACTATCATAATTTTGCCTGAATTTCCATCCTACCTGCCTGCTGTACAGATTGGCACTTGCCAGTCCCCATAATCACATGAACCCACTCCTTAAAATAACTTTATCTCTCTCTCTCTTTCTGTCAGTTGCTCCCTCCCTCCTGCCCTCCCTTCCTATATATATATACTTCCCATCTCACAGGACATGCATTCAAGAATTCTCAGAAGGGGCCTCCAAAGGGGAAGAAAGAGAGAGAGAGAGAATAAACACCAACCAAGCATAAAGAATACACAGCCATCTCACAATAATATCCATCCTGGAAAAACTTCTCTGTCCTTCTTACTTCTCCTTCCTCTGTCACTCCTCCCTCAACCACATCAATCCAGGTAAGGATAGAAAACACAACTAGCCAAATAAAAAAGGAGGAATGGAAGCCCAACTTGGGAAAGGAGAGACAAGGTGACCCATCCCCTTCCCTGCCTTCCTGCCTAAAGAAAACTACCAGCCATGGAAGCAGAAACATTTTAACTTTAGACGAAGTTCAGAGTTGCAGTCATCACTTCGGATGGATGTCTTAATTTCTGAATTGAAACTGAGGTTGTAATTGTACAATTATTTTTATTGTTATTATGGAAAAGTAAACCAGGGCAGGGAAACACATCCTCCACTGAATACATTTGAAGTAGATCATGGGAAATAAAAAATAAATATGCTTTTTGAATATATCCCAAGAGTCCTGCCTATTCAAGGTACCAGTTACACAAGTATTTCTTTTTGTTATTAAAAGTGAGCCACTAATGGGGCGCCTGGGTGGCTCAGTTGTTAAGCGTCTGCCTTCAGCTCAGGTCGTGATCCCAGGGTCCTGGGATCGAGTCCCACATTGGGCTCCCTGCTCAGCGGGAAGCCTGCTTCTCCCTCTCCCCTTCCCCCTGCTTATGTTCCCTCTCTCGCTGTGTCTCTCTCTGTCAAATAAATAAATAAAATCTTAAAAAAAAAAAAGTCAGCCACTATTACATTTTAAATATCAATTTAATGAATATTCTCATATCTCTTATAGATCCTAATTAAATACATTGTCTGTTAAACTACCTAATAATGTCTTTTATATGCAGACTTAGATGATAAAGTCTTCAAAGAATAATTTGATCCCCCTAAAGTTAGATTTCCCAGAAAATATATATATTTTTAATTTACAATAAAAATTAGATTCCTTTTTTTCCAGCAGATACTTATTGCCAACCTACCACATGCAGACGTGTGCTAATGATAACAAAGTGGACACTGCTCCTGTCCCCTGGAGTCACTGGTTGGTATGGGAGATAGTTACTACGTACATAAATATGAAATTACACATTTGGATAAGCATTATAAGGAAAAGTATTGTGTGAGAATATAACAGAGGATGGCAATTTAAATCAATAAGTTTAGGAACTGTCCCTCTGAGGAAGTGACATTTAAGCCTAGACCTAGAGGAGGAGGAGGCGCTGACTAGCTCTATAGAGAGCAGGAGAAGAGCATCCTGGCAGAGAGAACAGCATGCCCCATCATGAGGTGGGAGAGCCCAGGGCAGGTTGAAAAAAATGTGGCTGGCATATAAAGTGAAAGGTAAGTACTGGGGAAGCAATCTGGGGAAATAGTCAGATTATGCAGGGCTTTGTAGGACACATTAGGAATTTGGGGTCATATCGTAAGTTCAGTGAGAAACCATCGAAGGATTTTAATAAGGGAAAAGACATAATTTGATGCATGATTTTTAAATGCTCACATTGGCTGTGGTGTGGGTGACGGATTCAAGGTGGGCCAGAAGGAGAGGGAAGACCCCTGGATGGCTAGTGCAAGGGTCCAGGGAGATAATGGTGGATGGGCGGGGAAGGGTGGGGGGGTGGAGAAGACTGGCAGGTTTGAGTTTTAGTTGGACAGGCTGAGTGGCTGGTTGGATGTGGAGAGTGAGCTGAAGGAAGGAGATGTTGAGGATGACTCCCAGTGTACATAGGTTTTTGCCTCCCTTCACTGCCCTCAGGCCCGATCCACCTCTCAACACATCCTCCCCTCCAACCTGCCATCCACTTAGCGCTCAGCAAAAATGGTGTGAGACAAAAGGACAACCTCTCCTGTCCACCTTGGAGTCCGGCCAGATGTCCATACTGAGAGAGTGGAAGCAGAGTCGCGCAGCGGAAGCATGCTGGGCCCATACTGAGAGAGTGGAAAACAAAAGGGAAGAGCACAGATCATGGCACCAAAACCACAGATAAGGAACCTGACCACGTGGCCTGTGACAGGCTGGCAGGCCACAGTTATGGGCCCTTAATGACAGCCCTTATCAACATACATTCTTTTTGACAATTGCATTTACAACAAGAATTCATCACCCAAATATTAACATAATATTAAATTTTAAATAATATTTAAAAATTTAAATGCTAATGATTCTAATTTATCACCCAAACATTAAATAATAATGAGGGCATTTGTCTTAGAAACACAGTGGTCTCTTGCTTTAACTATTTCTAAAGTTATTCTGCCCATTCTATCACTGCTCTCTGGGCCAAATTCAGATGATGCCCTAGTGCCAGAAATTGCACAGATCCATAAATCAGACAGACAAGTACAACAGACTGTCTTAGGTAATGGGCTCTGAAACATGCCAGAGAAACCTGTATTATAGCTGGAATAAACTTTAAATTACTATTTTAAAAGAGAAAATAAAGGGGGAAAAATGACTCCTGGGTATCTGGCACAAGCAAACAGGAGGATGGAGTCAGCAGCATTTACTAAGACAATACCAACCAAAAGGGGCTGATTAAGAGGGATAAGCAAGTTTCGAACACGTTGAGTTTGAGGCACCTGTCAGGTACCTGGGTAGGGCGATCAAGTTGGCAGTTGTATAGAAAGATCTGAAGTTTAGAATGAAGATCCAAGCCGGAGATAGAAAACAATTTGAAACTGCTGGAATATAATTTACACATAAAACCTTGTTAGAGGATACAATTTCCAAACAAAGTAAGTGTAAAGTGAACCAAAAGAAAGCCCAGGTCTGAATCCTAGGAATTCCTACATTTAGAAGCAGAGTTGAGAGAATGTGCAAAAGACACTGTGTGGTGGTGACTGAGAGAGAGAGGTGAAGAGGACCGTGGGGTCATGAAATCTAACAAGAACACCATTTGCTCCCTACTTGTTTTTAGGTTCTCAACTATGGTAGCTAACTCACTCCACCTTTGACATATTCTGGGCACTAATCCTTCTCCTCTCTGATATCCTATAAATAGTCAGTTGCACTAACTTTGCCTGCTCATTCCCAGGGTGTACTGCAGGCTATGTGAGTTACATTGGGCATTTGCTCAGGAGCACAAATGAAGGTAAGACCGAGGGACTGCAGTTGGTCTAAGAGAATAACCTCATAGCCTTAAAATCTGCCTTCAAATAGCCTCCATACCCAGACCCCCAAATTTAACTTAGTAACCTCCTTGATTGAGGAGTTGGCGCAGGAGAAGGATTAAAAGAGAGATGCTAGAAAGCAAAGAATAAAAGACAAGAAAAAGAGAGAGAGAGAGAGAATCACTTTAGAGTGATATCTATTCTACCAGACTTTCATCATTAAAATCTTCAGCCAGGCTTTCAAATCCTTAGGTGCAGCAATGGCTAATTTGGAAAATAATGATCTCAGTCGAATCACCATGCTATACCACCGGAACTAATGTAACATTATGTGTCAACTATACTTCAATTGAAAAAAAAAAGAATGATCTTAATTTGGCAGTGATCTCAATTTGGTCAGTGAAGTAACTGAGAGAGCCTCCACCTGCTGCAAGGAAATTTAGATAGAAAAAAGGAAACTATCAGTTCAGGAATCACCCTTATTTTAAAAAGAGAACTGGACCATTCAAATCATTTTCAAAAAGGCCTTAAAATTTTTCCAAAGGCAAGCAAAATTATAGTAACTTCAATGTGTAAGTGACTTTCATCATAGTTGGTGTGTTGATGACAGGTCAAAGATACTGTACAGTTGGATTACTGTGTAAAATATGCATATTAATAATATGTTGGAGACTTATATGTATGACATTCACATACATTTCATAGAACTCAAGAAATTAATTTCAATTATTTTAGATGTTTTTGTTGTCGTATTTTTTTTTTTGACATCATAGATTATATCTATGATTTATTTAATTCTACATCTAAAATCAGGAATGCAGGGGCACCTGGGTGGCTCAGTTGGTTGGGCGACTGCCTTCGGCTCAGGTCATGATCCTGGAGTCCCTGGATCGAGTCCCGCATCGGGCTCCCTGCTCGGCAAGGAGCCTACTTCTCCCTCTGACCCTTCCCCCTCTCATGTGCTTTCTCTCTCTCTCATTCTCTCTCTCTCAAATAAATAAATAAAATCTTAAAAAAAAAAGTTAAAAAAAAATAAAATAAAATAAAATAAATAAAATCAGGAATGCAACTCCAGATTATAACACTGTTGCTATTTAAAAAAAAAAAAAAGACTTTAGGATTAGATCTGTACTTGAGACTAGCTTCTATGACTTACTAGCTAGATGACCTTGAGCCAGTTGCCTAGCTTCTCTTAAAGTCTGCATCTGTAAAATGGGTATGTAAAATGGTACCTCACGGAACTGTTTTGTGGATTAAATGAGATATAGCATATGACACACTCAGCTACTTAATTTATGTTCCTAATCACTGTATTTTACTGCCTTCCTAGTATACACTTATAAAATGATCCTCTCTGCAAAATTTATACATTCCCTTGGAGACCTCACATTGGATTGGGCAAGAAAGTAGGGCATACAGTACTGTCATAGCTGATATCAAATAGAGTTCTGATATTAATAACTGGAGGGTATATTGGAAAACCACTAGTTATTCAGGTAAAGTAAATCCTTCAGATTTCTGTGTAGGAGCATGAACAGGAAGAAAATTAACATGGTGTCAATAGTCACTCTGAAGACCAAGAGAGAATGCCCTCCCCTACCCAACTTTGCATTACTGGACATGACATTACTAGAGAAAAATTCTGCTCTCCTCTCTTTTCCTTTCTTTTTATTTATTTATTTTTTGTCCGTAACATATCTTTGAATGGTGAAAGAGGCAGTCCTGAGCAGCATAAAAGAGTGTATATGGGCATCATTACAGGAATTTGATGATAGCAAATATATGGCCATATATACAGAATAGGAAAAAGAAAAAAAAAAAGATAATTCAGTTTAAGTCCAGTAGTTTTACAAACAAAATCTGACCATTTTATTATTTTAGTTTTAGAGATGAGCAAGTGAAGACTGCGAAAGATTAAGCAACCTTTGTAAGACATTTAATTAGCAAACAATAGAGCTGACATTTGTACCCAAGTCTTTCTCAACTTCACACAATGAGGGAGACTAAATTAATTCCCCCCCCCCAATTCTTAACCATCCCTGTATCCATATCCTTTGCATGTAACTTCATAGTTACTCCCATTATGTGGATGAAGCATATTTTCCCACCCCTTCCCATTGGGTTCAGCCTTATGACTTATGCCCAATAGAGGAAAAGGGAAATAATCAGGTGCCAAGGTCCTCAGTGGCCTTGCTTATTTTTCCACTTGCCTTATTGGACCTCTGCTGTCCATGAAAAGTACATGTCAAGCTTCACTGGTCCCAAGAGGAGGAGGAGAGACACATAGAGCAGAGCCCAGCCAAGTCTAATCTCCCACCCAACCCAAAGCTGATTTGTAGGCAAAAGAGCTACAATATTAAATGATTGTCATTGTTGGCCACCAAACTTGGGAGTAGTTCATTTGGCAGCAATAGCTACCTAATGCAAATACTGTCAACAGATTGAGCTTGACATTAGCCATGTCACTCTCATTAAAAAGTTGCTTTGTAAAGAAATAAAAGGCATCCAAATTGGCAAAGAAGTCAAACTCTCACTCTTTGTAGATGATATGATACTTTATGTGGAAAACCCAAAAGACTCCACCCCAAAACTGCTAGAACTCATACAGGAATTCAGTAAAGTGGCAGGATATAAAATCAATGCACAGAAATCAGTGGCATTCCTATACACCAACAACAAGACAGAAGAAAGAGAAATTAAGGAGTCGATCCCATTTACAATTGCACCCAAAACCGTAAGATACCTAGGAGTAAATCTAACCAAAGAGGCAAAGAATCTATACTCAGAAAACTATAAAATACTCATGAAAGAAATTGAGGAAGACACAAAGAAAATGGAAAAACGTTCCATGCTCATGGATTGGAAGAACAAATATTGTGAAGATGTCAATGCTACCTAGAGCAATCTACACATTCAATGCAATCCCTATCAAAATACCATCCACTTTTTTCAAAGAAATGGAACAAATAATCCTAAAATTTGTATGGAACCAGAAAAGACCCCGAACAGCCAGAGGAATGTTGAAAAAGAAAAGCAAAGCTGGTGGCATCACAATTCCGGACTTCAAGCTCTATTACAAAGCTGTAATCATCAAGACAGTATGGGACTGGCACAAAAACAGACACATAGATCAATGGAACAGAATAGAGAGCCCAGAAATGGACCCTCAACTCTATGGTCAACTCATCTTCGACAAAGCAGGAAAGAATGTCCAATGGAAAAAAGACAGTCTCTTCAACAAATGGTGTTGGGAAAATTGGACAGCCACATGCAGAAGAATGAAACTGGACCATTTCCTTACACCACACACAAAAATAGACTCCAAATGGTTGAAAGACCTAAATGTGAGACAGGAGTCCATCAAAATCCTAAAGGAGAACACAGGCAGCAATCTCTTCGACCTCAGCCACAGCAACTTCTTCCTAGACACATCGCCAAAGGCAAGGGAAGCAAGGGCAAAAATGAACCATTGGGACTTCATCAATATAAAAAGCTTTTGCACAGCAGAAGAAACAGTCAACAAAACCAAAAGACAACCAAGAGAATGGGAGAAGATATTTGCAAATGACATATCAGATATAGGGCTAGTATCCAAAATCTATAAAGAACTTCTTAAACTCAACACCCAAAGAACAAATGATCCAATCAAGAAATGGGCAGAAGACATGAACAGACATTTTTCCAAAGAAGACATCCAAATGGCCAACAGACACATGAAAAAGTGGTCAACATCGCTCGGCATCGGGGAAATCCAAATCAAAACCTCAATCAAGGAGGTTTTGACAGGTTTCCCTGATGCCGAGCGATGTGTTTCCCTGATGTCTTCACTTGCTCATCTCTAAACCTCAATTCAGTTACGCTCACACCAGTCAGAATGGCTAAAATTAACAAGTCAGGAAACGACAGATGTTGGTAGGGATGTGGAGAAAGGGGAACTCTCCTACATTGTTGGTGGGAATGCAAGCTGGTGCAGCCACTCTGGAAAACAGTATGGAGCTTCCTCAGAAAGTTGAAAATAGAGCTACCATACGATCCAGCAATTGCACTACTGGGTATTTACCCCAAAGATACAAATGTAGGGATCCGAAGGGGTACATGCACCCCAATGTTTATAGCAGCAATGTCCACAATAGCTGAAGTATGGAAAGAGCCAAGATGTCCATTGATAGATGAATGGATAAAGAAGAGGTGGTATATATATACAATGGAATATTATGCAGCCATCAAAAGGAATGAAATCTTGCCATTTGCAATGACGTGGATGGAACTGGAGGGTATTATGCTGAGCGAAATAAGTTAATCAGAGAGACGTGTATCATATGACCTCACTGATATGAGGAATTCTTAATCTCAGGAAACAAACTGAGAGTTGCTGGAGTGGTGGGGGGTGGGAGGGAGGGGGTGGCTGGGTGATAGACATTGGGGAGGGCATGTGCTATGGTGAGCGCTGTGAATTGTGTAAGACTATTGACCTGTACCTCTGAAACAAATAATACATTATATGTTAAAAAAAAAAAGGAAAGAAGAAGATCGCAGGAAGGGAAGAATGAAGGGGCAGAAATCAGAGGGGGAGACGAACCATGAGAGACTATGGACTCTGAGAAACAAACTGAGGGTTCTAGAGGGGAGGGTTTGGGGGGATGGATTAGCCTGGTGATGGGTATTAAAGAGGGCATGTACTGCATGGAGCACTGGGTGTTATACGCAAACAATGAATCATGGAACACTACATCAAAAACTAATGATGTAATGTATGGTGATTAACATAACATAATAATTAAAAAAAAAAAAAGTTGCTTTGTAGTTACCAGGATGGTTACATAGAAGATCAAATGTCATCTTTGAAAAAGTTATTAAAAGTATTATTAAAAAGTCAAAAAGGTCTCAAAAAAAAGTCAAAAAGGCTATTGGGATATTTGATGTCTTATATATAAAAAGGAAAAATCTATTTCTGATTTTCACAGACTGAGTTTTTGCCTTAGTTTCCCCAGTCTCAATCTTAGCTTTCTGTTGCCCACTGTGGCCTACTGTCCACTCCATCAGCACTTCCCAAGTCCAACCAGCCCACCCATGAATGGCTCTTCTGAAAGTCTCATCTTTTATTTTCTCTTAGTCTAAGCCACTTATGACTTTCAATTCCATTTTCTGAAGCAAACTAGGTCTCCATTATTTATGGGAGCCTGTTATTTATGGAGCATTCTCTTGAACATAGATGTCATCTCCAAAGTATTAAATAATAATTGTGGTAGCTTTCCATCAGTAGCAATCTGAGCCAGATGCAAAGCTATTTATTCAAAGTGAAGGCTATGTCATTAATCAGTAAGTCCCCAAATGACTGTCTTCTTCTATGCTTACCCTTCTCTATCATCCTTTGTATAGTCTACTTTTTCAGGTTTTCAATAAAAGTGCACTGTAAAATTATGATAATAATCTCTGGGGGGATAAAACGCACTGGTGGTCCTCCTTAGAAAAGCTACTACTGAAAGATGATATAATTAGTCGTCAGCTGTATGGTCATTTTTGTTTCTTAATTTAACTTGCTATGCAATGTTTCCGTGTGTGTGTGTAGATAAATGCGTTCATTTGTTTTGCTATTCCTAATAGGTTGTGAGATTCTTAAGGATAAGGACTATGACTTCTCCCTCTCTTGTGATCCTAGTATCAATCAGTACCATGAACATAATAGATGCTCAATAAACATTGGTAAATGAATGAATAAATCCTCATTCTGCATGGCTCATTGTTCTATAGGAGCAATTCTCTTCAGTTACGCTTACCAAGTGAAACACCCTGCAAAAGCCCAGTGCCCGTGACTCATGGAGGCTGCTATGTTTGCTAAATTATGTTTCTGACCCTCAGGGCATTATAGCACACTCATAGAGGGAAGTGCCAATGTTGCTTTAAAGCAGTTACTTTCAAGCAGAAGTAACAGAAAACATCCTTTTCCATGTGCCCCAATTAGCTGCAAAATTAGCAACTCTCTGATCCTGCAAAAGTCCCTTCTTTTACCACCTTTTCCTCTCCCTCCTGTGCCCTACGCCACCCCCCAACCACACAAAAATCAGCAGTGGTTTGGATAATATTTACATTATATAACTTTCTCATTCAACAATCTGGTTCCAAGGGTGGTCCTCACAAAATAAATGAAGAAAAACAGCGTGAGATCTTTCTGGATCACTGTTACCTACTTCTATGTTCCTAGGTGGGCCCTAAAAGAACGACTCCCAAAGGCCTGTTTAGGCACCCTTGGCTGGGACGGCTGCAGTCGCCTCCTGCTCTCCCTCTTTCCAGCTACCCTCATTCTGTTCCATGTCCCATACCACACCAGAGTGATCTTTCTAAAATGCACTTATTCCTCTATTTGAGAAACAAAATAGCTCGAATTTCCAAGAGCAGTGGTTGTTAACTTTTGATGGAGGACTCTTCCCACCCCACCCAAATATCCATGTGCATAAATCCACTAAGCATCACATACAATTTTAGATGTTCTTTGGATCACAGGATTAAGATCCTAGGGAGCCTAGGGAGAAGGTTCTGCTCCTACACAAAATACCAAGGTCCTCCACAATCTTCCCAAACTATGTTTCTAAGTCATCACATCTCCCCGAATTCTCCTAACAAAATTCCAGATAGATCTATCACCCAAAATGCCTTTCCCATTTACATTTCCATGTGTTAGAAAACTGAAGTCAGAAGCCCTGGATTCCAAGTACCTGAGGGACTTTATTAATCACATACTTTCTAAAGTTCAGTTTCCACATGCACAAACTGACGGATCTGATTTAGATCTGTGTTTCCCAGAGTGATATGCAAACCACTGATTTTGGATGACCCATGATTATTTTTTATTGTAAGAATTGTATGTTTGCAGAGAGCAGATTGGTGGTTGCCAGAGGTGTTGGGGAGGGTGGAAGAAAAAGGTCAAAGAGGTCTAAAGGTACAAACTTCCAATTATAAAATAAATAAGTCATGGGATGTAATGTACAGCATGGTGACTATGTGAATAATACTGCATTGTATATTTGAAAGTTGCTAAGAGAATAGATCTTAAAAGTTCTCATCACAAGGAAAAAAAATTTTGTAACTATGTGTGGTGATGGATGTTAACTAGTCATATTCTGGTAATCACTTCACAATACATACATATCAAGAAATTATGTTGTACACCTTAAACTAATGTTATAGGTCAATTATATCTCAATAAAAAATTTAAAATAATTTTTAAAAGAATTATGTGTTTATTTTAACATAATTTGGGAAAAATATGTATTTATAAATTCTATATTTTTAAATTTGTAATATAAGGTTAATGGCACATCTCAACTATAACGTACAGATATTATTATACAGGACAAAGAAAAGTGTTAAAAACAAGTCAGTGTGAAATCTATTTAAATACATATTAAGTAGATAATAGGTGATATAAAGATACTGCAAAAATTAACGAGATCATAGGCAGATCTGAAGATCAAGGGGCACTGGACCAAATGATCTCCGTGGCTCATCCCAGCCATGATAGTTCCTTAGACCATTTCTTCAAGAAGAACTTGGCTCCCAGAGCTGAACATAAGCTACTCTCCCCAAAACAATAAGGAAGGAGATCAAAGAGCTGCCTTTTTATTCTCAACAAGAAAAGAAAAAAAGGGTGAATTAAAAAAAAAAAAAAAAACAATTTCTGAGGTGCCTGTGGGGCTCAGTCAGTTGAGAAGCCAAGTCTTGATTTCAGCTCAGGTCCTGATCTCAGGGTCCTGGGATCGAGCCCCGCTTCAGTGGGGACTCTGCTTGAGATTCTCTCCCTCTGGCCCTCACCCCACTCCTGTGTGTGCTCTTTCTAAAATAAATAATCCTTTAAAAAAACATTTTCCATTTTTAGATGGAATCAAAGATAAGGGATTTTATTTGAGTTGCCCAAAATCCATCAGGAGAGTATTTCTGGAAATAGAACCCAGAACTTGCTCCCTTGGGACTGGCATTGACAGTTTGTTGGGACCAACCAATGGCAGAGTTATGACTCAAAACATAAATGAGCACAAATTTCTTTCTTAATGACTAACATATACACATTCAGATTCAGATAGAAACTGCAGCTGCTCCCTCCATCTACTCCAAGTTTGATGAACAGATGGCAGGCTTCCTCTGGGAATGGAAAGATTTAGGGCTGCCTCACAGATAGAAATTGCATAAAGTTAGAACAACAGGAGGAGTGGGTGTTATAACTACAAATGCATTTAAGAATTGCCACAAAAATGATCTGGGTCCTATGTGCTGCACATCATTCATGGCTGTGCCTGTTTTATAATTAAAATATTGATGATTCAGAGGCCAAGTATCATTCCACCTATAGATATATATATATATACAGATAGATGGATAGATAGATAGATAGATAGATAGATAGATAGATAGATAGATATACACACATACATACATACATATATGATGACTACTGCACCCAACAAGATGAAAGTTTCTTCTGGATGGTATTTTTCCCCTAATTTAAAAATAATCTTCCTAACATCTTCATCTTTACATAAAATTAAGTCCTAGGAATTGGGAGCTGTTTCCTTCCTTAATGGCAATCCAGACAATTGTTTTATTCTATGATGCTATCCCATAATGTAAAATCAAACCAAAGGGAGAAAGAGAGAATTATTGTTTAGTGGGTACAGAGTTTCAGTTTTCCAAGATGAAAAAGTTCTGGAAATCTGTTGTACAACAACACAGATATACTCAACACTACTGAACCAAACACTTAAAAATTGTTATGTTAATTTTTAAAGATTAGGCAAATCTAGGAAGTGTTGGATGTAAAATCTGAAGAACCTCCAATAATTGTGGATTGAAATAAACCCTGAAAAAGCAAAAGAAGAAAAGGAAATAAAGCAAGCATTTGGTGTACATTTAAAGATGCCTCTAGCTAATACCCTCTGGAGATAAGCCCACTGAGAGGAACATAAGGCAGCTCAGACTGAGCAATGAGTGATAGGAAACTGTCAGGAGAAACAAAGGGACCCCTTTCAAGGGATGTAAAAAAGTAACATACCAAGAAAGTCTACTTATATGAGAGGACAACTCCGATAGTAAAATATGGACCAGCTTGCCGTAGGCTTAGTGGAGGGATAATGAACAAGGTCAAGAGGTACAAACAAGGTAATTTTTAACCATTGGTTTGATGATTGCACAGAGGGCTCATCCCTTCTAGCCCTTACTATCTCCTTCCTCTTCACCTAATTCCTCATCAGTTGTAGTTCTCATTTCTAAGAAAAAACCATGGCATAATTTTTAATGAGTTTAGAGTAAGGAACCTTAGATTCTGGCCTCTGTACTGTAATTAACCAGCAGTTCCCTTTGAAAGCTCTTTCTCTCTGTCTCCTCATCTCTAAAGTGAGAGCCAGATACCTAGGGATCTAGGATCTCCTCTTGCATCAATAGGCACTGACTGTCAGGATGAAGAATATTAGAAGTTTGTTGTGATATTTGGTTCTCTGCCTCATCCCCTCTACCTGAATAACATGCTACCTGACACTTCGTAGGGAAGAGATCTCGAAATTATACCTGGGAGCTATATTAGGCTATTAGGTGTTGCCTGGGTTTTAGGCATTGAGAAAAAAATGAAGTTTGGAAAATAATATATCTTTTTTTTTTCTTTTCAAGTTTTTATTTAAATTCTAGTTAGTTAACATACAGTGCAATGTTGGTTTCTGGAGTAGAATTCAGTGATTCATCACTTACATACAACACCAGTGCTCATCACATCAAGTGCCCTCCTTAATACCCATCATCCATCTAAGCCCATCCTGGAAAATAATATATCTTAAATTTTACAGATAACATGATGGAAAGGAAATAATAGAAAAAATATAGACACCTTTGTACAAAGAACTCTTAAAACTCCAAAGTAGGAAAACAAACAACCCAATAAAAAAAATGAGTTAAAGACTTTAGCAGACACCTCACCAAATAAGATATACAGACGGCAAATAAGTATATGAAAAGATGCTCCACCTCAGATGGTCACGAGGGAAATACAAATTAAAACAACAAAGAAATACCACTACACGTCTATTAAAATGGCCACAATCTGGAATCCTGACGCACCAAGTGCTGGTGAGGATGTGGAGCCACAGGGACTTTCATTCATTGCTGGTGAGAATGCATAATGGTACAGCCACTTTGGAAGACAGTTTGGCAGTTTATTACAAAAACAAACATGCTGGGATGCCTGGGTGGCTCAGTCGGTTAAGCATCTGGCTTCGGCTCAGGTCATGATCCCAAGGTCCTGAGATCGAGTCCCGCATCGGTCTCCCTGCTCCGCAGGAAGCCTGCCTCTCCGCCTGCTGCTCCCCCTGCTCATTCTCTCTCTCTCTGACAAATAAATGAAATCTTAAAAAAAATAAAATAAAATAAAATATGCTTTTACCTCACAATCCAGCAATTACACTCCTCAGTATTTATTCAAAGGAGTTAAAAATGTATGTCCACACAAAAACCTGCACACAGATGTTTATAGTAGCTTCATTCATAATTGCCAAAACTTGGAAGCAACTAAGATGTCCTTCAGTAGGTGAATGGTTAAACAAAAGGTGGTACATCCAGACAATGGAATATTATTCATAAATGAGCTATTAAGCCATTAGAAGACACAGGGGAGCCTTAAATGCATATTGCTAAGTGAAATAAACCAATCTGAAAAAGCTACATATTATATGATTCCAACTATATGACATTCTGGAAAAAAACTATGGAGACAGTAAAAAGATCAATGGGTTGCCAGAGGTTGGAAATGTAGAGAGAAACAAATAGGCGGAGCACTGAGGATTTTTAGAGCAATGAAAATACCCTGTATGATACTATAATGGACACTACAGTGGTGGATACAATGTCATTACAGATTTGCCCAATGCACAACACCAAAAGTGAATCATAATATAAACTGTGGACTGTGGGTGATAAGGATGTATCAATGTAGATTCATCAATTGTAATAAATCTGGTGGGGCATGTTGATAATGGGGGAGGCTCTGCATGTTGGGGGGCAGGAGGTATATGGGAAATCTCTGTACCTTCAATGCTGCTGGGAACATAAAATTGCTCTAAAAAATTGTCTTAATAAAATCTTTCTAAAAAGAATAACTGAACAAGGTTACTGAAAACTATTAAACATGATCATTATGGTGAACAAAAAACTAGATATATTTGAAAATATATGTGGCATATAAGAACCACAATATGGTTCTAAATCAAAGGGAATGAAGTCATTTAACAGAAGTGCCATGAGTAGAACTATCTTAACTGACAGGGACACCTGGGTGGTTCAGTTGGTTAAGTGTCTGCCTTTGGCTCAGGTCATGATCCCAGGGTCTTGGGATGGAGCCCCATGTCGGGCTCCCTACTCAGTTGGGAGTCTGCTTCTTCGTCTCCCTCTGCCCCTCATGCTGGCTCGCTCTCTCTCTCAAATAAATAAATAAAATCTTAAAAAAAAAAAAAAGAACTATCTTAACTGACAAACAATCCAAGACAACAAATGGCAAGCAGAACAAGGTAAGAAAAATTGCTATTTCTTAGGAAACTAAGGTAATAGTTAAATTCTTTTCTAAAACATTCAAGATACAACAGGGGCACCTGGGTGGTGCAGTTGGTTGAATGTCCAACTCTTGGTTTTGGCTCAGGTTATGATCTCAAGGTCAAGAGATGGAGCCCCTGCTGGGCTCTGTGCTCAGCGGGGAGTCTGCTTGAGGATTCTCTCTCTCCCTCCCCCACGCCCCTCCCCCCATCTCTCTCTCTAAAAAAAAAAAAATTTTTTTTTTCAAGAAATAACAGTACAGAGTTTATAAAGTCTGGCTCTCTCTATAGCTTAGACATCTTGATTCAGGAAATCAATACAGAAGGATATACAGGTGAAATAGCTTTGGAGCGTTCATGGATATCACAGAAAGTCATTCTGTGGCCTTCACATACAAAAGGCATCCCACCTAGATGTTTCTTCTTTGATCACAATATTTTCTCCCAAAACTCTGCAGCTGCCGTCATTGTCCCTTAGCATTTTGGGTCTCCAAAGAAAATCACCTGAGAAAGGCATCATTTTTGTTCCCTTTGTTAGTATGTTTTGCCCACTTTGTTGCTTGAGGAATTTTTTCCCCTGTCCTTTGTAATTCATGAAAATTGAGAGGATGTGGCCAGTTACGTAAAAACAAGATTTCCCAAAAGAATGTATATATACCTATGTGTGTTTATTATACATTTTACTGATAAATAGGATGTATAGCACACAAGTGCTAAATAATAATAAAATACATAATTCTCTTTATTCTAAATCCCATATAGCTAATTGATTCTCATTGAATGTTTCCTTGATTTTTACTGAACTCTTGTTACTATGGTTGCAATCAAGAAATTAGTGTGATTCCAACATGAATGTTGGTTGATAGTTTCTTTTACACTAACAAAAAGAAAGAGAAAAATTTATATTAGAATTTTACTCATCTGTCAATGACCTGAGAAAATTCTTTTTTTAATAGATAACTTCTGAATACTGGAAGAATGTTCCTTTAATTTTTTGTGCTATTCACAATATAATGACGACAGACACAGCATACTTTTTTTTTAATTTATTTTTATTTCTTAGAGAAGGAGGCAGGGGGAGGAGTAGAGGGAGAGAGAGAAGGAGAATCCCAAGCAGGCTCCATGCCCAGAGTGGAGCCCGACACGGAGCTTGATCCCACAACCCCGAGATCATGACCTGAGCCAAAATCAAGAGTCAGACACTCAACCGACTGAGCCACCCAGGTGCTCCCAGGCACAGCATACTTTTAAGTTTAATCTTCTTTATTAATGTTTTCTCCATGTACTTTCTTCAGTCAAGACAAGTAACAAAACAAGAAACCAAACCATGATGTGTAGCATTGACTTCAATGGTGTAAATACTCCCACTATGGCTGATTTCAAGTCACCAGTGTGACGTCACTGAGCACAGAGTTGGGAAGGGATTTGCAGAAGCAAGCCATTAGATAGCATTTATCCTGTAGAAGAGGTGTAAATAACCTCAAGAGCACAGATAATAGTAAAATAATTATAGAGTGATAACTTTTGAGTATTTGCTACCTTTATTTTTAATATGATTTACTTAACTGTAAGTTTATAACTTCATTTTTAACAATGGCTATGTTTAATGACCAGCTCACAGAATTTCTAAAAATTTAAAAATCAGCTCTCAAAAGCTAGTATGAGGTTTTTCCAGCACACCATTGACTGTGGCCCTATGCTGGACTGTGAGCACTGATTAGCCTGGAATTTGGGGAGTCCAATCAGTCTGCATCTGTCTCCTCTCCCTCTCTCCCCCACCCACCCCATTCTCTACTGCTCCCTTTTCCAAATGTCTAGCTCTCTAGCCCTCTTTCTCATTCTCTCTCAAGTTCCCAATAGTTTTTGTTTGGCCATGTTTTTGTTCTAGTTGTTTTTGTTTTACCCCTAAAGAAGACCTATGATTCTGAAGATAAATCACTGATTCTCTATGTCCATGTCAGTCATCTTCACTTTCATAATGTTTCTTTTTAATTTAGTTTTTTTCCCATGAACCTGAGAAAAATCTCTCATGTTTGAATCGGATTTTTGCAGCTTAAATTCTGCTTTTTACTGCTATTGCATTCTCAGTTTCTTTGTTAACTTCCAGTGACTCGCCATTATACTTTTGGTTTAGGCATTTCCAGAAGCACTTTTATTTTTAAACCATTACAGAGAGAGGACAAGAGTGATCTGCTGTCTCAAGTTCCAGAAATTACACTGTATATCTATATTGAGGAACAAAAACCCAGAAAGAAGCAGAAGTGGAGAAAGGGTGAAAAATCCAGTAAGTTCGATATAAGTTTGTTACATGCAAAATGAATGACATAGTTACCATGAATGAACTGTTAACCGTCTCTTACACTAGCCAAGTTCCACACCTTTTTACAATCATCTAAAACTTGTTCCACCAACTTTTACAAACCGTAATGCTTAAATTTCAGAATGATAAACTCAAGCGCTCTAATAAAATAATTTGACAAGGGCATCCACTTTGCTTTACTTTGAATGACAGGAAAATAAAATAGAGGACTTTGTCACTTATGATAAACAAGAGAGGACAATCAAATTGAAGTGGTGAGAACACTTCCTCTTGCTAATTAGCTAACAAAGGCTCGTTTATAGTTTACTAATTCCTAAACTCAGTGTCCTTATAAAACAGAGAGTTTGCAGCACAGCTGTTTATAAACATAGCATGTTTAGGTTCAACAGATGTGCCTTTTAGTTTTCCTTAAAGTTGACTCTCTTTTTAAAAGAAGACATATAGTGCTAATTTCATGTTTTTCTTTTGTAAAGAGGGGCTTATGTTATTTTTTCCATACATGTATTTTCTTCCTATCTCAGTCTGTTCTTTCCTTATGATTTTCTATTTCTATTTCATTGAATCTGAGTCTTCTTGAATGATATTGAGAACTCCTAATTTTTTTTAAAAAGCCTTTTTCTTGTTCTTTCTCCATAAATATCCTTATATATCCTTAGGTATATATTGTCTCCATTCTTGGAGCTATATACCTTCTCTGGAGCCTCAGAATATTTCCCTTCCCCCACCTTTGCATGGAGTCTATATTGTTGCTCTTGTTTTTTTTCTTTCTGTATTCATCATCAAATAAGGAAAGAGTCATCAGTGTTTGCCAGAATACTTGTCCTCCTGAGTGCTGATTCTTAGATCTATACCTGGAAAGCAACACAATAAGCAGAACTCCCTCTTTTACTTCTTGCATTGAGCAGGCCTTCATCATATGTAGCTTTATTATACTGAATTAAAATTACCCTCTAATCCCATTGCTCGATCCTTTGAAACCTGAATTATTGGAGTATGTTGACAAAGACAATGCCCAGGATATAATGCTACCTGGTCTCCTCTCCTAGTTCCCTAGTCTTATTTGAGGAGACCAAATCTCTCAAGATTCAATGTACTCCTTTAGCCCCCTAATGCATCCTGCTTTGTTCTTTTCTAGGAGTTTCAGGTTCCTTCCTTCTTTCCTTCCTTCCTTCCTTCCTTCCTTCCTTCCTTCCTTCCTTCCTTCCTTCCCCCAGATCCAGAAAGAGCATGGTAAGTTTAGGGAGGCACAGTACAGTGGCTCTTTCACAAGCAAAATCCATGGAGTAGAGGAATGAATAGCCAATTGTCTTTTTGAACAAACTCTGAAGATTTTGTCCAGACCAGATGGTGGCAAGGTAAAATATCTTCTCCCCCTTTATCAGATAGATGGGATAATATTGTGTCATAAGATAAAGTGTAGACAAACTATCTGTGCTTTTCTAAATACAGTTCCACTGACATTCATTCATTCATTCACTCAGCTAGCTAAACACACACATAAGCCTAGAATAAATAGATGGGGGGGAAGGAAGGAAAGAAGGAAGGGAGGGAGGGAGGGGGAGAGAGAGAGAGAGAGAAAGAAAGAAAGAAAGAAAGAAAGAAAGAAAGAAAGAAAGAAAGAAAGAAAGGAAGGAAGAAAGAAAGAAAGAAAGAAAGAAAGAAAGAAAGAAAGAAAGAAAGAAAGAAAAAGAGAAAGAGTAAGAAAGGAAGGAGGGAAGCAAGGAAGGAAGGAAATGAGGGAGGGAGGAAGGAAGGGAGGGAGGGAGGGAGGGTAGAGGGAGGGAGGGAGTTTGGGAGGGAGGGAGGGAAGAAGGAGGGAAGGAAGGAAAGAAGGAAGGAAGGAAGAAAGGAAATTTATATCCTAAGGGCAAACCTCAACCAGTAGGGGCTGGAACCAAAGATTAAAGAGTCCAGATTCCTGATCCCTATGTAGGACAATTCTGAGATGTGCTATGCATGGCTCCTCAAGGGGTCTCCAGCAGGACTGAGATCCAGAAGTCCACAGCTCATTAACACACTCTCTACTGATTTTCCCTTACTTTCTCATTTGTGCTTACTTCCCCTCAAATAAACTACTTGCACCCAAGTCCTATGTCAATGTGCTTCTGGGTGAATCCAAACCAAGACATGGATGCTATAAAAATATTACATAATCAATCTTTGTTTTGGTTTGGGATAAGAATTTCAGTCTGAAATTTCAGCCTAGGACAGTAATAAGATGTCATCAGTCTTCAGATGGCAATGCCATCTCATATGATAAACTCTATTATTATTTTTCAATTCCTGATCCTTATTTCCTCCTCATTCTTTCTTGGCTTCTGCTTTATGAGCATGAGTTCATTAGAATCATTCACCTACCCAAGACTTGCTCTGATTCTCTCATTTCTCCCTCAGCTAGTCTGCAGAGAGGCAGTTCTTCCCAGGATGTCTTTTGGTGTTGTCAGCAGGCAGAACAAGCCAATGAAAGACTGACGGATCTGGAGGTCTAGAGGCCTGAGTTGTTTGCTTTTCCTCTTTCCCTACATGTCAATACCAAACCGATATAATCCATCTACAAGGATTTAATAGCAATGAAGTACTGAGTTACTATCAAATTTAACAAGTGGCTTACTCTAATGCCAAAACCTCCATTAGGATCTTTAGAAGAGCTATACATAACTCACCAAAAACCCCAGGTAAATTTACATAGTTGAATGATATCCACAGAGGCAGTGCAAGCCTCCTTTGTGATTTTCACTTTTGAATAATTTAAGGCCTTTCTAAAGTTTTTGATGGTTTTGTTTTTCTGTCTGAGTCATAGAGATTCCTTCCTCTATAAAGAAGAGGGATAAGGTTACGGTTTAATTTTTTTTAAGTTGAAAGATATTACATTAAGTAAAGGTAAAAGGAGTCGTGGAGGATCCAGACACATCTGGAGAAAGCTTCTCTGGTCTGTCAATACTGCCTGGGGCCCAAGGCTTGCTATTGGTGCTATTTGGTCTATAAAGAAGCAGATGGCATGCAAGAAGACTTTTCCTATGTTTCATTTACTTGCAACAAAAGCCCTAAAGCTCTGGCTTTGGACTGGTGTTCCCATGACTAAGCTATCTAATCCATTCATCTTTGAGATTCAGGTTCAAATGAGGGTCACCCCAAAATCAAACAAACCCTACCCAGAATGTCCATGAGGTGACTGGCTTTCGGAGGCATTCAACCTCAGAGGGATCCTGCCCAGTGCCAAGAAAAATTTTACTCAATTTTATCGTAAGCTTACAAGCCTCAATGAATATGAGGGTGAGACCGTAGTAAGCTCCTTCTGGAAATTAATTATGCTGGGTCACTTGAAGAGTGTATGGGTGAGGTGTGCTGGAGTAAAGTGTACTTGGTTTCCAACATCGTTGTGGCCATGCTATGACCAAATGACCCATGTCCATTTTCCAGGCTAGCTTGAATTTCTTCTTATCCTTCCCCTCAAGGTTCACTTCCAAAGGATACAACGGCCTCAGATCCAGGTATTCTTCCTTACAGAGCCTTAGATTCAGGTATGTAGTGGCATCATTAAAACCACAGGCTAAGAGTAACTTTCCCCCAGACTTTCCTTAGAAATGAGGCTGGAATAAGAAGTAATGGGATACCCCATTTTGAGGTCAGCAGGCTTGGAATCCAATAAATGATGACAACTAATACTTACTGAGCATTCATGAACCAGATACTGTTCTAAGTGGACTACATTTTGTGGCACATTGGTTTTTCTACCACAACTTACCCCATCCCATATACTCTTCTTACAGAGTAATGTTGACACTCTTCCTATTGACTGGTAGGATGTGGGACCTTTCCCCTTGAACCAGAATGGACCTTTATGACTCCCTTATCCAACAGCATGTGGAAGAAGTGATGCCATGTGACTTTTGAGACTAGTTCATGAAAAGTGATATACCTTTCATCTAGTTCTGTTGGAACACTTGCTCTTGAAATCCAGTCTCCATGCTTTGAGGAAGCCCAAACCATATGGGGAGCCCAGATGGAAGTGTTCCAACCAATAGCCCCAGCTGAGGTCAAGATGATTCCAGCCCCAGCCACCATCTGACTGCAACTGCATAATAGACCCTAAATAGGAATGGATCAAGTGAACCCAATCAACTACTAGAGCCATGAGCAATAACAGTAAAATGATTATTGTTGTTTTAACACACTAAGTTTAAAGTAATACAGTAATAGATCATGGGAACACATTTATAAACTTACTTAGTCTATATAAAAACCCAACAAAATAGGTATTATTACCCCTACTCTATAGATGAGGAAAAACTAGGGCATTGAATGGCTAAATAATATGCTGGAGTTAAGTTGCAAAGCTTGGTTTCAAGACCAAACAATCTAGTTTATTAGAGTGGATGTTCTTACCCTCTATTTTATGCTGCTTCCTTTATGCCCTTTCTTTCCTATGAAAAGACACTGAGGGCAAGAAAAAGTGAAAAATCAGTGCTAGAAGGGGTGGGAGAGGGGCTATTCTCTCAAGCAGCTAGCACCCATCAATTCAAAACCTCCTTCAGCTGTCAGCTTCTCCACCTACCTGGGCAAGTACAGACCTCTTTGGGAAACTAGCACTGACTCCTCTCTGCACCTGCAATGGCAGAGACCATGCTAGAGGTGGCCCCCAAGAAGCTGTTCATTTCACTCCGCTCTCTGCCTCATCTCCTTCCACTGGAAGATTTACCCACTCTACCTGACCATAGAAGCATCCCTGGAAAACACCAATTTCTCTGGGGTGCTCTAACAAAACCAGCAAGTTCTGTTGTAAAATCTAAAGCCTGTAGAGAGGAATCCTGTAAATATTCAGCAGCAATTCCACCCTGGCTGGCAGAGTGGCCCCGAAGTGGCCCATTACACTCGGGTGGTGGGGGAGGGTAGAGGATAGAGTGATTTGGGTACAACTCCCAGAGGGAATCAGATCAAACCCTCATTACTTACCGTATAATGTGAGAAGTGCCAAGAGTTTGTAATAATCTCACCTGAAACTTCACACCTGGCTGCCCCAACCAACTAGCAGCCCATGTTTTGGTGACTTCTGATGTTGTAACTTTGTACTCCAGGAAGACCGGAGTTACCTTTATGAGAACAGGCCTTTGGGAGTGAGGGACACTAGAGATAAAAACACGTTACATAAAAATCACATCTAAGTATCTGTGGGCAAAATTCAAAGCCAGCCCTCACCAGAGGGACGGCTGGCTAAAATCAGAGCAGGCAGATACCAGCAGCCTGGCTTTCTGAAGAATGATAAATTACTTCTGACCTCAGAAGTTACAGAAATGACTCTCCAAACTGTTCATTTTTAATATCAGGCTGATTACCCCCATTCAGCTTCACAACAGATTTCACAGCACTGGCAGGAAAATCTATTGGCATTAAAAAGAGATTAAATCACCGAGTCTCAGACAGGCAACTTCAAATTAAAACTGCTGATGTGAAAATAAAAATCCAAATGAATCGGTACTTTCCTTCTAGTTCCTTCTAGTCCTTTCTACCTGAGATCTAGCCAGCGTAGCTTTAAGAGCCCCTCGTGCTCCTGCACAAGCCCCTGTCTGTACCCCCACATCTTCACACTCTCACTCCATCCTAAGGATCACACAGCATGTGAACCTCACTTTACATTATGGAACACTTCTTAAAGATTGTCCATCGGACTTAATAAGCCATATCATAGTCCCCCTTGTGCTTGTTTTATGTTCCCGAAGTTTCTGTCTCTTCATCTAATAGTTCTTCAAATAAGCATGCTCCCCCAACCCCATTCTTTAATTCTCCAGGCCATTTTTTCCTCCCTCCACCACTGTCTCCTCAAGTCATCTTCAAATGGTTAGAACACATAAGTACACAGAGGGAGGTGGGTATGGCTTTGTGACCCCCCATCTCCTAACTGACAGCTCTGAAATTCTGGAAGTTTTTCTGATCACTGAATGTACTTACAAATGTCCACAGCACAAATGCCATGCAGCCCATTGTGATTTGAACTAAAATTTAATTCAAGAATTAAAGCACATTTCTCACCTACAAGCATTTTGCCTTCCTAATGAATCTATCTTTATGGTATAATGCAGGAGCCAAATTTCAACTATTTCAGGTCATTAAAACCCACAGCACATTTTTAGAGAGTAGACAGGTACTAAATCATGTCTTCTGGCCACACTCCACTTTCAGTAATGACAACTGGAACCTGCAAATCCCTTTTGTGACACAGAGATGAGATCTGCAATTGTTTTGCCCCAGGAGACGTAGGTCCCCTGAGAAGGCTGCCTCACATAGACATGATGTTTCGTAGACCCTCCTTCTAATCATACCCCTCAGGAATCGTCTTCTGAACTATGGAGGTCCTCCCTAAAGTCCTGCTCACTCTCATCACAAAACAAAGGAAGCTGGGCCACCACACAAATTTGTACCCTTTACCCAGTTTTCCCCAGTGGTGTGGCCACCACACAAAAAACACCCTTTATACTACATGGGTCTCTGCTGTCTTTACAATTACTTTCCCTAAGTCTCCAAACATAAAAGGAGGATTGTCAAAATCAAACTATTCCTTCATAAGTACATTTCTTAACCTTAGAAGTGGAAAATGGCTGATATTTCCCAAAATTGGAACAGAAATAGTCTGTGAAAAAAACGCATTGATATGTTATATCCCTACTTACTCAGCAATAAGAGACAAAGTGATACACACAACCATGTAGATGAATCCCCAGAACATTACACTGAGCGAAAAAAAGCCAATCTCAAAAGATTATATACTGCATGTTTCCATTTATATAACATTCATGAAATGACAAAATTATAAAAATGGAGAAGAGATTACAGTGGTTGCCAATGATTTAAGAGTGGGTTGGGTGAAAAGTGGATGTAGCTATAAAAGAGCAGCACGAGGAATCCTTGTGGTGAGGGAACTATTCCGTATCTTGATGGTGTCAAGGTCAATATCCTGGTTGTGATACTGTGCTATAGTTTTGAAAGATGTTACCACTGCAGAAAACTGGGTAAAGGTACAAAGGGTCTCTGTATTATTTCTTTTTTTTTTTAAGATTTTATTTATTTATTTGCAGAAAGAGAGAGAGAGAGAGAATACAAGCAGGGGGAGTGGCAGGCAGAGGGAGAAGCAGGCTCCCCATTGAGCGGGGAGCCCGATGCGGGGCTCCATCCCAGGACCCTGGGATCATGACCTGAGCCGAAGGCAGATGCTTAACCAACTGAGCCACCCAGGTGCCCCTCTGTATTATTTCTTAGAACTGTGTGTGAATATACAATGATCTCAAAATAAAAATTTAATTAAAAAAAAGAAATCATTGGATCGGGACTGACAAAACCATACTCTAGCTCAGGGTCTGCCAATAACAAGCACAAGCCAAGTCACTCAACCTCTTCCACCCTCAGATTCATCATCTGTGAAATGGCATTGGACAAGATCATCTCCAAAGTCCCTATGAGTTCAACAGCTGAGTAATTCCAGAACTGCTCTTGGTCCACAACAGCCTTTGAAGCTGCAGGGGCCATCTGAAGAATCAGGCTACCATGGCAGAGTGGGGAGTTTACATACTCTCTCTAAATGCCATTTAAAAAAAAAACACAAACCCAGCTTCTATTAAACATAACATGCAATGACATGAACAAAGAAATAATTTGAAAGAGGAAAAAAAGCAAATACTATTCTCATCATTAAAGTCATTACTGGTTAAAAAAAGAAATATTCTACAGAATAGTGTGATTAAGCAGTGTATTTTGCTTACTCTAAACCAATAAAGCTAACCAGCACTTCTGCCATTTTCTTGACACAGCACACCCACATCGCCCCTCGTTTCCCGGTCTCTTTTCATTGTTAAACTATTCTTGCTCTTAATGCTCTACTCTCTGGGGACCCATAATACACAAAACAGGAAGTTCTCTAACATAGCTTACAATTTTAGAAGGGAAAAACCCAAGCAACTGATTAAGAAATGAAAATTTCGGTCCAATTGTTGTTTGATTTTCATGTCACCAATTACCAGCATGCTTTTATTCATCAGATAAATTAAATAGTTTATTTAACATCAGATGTATTATCAGTGTTAAAATATCAACAAACTGGATAGTCTGTTATATCAAATTAACAGCCTTTTACTATTTTCTGGGAAAAAAAGAGGTCTTTCTCAATGTACATTTGTTCTATGAGTAGTAAATATTATGAAAGAAAGCCACATAGAAGGAATGGTTAAAAAAAAAAAAAAAGAGGTAACAGTAACAAAACAATATGTAGTCATCATCATCTGCAGTATCTGAGAAGTCGAGGGGGTGTTTCGTTTCACCAATTATGACAGAAATCTGTTCCTTGTGGACTGTGATATCAAATAACTCAAATATATTATCATTATATCTATTAAACTATGCACAATAATTTCTCAGGCAAAACACACCCCTAAGGCATTGAGTTGATTTTGCCCAGTGTTCAAACCTTCTAAACAGATTTGCTGAGTACCAAATATGTAATTCCTTTTCTCTCTCATAACCAAATTTCACTTGTATGAAAATTTTTAGAGAGAAGAGAAGTAGGACACCAAACTGGAAGAGACATCATGGTGCCTGTTTCAGATATTATTCCCAACCCAGTGAAGTCCAGTGAAGAGGGGGCTGCAGGTAGAAGCCAAAGGAAATGCTTTCAAAGGAATGCCATGAGACATGGTGACCTGCTCAGTAAGGCATTGATGTTTTGGGTGACAAAGTATGGCACAAAGTTAGGAAGCAGGGCCTTCTCCATACCTCTGTGTGAAGCATCCCTTCAGCACAGTGAGAACTTTAGGAAGTACCTGGGGAGCCTGCATCCTTAGCAGGACAATACTTACTCAGAAAGAGTACCAGCGGTTGGACTCTGTTGGGACATATCCCTCAAGAGGTCTTTTCATGTATGGAACATCTCAGTAAAAGTTTATTAAGAAGGAAAAAAAAAACTATGCACAATATAAGTTATCCCCTTTTGATGACTTAGTAACCACCATAAAATTTTGTGCTATCTCAGACAAGGATAGACATAGCCTCATTTGCTACTGAACAGTGCTGAGATGGACATGGTTTTGATGGATTCGATGGAACCTGTTGTGATCCTGTGAAAAACAAAGCTACTTTAAAATTTTGAAAACTCCTCACTATCGATTTAATGATTCCATTTCTCTCTCCAATACAAATTCCCTGGATGGAAGATAGCCTCCTTGTCTTTCAGGAACTGTCATTTTTCCATCTGAGGCTGAAGGGGTGTTTTTCTTAATGATTTTGTCTTCTACACTAAAATAATCACTGCCATTAATTTCTCAAGATTCAGAAGCTTCTATATTCTTTTATATTTAGAAGCTTCACACACTAGCTTTGTATTATCATTGCTATGTACATATTCAACTTCTTGCCACATATAAATACTTCCTTTAGTTGCTCTATATCAATCAAAAAGTTGGTCAAAATATTTATTTATATATAACATTTATATAGTTCCCATTATGCGTGAGGCACATTATTTCCACCGCATTATTGTCTGAGTATGAAGGAATAGGTTTAAATATTTCAAGAACTGATGTTTATCTATTCCTATAAGATTTATTCCAAAAAGCATTCCAATGCTTTTTCATCATGAGAAATTTTGCAAAAATAATGTTAGGCATGATTTTTTTTCTATACTAGCCTTGAAGTGTCATAATTTCAGGCACAAACAATAATCATAGAATTATAAGCACAGCATTTTAATGAAACCCATTATTCTCCACCAGATATCTCTAGCTTCCTGATATCACTTCAAGATAAGAAAGTAATTTTTCACCAAAAAAAATTGTGTTTGCTTATGAACTTACTATGACTTTGCAAAGATCATTAGATCGTAGATGAGGGCTTTTTGCAGTGGTTGATTTTGAAGCACTTACAGAAAATTTTATCTGGCTATGGAGCTTAAGGCAGATGCTGAGGATCACAAAGCTTTTTTCCTTTTTATTAACCAGAACAAATAGTTTTTATTAAACCTCTTCTTCAATTTTTTCATTTATTGAGGTATAATTGACATAATATTATATTAGTTTTAAATCTTTTTTTAATTGATTAAATCCCAAGATCATAAAGGACTTTTTTTTTTTAAAGGACGATCTGGCTACCATTCAATGCTTTAAACACCCACATCCCACTGCTAAATGTCCATTAGTCCTTCACGGAAACAGGAAAGGAGATATATAAGTTAATTCAGTGTGTCTCAAATCAGAATCACCTAAGGTGCTTCTAGTAAGTCAGATACCGACCTACTGCAACTTGGTTACATACCATTTTCAGGGGATTTTCAGTAAACATCAGGCACCCCCAACAGTGAGTCATAGGTGAAGGTTATGAGTTTCCTCTCTGCAGCTCTCCTGAAAGCAAATCTCACACTGAATCCTGGCACACACACCAGCATTTCTCAGCAAACATGCAACAATCATGCCACAACTTTGGCAAAATCCAGTGGAGTTCCAGCTCTCAATTCCTCTAACCGCTCCAACAGAACCTTCCTTGAACAGTTCACTGGAGGCAAAGGAAGCAACATTCTCGCAGCAGGATTCAGCTCACTACCTAGTCAAAGTCAGGAGACCAAAACATCTCCAAATTAGCAGTTAAAACAGGCTACTAAGGAATCTGGGTGCCATTCCTAAGGATGCAGACAGTGGGTCCGCTATATTTTTTTACCCTGTGTAGGTAGGAGCAGTGAGGGTCTCTATGATATTTCTAGAAAATCCACATATTACGAAAACTAATAATTTCGTCAAGAAATACCCAGTTGAATTATTCATTAGTCAAATACCAAAATTTCTGGTGTTCATTGGAAATGAATACAATTGAATTCCTCTGCTTTGTGGTCTTTTGAATAAATGCTAGCTAACCACCTTAGAGTGTATATTTCTGATTAAGGCAACTAACCATGACAAGGATATAGATTAACAGTAACACAGACACACATGTTCATATAACACAGTCTATGCTGAAGTACTTCAAAGAAAATTACCCAAGACCTGCTGACTCAGGATATCTGGGCCTGAAAATCTGCATTTTTATGAAGTTCCCATATGATGCCTATACACACTAGAATTTTATGAACCACTGTCACAAATGTTCTAGGGGTTTTTGTTTCTAAATAAGAAGTTAGTTTTAACTTATGTGCCAACAACAACTAATTGGTAGTGCCTGCCCACAGCATAATCTTAACAATGATTCTAGATCCTATCCAAACACAGCAGTCATGAATGCTATGATCTGGAGCACCAGAGTGGTGTAGTCGGTTAAGCGTCCCGACTCTTGGTTTTGGCTTGGGTCATGATCTCGTGGTTGTGGGGTCAAGCCCCACTCCAGCTCCACACTCAGCAGCAGAGTCTGCTTGAGACTCTCACCCTCTTCCTGTGCCCTTCCCCACCCCTCTCTCTCAAATAAATAAATAAATCTTAAAAAAAAAAAAAGAATTTTATGATCTGATTATTTAGCAATATCATCCATGGATATACAAGGTAAAAAAAAGTGGTAGCACACTTGTAATGTATTTATGTCATCCTTGAACTGGATTTTGAAAATCTAGCCCTTAATTTACTAGACTGTAGAATCATATCTGACCTGCCATTTATAGAGTCCATCTTTTTCCTCCTATAGACAGAATAATATATACCAATTTTCCAGTGTACCAGTGTCTCCTGTTTTTCACATTTATTTAAGATGGTGAAATGCCTCAGTAATATGATTTGTGAGTTTTCTTAGTACTGTGAGATGTAATTCATCTGGGTGAAGAGACTTTAACTCACTCACAGGAAGAAAAATTTTCTATTATAATGTTTTCAACTATACTGGTTTTCTAATTGTCCTTACTAATTTTTTATAGTTTTCAGTTAAATGATTGGTCTCAATGGCAGATTTTATCTTCCAAAGATAGCCACAATACTCCCGTCTCGCATGCTTTTCTCATGATGTCACCTTGCCAGCCCATTAACCTGCACATATCTTTGTAATTCTCTCATCCTGATGGTGTATGATAGAAATGATATCATGTGACCTCCAAGGTAGGTTAGAAAAATAACACATGCTCCCACCTTGCTCTTTTGAGACATTCACTCACGGGATCCAGCTGCCATGCTGTGAGGAAGCCCAAACTATCCCATGCAGGCAGACATATGGAGAGGCCACGTGAAGGTATTACAGCCAACAGCTCAGTCGAGGTCTTAGCCACCAGACTTCATCGACTACCAGGCATGTGAATGAAGAACCCTCCAAATGATTCCAGCTTAAAGCAGTAGAGTCACCTTCAGCCTTCAAATCTCACTACCTGACGCCCAGACACCATGGAACAGAGAAAATCCATAATCATAATAAAATGGCTCTTTTATGCCACATACATTTTGGGGTGGTTTACTGCACAACAATAGTAACTGGAATAATCTCCTTGATAGAACAAACTAATGCAAGATAGAAGCTCTTTTTTTAGATGTCAATATTCCTTTGTTACTGCCTATATTGGAAACACCTGATATGCTTGTTAAAATTCAGATTTCTACACACACACACACAAGTCCTGGAGCAACTATGCTAAACCCAAAGGAATGGTGGAATCACAGGCCCTGGAGAAGGCCAGCAGTGTATGTGTGTTGAATGTCCTGCACTTAGGGCAACCTGAGCATGGATTGAGAAATCTCATTTCCCGTCCACTCTAGAGATTACTGGCACTGTTCCAAAACGCCTCATGCCAAAATTCAAATTTTTTATTATTCAAGAAGATTGCCAAAATAGATAAAGGTCAGATAAAAAAGAAAAAATATCATTTCAACTTGAAATGGATGATGAAGTAAAGGAACAAGTTACTGTATGAGACTACAAAAATATCACCTTTTTTATTATTCTGACCCCCAAATCCTGGACCTGCTCCTGGCCACTCACTACTTGTGTGGGAGGGAACTGTCCAGCACCACTGCTTCCTGAATGAAAGCCCTTAAACCCAGAGAAAGGAAATCTTGGCTCAGCCTCCAACATGTGTTCTAGAACTGAACCTCTCCCTTCAAGAAAAACCGAGGCCCTTATTCATCTAAACTCCAGAGTGAGCCACAGCCTCATATGCATGAATACATGTTAATGCCATGGCCAGTAAATGACGCAGAATAGGGCCAGTCTACATGACCTATTTGCCAACTAGAACTTCCATAATCCCTGAAACAGGAAAATTTAAAAGTTTGGCTTTTCATGAAAGCAGAAATTGTACCCTCAACATATTTTCTTGCCTAGTGAGTACTAGATTTAAAGAAGAACCTAAACTGTAAAATATATTCAAACATGCAACTTTTTTATAATTACCACTAAGGGGTAAAGTCTGATCTGTAAAATAAGAATGGTAGGTGATGATTGCCAGGGAGCCTTCAACATTACCAATTCTGTGGGTATAAAGTTGACTACTTCTTTGTAAGTAGTTATTTACTGGGGGCCAGGGGGCTGTATTAAATGACATTTTTTCCTTTCCCTGAAATGTAACCACAGAAGAGTAGTTTTGAGAGAATAAGAATTCGGCCATTAATGGCACAGATTCACGCTCACAAAAGGTGGGGACTGGGTGAACGTTTGTGAAATGGTGGCCAGACTTCAGATGTTTTAGAATTAGCATATTTTAAGATCAGGTCTATAGCTTTTAATAAAGCCTGTTTTTATTCCATTTTTCAGGCTGATGTTTTTAATAAGGAATGCTAAGGAAGCAGGATACCAGTGCAGTCACTCAGATAATAAGATACTAGGCTAGGTGCTACAGAGATTTAAAATACAAGATACAGGTGAAATACGTTCCATGGAGCCCACTCAATGAAACTTTTGGACTGCTACATTTATCATCATATTTTGCTTTTACTAAGCAGTTCTTCAACTTACATTTCCTAAATAGTAAATTATAAAAACCAATAGAAATTATGCATCTTCTGGCAAAACATATCCCTACTCCCTTCTGTTCTGCAGGCATTTTTGTCCTACAGCCCATGAACGATTTGTATTTGTCCACATAAAGGACAACATATTTTATATTTTGACTCCTGTCTTCTATAGAGGATATTATTTAGATTTGTTTCTTTGGATTCCAAGAATGTAAGTTAGGATGATCAAATGGTAACCATGGTGACAGAAAGCAGAGTTCAAATCTTAGTGGGGTCATGTCATTCTTTCCCACAGTGCAGAATTCACATTCTAAGACTAATCCAGTATCTAAAAATATATCTCAGGACAGCTCATGTTGCCATTTATGGGAAAATATGACTGAGTCAGTCAACTAATCTTCCTGTTGCAGAAAAAGAATCCATAGTTGGTAAACTTAAGAGATCTCAATTTTAGGGAAATGAAATGACAAAGGGAAAGAGAGAAATCTCTTCTTAAGAGTAATCTTTGAAGCTTAGAGCTACTCCTTAACCAACAGGAATGTAAAACCAAATCCAGTAAGAAGGTCTACCATAAACATAATAGCGATGTTAAGGAACTAACCATATTTGACAGGACTTACATTGTATCCACATATACAGTGGCAAATTGGTCACCCACTAAACAATTCCTCCAACTGGGACTTTCTCACAAGCTGACCAATACTGTATAACTACTTGGCTTTGTTACTGGCTAAGACCCAAGAACATCTGTGGCCTCAGTCACACCATAGAGTGGCTGGTTCACAAGCTGATTGTGCACATGGCCGTGACCCTTGTCTGTCCCTAGTAGGACCTACTTATGTGTGAGAGACAAGCTCAATGCTTCTCCTCATGACTACTTTAAAGTTTATAATGACCACTATAAAGTTTTTTTTTAATTTTGATCCTTGGGCTTCAGATTAGGAAAATTCTGAATAACAGGAATGGCAACTAGATTGACAGAATAAAAATCTTCACTTACTCAGAAAAAATATACTGTTGAGTATCCAGTCTTGTTGCTTAAACTAGCTGGGAATAGTTAAACCTTTACATTAACATCTACTCATTTATTATTTTACTTCGCAGTCTTAATTAAACTTGTATTTTTTTAGCTCAGATCCTTAGATATCCCAAATTTGCATCACTAGTCCTTCCCACGCTCTTATTCTGAAACTGAATTAAAATTATTTCTGTTACATAATACAGTGCTGCCAACTATAGTCTAATGTTATACACTAGATCTTGAAACCTTATTCATCTTATAACTGAAAGTTTGTATCCTTACCAACCTCTCCCTATTTCCCCCACTCCCCAGCCCCTGGCAACCACTTTTCTACTCTCTGTTTCTATGACTTTAATATCAAATTATCATGTTGTACACTTAATCTTACAATTTTATTTGTGAACTATACCTTAATAAAGCTTTAGGGACAAAAAAAGAAAGATTTCTCTTTCAGCTTCACTGGACATTAAGGAAGGATGTTTCCTTGTCTATTTTGGTTCCTGGGCCTTACTTTCCAGCTTAGGCCATTCAACTCTAGGTAATAATATTTATTCAGCTTCCTATTAGCACGGGCCTCCTCCTTCCCAGATACATAGCCTGTTTATATTCTCTTGATTCCTTTGACAGTGTTTAAAGCGTTCAAGTAGTACAGATACAACCTAAGACTGAGTCATAACAAAGACTGGTGAAATAAGTCTATTATTTGGCAATGTAATATGCATAATTTATATTATAAGTGTGTGTGTGTGTGTGTGTGTGTGTGTGTAAGGCACTGTGAGAAGAATATGACATAGTCAAAGCACCTCTCTTAAGAATGAACCTGACTTGAATGGCCAGGAGTACACAAGACCAAGGACTGGAGATCCTCTTATGCAATTCTGCAATAAGGGACTGATGGTGAAAGAAAAAAATAAAGCTATGGAAATAAGTCAGTCAGAGAAAGACATGTATCATATGACCTCACTGATAGGAGGAATTCTTAATCTCAGGAAACAAACTGAGGGTTGCTGGAGGCGGGGGAAGAATGGGGTGGCTGGGTGATAGACACTGGGGAGGATATGTGCTATGGTGAGCGCTGTGAAGTGTGCAAGACTGTTGAATCACAGATTGGTACCTCTGAAACAAATAATGCAATATATGTCAAGAAAAAAAAAAGAAGAAGATAGCAGAAGGGGAAGAATGAAGGGGGGGGAATCGGAGGGGGAGACGAACCATGAGAGACAATGGACTCTGAAAAACAAACTGAGGGTTCTAGAGGGGAGGGGGGTGGGAGGTTGGGTTAGCCTGGTGATGGGTATTAAAGAGGGCATGTACTGCATGGAGCACTGGGTGTTATACGCAAACAATGAATCATGGAACACTACATCAAAAACTAATGATGTAATGTATGGTGATTAACATAACAATAAAAAATTTAAAAAAAATAAAGCTATGATAGAATAACTGGAAAAGGCACTATAAAGTAAGTGTGATGGCTAGAGAGAAGAGCCTTAAGATAAAGATAGCAAGCTAGTATAAGTACATCACCATGCACAGTAACTTACCTTTCTGAAAATAGTTTGTATCATGAGATGTTTTCACAGCACAGAACATAGTTTTGTGGTCTAGCCAGCAAACCAAATGGGAATGATCACAGGAACAGTAATAAAGAGGAATTGGCATTCTCAAAATCTCCATCTCCAGGAAAGAAACATTAGGCAATGATAGCTGAAAATCTACAAGCCATGAAACCAGGAACTTTCCAGCTTTTCGGTTTAGGAGGTAGATGGGGCACATTTAGTTTAGATTACACTGTATCTTTTTTAAAGGGATGCCAGTATTTAAAGTTGCTACGTTGGAACCAAGGGATGTGGCTTCAGCCCTAGCAAAATTGGAGGCACATGCCTTCTTTATCCTTCATTTAGCAGAGTTCCCACAACCGAGGTGGAGGACATAAGAACATGGAAGATTCCTTAGAGAGCCAGACCAGTAATCCATGCAGCCTGACCCTGAGACAGCTAGTGTCTAAGCACAGTAGCTCTGCCCTCCATGATACTGTCCACAAAGACCGGGAATACACCTGAGAACTTCCAGTGCCCTTTATTCACCAATGATAAGAATCAAATCCTTTCTTTTTTGCCAGGCTCTAGTTAGAGGCAGTAAATAAAAGAAATCTAGAAAACAGGTAATAGAGAAGTTTACAACACAGTGCTTTTTACTCTTTACTCAAAATCATATTAAATAATGATCAAATATCTCCAGTTCTAGTTTTTCAGCCCTCTGCTGGTAAAATTTCTTTCCCTGAACTATTTCCAAAGATTGAACCTGATTCCATCAAATCAGAAATGTTGGGAAAAGAGCACCTTGTCCTTCAGCATATAATATATGCTGGACATATAGCTATAACCTGGTTTCTTCTTCCCTATAGGCTAAATGACATGTCTTCCTTTTTTATACCAAACATAAATGACTGCATTGAGATCCAACTATAATTCTTCTTTTCAAATATGGAGCTCTGAGAAGTGAGACTTTCTCTATCCTCTAATAACTAGAAATATCAAGGAGTAGCAAGTGACATGACATGAAGCGAGATATAAAAATTTCAAAAATCTCTTGCCTTCTTTCCTCCCCCTTATTGTTAATTATATAAAAGATCACTTGGAATGCAGAAGCCCAAGCCTTGGGGGACTATAATATCCCATGAGAGATTATTAAGTCCATACATTTTTTAGATGAAAAAAAAGATTGTCACAAGTCAATAAGACACTTGGATTCCTGATGCAGGATTGTTCAGGGTCTCCTGGCATTCCAATTATAGATATGAACTATTTACTTGAATAGATTATGTTTTTCCAGCAATAAAGAGAGATGGTAGTGCTCTTAAATATCCCCCATGCTTTCCTTCCCTACACTTCCCAGCCTTCTTGTGGCTAGGTTGGGACCCTGTGCCTGGCTCTGTGTAATGGCTGTGAACTGGTATGTCACTCTCCGTATGAGGCATTGAAAAGTAGGTGAGTTTTCCATACTCTCTCCCCTCGAATCAGCAGCTCTGCAGAGAGCTGGGATTCCGTAGCTGCTGCAGCCAGGTGTAGTGCCCAGGAAAGACAGGCAATCTGCACTGAACTTTACATGAAGAAGGAATAAACCTTTGCAATGCTTGGCCACTGATAGCTCAGGGTTCATTTCTTCCTGATACATAGTTTACCCTAACTTGACAAATTCAAAGGGAAATAAATTTTGTAAGTTTACTAGTTATTGCCCAAGGTAGTGAATTATGTGTTTGTGTATGGCAAACTCTTTCAAGTATTCTCAGTGAAAAAAAATCTTTGTTTAGTATATACTGGCTAAAAATTCTGATTCTGAGCCTGGGTTAGAATCCAGCCATTTACTTTGGGCAGCTTACTTAACACCAAAAGCCTCAATTTCTACATCTGCAAAATGTACTTAATAATATTACTTAGGTCATAAAATAGTTGTAAAGATTAAATATGTTAACATTTAGGGGTGCCTGGGTGGTTCAGTCGGTTAAGCATCTGCCTTCGGCTCAGGTCATGACCTCAGGGTCCTGGGATCGAGCCCTGCATCGGGCTCCCTGCTCAGTGGGGCGACTGCTTCTCCCTCTCCCTCTGCTGCTTCCCTTGCTTGTGCACTCTCTCTCTCTCTCTCTGTCAAATAAATAAAATCTTTAAATAAGTTAACATTTATAAAACACTATGGATAAGCACTGAATAGATATTATTATTTTAGGCAATGTCATCATAATATTTTGGTCATGATGCTCTGAAAAAAAATTGAATTAAAGTGACATCAGGATTGTAAGGTGAAGAAGGGATGGTAATGATGCCATGGCCAAAGGTAATGGCTGTCAGGCTAGAAATGGTGGAAGTTCTGGTGCTGGTAGGGGTGGCGGAGGCTGTGACTGTGTTGGACTGTGGGTCTATAGAAGGGTGAATGGGCTTTAAAATCAGGGTCTGAGACCATAAATCTTGCTGGGGAACTGACTCACAGTGCAAGGCCAGTTATGCTTAGCTTCATTTTCCTACCGGTCATGTTAGTGGCAGATGCTCTTTGAAGGACTGCAATAAATATCACCTACCATATTCAGCAAATCCCTTCTCTTAATCCTTTAAGAAAAGATGAAATATGATGGCTTCAGAAGTGTGGGCAACATCAGTCAATGGAGTGACATGGGCCTGTTTTGTGGCGTGGAGTCTCTTCTCTCTCTAACCCAGGTTCTATAGAAGGGAGGGACCCTGTGGAGTCTTTTTTTTTTTTTTTTAAAGATTTTATTTATTCACCTGACAGATAAAGACATAGCGAGAGAGGGAACACAAGCAGGGGGAGTGGGAGAGGGAGAAGCAGGCCTCGCACCGAGCAAGGAGTCCTGTGGGGCTCCAGCCCAGGACCCTGGGATCATGACCTGAGCCGAAGGCAGACGCTTAATGACTGAGCCACCCAGGTGCCCCGACCCTGTGGAGTCTTGACCAAATCAAAATTAAGGACAAGTGTGGTGAGTTTATCACTGCCACTGCCCTAGCATTGACTGACAGAAATATTCCCTATCAACCTCTACAGCAAGTTTCTCCTGAGAAGGTGGCAGCACTTGGGTATAGTAATAACACCCCTCACAAGCGTCAGGTATCAGTTAAGGAACAAATCAAAGCCATCAGCTGTTATTTTTAAAACTTAAAAAAAAATGTAAAGGCCAAGTACGTAGGAAACATATTGTATGTGGGAGGGAAGGAGGGAAAAGATTGCTTACGGAGAGAAGCATCATACCTTAGACAGGGCAACCATCTGGAAGTTCCACTTGAGTGTCTGAGCAGAACTATGGAGCTGAAAAAGAATAAGAGGAATCAGGATGTGGGGTGAGGGGATTAAGTAAGTGCTTTCCTGACAACAAAACACCAGAACAAGTTCATTTTCTCTTTCCCCTTAAGAAATGTTGTGGCTTTTCTCTGCTTCCCAGCTTTTCAATATAATTAGCAAACAGTGCACATTCTTTTACTGCAGGTGACTGGAGAGACCCACACATCAAGTGGAGGAACAACTTAGGACTGTCCTGGTTACAGTGTGTCAGTAGCTTCCTTTTTGTTTACGGAAGACTGGATATTTTTCATGAAGAAGAATTTTAAAAGCCTGTCTCTTCTTGCTCTTTACAGAAGATTTTAAAGTCATCGATTCTTTGATGGAAGACAGTACAGGTGGTTGATGTTAATCTCATTTTATAAATAAGGTCCCTGAAGCAAAAGCAGTTACAGAGTTTTAATAACAGAACCAGGACTAGAACACAGTTTCCTGACTCTACCTAATGCACAATTTTTTTTTCCTTAGGGCATATCAGAAAGCAAATAGTTGCTCTAGATTCTTCCTATCTGATCATAAACTCAGATACGAAGTCTCAGACTTCTAAATTCAAATGTAACCATCTCAATCTTTGTGAGTAAATACAATTGTAGCATTATAGCCCCCAAGAGGTAAGTGGGCAATTATGTAAAGGTAAGTATTTATCTTACACTTGGTTGCCAGGCTTCCTTCTTCATGTGATCAAGTTATTCAACAGGCATTTATTGAGAGCTTATTATGTGCATGATACCACTGTGTGAGTTAATTGGAGGAATCTAATCAAAAGTAATGAGAAACAGTTCAAATTTTACTCCTAGGAGTCATTTACCCACTCTCCTATAAAAGAAGCTAATCTTTAAAGAAGCTTAAGAAAATGGCAGGGGAAGGAAAAAGAAAGAAGGGGCAAAGAGAGGAGGGAAAAGGAAAATCCACATTCAGGTGAGCACTGTTCTGTGTATGTCACACTTGAGAATTCTGATCACTTGGCCCACTAAAAATGGTCCATGACCACAGAGCACTGTAACGTACCCAAGACTAAAATGCAAGATTTGAAACTAAATATTCACGATTAGATTGCCTCAGAGAGACTAACTGGGAAAAACTGACACTGCTCCAGCCAAGGAGTAATAACAAAATCCTGTGTATTTCACCCCTTAACAGGGCTCAGGACAGGAACATAAGTTAAATAAAAGCAAACTGTAAAATCACCCTGAAGACCTAATAGTCATAAGAGAACAAATTGAGAATAGCTCCAAGGCAGTCTTTTATCTTCCTCAATACTGTGCACTTCTGCACTCTAAAGTGGCAATTGAGCAACTTGTCCTCTCTGCCCCTCTTCTAGTCAAATCTCCGCCATGACAAAAAGATGGACTTGAAATGCAGTGGAAAAATACCTGCCTTGGATGGGTTTCTAATGAGATTTTCAAGATGCTGCCAGGAAACTGTGGTGGTGTAATGTGCATAATGCTGTTCTACCAGGAAAGACGTGCCAGCTCCCTGTCCGAGGGTTTTCCGGGCTGTTAGTGCATAGCCCCTAGAGCTGAGGACACCTAGAGTCCCCCACATGCCCTGGCCCCATTAATTCTGACTGTCACCTTCTGGCTGAGGCAGGAGGCAGGATGACATACGTAAACAGCAAGAGAGTTAATAACAGCACTTGAATCAAAATGATATGGGGAACAAGCTGCAGAGGCTGCACTCAGGTATGGAAAAAAAGAATCTATCAAATCATTTGATATTTAAAAACCTTTCTTAGAAAGTAATACAAGAGGAAATCCTGTACTTTAGAAATAAAATTCCTTTATGTTCAAAATCCCATTGGAACCAATTCCCAGAAAAGCCCACCAGGACTTGATTCATACCACAGTGTTGGTTTGACCAACAAATACATCTTCACTGATTACTATGACCTTGGTGTATTAGGGTGTATGTTGTGGAGTTGGGAGTGGATTAATCCTCAAGAAGACAAAACATGTAAGAAGGAAAGAAAGAAGAAAATGAGACATAATACTAATGAAGGTATCAGGAACAGGAATCTGGGTACACAGAACTTACTTAGAAGATGGGCTCCAGGAAGTGCTGGGCAGGAGTAGGGTAGCAATATGGGGAAGGAAAACCAATAGGGGTATATGACTGAGGAGATGATCATTGTGGTTAACTGGGGCTCAATTCTACTGGAGATCCTCTGATTGTATGGAACATGCTTGAAGATTATCCCAATGCAATGTGAGCAAAAGCAGTATCTGTCAACTTCTATTCTCCTTTTTGAGGGTAGCTCATGGGATGTTAATTCCCCAACACCTCTGACCTATGCTATGCCTGGACCAAAGATGCACTCAGATGAGAACACCATCAGGCAGGGAGCTGCAGGAAGCCATCCGTGTGTAAGAGAGGTGACTTCTGGGCTAGGTGCAGGGATGTGAGCAGAGGTGTTGTTCCAGCATGCTGACGCAGAAGATCCATGCTATTGGTGCTCAGGGGAGGAAGATATTGTCAGGGGCAAAGAAAACCAAGGCAAGCTTTCATCTGGTCCTTTAAGGAGTCAAAGGTCTGAGACAGATTAGAAGTAAGACCTCTCGTGTGTTCACAGATCCCTTTCTAATACTGGGATTTTTCACCAACATACCCGAAGGTCTTTAAAAGTAAACACCATTTTCTATTTAAAGCACATTTTAGTAAATAAAAAATCCTTCTACAATTTTCACCTTATTCCTCATTCACCCCTCAGCAGGTATCCCTCCCAAAGGAGACTTGTTTACTGTCCTGACCATGTTCTCATGAGGCAAAGTTCTTGAACATTCTGAATATGGATTTAGTATGTGCTTCAATATGGATGTACTGAGCTCAGCAAAATCTTTCACATTGTCAAAATCTCATATAGATTTAGTTGTAACAAAAATTAATTTTGTACATTGACAAAAAGCTGGTGCCAAAATGCATGGCACTGCTTAAGTTTGAAGGATGCCCCATCCTTTATTCTTTTAAATTAGCTAGACATAGCAAATGGAGGGCAGTGTTCCAGATGAGAGGAACGGTATCTTTGGGATAGGAATGACAAGAGGAATGGTTGGTAAATGCTAAATAAACTAGTCTGACAAGAGTGTAGGGTCTACACCAAGGAGGAGTAGCTAAGGGTGAAAAAGGAGGTCTCTGGAGAGTTCTGAACATCAGGTGAGGGCTGGCACTTCAACCCCCAGCCATAAAGAGACACCAACAACATTATATAAGGAGATGAAATGGCAAAAGCTGTTCGAAGATGAAGGATAATGAAGCATATATGAAACATATCATAATGGTGAAAGGCTGAAAGCAAGGAGACCAATTATGAGGTCATTTACTTATTTACACACATTCTAAGGGCTTATAAATATTTCACAATTTATAAGCAAATGCATACAGTTGCACAGGACTTACAGAAAGGGACTCCACTGAGAGAGGAAATGGAGGAAAGGGCAACTTTTCCTAATTTGTCCACCCAGAGGGGGAGCCTTTTTCTAATTCCAGCAAAGGAATTGCATGTGACAGCAAGAAGCCTGTTTTCAATTAAAACACACACGCAAATATACACACACAAAGAAGTGTTTGTATTAAGTAGATAGCAGTGGAATGGGGGCAAAGCTAAGTGGGAACAATATTTAAATTGGCATCAATAACACCTGCCCCACAGAAATATGGTAAAGATATATAAATTAGAAGATAGATAATACTATTTCATTCACATTAATAAACTTCATTTAATTCAAAAAAGTTGTGGGATGGGGTCATCTAGGTTTTAAAATATTCTTATTAATACTATTACTGAATCTATAAAATTTGTATAATCTCTACCTTGCAGAGCTTGTGACCATAAGAAAACATAGGTGGCCATAAAATCAAAGGGAGAGGAACGTATTCCTTCCTCAGTAATTCAGAGACCCTCAGAAGCTTACAGAGCTTCAGGTAATGGGTGGGAATATCAAAGACCATCATACAGTACTTTGATAAAAGAAGTGGGCATTTGATTCTCTCTGGTTGTTTTAATGCTTTCATCCTTTAATGTATCATTTTGTTTACAAATGTAGAAAGGCACCCACACATGCACACATACACGTGCACACACACACAGCCAAACCTGTAAATACTCCCCTTGGAGCTCTTTATGACATTGTTTTCAGATTGACCTTTGCAAAGAGCTTACTCAACCAAAATTAGATCAGAATGAAATGTGAAGGATGTTCCATCCCTTATTCTTTTAAATTAGCGAGGAACCAACTCTTCAATATTTATGACCACTCACTGAAAATACATGATTGTTCTACTGGGAAAATAAGGTTGCCTTGAGCAGAGTTGCAGGAAATCTGATTTGAAAAATCCAACTTAATAATCTCCACAATTCTAATAGGGCAATGCTGTAAATGAAAGCTCAGTTAATAGGTACAGCAAAAGAATGACCTCTGTGGATTCCAGTTAGAATAAACATATCAAGGAGGACAGATGGGGACCCAGGCTATAGTCATAAGTGGTCATTATGGCTTTTGTCATGAATAAGAAACAAAATTAAAAGCTGAAGAGAAGCAAACTGTTCTTCTGTCACTTACTCTCTAAGATCTTTATTATCTAAAGTATAAGTATTGTCAAAGGTTTATTCTTTTTTTTTAATTTAGATTCAATTAACCAACATATAGTACATCATTAGTTTCAGATGTAGTGTTCAATAATTCATCAGTTGCATATAAATACCCACTGCTCTTCACAGTGCTCCTCCTTAATGCCCAGCACCCAATTACCCCATCCACCCATCCACCTCCCCTCCAGCAACCCTCAGTTTGTTTCTTTTTTTTTTTTTTTTTAAAGATTTTATTTATTTATTTGACAGAGAGAGACACAGCGAGAGAGCGAACACAAGCAGGGGGAGTGGGGGAGGGAGAAGCAGGCTTCCCGCAGAGCAGGGAGCCCGATGCGGGGCTCGATCCCAGGACTCTGGGATCACGACCTGAGCCGAAGGCAGACGCTTAACGACTGAGCCACCCAGGCGCCCCCTCAGTTTGTTTCTTATAATTAGGAGTCTCTCATGGTTTTTCTCCCTCTCTGATGACTTCCCTTCAGTTTTCACTCCCTTCCCCGATGATCCTCTGCACTGTTTCGTATATTCCACAGATGAGTGAAACCATATAATAATTGTCTTTCTCTGATTGACTTATTTTGCTCAGCATAATACCATCCAGTTCCGTCCATGTCGAAGTAAATGGTAGGTATTCATCCCTTCTGATGGCTGAGTAATATCCCTTTGTATACATATACCACATCCTCTTTATCCATTCATCTGTCAATGGGCATCTCGACTCTTTCCTCAGTTTAGCTCTTGTGGACGTTGCTACTATGAACATTGGGGTGCAGGTGCCCCTTCAGATCACTACATTTATGTCTTTGTGGTAAATACCTAGTAGTGTGATTGCTGGGTCATAGGGTAGCTCTATTTTTAACTTCTTGAGGAACCTCCATACCGTTTTCCAGAGTGGAAATTCGCACCAGTAATGTAAGAGGGTTCCCCTTTCTCTGCATCCTAGCTAACATTTGTTGTTTCCTGTCTTGTTAATTTCAGCCATTCTGACTGGTGTGAGGTGGTATTTCATTGTGGTTTTGATTTGTATTTCTCTGATGCCAGTGATGTTGAACATTTTTTCATGTGTCTGTTGGCCATTTGTATGTCTTCTTTGGAGAAATGTCTGTTCCTGCCTTCGGCCCATTTCTTGACTGGATTATTTCTTTTTTTGGGAGTTGAGTTTGATAAGTTCTTTATAGATCTTGGATACCAGCCCTTTATCTGATATTTCATTTGCAAATATCTTCTCCCATTCCATAGGTTGCCTTTTAGTTTTGTTGACTATGTCCTTTGCTGTGCAGATGCTTTTTATCTTGATGAAGTCCCAATAGTTCATTTTTGCTTTTGTTTCCCTTGCCTTTGGAGACATGTCTAGCAAGAAGTTGCTGCAGACAAGGTCAGAGACAAGGTCAAAGAAGTTACTGCCTATGTTCTCCTCTAGGAGTTTGATGGATTCTTGTCTCACATTTAGATCTTTCATCCCTTTTGAGTTTATCTTTGTGTATGGTGTAAGAGAATGGTCCAGTTTCATTCCTCTATATGTGCCTGTCCAATTTTCCCAGCACCATTTATTGAAGAGATAGCCTTCTTCCATTGGATATTCTTTCCTGCTTTGTCGAAGGTGAGTTGACCATAGAGTTGAGGGTCCATTTCTGGGCTCTCTATTCTGTTCCATTGATCTATGTGTCTGTTTTTGTGCCAGTACCATACTGTCTTGATGATTACAGCTTTGTAATATAGCATGAAGTCAGGTATTGTGATGCCCCCAGCTTTGGTTTTCTTTTTCAACATTCCTTTGGCTATCCGGGGTCTTTTCTGGTTCCATACAAATTTTAGGACTCTTTGTTCTAGCTCTGTGAAAAATGTTGATAGTATTTTGATAAGGATTACACTGAATGTGTGGATTGCTCTGGGTAGCATAGACATTTTAACAATATTTATTCTTCCAATCCATGAGCATGGAATGTTTTTCCATTTCTTTGTATCTGCCTCAATTTCTTTCATAAGTGTTCTGTAGTTTCTAGAGTACAGATCCTACCTCTTTGGTTAGGTTTATTCCTAGGTATCATGGTTTTTGGTGCAATTTGGTGTAAATGGGATCGATTCCTTAATTTCTCTTTCTTCTGTGTCATTGTCGGTGCATAGAAATGCAACTGATTTCTGTGCATTAATTTTGTATCCTGCCACATTGCTGAATTGAGTTCTAGCAATTTTGGGGTGGAGCCTTTTAGGTTTTCCACATCAAGTATGTCATCTGCAAAGAGTGAGAGTTTGACTTCTTTGCCAATTTGAATGCCTTTTATTTCTTTTTGTTGTCTGATTGCTGAGGCTAGGACTTCTAGTACTATGTTGAACAACAGTGGTGAAAGTGGGCATCCCTGTCATGTTCCTGACCTTAGAGGAAAAGCCCTCAGTTTTTTCCCATTGAGAATGATATTCGTTGTGGGCTTTCCATAGGTGGCTTTTAAGATATTGAGGTATATTCCTTCTATCCCTACACTGTGGAGAGTTTTAATCAAGAAAGGATGCTGTATTTTGTCAAATGCTTTTTCTGCATCTATTGAGAGGATCATATGGTTCTTGTCCTTTCTTTTATCAGTGTGATGTATCACACTGATTTGAGAATGTTGAACCACACTTGCAGCCCAAGAATAAATCACACTAGGTCGTGATGAATAATCCTTTTAATGTACTGTTGGATCCTATTGGCTAGTATCTTGGTGAGAATTTTGGCATCCCTGTTCATCAGGGATATTGGTCTGTAATTCTCTTTTTTGGTGGGGTCTTTTTCTGATTTGGGGATCAAGGTAATCCTGGCCTCATAGAACGAGTTTGGAAGTTTTCCTTCCCTTTCTATTTTTTGAAACACCGTCAGAAGAATAGGTATTTAAATTCTTTAAATGTTTGGAAGAATTCCCCTGGGAAGCCATCGGGCCCTGAACTCTTGTTTGTTGGGAGATTTTTGATTACTGTTTCAATTTCCTTGCTGGATATCGGTCTGTTCAGGTTTTCAATTTCTTCCTGTTTCAGTTTTGGTAGTTTAAAAGTTTTCAGAAATGCATCCATTTCTTCCAGATTGCCTAATTTGTTGGCATATAGTTGCTCATAATATCTTCTTAAATTTGTTTGTATTTCCTTGGTATTGGTCATGATCTCTCCTCTTTCATTCATGATTTTATTAATTTGGGTCATTTCTCTTTTCTTTTTGATAAGTCTGGCTAGGGGTTTAGCAATCTTACTAGAACCAGCTTCTAGTTTCATTGATCTGTTCTACTGTTCTTTTGGTTTCTATTTCATTGATTTCTGCTCTACTCTTTATTATTCCTCTTCTCCTGCTTAGTTTAGGCTTTATTTGCTGTTCTTTCTCCAGCTCCTTTAGGTGTAAGGTTAGCTTGTGTATTTGAGACTTTTCTAATTTTTTGAGAAAGGCTTGTATTGCTATGTACTTCTCTCTTAGGACTGCCTTTGCTGTATCCCAAAGATTTTGAACAGTTATGTTTTCATTTTCATTTGTTTCCATGAATTTTTTAAATTCTTCTTTAATTTCCTGATTGACCCATTCATTCTGTAATAGGATGCTCTTTAACCTCCAAGTGTTTGAGTTCCTTCCAAATTTCCTCTTGTGGTTGAGTTCAATCTTCAAAGCATTGTGGTCTGAAAATATGCAGGGAATGATCCCAATCTTTGGTACCAGTTGATACCTAATTTGTGACCCAGTATGTGATCTATTCTGGAGAATGTTCCATGTGCACTCAAGAAGAATGTGTATTCTGTTGCTGTAGGATGGAATGCTCTGTACATATCTGTATATACCAGAAGTCCATCTGGTCCAGTGTGTCATTCAAAGCCCTTGTTTCTCTGTTGATCTTCTGCTTAGATGATCTGTCCATTGCTGTGAGTGGGGTGTTGAAGTCCCCTACTATTACTGTATTATTGTCAATGTGTTTCGTTAATTTGGTTATTAATTGGTTGATATAATTGGTTGCTCCCAAGATAGGAGAATAAATATTTATAATTGTTAGATCTTCTTGTTGGATAGACCCTTTAAGTATGATATAGTGCCCCTCTTCACCTTACTACAGTCTTTGGTTTAAAATCTAATTTGTCTGATGTGAGGATTGCTACCCCAGCTTTTTTTTTTTTTTTTTTTTTTTGATGTCCACTAGCATGATAAATGGTTCTCCATCCCTTACTTTCAATCTGGAGGTGTCTTTGGGTCTAAAATGAGTCTCTTGTAGACAGCATATGGATGGCTCTTGCTTTTTTATCCAATCTGATACCCTGTGTCTTCTGATTAGAGCATTTAGCCCATTTATATTCAGAGTAACTATTGAAAGATATGAATTTAGTGCCATTGTATTACATGTAAAGTCCCTGTTTCTATAGACTCTCTCTGTTTCTTTCTGGTCTATGTTACTTTTGCACTCTCTCTTTGCTTACAGGATCCCCTTTAATATTTCTTGCAGAGCTGATTTATTGATCACAAATTCTTTTCGTTTCTGTTTGTCCTGGAAGCTCTTTATCTCTCCTTCCGTTCTGAATGACAGCCTTGCTGGATAAAGTACTCTTGGCTGCATGTTTTTCTCATTTGGTATCCCGACTATATCATGCCAGCCCTTTCTAGCCTGCCAGGTCTCTGTGGATAGGTCTGCTGCCAGTCTAATATTTCTACCACTGTAGGTTAAGAAGCTCTTGCCTTGAGCTGCTTTCAGGATTTTCTCTTTATCTCTGAAATGTGCAAGCTTCACTATTATATGTTGGGGTGTGATCAATTTTTGTTGATTTTGAGAGGGGTTCTCTCTACCTCTTGTACTTGAATACCTGTTTCCTTCCCCAGATTAGGGAAGTTCTCAGTTACGATTTTCTCAAATATACCTTCTGCTCCTCTCTCTCTTTCTTCTTCCTCTGGGACCCCAATAATTCTAATATTGTTTTGCTTTATGGTATCGCTGATTTCTCAAAGCCTCCCCTTATGGTCCAATAGTTGTTTTTCTCTTTTCCTCAGCTTCCTTTTTTTCCATCATCTTGTCTTCTATGTCATTGACTCTCTCTTCTGCCTCATTTACCCTAGCTGTTAAAGCATCCAATTTAGACTGCATCTCAGTTAAAGCATTTTTAATTTCAGCCCGATTAGATTTTATTTCTGTACTAAGAGATTCTGTAGTGTCTTTTATGCTTTTTTTCAAACTGAGCCAGTAACTTTATAATCATTATCCTGAATTCCAGTTCTCACATTTTACTTATATCCATATCGATTAGCTCTGTGGCAGAGAGTATTACCTCTGGCTCTTTCTTTTGTTGTGAATCCCTCCGTCTAGTCATTTTGCCCAGAGAAGAATGGATGAACAAGAGAACAAAATCAAAAATATCAACCATGACCCAAGGGAAAAACACACTAGACAAATCTGAAAAGATCAGAAACCAAAAAAGAAAGGGAAAAAAAGAAAAAGGAGAGAATATAATCTCCCAGGTGGGCAAAAGAGGGTGCTCCACTTGGTCCTGGATGTATTTTGGTCTGTTTATTAGAAAACACTAAACCCCGAAATTGCAAAGAAAGCAAAATTTATATATATACAAAAATAAAATTGAATAAAGTGAAAGGAAGCCAAAAATGAAGAACATATCTATAAAATGTAAGTGTAAAAATGAAAGTTAAAAAAAGACTTAAAGAGTTGATAAAACAAGAAACTAGTTGAAAAGGAAAAAAGAAAAAGAATGCTTTAAACTGAAAGATAAAAGAATCATGAGAAAAAACCTTGAATTCTATATACTATTTTCCCCTAGTGCTGGAGTTGTGCAGTTCTTTGTGCTTGGTAAACTTGGTATTCCCCTGATGTTCCAGCTGGTCTTCTGGGGGAGGGGCCTGCTGTGCTGATTTTCAGGTGTCTTTGCCTGGAAGTTGCACTGTCCCTTGCCAGGGTGCTGGGCTCAGTGTAAGCTGCTATGTGGCTTTTTATCACTGAAGGCTTTAGAGGATGAAAATTTAAATGGCCATGCCCCAATCTCCAGCCCTGGAGCTAAGAGATCATGGCCCCCTCTCTTCAGTAAACCCTCAGGGAAAAGCAGTCTTCACTTTTGTGTGTGCCAAACTCTGCAGATTCCTACGGTGCACACCCATGCCGATCCTCCTGGGGGAGGGAGGAGGGTCACTGCATTTCTGCCCTTTGCAGGGCCCCTGCACAGAGAGCAGTCACCAGATCATGCTGTGGTTTGCAGTTTATGGCAAACTGAGCTGAGAGCCCACTCCCGGCTCACTGACCGTAGCTGGCTTCCCCACTCCAATGCTTGGGAAATCTGCCAGCTCAGGTACCCCCTTCTTTCTGTGACCACTCAGGGGATCCTGAGCCCACACTGTCCCATCTAGGATTCTAACCCGCTTTGCCACCTGAGCACCTGTCAGGCAGGGACGTCTCTCACTGAAGCAGACTTCTAAAAGTTCTGATTTTGTGCCCTGATACCACTTTCCCATTGCCAGCTTTCGGAGGCTCCTTCCCCTGCCGTTTATCTTCAGATACATCCCCTCCGATTCACTTTTTCGCACCTCCTACCTTGCAAAAAGTGGTCGCTTTTCTATTTGTAGAATTCCAGCAATTATTTTCTTACAACTCAGATTGAATTCATAGGTGTCCAGAATGATTTGATAGTTATCTAGCTAAATTCAAGGGACCAGATGAAACGAGGTCCCCTACTCTTCTGCCATCTTGCCTCCATCACCAGTATTGTCAAAGGTTTAAATAATTTTTGAAAGAAACTCAAAGTATTAACAGTAGCTAGAACATAAGTATTCAAGATCAATAGTATCAAATATCAGCTCTGTCACTTATTAATTCAATAATTTGGCCAAGTTATTGATGTCTCTGAGCCCCCAAGTCTCTTAACTGAAAACTGGGTCTGGTAATATCCATCTTATAGGATATGTGAAATATTTATATAATGGGTGCTCAATTGCTCTGTTACTCCTTCCTCCTCTTCCTTCTTAGGTAGAAGAATAACCTTCAGGAGTACCAGCATGGGCATGCCTGGGTGGCTCAGTTCATTAAGTGTCCAGCTCTTTATTTCGGCTCAGGTCATGATCTTGCGGTCTTGAGATCAAGCCCCATGTCGGGCTCCATGCTCAGCACAGTCTGCTGGAGGTCTCTCTCTCCCCCTCTCCCTCTGCCCCTCCCTCTACTCTCTAACTCTCTAAAATAAATAAATAAATCTTAAAAAAAGATAAAGAAAAAAGTACCAGTGTTCTGAAATCTGTATACATTGGACATTCTTCCAGGAGTAACTGGTAAATTTTTCCAGTATAACTTTGTCTTTTAGGGTAGCAGTCTCCTTGCTAACAACATGAACTTGACAGCCCCGTGAGGCAGTGGGGCATAGTATGTAAGGCTGTGGGCTTTCAGGCCACACGGCCTGGGTTTGAATCCTGACTCTGCCCCCTTGGAAATGTTGTTTAATTGTTCTCTGCTTAAGTGTTCTTAGTTACAAAATGGAGATTAATTTAAAAAAAATTTTTTTCTTAAAGTTGTGAGAATTAAATGGCCTAATCCATGAAGGAATTTAAAACAGTGCTTTATACATGGCAACCATTTGATTGAATATGAGACCTTCATACTAAAGTTTCAAACCTAGAAACCATAAATACAGTGTGATTTTTCACAGTAGAGGAGTACACTTCCATTATTAAGGAATTCCCCCCCCCCAAAGATTCCTTCAGAAACTGAAGCAATTGACAGTTTGTTGACTGGAAGAGTACCCACAGTGGCAGCAGTGTGTTCAGTGTAGACACAAGTCATCCACAAACATGCATTAATTTTCGTGCCCACTATGTGCAAGACCCTACCACAGTATCACAGCTCCCAACTCCTCACTGTCTGGAGAGTTCTACCCAGAAACGTATGTGGCATGTTTGAACTTATTTATTTATATACTCACAATAGATGTTTTCTCTAATGTGGACTTATTTTAATGCAAAATGAGTTCCTTCCTCTAATAAAGGTACCACATTCTTTATGAAGTCGGTAAATCATAAAGAAAGAATAATCACACTTCTCAGAGTGTGTTTCCCTGTTGGAGCCAATCCTGAATAGCTATTAATAGGACTCACTAGTAGTTGAATTTCAGGGAAGCTAACATTTGATTTAATCAGCCAGAGCTCCTCCAGATTAGTGTAACATGCCAAAAGTGTCACCTCTGTGTTTCTACCACATTCTCTCCAGGGAAAGTAGAGGAGGCGCCACAAACACTGGAGGCTAGTGAAGTGGCAAAGCATGCATGCTTTAAACCTAAGGAAAGCTCCAAAGATTAGCGATGGAAGGCCATTTTCATTAGAGGGAACAAAAGGAGGCAGAAAGAAAGGAGCTCAGAGCTACCTTTGATGATGACTGGTATGGCTAAGCTGGGCCCTCAGCAAAAGGCCATGTGACTGCTGCTCCCACGTCCTTGCCTTTGGGTTCTAGCAAACACTGAAGAGCCTGTGCTTCAGGTGTGTTTCTATTATCCTTATCATCTTCCTCACCCTCTCAAAAGGTAGGAAGGCAACATGTATTATTATCATGTGTGCCAGTTATGAAGCTGTTAACTCTCAGTTCCAAATCCATGTTGCTCTGCTTTACTTTGGTGCTGTGGCTGGGATTCTGAAAACTATGTTCTTCTTTTGTCATCTGTTCTTGATAGGTTATTACCAACAGGGAGCACTAGACAGAGTCTGGGAGACTCAAGGAAAGGTCTTAGTCTTCCTGTTTGCTTGCTGTTTCAGTCAGCATCTCTCAGCAATGGCTTTTTGCCCTGGCAAGGCAACCGACCCTGGCCTCCATTGTCTTTTTTGGCATCCTCAGACCATCTCACCTTGCCCTCCCCCAAGATCTGAGTGCAGTTCTGTGGGACCTCTCCTCTCACTTTCTAGGTTCTCATCACCCCAACCTCTTCCCTTGGTTCACCCAGTGCTAGGGTGGGATTGCTTCTTGCAGTTACTATCTCTGTGATATTCTAGAGTCCCTTTCTGTTTTTTCCATTTTTTCAACAATCATTTAACCAGTTTCTTATTCTAAATTCTCTCTGTTGAAATACCAAGTGAGGTATCTGCTTCCTCTGATTGATCCACTATGTCTACTCCAAAAGATTTGGGAAAACAGGGGCAACAAGTAAGTGAAATCCATTCTCTATCCTTCTCCATAGCCCTATCTGCACTGTCCCTCCCACATGAATATACAAGTTACCCAGTGAAAGTGTTCATGTCCAAGTAAGATGTCAGCTGGTAATGGCTTAAAATGTAAACTCTCAAGTTATTGATATTGTTCAAAAGCTTTCTGAAGTTATGTTTTAAGTCATATGGAAATGTTTAGTTAATTTCTGGATGTTTGGCACTGAGCTGGACACTATCAAGGAGAGAAGGAAGTTATAAGGATGGTATAAAATAATGTCCCTTCTCAAGGAACTGTAATTAGAAGAGGAAGAGTCAATGTACACATATTAATAAGAGAAATATATGAAACATAATATAATTATAAACAGTTGGATAGTACATACCACAAATGCATTAGGAGGTAAGAAATAGAAGAGGTCATTGGGGCCAAAGTAACCAGGAGGACCTCACATAGATTATGAGGTAGACTTGGAAGGATTCAGAAATGGAAAGAGAATGGGGAAAAGCTGTCTCGACCTGGGAAGCAGCATAAACAAGGCCACAGAAATGGAACATTAGACTTTGCTATGCATATCCATTGGTACCAATTAATGTGAGTTTGCCATTATATAGATCCTCTACTAGGTTTGCCACCCAAGTAGAACCCAGACTCTGGTGAACTTATAAATAGTCAAACTAACCGGGATATCATCTGCCACTTAAAAGGAGCTTGTGTGAAAATCAAAGTGTCACTCAACTGCGGTCATTTAGAACCATAGCTTATATATTGTTACTAACAGCTGGGGATTTAATATTTGGGATTAATATCCTGGTAATCCTTTTGATTGACTTGGAGGTTTGTCCAAGAAGTTTCCATCCTTCACAAATGACTCAGATGCAAATACCAAACACAACTGCTTGTTGGAGAAACCCTCAGGAGCCCACAGTAGCCTGCTTAATTAAAATCAAATCTCCAGAATCAGATTTAAAACAAAATACAAACTGAGCAAATTATGACTCTTGATACTGGTTAGAATCAGGTTTTAAAATGGGATTTTAAATGCCTTTTATAAAGTTACATGAGGAATCCAGTAGATTATGCCACCACTTTCACCAAGGACTTCCTTAAATCAGTAAAGTCAAGTGGGAGCAGAATTCTTTAAATTACAAGCAAAAAGATAATAATAGAATTAAATCCTGACCTTTCCCATAAAAGCAACCACCCTCTTCCTCACCCCTACCCTTCTCTAATTTACAGTAATATAATCCATATGGAAGAAATCCCTGTGTGTTTGGGAACCAAGTCCTATACTTTCTTTTCCATCACAAAAGCCAGTTGTTCTTCAGAACCATCCATCAGGATCATATTACACTCTGAAGCATAAAAAAGGAGGCCTGAGCTCAGACCTCCTGCTGAAAAGTTAAGTTGTCAGTTGTTAGGCAGAAAATCAATCAGAAATGCATTTGGGACAATGGCGTACTGCCTGGAATTACACCAGGCTGGAAAAGAACCAACCCAGGGGCAGAATACTAATGGTTGGAGATACCCTTTCTGTCTTAGACAAGGCGGATCAATTTATTTAGACACATTTGCTAAACAGAAATACGCTGGTGCCAAGTCTCAGATTTACATACAATTATAGCAGAACATTTGCAAAATTTTCTCAGAAGGATCAAGATACTCTATTTCTCAACATGTGCCAGTAACTTCAAAATTGTTACGGATTGCTTTAGCTAACTCACATTCCTACCCCTAGGTCTTGCAGCAGGTACAGAGACTTTGCCACGGTTTGGGTAATTTATCATACTTTTGCAAATGCTCATGGAAGACACATGGGTAGCTAGTATTACTACAAGCTCAATGTAGCCCCTTACTGAGTGAATAGGAGGCAGGCAAAAATCTTGGGCCACTCTTCAACATGTTGATTAGTCTTATTTCCAAAGTAGTAAGAGAGTTCATTAGAATCTAATGCCAATGAAATTGGTCCTTGGTCCCTCATGAGTAATTAAATATTAATATTTAAAATAATAAATAATAAAAATGAATATTAAAAATAATAGCTAGCATGATTTGAGCACTTATTATGAGCTAAGCACTTCACATGCTCCTCTAATCCTCCCAACCATATTAAGAAGTAGGACCTCTTCATTTCACAGACAGAGAAACTAAAGTTTAAAGAGGATGAGTCATTTATTCAAGGTCACCTGGCTGATGGGAGGGACCAGAAATCAAGGTCAAGCTGAAGGATCCCAGATTTCCAGGCTCACCACTTGGTAATGCCACCTCCCACACAGGTAAATATCCATGCACAGAGGAAGACGGCTCTAAATCATGCATAACTGCCTCAACCCCAAGCCAACCACCTCCCAAGGGTTTTAGTGCCAACAGTTTCAAGAAAAACCAGAGAGCTTGGCACTATCACACTCAGAGCCCTCCTGGGTAGGGGCTGTGGTAACTTCCTGTTTGTTATCTTAAGTATGAAGGCCAACAAGTTATCAACAACCTTGATTATGTGCTTAGAAAGTTTGAAGCCAGGCTGTGCTCATGTTCCAAGCCTCATCAACCAATCACTAAACAACTAGCAGTCCCTGTAGTAGTAAGAAGTATGCCTTTCTACATTCTCTATTCATGTCTTCATTGTGGCATGCTTTTGCCTGGTCTTCTGGAATTTATCAAACACAGATGTGTTTATCTGAGCGATCCCTTCCTTACCACTAGCTAATGTAACGGCAGTAGTCTTCCTTATTTGTGGGGGATACATTCCAAGACCCCCAGCAGATGCCTGAAACCACAGAAGTACTGAACTTTATATGTACTAGTGTTTTTACCTATATATACAAACCCATGATAAAGTTTAATTTATAAATCAGGCACAGTAAGAGATGAGCAACAATAACTAATAATAAAATAGAACAATTAGTACACTGTAATAAAAGTTACATGAATGTGCGCTTTCTCTCTCTCTCTAGGTATCTTACTGTACTGTACCACCCCTCTTGTAACGATGTGAGATGATAAAATGCCTACGTGATGAGATGAAGTGAGATGAACGATATAGGCTTTGTGACTACTCACCTTCTGATGATTCTTCAGAAGGATGATCATCTGCTTCCGGATCTCTGTTGACCATGGTAATAAACTGCGGAAAGCAAAGCGAAATCTAAGATAAGGAGGGACTACTGTTCTCAGAGTAATTGCTTTAAATGCTATAATTAAAATCTCCAAAGACTTTCAAGCTTTTATTCCTACTAAAATACACCTGTGGGGAAAAGAATTATTATCTCTACAGATGCAAAGACTGAGGCTCAGAGAAGTAACAAAACTAAAATTTTCTAAGTGCACTGTTTGAGTTAGTGAAATAGGAAATGATGGAAACATCTGGTCATGCTGCTGAGGCTCTCGGAACTTGGGTTTGATGCTCCTTGCTACAGGGCGGACAGTTCACAGCCTTGAATGTATAATTGTTTCTTCTGTAACTCCTTCACTCTCGCGGTCCCCCAGTTAACTCATAATCAAGTTCTTACTCTAGTGAATGCTCTATGTGCAACAACCACATTTCCCAACATTGAATTATGCACACACTGGTCTGGGATTCTCATGAGATAACCTCCATTCTTTTTCTTTTTTTTAAAGATTTTATTTATTTATTTGACAGAGAGAGACCCAGTGAGAGAGGGAACACAAGCAGGGGGAATGGGAGAGGGAGAAGCAGGCTTCCTGCCAAGCAGGGAGCCCGATGTGGGGCTCGATCCCAGGACCCTGGGACCATGACCTGAGCCAAAGGCAGACGCTTAACGACTGAGCCACCCAGGTGCCCCGAGATAACCTCCATTCTTAAGAAACGGCTGCTGAGATAGCACAGTGAGGCAGTTACATGCACTGATAACTGCAGTCAAAATGCCTATGTTCAAATCCTAGCTTTCACCGCGTGTGACCTTGAGCAAATTAATTAATAACTCAGTGCCCTGTTTACCCCATCTACAAAATGAAAATAATAATGGTACCTAATTCATAATCACTGTGAGAATTAAATGAGTTCAGGCTAGCCTCTAAACAATTCCTAAAACATAGTAAATATTTGCCGTTTTTACTTTTCAAACAACCTTCTTTCTTCAATCTCAGAGAAATCACTCTTTTATGCTGACACATTTGTATTCCCTCTCAGTCTCATTCAGAAGGTTCTAATCAAATAAAACGAATCATCTACTTCTTCCTCTCCTCCCTTCCTCAGAACCACACTCAAAGCTGACACCATAGTTGTTGGATCCTATCTTAGTCCCATATGCAGGCTGTGGATGTACTGGTTTTTCTCTCAAAATGTCAGGCTTCCCTATACACAGAAATGATTCTAATTTTATAACCCTCAGAATAGATGTCACTTCTTAGTAGAATCACAGGCCATTTCTGCCTCTTAAGAGCCAGAATATGATCAAAAAATAATCACAAATCCCCTCTTCATCTCCACCCCCAATTTAGGGCACTATTCTGGGAAATCTGGCAACATGGACCTCAGAGTCCAATGGTCTTGATGGCATCTTCCTTTTTCAACCTCAGATTGCTCACTAACACAGACACTGCTAATGGTTTCCAAATATTTATTCTTCCCTTTTTCCATTGCAGTAGAATTTTTGCTGGGCTCATGGCCACTAGAATAAAGATTACATTGCCCAGCCTTTTGTCCAGTTTGGTATAGCCATGCAGCTAAGTTCTGGCCAATGGGATATAAGCATAAGGTGATATGCCCCACACCACTTCTAGATTGTGTTCTTCAAGGGCGGGGGGGCATCTCTTTTCTGCCCTCCTCTGAGCTACTGCTTAGAATGTACATTTGGTAGCAAGATAACGTGGGCCACGTGGATGACAGCAATATCCAGAGACATTGAAGCAACAAATAGAAGGAGCCTGGGTCTCTGGAGAAGCTAATAGAGCAGAACAGAACTACTGTACCAGCCCTGGTCTACCTACCTTGGGACTATACAACAATTAGAAATAATATAGGTCTAATCCACTGTAATTTAGGGTCTTTTTTACATACAGCTTAATCTACCTCCTAATACACTCATCCATTTTGTATTCATTTTAAAGGAATTTACTTCTGTCCTGATTTTAGATTTAGCCTTCTGTAAGAGTTGCTATATTTCCTTGACTCTAATCCTTTCCATTTTCCCTTTTAAAGTGCATGCTCAATAGTATATAAATTTCATCTTAAGTCTGTGTTTTGTTATTTCATGTAAAAGTAGCGACTTCATTGCCAAAAAATAATTTCCCCCCCAGATGTTCTATATTAATTTGATGTAGGACTTTGGACTTACCTGGCATCCATTTTCTTGATGTCCATATACTTTATCTATGCCAGAATTCCACATTTCTGAATGATAACGATGCATATTATGTCTTTGTTATAATTTTATTTATTCCTTTCTTATTTTCAATGATATGACTACTTAGGGATAAAACCTAGGTTTGGTGAAGCAAAGATATATTTATGTACATTTTTCATGTGCTGTATATCTTGTTTCACCAATAAAAAATTTCATTTGAGCATTTGGTTTATGCTATACATCTTTAAATATTTTTGTGGGTATTTCAGTTCATTATTGTTAATGTTTTATTTATAATTTCACTTTTCACTTCAAAGATAAACTTCCTCAAGTTTATCTATATGAAATTTATTGTAGGTATCAATGTGGTTTTTTGAGTTGCTACCTCAATTCAGGGTGGTTTTTTTCCTAATTAATATTCAGTTTATTAATGTTACCAAGTCAAAAAGTTTTCCTTAAGCTTTTAATTTCAATTTATAAGCTTTATTCTATTTATAAGTTGTGGTAATCATTTATATGTATATATCAAATCATTATACTGTGCACCTTAAACTAATATGTTATATGTCAATTAATCTTAATAAAACTGGAAAAAGTAAAATAAAATGATTAATTTTAACAATTACTCTTAAAAAGTCAAATCAAATATATTATTAATCTTTGATCAACTCAATTTGTTCAGTTCTTTTATAAACTTAATATCTCTCCTAGGGGCGCTTGGGTGGCTCAGTCAGTTAAGCATCTGCCTTCCGCTCGGGTCATGATCCTAGGCTCCTGGGATAGAGACCCACATGGGCCTCCCCACTCAGCAGGGCTCTGCTTCTCCTTCTCCCTCTGCCCCTCCACTGCCACCCCCACTCATGCTCTCTCTCTCCCTCAAATAAATAAATAAAATCTTTAAAAACAAAGATCTCTCCTAAACATTTTTTTGCTATATTTACATATTTAATATAATCGTATATTTAAAATCATCTTTTAAATGCCACTATAAGGAAAACTCTTCCAGGCACTTAAAAATTCAACTAAATTCAATATATTAAATTTAAAATACAATGAATTTTAAGCTCTCCTAAGTACTGAATACTATTTACAAACTTAGTAAAATATTTTATGCATTTCAACTTAAAAATCGTAAGTCTAAATCAGCTGCTGAATTACATATCTTAAATTGAAATCATAAAGCTCATGTGTTTATAATATATTCAATTTTCTTCAAATCCAAGTGTGTACCTATTCTAGTTAAATTAACAGAAAATTAGTAATATTATGGGTTTGACTTAAATCATTATCTCTAAGATTAATCCATGTTTCCCTTGGGTGAAAATAATTTTGTGTACTAAAGGAAGCAAGTTGGAATTTCTTATCTCAAGTGAATTGGAGTGACTGTCTTGGCATAGTGAGGTTGCTCGTTCTCCAAAGGCTTTGGCCAGGATTGACTTTCCACAGGCCACTAATGGACAAGGGTAACCCTTTCATAGAGCCATTCTGTCAAGAGGGAATCCAAGCCTGTGCCCTCCAAATAGGTCAGTTTTATGGCCCCATGAATTTAAGTTACACATTTTCTATTTCTTCAATCTGATTTGAGTCTACAAATCTCCACCAAAATTGTTTCAGCACTTAATTAGGTTTAACTAATCCACTTACTGCCAGATTCTGTTCTGAATAATTTTCATATTTTGCCATGGGCTCCCACTACAAATCTATAGATATTTAAATAACATCTGATTGAATTCTGCATATTTTTCATTTCTGTATGACTTGACAGACTCCAGACATCATACTAATGATAATAAGGAGAGGCGTACATCTGGACATTATTAGTTAGAGCCCATTGATAACAATACATGCCTGCAAACTGCTTTTACATTTTTCAAATCATCTTCATCCACAATTGACATTGTTAAAACTGATATTTTTGTTGTTAAACTTGCAGAGTAAATTTTATCCTATTTTTTTTTAATCATTTGGGTTTTTATTATAAAAGCAATGCAGTCTTCCCCAGTAGGCAGGGCAACCTGTCTTTAAAGCATAAAATCATCTGCTATCCAAGGAATCTCCTGCCTAACCTCATGCTAAGCTACATGAACTGTGGCTCCAGAGCTAACTCTTTTTTAAAACTGCCACTCCACATAACCTTTATAGGTAACTTAATTTTGAAATAATTTCAGACTTCCAGGAAAGTTTTAAAAATAATATGAAGAGGGGCGCCTGGGTGGCTCAGTCGTTAAGCGTCTGCCTTCGGCTCAGGTCATGATCCCAGGGTCCTGGAATCGAGCCCCACATCGGGCTCCCTGCTCAGCGGGAAGCCTGCTTCTCCCTCTCCCACTTCCCCTGCTTGTGTTCCTGCCCTCGCTATCTCTCTCTGTCAAATAAATAAAATATTTTTTAAAATAATAATAATAATAATATGAAGAATTCTCACATACAACACCAAGATTTCTCAAATATTTCTCATTTTATCCCATTTGCTTTATCATATAATTATCATATATTTTCTGAAACACTTGAAAATAAGTTTTAGACAGAATATCCCTTTACCTTTAAATGCTTCCACTGTATTTCCTAAAATAAAACATTCTTATACATTATCACACTGCAGTTGCCAAAATCAGGAAATTAACACTGATGCAATACCATTACTAATTCCAATACCATTACCTAATTTATAGACAAATCATACGCAAAGTTTGCCAACTGTCCACTACTGTGCTTTAAATGATCCAGGAGTAAATCTAGGGTCACAGATTACAGATTACAGCTAGTTGTCTTATATTTTTTTATCTTCTTCTTTTTTTTTTAATTGGAGTATGGTTGACACACAATGTTACATCATTAGTTTCAGGTATACTAGTCTTCTTTAATCTGAAATGGTTCTTTATTCTTTTTGTCTTTCATAACTTTGATAGCTTGAGGAGTTCAAACTAGTTAATCTGTAGACTGTCCCTTAATTTAGGTTTGTCTGATATTCCCTCATGATCAGATTCAGATTCAGGAATGCATTGTTGCAGGAATATTATATGAATGCTCCTTCTCAGGAGGCACATAATGTCTATATGTCCCATTACTGATGATGTTATCTTTATCACATGATAAAAATTATTTCTGGCAGTTTTTTCCACTGTAAAAATACTATTTTTTCTTTGAAATTAATAAGTATATTGTGGGAGATACTTTGAGACAATGTAAGTATATCGTTTTTCATCATACTTTCATCTTCTGGTTTTAGGCGTCATTGGTGATTTCTGCCTGAAATAATTATTACTATAGTGACTGCCAAAAGCTGATTTTCTAGATCCACCAGGCTTTCTGTCTTTATTAATTGGAATCCTACTGTAAAGAAGAGCATTCTTTTCTCCCCCATTTATTTACTTACTCATTTACTTATATGAGTATGGACGCAGGGATTTTTATTTTATTCTTTGGGCTATACTCCATTACCATCAAAGGTCATTATGATACCCAAATTGTTCCAGATTCGGTCAGTGGAAACCCCTTCAAGCTGGCTTCTGTGTTCTTTATACAATCTCCCTACTTCTTTGAGCACTTCCTTACTTTTCTGGTACAAGAAATGCTCCAAGTTCACATTGTCCTTTTCCTGCCCCACACTTGGAGTCAGCCACTTCTCTAAGGAATGCTGTGAGAGAATGATATTTAGAAGCCAAGACCCAAGTCCTACAGGTGCTCATTGCTAGTGAGGTATTCTTGGAAACCTTTTCCTAACAACAACTATTTCAGTTGACAGATGCCTTTGGGGAGTCTACAAGTTCATCACCCAACAGTCTCATACCAATTAGCTCCACCCACACAGCTATAGTTGGGTCTGCTTCACATCAACCTGTCCAACTGGCATACTCCAGGGTTATTCTTGGTCATTGGGCTTCCTAAGGATCACTCCCACCTGGGCTGTGTCATTTATCCTCACCCCAAAAGCAAGGTACATTGGAGAGGATTCCCATCTCCCCATACCCCTCCCCAAACTGGAATACATTGCTCCCTTCCTGCCTTGAAATTCTCCTTAATACTTCCTCCTCTCATTCATCCCTTTCTTCATACAAACTTCTTTCACCTGCTTTTTAATCCTAGTATTCTTAGAAGTGACTCTGCACAGAACTTGCTTCTTGGGCTCTTTTTATAGATTCTGGAGTTTGAGACTAAAGGAAAAAACTAACATAGACATCAACTCTTTTTCTTCTTCTCCATCCCTAAAATTCATTATGCATATCCCAGGGAACTGGGAAAATAAAGACCAACTCATCAGACCCTGAGGATTGTGAGACTTAAGGCTTGAGACCACTAGAGTCAGATCACTTAGAACGGTGTAATTGCAAAAGAAAACAAAATACAATGAAGATTAAGAAACTATTTAAAATATACACTAGACATAAGAAGGGATGTAAGTGGGGCTCTTACACAGAGAATATTTAAGGTTTAGGGTTGCCCAATGAATAATGTATGCAGAGATCACATCAAGGAGTATAATTTTCTGTTCACGGGTCAGAGGTCAGGCTTGGTCCATTATGGAGAAAGCCTTCAGAGAATCATTCTGAGGATGGGAAGCAGAAACTATAGTGAAAGGATTTCTATGTAACCATGAGGTATCCCACAGATCTGGAATAGAGAAACTAAAGGAAAGTTACAAGGAAAAGTATATGAAGAGTTTACTTGGACATTACTAAATATCTCATTGGTAAAACATTTCTCCTATTTATGGATGGATTTACACACACACACACACACACACACAAGGCTTTCACTTTAGAAAGATAATAGAAAGAAAGAAATGCGTATGTTGCACTTTTAGGTTAAAATATCTTTTATATTATTATTCATATATATAATAATTTCAGAAATAAGTCTATATCCTCAAGGGATTTATATACTTATTGGTTGTTCAGAACCGAGTCCAGCCCAATATTCCACATGAATTTCACCTTCAGAAACCTGGTGTGCTGCTGGGGTGCCTGGGTGGCTCAATCAGTTGGGCGTTGGACTCATGACTTCAGCTCAGGTCATGATCTTGGAGTCATGAGATAGAGCCCTGCTTTGGGCTCCATGCTCAGCAGGGAGTCTGCTTGGGAATCTCTTTCTTTTTCTGCCCTTCCCCACCCCCTCACTCTCAAATAAATAAATAAATCCTTAAAAGAAAGAAAGAAACAAACAAACAAACCTGGTGTGCTACTGACCTTTTGCTCAGGCTAAAATCCTTGCTATTCTGCCAAGATAGAAGTAAAGTGAGACATAGAATATATTCCCTTTTCTTCCCTAGGCCACAACTCTTCCTAGACCATGGAAATGAAATTCCATGTTCTCTACTCAAAAGAAAAACCCTAGGGTCTCTCCTACACATCCCAGTATGCCTCTCTTCCACTGCTGCTTCTGCCTCCACACTCTCCTCTATACCTGCTGTAGACACCTGGGGTTGTAACACAGCCCTAGATCCAGGATGAGCTCTTAGAAAGATTTCCCTGGACAGAGTTTTTCTTTGAGCCCTCTATCTTTCAAATGGTCTTGTTGCTGTTATTGCGCATGTATTAGTTCTTTAGTTTTATAAGCCATAAGTGTTGTTTTAAAGAAAAGCTATGTCTCGCTATGACAATTCAGAATAAGGGACTAGAGCACACTTGATTCTTGGCCTTGATGTTCCTTTGTGCATACACCACTGATCTAAGATTAAACCACACCCAAGTTGGAATCCCTGCAAGGATGGGGGGGAGTCTTGCTGCTCTCATTTTGGGGATGGGTAGGAAGGAGAAGGGTAAAGGAAACATTGTAGACAAATATATTGAGGTAAATACTGACTGCAAATTACTGTTTTATAATCTGAAAGCTCTTGTCTGTGATCCATAAAGACAAGGTGTTATATTCCTTCCACTCTTCAAGACAAGGAAAAGCTCATTTCAAATGTTTTGGGCAATGGGAAGAACTTAGGGTGGCTCCTGCTAAATTTTTACTTTCTTTCATTAATCTTGAACTTATATTAGTCTTTTCATTATTCTGTGTGTGAGCTCTATTAAAAGCCCATTTTTCTACCCAAGGGTCAGGGGTTAGGCTTGGATATGTCACAGATGGGATTTACATCTGGGCTCAGAAGCTTTTGTCTGTCACTCATTTTCCTTCCCTCAGGAATGATGTCCCTGAGGGAGGATTCTCTTCCATAGCTAGTGGTGAAAGGTTCAAAACTATACTCTTTATTCTGGAAGTCTGGAAAGAGGAGAATCAGGACAAATGGTATAAGGAGAGTTAACTTGGGCTTTTCATTACAGAACATTTGAAATAACAAATTTCTTCCCAGTGAAAACCAAAGGCACTTCTGCTTATCTGTCTTTACTCATATACTGTCCTAATTTGAAAAACAAACAAGGAAAAAAAAAAGCCCTAAATTTTTTATGTCAAACTGTCACACTCAGTAGCCTAGCCTCCACTCTTTTAGGACTTTCTACCAGTTGGAGCAAAGGGCGATCCCCTTCCACCTTTTCTTCCCTGCTTCTTCCCAGAAACAGCAAGAGAAGGTTTACAATACTATGCATGTCTTTCAAAAACAGATCCAGAACATAAATGCAATCTATGAATGGTCTACTTCTTGTGGACCCTTTTCTGTCCAGGATCAGAAGTGATTCTCTAAGGAGAAAGTAGGAGATGCTTTCTTTCCTGTATTATGCATCATTTACACCAAAATCCATAGGAATGATGAGGAGGGAGAAAAGAAATGGTCCAAACTCCTCTTATCATCACCCCACCCTCCCACCGCCATCACTGACAAACGCCATTCTTGGTCTCTACAAAACTGAGATTTCCCTCATCCACTTCTTGCTCCTGACATTTCTCTTCTTCTCTAAGAGCTCTGGACCCAGCTCTGTTGATCCAGCTGTTGCCAACCATCTCAGACAGACTCCAACTCTGGTAACAGTCCTTAGAGAAGTCTGGCTGGTATCCTTGCACAAACCCTAGGGACTGAAGTTTGTAGCAAGTATGGAAACAAAATATTTAATGCAGATAACTTGGTATGACCCAACTAGGCAAGACAAAATGTTACAACACTTCTTTTTTTAAATTAAGCAGTATTGGGCGCCTGGGTGGCTCAGTCGTTAAGCGTCTGCCTTCGGCTCGGGTCATGATCCCAGGGTCCTGGGATCGAGTTCCACATTGGGCTCCCTGCTCAGCGGGAAGCCTGCTTCTCCCTCTCCCACTCCCCCTTCTTGTGTTCCCTCTCTCGCTGTGTCTTTCTCTGTCAGATAAATATAAAATCTTTTAAAAAAAATTAATTAATTAATTAAGCAGTATTATACACAAACTTTTCTTCATGAAAACTATGGAGGTGATAGAAAATAGCATGAAGGCCTAGGATTTGGATAGGATAGAGGGACAGGGTGAAAAATGTCTAAAAAAATGGTTTGGCCTTAGGCCAAATTAAAATGTCCTGAGGGTTATGACAGCTTTGTCAAAATGGCCATATAAAAAATAGATTAATTACTTCTCTAGATTAAGAGGACAGGCAGCATCAGTACAACTTCACTGCACTTGCCCTACCCATAAACCTGGAGGAAAAAATCTCTGGGCTGGTCCCTGAAAGGGGGAAATATTACTATCCAGGCCCCTACTAGGTAATCTGAGCCCCAAGAACATTTTAGGCAGAGATAACAGGAATAGGAGATAACTGCAAACCCAAAATAAGCAACAAATTTACCTGGAAAACATCCTAACATCCATATTCATAGATTAAGGGACCATTTCAAACATTTTAAATGGGAGTTGGATTCTTATAGAATGTTTTAAAATTTCAAAGTTACATACATGTAATCACCATTTCATACTCAAACTCTCTCAAGGATCCCAGTTCTCTAATTCCCTGTCCCTCCAGAGGGGGACATCTCATGGACAGGACCCCCTGGTGCAAAACTCCCTTCTTTGCTGAATGAGAGGTTTCTCCTGCTCCAGGCTGTGCTGTGATGAGCTCTGCAGAACCTCAGGTGTAAATCATCAGGGATATGTCATGATCAACACACCAGGCCTTTTCATTTCAAAGTGCAAATTTATTCCTGGAATTATAAACAACTACCTTTCAAACTAAACAAATTTTAAAGGACATATCAGTCTTGAAAAACACTAGAGAGGAAAGAAAATGGGTGCAAAAGCAAAAAAAAAAAAAAAAAAAGGATCCCAAAAGAAGCTTGTTTGGCTCTCTGCATTTAAGCAAGTTCCTATTCTAAAGAAAAGGTGAAGGAAAACATCATCAGGTGTCTTTTGTCCCATCTCACCCACCACAAATATCAGTGAGTATCTTGTTCTACCTATTTATAATAAGAGAAGATGTTAAATTCCTTCAGAATTGATATCTGATTGCAATATGTCCTTTGTCTTAGATTTGGGGCTGTGGTCCTGGCTCACTTCTCCAAGGAAGTCACCCGAACCCTGCTAGCTTTTAAAACTAAAGCCCATCTGCTGTTGTCAGGGGAGAAATCATAGAGCCCTCTGCTAAAACCAAGTCTGTTTTTCCCCAAACAAAATTCTCCCAGCCCCTTTCTGCTCTTGTCACAAACTCCACTGCCCTCATGGATCTGTTTTCTCCAATGTCTCAGTGCATCCAGGTGGCCCAGGACATCTCTAGCTTCCGTATAGGCTTTGGGAGGAAGGTGTACAATATGCACCCCAGCTAGAAACAGGGATGATATTTGGGGAACAAGAGCTTCCTCTCATCTTCCTTCACCACTGGGGTGATGCTCACACCCATCCCTCCTTCAGGGCAGGGCCTGCCTGGAAACATGGAATAGGAGAGAATGGCCACTTCCAAAGGATGAGCAAAATAACCTCAGCAACATGTCTATAAACCTGTACTAAGTGGGAAAGGGGCCATTTTACATGTTTAATAGGAACAACAGAAAACATGTTTTATGTTTGTAAATCTCAATTATTCTTACCTTTACTTTTTGGTCACCCAACCTGAAGAAGACCAAATTTGTGTCCCTGGAGTCTGAGGTGGGTCTTGGGTATATAACAAAGATAAGAAAGAATAGAATTTCTCTTGATATACATGGGTCTCCCTCTTTGTAGGAGTTCTAGTGGAGGGATTTTCTACCATTCCAGATTCTAGAAGTCTTCATGCTTCTCTCTGAGATGAAAGGAGAGAATCAAAGGGGCTATAATTTGTTGGTCCTCCACTCTAGTTACACATTAGAATCACCAGGGGATATTTTTTAAAATACCAGTGCCACAAAAACAGACACATAGATCAATGGAACAGAATAAAGATTCCAGAAATAGACCCTCAATTCTATGGTCAACTAATCTTTGACAAATCAGGAAAAAATATCCAATGGAAAAAAGACAGTCTCTTCAATAAGTGGTGCTGGGAAAATTGGACAGCTACATATAGTTGAATGAAACTGGACAATTCCCTTATACCATACAAAAAGATAAACTCAAAATGGATGAAAGACCTCAATGTGAGACAGGAATCCATCAAATCCTAGAGGAGAACATAGGCAGTAACCTCTTCGACATCGGCCACAGCAACTTCTTTCAAGCTACGTCTCCAAAGGCAAGGGAAACAAAAGCAAAAATGAACTATTGGGACTTCGTCAAGATAAAAAGCATCTGCACTGCAAAGGAAACAGTCAACAAAACAAAGAGGCAACCCACAGAATGGGAGAAGATATTTGCACAGCAAAGGAAACAGTCAACAAAACTAAGAGGCAATCCATGGAATGGGAGAAGATATTTGCAAATGACATATCAGATAAAGGGCTAGTATCCAAGATCTATAAAGAATTTCTCAAACTCAACACTCAAAAAACAACCCAATCAAAAAATGGGCAGAAGACATGAACAGACACTTCTCCAAAGAAGATATACAAATGGCTAACAGACACATGTAAAAATGCTTGACGTCACTAGCCATCAGGGAAATACAAATCAAAACCACAATGAGATACCACCTTACACCAGTTAGAATGGCTAAAATTAACAAAACAGAAAACAACAAATGTTGACAAGGATGTAGAGAAAGGGGAACCCTCTTACACTGTTGGTGGGAATGCAAGCTGGTATAGCCACTCTGGAAAACAGTATGGAGGTTCCTCAAGATGTTAAAAATTGAGCTACCCTATGACCCAGCAGTTGCACTACTGGGTATTTACCCCAAAGATACAGATGTAGTGAAAAGAAGAGGCACATGCACCCCAATGTTCATAGCAGCAATGACCATGGAAGCCAAACTGTGGAAGGAGACGAGATGCCCTTCAACAGATGAATGGATAAAGATGTGGTACATATATACAATGGAATATTATTCAGCCATCAGAAAGGATGAATACCCACCATTTGCATCGACATGGATGGAACTGTAAGGGATTATGCTAAGTGAAATAAGTCAAGCAGAGAAAGACAATTATCATATGGTTTCACTCATATGTGGAACATAAGCAATAGCACGGAGGACCATAGGGGAAGGGAGGGAAATCTGAAGGGGGGGGAATCAGAGAGGGAGATGAACCATGAGAGACTATGGACCCCGGGAAACAAGGTTTCGGGGGGGGGGGGGAAGGGATAGCAGGGTGATGGGTATTAAGGAGGGCACGTGTTGTGATGAGCACTGGGTGTTAAGTGTAACTGATGAATCGTTGAACACTACATCAAAAACTAATGATGTACTATACAGTGGTTAACTGAACATAATAATAAATAAATAAAACAAATAAAGTGAAAAACAATTCTAAAAAAAATTAAAATAAAATAAATAAAATACCAGTGCCAGGGGTTCCCATGGAAATTAACCAAGAATCTCTAGAGGTAAGGAGAACTACTACTTCAAAACAATTGAAATATCAGGGCACCTGGGTGGCTCAGTTGGTTGAGCATTGGACTCTTGATTTAGGCTCAGGTCATGATCTCAGGGTCGTGAGATCAAGCCCTGCCCAGCACAGAGTATGCTTGAGAGTCTCCCCCTCTCCCTCTGCCCCTCCCCCCACACACACACTCACTCTCTCCCTCTCTCTAAAATAAATAAATCTTTAAAAAAAAAAACAATTGAAATATCAATTCTCCTCACCTCCAAAATATAACTGTGCTCTCTAGTAATCTCTATTTTAAAGGACAGTAGAGAAAAAGATAAATATCTTTTTAGCACTGTAAGAAAAAAATTCACCCCAAATCATCCTACCTGATCTATCAGCTCAGCCCTTTTCCTTCTAAGGAGGTGCTATTCTGATGGATATATACTTACTTCTCCCCACCTTTCTTTCACAAATATTTTTTTAAGGTATATGTAATATATGTGTAACCCCAAGCTCTTAAAGTTGTACTGGTAGAAGGGCTGAGACTATAAAACTTAAGGTTATAAAACGTCCTAGGTCCCAGACAGGTGAATTTTTCTTCTCCAACCAACCAACAAAGGAAGCTGCATGACTTTCCCAGCTCTGTATCCTCCGTCAATCCCCCTACCCAGACCTCTGTTATGTACTGAATTGTATTCTTCAAAATTACATATTGAGGTCCTAACTCCCAGACCCTCTAAATATGACTATATTTGGAGATAGAGCCTTTTAATAGGTAATTAAGACAAAATGAGGTCACATGGTGTGTCCTAATCTGATATGACTGATGTTCTTATAAGAGGAGAGATTAGGGCACAGAAAGAGAAAATGTGTGTGCACTAAAGACAGAGGAAGAAGATAGCCATCTACAAGCCAAGGAGAGAGGTCCCAAAATGAAATCAACCCTGCTGACATCTTGAGCTGGACTTCCAGCCTCTAGAACCATGAAGAAATAAATTTCTATTGTTTAAGCCTCCCAGTCTGTGGCATTTTTGTTATGGCAGCCCTAGTGGGCTAATACAGCCCCTAAGAACCAAATCCCTTTCCTCTTGTTTCTGCCCCTGCCACAGCCTCTCCTGCCTGCCAGCACTTGGTTTTCCATTAGGTTGTCTGGATATGACTCAGCAGGAAATATACAAAATCCAGATATTCCAGAGAGGCAAAACAGGATTTTTCTTCCCCAATTACCTGCTACATTTCTTCCCTTCTGCATTCCTATTGAGGAACAGGATTTGTTAAGAGAGCCAGGAGGGAAATATTTTGTTGCCATAAAAATGCATGAGAATTATGCTACAACAGAGATATGAACCATGGACCTGGACAAAGCAGGAGACTCAGCACTCAGAGAAGAAGGATAGGAAGCAAGAAGCTTGGGACCACTAGGAAGAGTTATATTAATGACAAGAACCAAAATACAATTATGATTTTAATTATATCTTCTTTCTGCTCAATGACCCATATTGAGAAAAGACTAACTAGACATTCGTCAAACCTGGAAAATATTCCCATAATCTATCAGAAAGATGAGAAGCAATCAAATATTTTAGTCAAAAGGAGACATTTAGATTAGACTCATGAAGAATTTTCATTTTACCTTCTTAATCATATATCAGTTATTAGCCCTTTCCTTTCTCTATAGGCAAGCTCAATTAAGGAGGCCAATTTTCTGCCCATGGGTTGGTGGTCAGAGGTGGATATATCTAAAGATAGTGAAATCTGATCACTCCATATGTAGGCATCCCTAAGGGAAAATGATCTTCCAACAGCCACAAGGACAATTTAGAAATTGAGACTCACGTTAAATAGCTCAGGATGAATTAAGTGTTTGTTTTAACTGTCAAAATACTGAAATGATAACTCTTCTCAAAACATAAACCAAAAAGATTCTTCACTACATGTCTAAATTTAGTGAATTTACTAAATGTCTCCATTTGAAGTATAACAGGGAAAACATTAGCTTATTTTTTGAAGCCTAATGTCAAACAGGATAATTCCTTCAAGGAAGTCACGGGACCAGTTAGGAGACATAAAAATGACATAATTATAAGCCCTTTAAAATACTCCTCCCAACTCTTATTTACACACTTGTTTTTCCAGCTCTAGCTGACATAGGTATGGCCTCCCTCTGCTATTTTCTTCCTGGATTGGGGTCAAAGGTCACTTCCCCAAGGAGCAAATGAAAGACTGGTAATTCTTCTCTTTAACTTTCCTCATCCCACACTGCTCAAACCCAGTGAATGCTGTCCCCATCCTTCCCCTCCGCAGTCTGCCAAATGAACCTAAATGTCAGTCTATCATTCATTCCTCATTCCATCTTTTGTTTTCCCAGAAAAACAGTGCCTTTCACCCTCTTCCTGCTCCTCACTTGGTCTTATTCTCAGAGGACTCAGCTCTTCTGGGAAGAGACCTGACAGTTCTAACCATTCAGGGACATATCAAGCTTGGGCCCTGTGTGGGCTTCCATCTGTATTTCCCCTTCTTGTTTTACACTTCTCTCAAAAGAGCTAAGTGGTAGGTTTGGGAGCAGAAAAGTAATGGAAGACATTTTGGGTTTTGTTTTGCAAAACCTAAATCTTCAGAATATTTATGGAAGTAGAAGGATCAGCTTGAAGAAACATGAAAGGAGCAGGATTTCTCTCATATTTAAAAGAGATATTCCCAAGCTGGGGAAGGAAAATAGAGAGATTGTGGGTCCTAGAGTAGCAGCATCCATCCCAGTCTTCTAGTTATACACTGAGAAGGCAGTAAGACCAGAATTAGAACAGCTGCATGAGGTATCGAGGAAGACAGAATCAGAGGCAGACTCATAAAGATTCCCAAGTTCCATACATAGTATTGTAGCACTGGAAAATCACAGAATTGAGCACCTGAGATTTTACTCTACTTGCAAGCTTACAAGTTAAATGTTCACAGCTCCACTCATGCTAGCAGAAAACAAAAGCCTCCTGGGTCAGAGGCAAATGATGTCACTACTCTCAGCATAGCAGGCAGCATGATCTTCACATTCACACTGTTTTTACCTTGTCCTTCAGGGCCCACAGGGACAACACAAAACAGCACAAGTGAATGCTGCACATGCAGTGGGCATGAATCACAGCTGAGGATTCTGAATTTTAAGAAACACCAATATGTTAAAGAGACTACAAGAAAACCTGCCCAAACCTTTGTCCAGGAAGATGATGTTACCTTCATTATACTGTACAGCAAACAAATCTCTCTGCTCCAGGAAGAGATACTATCTCTATCTTCCAAGGCTGTTTGCTGTATGAACATCCTTAAAAAGATCATCCACAAAAAAAGTTGTTAATGCCTCTGCTCACAAGTCAGTAGAATGCAAAAAAAGCCATGATTGGTGGAGAATTGTCTCCCAACACTGCATAGCCAGGAATAATGGATGTCTCAGCTGTGACCTGTGTGGTCTGATGATCAAGGCCCAGAAAAAAGTCCCTTACCTTCGGCCTCCACTGGACATGAGAACTATAGCATAACCCTGGAAAGAACAGCAGGGTGAGTAGCTATACTAAAAGCAGAGAGATGAAGTCAAGTCTGAATACAGAATATTCAGTTCTCTTTCTCCTTCAGGTACTACAATGCCAGGTTTAGCGCCAGGCAATATACCTGAGGATGACTCTCTGGGAAAAAAAAAAAAAAAGACAATCCTACGAGAAAAGACCATCAGAAATTGGCATTCCATAAATTTACACCATCCTTCAAGAATGGCTAGATCCTTGCCCAATAATCTTGCAGTGAGTAGCTGGTCCCACCCCTCTCCCTGACATAACTTCAAGTTTTATACTATTTGATCTTAAAAAGAACAGACAGCCAGGGAACCATACCTCTGAGGAAAGTCTTTAAAATTAATTTTCTTTAAAATTAAAGAAAGAAATAGAAATAAATACACAGAAACTCAGAGGAAACAATAAAGAGAAACCAAATAAACTTTTTTTTTAAGTTACAGCTAAGCGTTCCTCTTCAAAGGTGGAACACATAAATTTTTCCCTATCCCTTCCTCTAATACCACTAAAAGTCCTGGACATTATTATTAGCCATCAGTTCTTGCATGTTGTCCACTCCATTAGAGCCTTTAGCATATTAATCATAGTTGTTTTAAGTTCTAGGTCTGATCATTCCAAAATCTCTGCCACGTCTGAGACTGATCCTGATGCTTATTCTATATCTCTTCAAACTCTGTGTTGTTTCGGTTTTTTGTCTGGTAGTACACCTTGTAATTTTTTGTTGAAAGCTGACATGATGTGCTGGGTAAAAGGAATTGTAGTATATAGGCTTTTCATGTGATATTTTGTTTATCTGGCTAAGAATTTTGTTTGTTGGAGCTGTAGGTGTTAGAGGCTAAAATTTCCTCTGGTATCCTTGTTTTTGTAAGCCCCTGTTATCTTTCGGTTTCCTTAGAGATTTCTTCTTAAATAAGATCTGAGATTGCAGGACATTCCATTGAAATTCCCTGTTATTATACAGGAGTCCTACTGAAATTGTAGTAAATTATGGGGGGAGAGAAAGCATTCTATAGTCCTATGATTAGGCCTTAGCCTTTTATTCAGTGAGCCTGTCCCCCCAGAGTGGGACCTTCACAAGTGCTTCTAAGTTCTGTTTTCTTCCACCTTAAGGTGAGACAGCAAGGTTACAAAGGGCTAGAATTTGCTATTTCTCTTTCCCCAGTCTGTTGGACTCTGGTGAAATAGTTTCCCATGATGCAGGCCTTGTTAAGAACACAATGCTCTAGGCATATTTCGAAATGGTTATCCCCCACTACTGAAGTCTGAGAGAATTTCTCCTATCTTAACTATGAGAATGTGTTTGAGCTCCTGGAGGTAAAACTCACAAAAGTGTAGGAACCCCTTAAGCCTAGATCTGGAGTTTTAACTCTTAAAATTGTCCTCACTGAGCCTCCAAAAATTCACTAATTATACTTTCAGTTTTCTACCCTAGTATTACTTCTTGCGGAGGTTTCTGCTTGTGGGTTCTGCTCTGGTTAATTGTAATTCTCTATATCCACCTGTCTGACTCTCTAATCTGGGGGCAGCAGTTTGCCCTGTGACCAAAACTATCGGAGGGTTCTAAGAAGAGGTTTTTTCTTTTTCTTTTTTTTTTTTTCAGTTTGTTCCACATCTTTTTGTTGTTATAAAGATAGGAGTGATAATTTCCCAGCTCCTTGCATGCTGGATGCTGGACTGAAAACCAGAAGTCCAATTTCATGAACTTTCAATAACTTTCTTTCTTTCTTTTTTCTTTCTTTCTTTCTTTCTTTCTTTCTTTCTTTCTTTCTTTCTTTCTTTCCTTTCTTTCTTTCTTTCTTTTTCTTTCTTTCTTTCTTTCTTTTTCTTTCGTTTTTTCTTTCTTCCTTCCTTCCTTTATTTATTTGATGTAGTGTTCCATGATTCATTGTTTGCATATAACACTCAGTGCTCCATTCAATATGTGCCCTCTTTAATACCCATCACCAGGCTAACCCATCCCCCCAACCCCCTCCCCTCTAGAACCCTCAGTTTGTTTCTCAGAGTCCATAGTCTCTCATGTTTCGTCTCCCCCTCCAATTTCCCCCATTTTTCCCTCCCTACTATCTTTTTTTTTTTTTTTTTTTTAACATATAATGTATTATTTGTTTCAGAGGTACAGGTCTGTAATTCATCAGTCTTACACAACTCAATAACTTTCAACTCTCATTCCTTTAGAAATCTCAGCCCTCTGTTTCAATGGCCTGACTTCAGGTCTAGGTACAGATTAGACAGAGGTCCCAGAACAGCAAATCTAGTCTCCTCCCTTCAGTGCAATCGTTTCCTCCCTTAACAGCCTCAGTATAAGAGAAACAGGGAGTAGACAGAAGTCTAAACCACAGTACCTTTAAAAATACCAAAATTGGTGAACAAAAACCCTTTGCAAAATACTGTTAACCATGCTCTTAGGAGAATCCCTAAAAGAAAAGAGACGATAAGACATCCAATTAACCTGAGGCAAAACATTCCTACAAACTGCTTTCAGGATGAAAGGGGCTATTTCAAAAGTTTTTAAGCTAAGAGCAAGAGTCAGATTGGGCTCCTTTGAGTTTTAAGATTCTAATCCTTTTTTAGCTCTTAATTGCTTTGTACTTGGGGTGAATTAGAAAGTTTAATTTTCTTTCCATTGGTCTGAAGTCAGAAAGAAACTCTCATAATTCATTTTGGGTAGAAGGAGACACAAGCTGATTATCTCAATTTAGAGTAAAACAGAGAAGAAAATGGGTAATAAACTTTCAAAGCCAAACCTTGGGTTCAGTACAACATCCTCTTTTGTTATTTTTACCCCCTAACTTGGGGGTTAGGGGGTAGAGAAAACAAAAGCCCACTGCCTATTCCCAGCAACTCTGAAACATGGAAAAGAAAGACACATGGTCTTTGTTTTCCCAAAGCAGGCCCAGGTGGAGTTCTAGAAAAAGTTTCCCTGTTCCTATTGTTGCCTTCTCACAGGCTACCCACCCAGAGTGAGTAGCGGAGGGGGTAGAGGGGGTAGAGGGGGTCTCCTCTCTTTATTTTTTTTCCTCTTATCCTTCTTAAGTCCAGTGGGATGAGATTCATTTCAAACACATACACACACACACACACACACACACACACACACACTCCCCCCCCCGTATCATAAACCTTACTCCTAGTGACTCCAGAGACAAAATTTCTCTTACTTTTCTCTTTCCCCTGACTCATGCCCTGGCTTCCTCTCAGGTTCTCTTCATGGGAGAACTATGGTTCCCGTCCAAACAGGGTATTCTAGACTCTGTCCTCTAAGTGAACCTTTAAGGATAGGATTCTTAAACTCTACAGTGCCAAAAAAAAAAAGGAAGAAAGAAACGAAAGACAATGGGCTGCAGTTGATTAGAATTTGTTCAAAAGGGCTTATTATGCTCCTTTTATAATTCACAAGGGTTGACAACCTGCATTAACAGTTGGAAGCCAGAGCCAGTGAAATGTGGATTCTAAAAAGAATCTAATGATTGGAGGTTGGGTGATTATTCATAGAAAATAGTGATAGTCATAGGAGTTTACTGGAATTTTCCCTGAAGGGCACCTCCTGAGAGACAAGTACCTGGAAACATTTAAACCAGCCCCAAGCTTTTGCTACTTTCAATTTATCGTGTGACTCAAGATTCATGAGGAGAAAAGGGCTAGCAAGAGCCATACAGGACATAATGTTGATGAGAAATAAGGGAAGTTGGAGATCTATGAGGGGTATTAAGAGGAAAGAAGTAGGGGTTAGGAATCTCTTTTCTCCTACTGATAACAGTGATTTTCAGACTCCTAAAGAACCTGTGAGTTTCCCTTCTTGGTCTCCCCAACCAGCTTCCCTCTTTCTGAGGCTGAAATAGGAGCGGGCATGGGCAGGTGGCAGGGGGTGGGAGGGCAGGGTCTCCATGGGGGACCCAGTGCTCTAGCTGTCCTTTTCCCATGGTATCCAAGTGGCCCCCTCCCACCCCTATCTCACATATATCCCCTATCCCACCCTCGTCCTGTTTCACCTTCAATGAAAAGAAAAAAAGTGGGCAGTTAGTTTTGCCAGGAACAAGGAGTTAAAACCACACCTCTTTCTCTCCTCAAGTCCTTTTTAGAATAAATATTTCCATCCCCTGTACTGATTTCCTTCCAGGTCAGTAGAGAATCTCTACTACAAAATGGAAAAGATTATCATTAAACCCAATTGCTATTTCATCTCATGTGAGCTTCAAAATAACTCCGAGCTGTAGGGAATAAGGTTTCACCCTCCTTTTACAAATGGAGAAAATGTGTCACCTGCCTATCATGAAACCAGTTTCACTGTTCAAACGTGAATTAATTTTTTTTAATTTTATTCACAATGCTCCATTTTTACAAGGAAAAAGAATTAATACAGAAACCACTCTAGTTGACATTAGATTCTATCTCACACCTTCCTAGGAGCAACAAGTAAAGTAGAAGTCAAGTAGATTTGATAAATAGTAAAATAGTTTAAAAGGAGTTCCCAGCTTGAGCACCTGTGGGAGAGGAGAAATGAGAATACATATTTCCAAAAAGATGAGTTAAACTGACAGGAACATTCTGCCATTGAGGAAAACCTAGGGAGTAGGGAGTGTCTTTCCTTCTCAAGACAGTGACATCTTTCACAGCTGTTATTATTTTCTGCTGAGACCTATAGAGAAATGAAGCAGGAGATCTCAGAGCAGGATGTTGGGGAAAAGCAAATTAGGGCTTTTCAAGTGATTGAACTGAACAGGCTACCCTGAAAGATTGGATATGTGACTAAGTTCGGAAACACGGCTCGCTGCCTAGACCACCAATTTCCAAGGGGCATTAAAACACCCCTGAGAATATTCCAAAATGGAAAAATCTCTACCTGCCAGATGGCCTCTTAGGAAAGGTACTGGATATAAGTGAACAAAAATCCTTCTGTTTGGAGTGGGTTCTGTGAGACCCCCAAAGGGGATGCTTGAGTGGAAGATATGTGTTAAGGAAGGTGGATGTAACTCCAGAGCTTTGTTTTTAAATTGTTTTGGATACATTCAGGGCCAGAGCTGAATTGCCTGGAATAAGAAAGGAAAGTTTGAGCCCCACTCCTGTTTTTTGTCCTTCCCACATACAGAATTCAGCTTCCCTTCTACACACAGAATAAAATTATCTTTAAATATCCATCTGAAGGGGAACCAAATCAATAGTCAGTCTGGACTGCTTAGATGTCTTTGTATCATCCTGATTAAAGACATTAGTGTTTAGGGAGAGAGGCAGGCTCAATGTTCAATATCCAGTAAGTATTTATAGAACACCTACTGTGTGCCAGTTACTGTTCCAAGTACCTGGAAAACATCAGTGAAGAAACAGACAAAAATCCTTGTCCTTGGGAATTATACTACAGTTTGGTGGAAGGAGACACAAAATAAATTTAAAATATGTTAAAATAAGTTATAAAGTATGTTAAAAAGAAAAAAAGTGCTCCAACCATAGTAAAACTAGAACAGAGTATGGAGGGTGGGGTGTGTGGCAGGCAAGGGTATGTGTGCAAGTTTGCTTTTTGCACAGGTCAGTCAGGGTAGCCCTTCTTGAGAAGGTGACAGCTGAACAAAGACTCAAGAGAGGTGAAAGAGTGAGCCCAGTCATATATAGGGGTGCCCAGCACATTAGAGGAGTGGGAAAGAAGTAGGAAATGAAGTCACAGAAGTAGGGACAGGGGGCATAGAGTAGCCAGATTATGTAGGGCCTTGTAGACATAGGATTTCTATTTTACTCTGAGGAAAATTAGGAAGACCTTGGAGGATTTTAAGCACATGAATGATGTATCTGGTTGCTTTATGGTTTAATAATATAGTTCTACCAGCCATGTTAAAAATAGCCTGCAGAGGAGGAAGGTAAAGCAAGGAAACCAGTTAGGAGTCCTCTGTAACATTCTGGAGAGGAATGTTAGTGGCTAGGAAGCAGGGTTTTGGCAACTGAGGTGGTGAAAATTGACCAAATTATGGATTTAATTCTAAATGTAGAGGCCACAAGATTTCTTGACAGATTAGACGTGTATCAGGAAGGAAGGAAGGAAGGAAGGAAGGAAGGAAAAATGGGAGGGAGGGAGAGAGGGAGGGAGTCGGGAAACGGAGGAAGAGAGGAAGGAAGAGAGGGAGAAGAGAGAAAGGGAGAAAGGGAGAGACGTAGAAAAGAGAGGGAGAGAGAGAAAAATTCAGGCTGACTCTAAGGTTTGTGGTCTGAGCTACTGAAAAGATGAAGTTGCCATCAACTGATACGGGGAAGACATCAAGTAAGGCAAGTTTAAGGAGAAGATGAGTAATTCCATTTGGGACATGTTGATTGGAGATGTCAAGAGAGTCAAGCAGAGATGCTGAGAAGGCAGTTAAAAGTCTCAAACTTAACATGTTCAGAACCAACCGTTGCATCCATCATTTCCCCCAATCCAAAGTATCTCTTTGCAATCTTCTATTTCTCAGGGTATGGCAATTCTATTCAACCAGTTGCCCAAGCCAAAAAACTAAGTCATCCAGTACTCCCTCCTGTCACATCCCACACCCAATTACCAACAAATATTATCAGTTTTACCTTGAAATGTATTCAGAATCTAATCATTTCTCACTCTTTTCAATGCCACTCGCTCAGTCCAAACCTCCATCATTTTTATCTATTAAATATACAAATATATATATACTATATTAATATAGTAATATTAATCAGCCATAAAAAAGAATGAAATCTTGTCATTTGCACCAACATGGATGGATCTAAAAGGTATAATGCTAAGTGAAATAAGTCAGAGAAAGACAAATACCATATGATTTCACTCATATGTGAAATTTAAGAAACAAAGCAAACAAACAAAGAAAAAAAAAAGACAAACCAAAAAACAGACTCTTATCTATAGAGAACAAACTGATGGTTACCAAAGGGGTGGGGGTAGGGGGTGAAATAAGTATAAGGGATTAAGAGTACACTTACATGATGAGTACTGAGTACTGTATAGAATTGTTGAATCACTATATTATACACCTGAAACTAATATAACACTGTATGTTAACTATACTGGAATTTAAAAAATTTTTAATCTGTTCTTAAACACTGGATCTAGAAATATGGCAACAGAATAATGTAACTTTCTTTTAAAATAAAAAAGTTAGCTCTGATTTTCCATCTGTATCTCCATTTTTATTGCATGAGCAGCTATATCAGCACCTTCTCTGTAGTCAAACACTAGGAGAATTATGTAAGGTATTATGTAAGAAATATTTGCACATTCAATACATTCAATATACTTTATATTGATCATTTCTTCAGTGGGTTCTTTCTTTCTTCTTTTTTCTTTTTCTTTTTTCTTTTTAGAGAGAGAGAGAAAGCATGAGTGGGTGGGGAGGCAGAGAGAGAGGGAGAGAGAGAATTTTAAGCAGCTCCACACCCAGTGCAGAGCCTGACACAGGGCCCGACATGGGACCCAACTCGAGGCCTGATGCAGGGCCTGACACAGGGCTCAACACAGGGCTCGATCTCCCCACCCTGAGATCATGACCAGAGCTGAAATCAAAAGTCAGAGGCTTAACCGACTGAACCACCAGGTGCCCCTCTGCAGTGGGTTCTAAACACAAACTACTTTCTGTTCAAGCAATCCTTTGATAGTAAATAGTGTCATGTTGATATTTTTGTCTGCCAAATGTAATTGTTCCTATTCCATCCTGTTTGAATACCTTGTGTAAATCCTTGACAAGGTAGTTCAAAAATTTCTTATAGGTCATGAAGCTTGTCTTTGGCTGAAGAAGAATGTTGACAGTGGCCCAGCATCTCCTGCTCATGGCTCAGTAATCTTGTTATATTCTTTGGTGCTGTAATTACTTTCTGAACACACAACTAAAGGGTATGAGCAAAATAGTGATTGTGATTCCTGAATCACACAGAGCCTTCAAAATGTCTGTACTATTGTCAATGCCAATCACATGATCATTTCTTTTCCCGTTTTCTATTTATAAATATTTCTTCAATCATATTTACTATGTTGTGGGCTGTGAGAGGCCCGACATCTTTCAGCAAGCCAGTACAAAGAAACAAAGTTGAATTTATCATGAATCTACCAGACTGTCAAACTTTAAAAGACATCTGGTTATCTCTGTATGCCCAAATGTCTGATAAATGATTTACGAAAGTAGCACATTTAATGGTGTTACTGCCTTTGTGTTCAAAGCAGATACTATAATTCAGAAAAAGAGATTTTCATTAGTATGCTTTCTAGAAGGAACTTTTATCTAAGATTTATGTGCATACCTCAAAAATTCTTCATGTTTAACTATTGAAAATTATAAACAGGCTATAAAAATCATTTTAACAATTCTTTTATTTAAGTCTGTAGCCTTCATAGCCTCACAACTAAAAAGAATCATTTTCTGAAAGGATTCTAACAGAGTATGTTTCTAGACTAGTTACATAAACAAAATGTGTTTAGGTACCTCATTTTTCTCTAACATTTTATTTTCTTCATATTCTTTATTATGTATTAATTGAAGATTATTTTTCATAGATGTTGTAAGACATGATTAGAGAGCCTTTCAACTCTGTGAAATTTTGAGGCGCCGAAGTTAACATTCTGCTTTTAATCCATTCTCACAAGATGTAAAGAATCCCATATAAGCCATTCTTATAAAACACTCATGGCCTAAATGGAATTAAATAACTGAAACTTGAATACAGTTCTTAAAAATTATTTTGTTTAATGTTATCAATACTAGCATACAATCAATAAGGATTAGAATAATGATATAACTTAATCATCCTCATCATTATTACTATTACTACTACTCTTACTGCTATTAGTATAATAATAATATTATTGCTATTTATATTTTTACAAACATTTGTTAGCACAAATATATATAATATTCTTCCTAAAATCATGTAGATAATATACTCTCATCATTTGTATTAACCATCAATTTACTTCCTTATTAAACCATTTGAAAATACCGAATGTTTATTTTTTACATAAAATTAATAACTTTGACTACCATCACTAATCATTTTACTCTTATAATAAATGTGCATTTATACTTCAATCAACTGATAAAATTTCAGCATATAAACACATAGTGAAATTTTCCCTTCAAAAAAATGCTTGCTGATATTTTATAGTGATCTTATATGTTAACAATAAATCTGAAATTCAAACCTCCTTGAATTACTAACTTAGTTTTCCTAACTACACTTGATGGTAACATATATGATCATGAGGTTATGGGTCACACAAAGTTCAAAGACGCCAGGAATGACATTGAAGCAGGCCTCCAGCAATCTGGCCTTGAAGATGAAGTCCAAAGTGAAGAGTAGAACTTGGCTGTACATAAGGGATGATCTTTGGTATACCCCTAAATATATATTTGCATTTATGTATCTATTATAATGTATATTCTCACCCTCAACTAGGGTATAAGCTTCATGAATACAGGGAATCTTTCTATTCATTGCTGTATCTTTGGTGCCTGGGCCAAAGCCAAGCAAATAAATACATTCAATAAATGTTTGCTGAATGAATAGATGAATGAATGGATGGATGGATGGACGGATGAATGAATAGTATGCAGCTGTTATAAAGAATAAAATATCTACTCAGATATTTTCCATGTAGACACGGAAAGATGTCTACAACACACCTACAGAGTTGTATGCCTTTTACATAGTTACTTTGCTCAACATAGTATCTCAAGGAGCTAGCTTAAAGTCTGGTATATGGGAAGATGTAACAAATACATGTTGAACAAATGAATGAATGAAATGAATACAATAGCTTCCCTGTGGTTGCGCTCCCTTCCTCCAGTTTCTCAACTTTCCAAACCATCTTCCTCCATTCATTCATTCGTTCGTTCATCCATTTATTAATACATTCATGTAATCAATGTCATTGGAGTGATCTTTCTAACATGCAAATCTGATGGCATTTTCCTGCCCAAAATTCTTTAATGGCTCCTTATAACCTCCAGGATAAATTCTAGCACCTGTAATAGGGCACCAAACACTTTTTATTATCTGATGCCAACAAACCTATGCAGGCATATCTTCTGCCACAGCCCCCTGTCCATCTCTTCATGCCCTACCCTGTACCTTAAGTATTACCAATACCAAGTGCTTATAATTCCTTAAACATAATATCATATTCCTTCATTCTTTCTGATAAGCAAACTGCTGCCACTCTTATCTTTGTTTCTCTATATTTAACATGTCTTTTTTCTCTGTCTGCTTTTAAGATTTTGATTTTATCATTGGTTTCAAGCAATTTGATTATGTACCTTCATGGAGCTTTCTGCATATTTCTTGAGATTCAATTTTGTTTATAGTTTTTTATTAAATTTGAAAATGTTTCAGCAAAATTATTTCTTCAAATATTTTTTGTTCCCCAACCCTCTCTTTCCTATGGGACTCCAATTCCATGTATATTAGCCACTTGAAGTTCTCCCATGGTTCACTGATGCTCTTTTCATTTAAAACAATTTTTTCTCTCTGGTTTCATTTTGGATAGTTTCAATTGCTGAGTCTTCAAGTTTACTTATCTTTTTTTCTCATGTATAATCTACCAATAAATAGACTCTATTTTTTTTATCTCAAGACTTAGAGTTTTCATCTCTAGAAATTCAATTCAGATCTTTCTTATATCTTCCATTTCTCTACTTAACTGTTTGAACATATGTAATACAGTTATAATCATTTAAATGTATTTGTTTGCTAATTCTAACATATATGTCAGTTCCAGGTTGCTTTTGATTAATTATTTTCCTCATTATAGGTCATGTTTTTCTGCTTCTTTGTATGCCTGGTAATCTTTGTTTTAATGACAGACATTGTGAGTTTTAACGTGCTGGGTGATGGGTATTTTTGTACTCATATAAATATTCATGAACTCTAAGATACAGTTTAGTTACCAAAAACCATTTGATCTTACTGGGTCTTGCTTTTATGATTTGCTATGCAGGTCCCAAGTGGTAGTCCCATCTAGTCCCCACTACAAGTATTCAACACAATGTCCCCATAAACTATTAATTTCTCCAGTCTGGTTTGTGAGAATATACAACATTCCCAGAACTGTGTGCCAGGCACTGTTTTCTAATCCTTTCGGATTGCTTCCCCCTCCAACCTCCCTGAGTAGTTTTCTCACACATATGCACTGATCCATAATCTGCTGCCTATTCAAAGAGAAGCTTCTGTGAATCTCCAGGGTTCTCCCTCTGTGCAGCTATTTCCTCTTTGTTACTTTGTTTTGCAAACTCTAGCCACCTTGTTCTCCCCAGACTCTCAATTCCATCTCCTCAATGTAGGAAGTCTGCCAAACTCTGCTAGGGTTCCTTCTCTGTTATGTTTTAAATATTCATCTTTATTAATGTTGTCCTTAATGCTCACTGAGGTTTTTGGGTCAGAAACATATTTCTTATTATACTCACAGCAAGATCAATAGTCAGAGTAACATTGCAGCATCACTTCCCCATGTCTCCAGAGCAACATGATGAGAACCAGATATGAAAATTTGTCCTGTATGAGTGGCAAGCTCACCCCATAGGTGAGGGTGAAAAGTTAATTTCCTATGCTTTTATACAGGAGAAAGAGGCAGTGCCTCCCCTTCCACATCTGAGAGTCTCCTTGGAAATGTCTTGCTCTAACCTTTTAGAATGTAAATAAATCTCTCTAGGGAAAAAATAATCCAGTGTCTCCAGATTTACAAGTCAAAGATGCTTCTAAATTCCAGGTTTAATCCCCTCTTGAAACATAAATATGTATCTCTGGCATTAGGTAAATCTCTCAAGAGTTCTTACTCTCTATACAGTTACAAATTAACCTCTAAGACTTGCTCTAGGGTCAGATTCCAAGGTTCAACAAAATCTGTTCAGAAATCCCTAACTGTGCAGAAACATGAAGATATTTTCTCTGTAATCCCACATCTTCCCTGTGCCATGACTTGTAAACTCTCTCAAAACAGTGAACCAGAACAATTGTAGCCGTGACCTTGTTAGTTTCCCATTTCTCAGGAATCACTATCCTTTGTTACCTGATGTTCAGTGTCTTGAAAACTGCTATTTTATATATTTTTTCTGGTTTTATTTGTTGTTCTAGGTGGGAAAGTAAATCTAGTTCCTGTTACTCTGTCTTGGGAGGAAGTAAAAGTCCCATACTACTTCATGTTTCCTTGCCTTTGCACTTGTTCTTCCCTCTGTTTAGTATACTCTTTACTACCCAAAACAATCCCCTCCTTATTATCTATCTGTCAAAGTTTGTATCTGTCATATCTCAGTTCAGGGCACTAACTCATTTGTAAGTTTTTCTTGACTCTCTCAGGCATATCTGGATGCCTACAGTGAACATGATTGGCTCCTGCCAAACATGCATCCTGTCCTCACTTCTAACATAGCCCTCATTTGATTCAGGTCTCCACCCTTCCCCATACATCCATGTACTTTGAGAGAGGTTAATGTCATCCCCGCTCCAGATTCTAAGGGTAATCTCATTCTTCTTGGCAGCAATTGTGCAGGATGGGCACATATGACCGGACAATGAGATGAGACAAGTTGGCTAGTGGACTCCCAGGAAAAGTTTCTTCATTCATAAAAAGAGATAAATAATGAAATGTTTTCTTCTATACATGATCATTTTTGAATGTGCTTGGGTATTTTGAATGTGCCTCCTTACTAACAGTCTTAGAAGGAAGGCAACACTGTTACATCAGAGAGATGGAAGGAATCTGGGTCCTTGATGCCATCACTGGGCAGAAGACCTTCTCAACACAGGTAATGTGCAATAATAAATTTTGAGATTATTTAAGATAACTTGAATTGGGTTTTGATTTATTTCAGCCAAAAACATCCTCACCAATGAACTGCCATTACCCCCAAAAGCTCTTGTATCATCTTTTACATGCCTCCTTTTCAGTTGTGGTTGGCTGCACATCTGTCTTCCCTCTAGACTCCAAACCTCTTTAAGAGCCAAGAGGACACATGCATATTGTTTCTCTAGGGCCAGGGCCTGATACAGAGTAGGTACGGAAGGCATATTGAACGAATGATTGTTCATGGCTCAATCTCCCCAGAAGGCTGTGAGATTTCCATCAATACTATTATACTTATTTAATAGTATATACTATAATAATATTTATTAAAAGGTTCACTGTATGGGGCGCCTGGGTGGCTCAGTCATTAAGCGTCTGCCTTTGGCTCAGGTCATGATCCCAGGCTCCTGGGATCGAGCCCCACATCGGGCTCCCTGCTCAGTGGGAAGCCTGCTTCTCCCTCTCCCAGTCCCCCCTGCTTGTGTTCCCTCTCTTGCTGTGTCTCTCTATATCAAATAAATAAAAAATCTTAAAAAAAAAAAAAAAGCTTCACTGTATGCAGGCCATATGCATCATCTCATGTAATCTACCCAACAGTCCTCTGGAATTGATACTATTACAGTATTACATTTATTTTACAGTAGGAAACTGAAAGTTGGGAAAGAAGTTCAGTAACTTGCCTAATCTTTTTTTTTTTTTTTTTTGAGAGAGAGAGCACACATGCAGGGGGAGGGGCAGAGGAAGAGGGAGAAGCAGGCTCCCCACTGAGCAGAGAGCCTGATGTAGGGCTTGATCCCAGGACCTTGGGATCATGACCCGAGCCAAGGGCAGCCACTTAACCGACTGAGCCACTCAGGCACCCAACTTGCCCAATCTTATATAGCTAAGAAGTGGTAGAACCTGGATTATTAGTACCTGTCAGGAGCTCAGCTGAGCTGTCAGGTGTCAAAGCAGCCAATTAAACCAACAAGCCAAAATGAAAGTAACAGTGAAGTCTTTAATCACTTGCTTTGAGAGTATAAAATGCTAAAGTCAGAGAAAGCACCAACTTCCCCCTTTTCCGTTTTCCCCCATGAAATGCCACACCCATCAAGAGTCAGGTGAATCAGTGCAGATGTAGGGGTTGCCTCACTGTTGAGAGACCCCAAACAAAAGATTCCTGCCGTTTTATGGACAGTAGGGACCTTGGGGGCACAGTGAGGGGGGGGAGTGGGGAGAGCTAGGAATATGAAAATACTGAATACTGAGGCAGAGTGGGGAAAAGCGTCTTCTAAATTTCCCCTATCTCCTGCGTCCACCCATAAGGAGGCCTTGACAGAGGCATTTGAAGAACACCTCAGTCTCCAGTTAAAGAGTCCTAGGGATGAAGGTGCCTGAGCCAGGAAGGAAAATATGCAAAGAGGGCGCCTGGGTGGCTCAGTTGGTTAAGCGACTGCCTTCGGCTCAGGTCATGATCCTGGAGTCCCGGGATCGAGTCCCGCATCGGGCTCCCTGCTCAGTAGGGAGTCTGCTTCTCCCTCTGACCCTCCTCCCTCTCATGCTCTCTCTCTCAAATAAATAAAAAAATCTTAAAAAAAAAAAAGAAAATATGCAAAGAGCATGACCAGCCAGAGGAACCTGAGCTGTTGACTGCATTTCCCTTCAGAGACTTCGACTCACTGTGTACTAAGTCCAACATGGGGAGCACACATGAGGCCTGTCAGGTAAGCCTTTGTAATTGCATATGGTTAGGCCCAAGAAAATCACACGTTCTTGGGTTTTGTTTTTTGATGTTGTTTTTTTTGGCCTGGAGCCAGGCTCCTCAAGACCTAAGTCTCTTAACCTCTAGACATTTTCTTTGAGCAAATGACTTTATTTTATTAATTTCTATCTTCCCAACAAAAGTCTAGCACTGGATTTTGGTACATGATACATATAAAAAAGGTGAATTAAATTGAATTGAATTATAGAAAGCAGAGAGAGGGGTAGTTGTTGACATTCAAATACCAGCCAAAGATTCTGTCATAGTTTATCTATATTTCTTCTTAAAGGAATAAATAGATACTTCAGAAGCATAACTTATTAGTTCTGAGAAGATATATTCAGGATCCTGCTAATGAGATCTCCTCAATAAATTTCAAAATTCTTCAAATAGCTCGTATTATGCTCAAATGGTTCATTTATTCCCTTTTCTACCATGCCACTGAACTCATAAGTATTTCATCAACTATCATAAAATTCCAAATTCTTTTCCTTTTTCAACACCAAGCAAGATGTCTAGGCACCCAATAAATATTAGTTAGTGAAGATGATGAAGGTCAACTTCATATGTTTCTTTACCCTAATTGCTCTTGAAGACCCTCAGCATCATTTGGCATTTGATTTCAAAGCTTCAAAAGAGCAGCTTTCAAATCTAGATTGTGTTAATTAACATTGCCAGGTACTGCCATCTTTCTTTGTTCAAAAGACTTTGCAGTCATTAATTACATATCAGAGCATTAGGAATAGATTCAGTTTACTCTGAGAATCCTAATGCCAGTTAGAAGATCCTCCTCTTATAGCTACAGAACAAAAAGCAACAAAACGAAACCCTATCCGTTAGTGTCTGGTTTCTCCTTCTCTCCATATTAACACATCCTTAAAGAGAGAAACCCTGAGAAGGTGTTAAGTAAGAACACAAAGTGAATTTATACATGTATTTTTAAGGTAACCTGTCCTTTATAGAAGTGAACTGCTCTCTGGGATTTGTGTCCTGAACTTCCCCCTTGACTAAGGCCTCTCGGATTCTTTCCCACCTCCAATCCCCCTTTCAGTGCGAGCCAGCTCCCAGACACAGACACACACATACACCATGATCTTTAGGTCTTTAAGATTCTCCAGTGTGTGCACCTATTCAAAGTTGTCCTAACCTGTTCAGATCACCAGGGTGAAGGTGTTAACAATTACCGATCAGCCATTCTCCCTGGTATAGCATCCTCACTCTGCATTCCCAATGTTGGACAATAATTCCACAGATACTTATCCCAGTCCTGGGTTTCTAGCTCTACTTGAGCTTTTAAGCTTCAGGCCCAGCTTCCTTAACAGATACATACAGTAAGATTTTACAAAGCAAGTTCCTGGCTTCTCCTCCCATCAGGCTTCCTCACTGTGGCCTCTTTCCTCCCTTGTCTGCCCTTCTTTTCCAGCATGCACTAGCCCTTCTCCCAAAATATTGTCTTCTCAGGCGTTATGGATCATAGCTCTGCTATCTCATGATCACATAAGCAAGATAAAAATAGGGGGCCGAAGATTTAAAGTAATTGAAGCAGCCACTGGCATTCCGCTTTTTTTTTTAATTTTATTTTATTATGTTATGTTAGTCACCATACAATACATCATTAGTTTTTGATGTGGTGATCCATGATTCATTGTTTTCATATAACACCCAGTGCTCCATGCAGTACGTGCCCTCCTTAATACCCATCACCAGGCTCACCCATCCCCCCACCCCCCTCCCCTCTAAAACCCTGTTTGTTTCTCAGAGTCCATAGTTTCTCATGGTTCATCTCTCCCTCCGATTCCACCCCCTTCATTTTTCCCTTCCTTCTCCTAATGTCTTCCATGTTATTCCTTATGCATTCCGCTTTTAATCAGAAAGAGCATGCACTCTGGTACCAGAGTCAGGGCAATACCCTGAGCTATGAGAAGAGGGGAGACGGAAAGTTCAGGGGAAGAGAGACTTTTGGTCCTTAAAGGAGACCCTGCTAGAATTCTTCCAAAGATAAAGTCTATGGGTTTCTTTTCATTAAATTAGTTGACTGTCTAAAGCAAAACACAAATTCCAAAACGATTTTTTTAAAAAGGAAATATATAAGATTAGCACTAGACATCTGCATTTGATTTGGGCAGATAAACTTCTGATCCTTAAAGAGGGAGAACTAACTCCTTTGATATGTAAAACCTCTCAAAACTATCTTCCTCTGCTTTTCTCTCTCTGGGTAGGGGTTTGCAGATATTAGAGTCACTTTAGATGATAAGGAACATCCCTTCATGTTCCCAAAATTCAATGAAAAAGGAGTCAAAAAGCCTGGGTTCTAATTTACAGCCACCGTGGATCTGGTGCTGTGGATAACCAGCCTTTCCGAGCCACAGTTTCTCATTTGCAAAATGAGTATAAGGGCACCTTTATTCACAAGGCTGGTGTGCATAGCCCTTTGTAAACTCTAAAAGGATACATAAATAGAAGGGACCATTAGTATGATGATCCAGGCACATTTCCAAAACCGTATCGTCACCATCAAAAAGTTGGAACTATGGGTTGGTAACCCATAGGCAAAGCTACTGACCTAAGGAAGGAGGATATTTTCTGCATGTAAGGCATGTGTGTTGCCACCTGAAAAGAGAGTAAGTAACACGTCGCTACTAAGAACTGAGACTTGCCCTTATCATTGCTTTGGAAGGTGTAAGTCCTGGCAGGACTCACTGCCTGAATCTCCTAAGCAAAAGTATAATTTTGACCGGAAACACAATGGAAATAGATTATTTTTACATATACAATAGTTATATGACTTCCTAACATTTATGAAATGCTTGGTATGTGCCAGGCACTGTTCTAAGCACTTTACTAGCTTTATCTAATTTAATCCTCCCTGAAAAGTATGATTTACCTCACTTTACAGATGAGACATAAAGCTAAGTAACTTGTCCCAGGTAATAATGGGATAGTAACAGAGATTTGAACTCACACTCTTAGCCACTTCTCTACTCTCCCTACTTTAAAGAGCTAGATAAAATTAATTGTTCCAGAGAATTTTGGAAAGTTCAAACTCCTGGGGGGTGGACAGGGCATGGGGAGTGAAGAGCACTTCTCTACTCCCGTTTCCTTCTGGCTCTCACCTCCTGCTCATGACTTCCTGTTTGGGGCTCTATCAACCCAGAAGTGGGCTCAGTCTTCCCATAACTTCCACCCAAAGATTTTTTTGAAGGTTTCTAGAAATAGGGCTTACAGTCCAGTAGTGGAAACAACTTGTAATTTAATTTGAAATAATTCTGCTTCCACAAGTCCCGAGGCAGTTTCTACTAGCCTCTGCCCTCTTGCTCAGCCCTCCTGTCTCTACCTTCCCCACCCCTCTGTTGCTTCCGTCTCTACCCTCCCTTCCTCAAACTCCTGGCCAATTCTGCTGGCTCTTTGGTTTCGTTAGTTCCTGCCATCCTGTATTCACAGGATCTCCCTTTGCCCCCAAGTAATTTATGAAGATATTTTCCTAATCAAAGTTTGTTCCCTCCCTATGAGAAATTATGATGTTCGTTTTTAAGATGAGGACATTTTCACCTTGATATATAGCCATTTAATAAACATTTATTCCTAGGAATTAAAAAGAGGGGGTGGTAATACACAAAACCAGAGTGATTTTTGATATCTTGAACTCTTGTACTGCTAAACCACTGAAGAATAATCAATAGAGGAGATCATAAACTCAAAGTCACTGTAATTATGATGATCACATTTGCATAACTCATCTTAATCTATTATAAATTCATTATAGCAGGAGGAGTACTCTAGCCCCCAAAACATTAAAATATTCTATTAGGAAAGAAAACAACCTGGTGACATGACAATGTGCCATGTTTTTAAAAAACTATCTTTTTCACCCAAATATTCTGGCAGCTCCTAAGGCCCATGAGATATCCAACTAGAAGTTAATGTACTCCAGATGTCAGACACAGCTTTACTAGTAGCATCACTGGGTTGTAGGCTTTTCTTTCAGTTTTCTAACAAAATCAGGGGCACCTGTGTGGTGCAGTTGGTTAGGCATCCAACTCCTGGTTTCGGCTCAGGTGGTGATCTCATGGGTCGTGAGACCAAGTCCCGCCTCAGGCTCCTCACTCAGCAGGGAGTCTGCTTGGGTTTCTCTCTCCCTCTCCCTCTGCCCCTCCCCACTGTGCATACTCTCTCTCTAAATAAATTAATTAATTAATCTTTTTTTTTTAAGTTTTCTAACAAAATCAATTACTTGTTCCTACTACACTCCCATTTTGTTAATGAGTTCACAAAATTATAACTTAATCACAAACATATTGGTAAATTAGCTCTGCTGTCTCTTTTATTTGCCCACTCCTACCACTTTTCATCCATTCTTTCATTTGTTCATAAATCAAATATTTATGGAGCACTTTCTGTGAGCAAAGCCTCAAAGATGCAAGTGGGAAGCATGGTGCTTGCCCTTAAAGAGCACTGACTCCAGGGCAGGAGTAAAGTTTTTTGAATACTTTTAATAGAGAATTATAAATATTATTATTCATTTATTGAACCCATGTTTTGAGGATCACCAACTGTCCTCGGCAACTACATTATCTCATTTAATCTTCACCACACCACCACTTCGAGGGATGCATTATCAGCCTCATATTACAGACAATGTAACTAGTGATCAGAGAGATCAAGTGACTTTCCTACATCAATGGTAAGTAGCTGGTAAGGGGCAGAGTCCAGATCTGTACCCAGATCTGTGCTGTGCCAAGTACTGTGGAAATAAAGAAAAAAGGGGTTGCTAACTGTCTGAGTTAGCCATGAAGGCATTTCAGGAGAGCAGTGGCTTAACCTGATCTATAGGGAGTTCACCATCTAATGAGAAAAAGGGATGGCATTTATCATAGAAAGAATCATAGTCAAAGGCACGATTATATACTGTGCCTGGCCCTGAGTCAATCTTACCAATCCACTGCAGTGGAACAAGGGATTCATGAAGACCAGCTGCTCTATGCCCAATGCTTCCCAGAGTAGACAGGGTACTCCTTGAGGGCAGGGATCATGCCCTACTTATTTGGTAGGCCTCCCAGAGCCCAGCACAATATCTTATGGAGATGATGATCAATTATTCTTTGAAGAACTGAGTTAAAGAATATGAAGTGAAATGGCAGGCAGGCAGACAGGCAGGGAGGAAAGAAGGAAGAAAAGAAGGCAGGCAGGCAGGCAGGAAGTAGAAAATACAACTTTTATCATTAAATTTTTATCACAGGGCATCTTATAGTGTTTGTTTTCCAAAACATTCTCAGGTTGTTCTTGGAGTGCTAAGTTAATTCTCTTATCAATCTCCCTTCAAGAGATAATTGCTGGTGTATAATCTTAGCCACATGATTATACTTTTTGTTATGATCCAGCAACCATAAGACTTGGCATATGCTTCAGTCATGATAGATATAGCTTTGTATATACAGTCCTGGCTAAGACGGAGTATGTAGGTCCTTGATATCAAACTTTGTTAGTTATTAATTGTAGTATTTCACTTCCGTAATAATAGCAATGATAGCTTGCAGTATTTATCAACTCTACTTCCAAGGCGGTTGTACCTCTATTATCACCTCACAATAACCCATGAGGTCATTCACAGCTAATGGAGCCAAGGTTCGGGTCTGTGAGCCATGGGCTCAGGGAGACCAAGCCCCATGCCCAAACCCAAGTCTCTTAATTCCTGGTCCAATGTTCTCTCCATTCATTCAGTCTCCTTATCCAGAAAGAAAAAAACTGCCTTCAGAAATATATTACTGTTTTTCTCTTTGTTAATCTCTCACCATTTCACTATTTCTTTTACACACACACACACACACACACACACACACACACACATTTTTGTCTTGGTTTCCAAGAATCTGAACTTGTTCTGAGGTACAACTTGCCCTCGGCTGGTTTTAACCCTATTCATGTCGACTTAAATGGTCTCCTTATCACTGTGATAATGGTTTTTAAAGTAGGTCCGGAGGTTCAGAGGTGTCTCAATAAGGTCACCCTGGCACTCACACTATTATTAACATTTAGGATCCAGCAGCTTCTACACCTTCATTTCTGACATGAATTCACTTTTACTATACCTTTGGTATTGCTTAGTCACTCTTCTCATACACCTACTGGGTTTTCGTTTAGGCCCTCCCTCCACAGCCCCAAAATGAAAGCCACTGCTCTGAGAAGTTTCTGGCCTAGAAACTACCTATCCCCACCCTCACCACAAGACCCTGGAATTGAAAGGATATTTTATTATACATGGAAGCCTTCTTAGTGTTAAACGACCATATGTAGGACTTTCAACAAGTTGAACAAGTTGGGATTTTGTATCCCTTCCTCCATTATGTTTTGAAAACCATCTTGGAATCTCTACTACCCCCTTGCTATACTGGGGTTGTGGAAGATAAAGAGCCTACATGCTATCTGCCACCCTTAAATAATCACGTGCTGGAGATGGTTGGGAGGGAGGGGAAATGGGGAACAGATGCAAGAAGGAAGCATGTGACAGCTTATATGTCACTAAGCAGCAGATGACCCATCTGCATTGCTAAACACTCCAAAGGAGCTAAGTAATAAATGCCTCCCAAAGCAAACCTCCATAGTCTGAGAGCGAAGGCCCTAATCGTGGCTAAAAGCTGGTGGGAAAACTACTAGAGGCTTGAGTACAATATGGGGTTCTCATGTGGGTCTTACTTGAGACAGAGGCTCACACTCACCTTCTTCCCTAGACAAAGCTCCTCCATATCGCTTGTTTTGATAGTTCCAGCCAAAAGATGGCCAGCTTTCGTGTAACACCTCAAGTCCACTATGGCACCTCAAGATCCCACAATTTATTTTGGTTCATCAAAGATTTATAGAGAGTCTACCATCTGCCAAACATGGTCTTAGGCACTGGTTATCAGCAAAATACAATCCTTGCCCTTGGGAGCTCTCAATCCAACAGGGAAGGCAGAAATGTAACATTTATAATCATGGAGATATTCAAAATATATAACTACCCTCATACTATGGATACCAACCAGTCAGAAGGGATATGGGCCAGTGTACATGGGCATGCTGGCTATAGACTAGGCCTGCCTATAATACCACATGGTAAGAATGAGGCAGAGGTCTCCAGAAGATGCTATGGGAACTCAGAAAAAGCTCAGTTAACACGTAACTCGAGCTGCTACATGATCAGAATCCCTGCCCTTTGAGGAGGATGGTTTTAGACCAGTAAGGTAAATAAAAATAAAGATAATGACAAAATTACCATATTTAGCACATACCATGTGCCAGCTCTGCATTAAGAACTTCCAAGAGTCCCTTTATTTGATCCTCACAATATTCTTTTTTAACAAATGAGGAAACTGTGACTTAGAGTTCAAGGGATCACACAGATTCACAGGTTTGAGCAGGGTTTGATCCCCACAAATCTGACTCCAGAGCCTGCACTTATACCTGAAATTTGAGGGATTGATTCTTCTGAAGAAAAAGAGGCTCTAAGATTTAAGGATACAGAGAGACTTGAAAGAGCTATTTGGAAGAAAAGGTGAGTTTCTTATCATCTTATTTATTGCAAAGGTGAACTGGGAATATTTTAGGTAGAGAGAGATGGTGAAGTCCTTATTCAAAAAAGTCAAACCCAGGTCAATATAAGTAAAAGTAAATATCCAGTAGTACAAAGCTAACAGTCACTTTTCTTAAGAACCCTTACAGAATAAAAGACAGGCACAATAGCCATCAGGCAGATATTGTTCAAAGTGCCTCAAGAGGTGAGCAGTGGGCACAAGGGACCCTTGTTCCAACTCTGAAGAACCCTGTTGAAATGTGAAGAGTAAACTGGCTTTTAGAACATGCGTTTGGATCATAGAAATGTTCCCCTTGTCTGTCTTTTATCAATTGCATGGAAACAGCCTTTTTAAATCTAAATAGTTGATCTGTTCTCGCTGCCTGATTTACACGTAAACTCATATAATTTCCTCTTGGAGACCTTTATAACCAGGGTGGGGAAAAGGCTGTGATGTCAGCCCAAGAGAACTATAGCTTCATTTGCAGGCAAAACAGCGGGAAAGGAAAAAAAAAAAAGAGAGAGATTTTCTGGAAGAATTTCTAAAATATCTTTTCATATGGAATTTTCTAAATAATAAGAGACAGGTGGAAATTTCACCCACAGAACTGATTTTTTATGGTACCTTTCCAAGAGTCCAATGTTCTCAGGATCCCAGGTCATAGGAAATTCATTTCTGTGGATTTAATGAAAATACAAAAATAAGTAAAAAACAGCCTCTCCCATTCTCTTCTATCAAAATGCAAAGATTTCTGTTTAAAAAGTGTAAATCCCAAGCGCTGAGGTTGAGGGTATCACTGAGGGAAAAGCTACTGTTCTAAAGACAAAAAAAGTAGTATTACCTAGAGTATCCAACACGATATTGAAGGAGAAGAAAGTTGGAGAACTGGCTCTACTTGACCTTGAGGCTAGAGGAAATCTGGTTGTTTTGGACCAAGTACCTGTTTGAAACAATGATCTTATTTAGTCTATGAGGAAACCATGTATGTGTTGGTGACTCCAAAATTTATGCCTCTCCCCTAAGGGCCAGACTCATGTTTCCAACTGCTTACTCAGCATTTTCACTTGGATATCTCACAGACATCCCCTTAACATGCCTAGAACAGAGCTCTTAACTTCATTCCCAAACCCGTTCCTTTCCCAGTCTTCCCCATCTCAAAAAATGGCATCAAATCATCCTTAAATTATTTCTTTCTTTCAACCTCCACTTACCATCTGTTGCCTCTCCTGAATATATTAAAAATTTCTGTTTACTATCATTCTGCTTGAAACAACTGTCTTTTTTATATACTCTACTGCAAAAGCATCATATCTGGTGTCCTGACTTCTCTTGCCCCATAGCAATCCATTCTACAAGATGATTTCTTTTGTATAAAGTTTTTCAAATTTTTATTTTGTACAATCTCAAATTTATAGGAAAGTTGCAAGTGTCATACAAAGAATTTTCCTTTCCTGGACCATTTTAGAGTAAGTTGCCAATACAATGCCCGTCACCCCTAAATACCTTAGTGTACATTTCCTACAAACAAGGGAATTAGCCTTTATAACCACAATACACCTCTCAAAACCAGGAAACTAATATTGATTCATTGTTACCATCTAATCTGCAGACCCCTTTCAAGTTTCACCATTTTTGCCAGTAAGTCATTTACAGCAACAAGATCCAATCTGGAATGATGTGTTGCTTTTCTTTGTCATGTCTCTTTAGTTTCTTTCAGTCTGGAATGGTTCCTCAGTCTTTCTTTGACTTTCATGACCTTGACACTTTTTAAGATCATAGGCCAGTTTGTTTGTTGCTGTTGTTTTTAAAGAATGTCCTTTAATTTGCTTTGTCTGATGTTTTTAACATGACTAGATTCAGGTTACACATCTTTCACAGGAAGATAGAAATACTTTCATTGAACTCTATCAAACATCACACACTTTTAATTTGTCCTCATGTTGGTGATGTTCACTTAGATCGTTTGATGAAAGTGGTCGCTGCCAGGCTTTTCCACCCTGAGGTTATTCTCTTTTCTCCTGTTATTAATAGGTATTTGTGGGGAGGTACTTTGAAACTATGTAACTGTCCTGTTTTAATCAAACTTTCCACTTACATATATTTATCCACTTATTTATATCAGTGTGGACTCATGCGTTTTATTCAGGGGATTATAAACTTTGCTAACATTACTTGTTCCCAGTTGCTATAATTGTCTACCAAAGAGGGGATTTATGGTAGGTTTATTCTTGGTCCCTCTCCTAAGAATAGAAGTGCCCCAAAGAAGAAATTTATGGCAATTCCCACTTCTCAGAATTGTCTGCTTTTAGTCAAATAAAGGAAGCTCCAAGAAGGCTTCTTTCTGCATCTGTTGAATCCCAAATATCTCCAACTTAAAATAATCTTTATACCAACTCTGAGGTTCCAAGTGGGTCCACACACTGCTAAGTTATTTTCCAAAGTGGCTGTACTATTTTATATCCTCACCAGCAGTGAATAAGAGTTCTGATAGCGCCACATCCCTGCCAACACTTGGTATGGTCAATCTTTATAATTTTAACCATTCTGTGGCTAAATATGTACTCGTATCACACTGTGGTTTCAGTCTGCATTTCCATAGTAGCTACTGATGTTGAGCATGTTTTCATGTGCTTATTAGCCATCCAGATTTTTTTTATTAGTGTTTGTTAATATCTTTTCTCTGTTTTTATTGGGTCATTTGTCATCTTAGTGTTGCAGGATTGCAGGGTTCTTGTCTCATGGAGCCGAAGAATAAATCTTGCTGACACAAAGGGTGAGGTGAAGTGAAAGTTTATTAAGGAAGGTGAGAACACAAAGGAAAGAAAAAAGCTCTCTAGAGCGAGAGAGGTCCCAAATGGGTTGCCACTGAAGGCTTTTAGTGCAGTCTTTTACTGAGAACTGACTGGGAAGCGTGTGTCCTCGAGATGCCAAGTTGATTTGTTCCCTTATCTCTTGTTTAGCCCTGTCTTAGCATCTCCACTTGCCAGGAATAGTTTTGGAGACTAGTCAGGGAAGTTAGGGGCCTCCTATCTCTCCTGCCTAGACCTTAACTCCTTCCCTATTCATGGGACAGTATCTGTGGGCAGAAAGAGCTATAATGGGATTGTGAAGAGTGATTGATTATGTACTTGTTAATTAGTGGAGGCGAGGAATAGCGCAAGTCTCCAAGGAATCTGGAAACAAAGCTTTCAGGACCTTGAGGGGACAGCTGCTGCCAAGATAAGGTTACTTTTAAACATTAAGACACTAAGGCAGCCACAAGTTCCTTGACGAAGGACACGGTCTACATGTTTCAGGTATCTGTCAGTGAGCTGCAAGCTGTAAGGAGATTTTAATTTAAGTTATATTTCTTTTGCCTTTGTTTCCCACATCATTATTATGGACTTATAGGATTCTTCATACATTCTAGATATAAGTCTGTGCCCTGTGTTTTCATTTTAAGTTTCGTTTTGAAGAGTAAACTCTTCAAAGAAAAGTCAATTTTAGTGCTCTAAATTTTCCTCTCTAAACTGTATCCCACAAATATTGATACATCATGATGTCAATGAAATTCACTTCCAAATACTTTTGGAATCCTAAGAATCCCATTTTGAGACACATTACTCCCTCTTTCTTCAATCAAAGACAGAGACAGAACAACTACCAACTTGGGTGATGGCAATTAACTATTAACAAAACATTTCCTCACTTAGGTTTAAATAACCTAACAATACTATTAGCTCCATTTCACAAATAAAATGAAACTATAATTTAATCAAGGAAGTGAAAAACTTGCCCAAGGTTGAAATATTAGCAAAGATAGATTCAAGTTGTATTCAGGTCACCTGACTCCAAATCTCATCCCCTTTTCTCTGTGCTTTACCCAAATCTCTGACAGTCTAAGTTAAAACCTGTTCACAAATTAAGTTTCTAATATAGTTTGTAGTTTAAAAGGACAGGGATGCCCCACTCTCACCACTATTGTTCAACATAGTACTAGAAGGCCTAGCCTCAGCAATCAGACAACAAAAAGAAATTAAAAGTATTCAGATTGGCAAAGAAGAAGTCAAACTCTCACCCTTTGCAGATGACATGATACTTGATGTTGAAAACCCAAAAGACTCCACCCCAAAATTGCTAGAACTCATACAGGAATTCATCAACATGGCAGGATATAAAATCAATGCACAGAAATCAGTTGCATTTCTATACACTAACAACATGTCTGAAAAAAGAGAAATTAAGGAATCAATCCCATTTACAATTACACCAAAAACCATAAGATACCTAGGAATAAACCTAACCAAAGAGGTAAAGAATCTGTACTCAGAAAACTATAGAACACTCATGAAAGAAATTGAGAAAGACACAAAGAAATGGAAAAACATTCCATGTTCATGGATTGGAAGAATACATATTGTTAAAATGTCTATGCTACCCAGAGCAATCCACACATTCAATGCAATCCTTATCAAAATGCCATTGACATTTTTCACAGAGCTGGAACAAAGAGTCCTAAAATTTGTATGGAACCAGAAAAGACCCCGAATAGCCAAAGGAATGTTGAAAAAGAAAACCAAAGCTGGGGGCATCACAATACCTGACTTCAAGCTATATTACAAAGCTGTGATCATCAAGACAGCATGGGACTGGCACAAAAACAGACTCATAGATCAGTGGAACAGGATAGAAAGCCCAGAAACGGACCCTCAACTCTACGGTCAACTAATCTTCAACAAAGCAGGAAAGAATATCCAACGGAAAAAGGCTATCTCTTCAATAAATGGTGCTGGGAAATTTGGACAGCCACATGAGGAAGAATGAAACTGGACCGTTTTCTTACACCATACACAAAGATAAACTCAAAAGGGATGAAAGACCTAAATGTGAGACCAAAATCCATCAAAATCCTAGAGGAGAACACTGGCAGTAATCCCTTTGACCTCAGCCGCAGCAACCTCTTTCAAGACACATCTCTAAAGGCAAGGGAAACAAAAGCAAAAATGAACTATTGGGACTTCATCAAGATAAAAAGCATCTGCACAGCAAAGGAAACAGTCAACAAAACTAAAAGGCAACCTATGGAATGGGAGAAGATATTTGCAAATGAAATATCAGAAAAAGGGCTGGTATCTAAGATCTATAAAGAACTTCTCAAACTCAACTCCCAAAAAAACAAATAATCCAGTCAAGAAATGGGTCAAAGACATGAACAGACATTTCTCCAAAGAAGACATACAAACGGCCAACAGACACATGAAAAAGTGGTCAACATCACTTGGCATCAAAGAAATACAAATCAAAACCACAATGAGATACCACCTTACACCAGTCAGAATGGCTAAAATTAACAATACAGGAAACAACAAATGTTAGCAAGGATGCAGAGAAAGGGGAACCCTCTTACCTTGCTGGTGGGAATGCAAGCTGGTGCAGCCACTCTGGAAAACGGTATGGAGATTCCTCAAGAAGTTAAAAATAGAGCTACTCTAAGACCCAGCAGTTGCACTACTATTTATCCCAAAGATACAGATGTAGTAAAAAGAAGGGGCACATGCACCCCAATGTTCATAGCAGCAATGTCCACAATAGCCAAACTGTGGAAGGAGCCAAGATGTCCTTCAACAGGTGAATGGATAAAACTGTGATTCATATATACAATGGAATATTACTCAGCCATCAGAAAGGATGAATACCTACCATTTACATTGATGTGGGTGGAACTAGAGGGTATTATACTAAGTGAAATAAGTCAATCTGAGAAAGACAATTATCATATGGTGTCACCCATATGTGGAATGTAAGAACCAGTGCACAGGATCATAGGGGAAGAGAGGGAAAACGAATGGGAAGAAATCAGAGAGGGAGACAAAGCATGACTGACTCTGGACTCCAGGAAACAAACTGAGGTTTGCAGAAGGGGTGGTGGGTGGTGGGATGGAGTAACTGGGTGATGGGCATTAAGGAGGGCACATGATGTGATGAGCACTGGGTGTTATACACAACTGATGTATCATTGAACACTACATCAGAAACTAATGATACTATATGTTGGCTAATTGAATTTATTTTTTTATTATCAACATAATGTATTATTTGTTTCAGGAGTACAGGTCTGTGATTCATCAGTCTTACACAATTCACAGCACTCACCATAGCACATATCCTCCCCACTGTCCATCACCCAGGCACCCCATCCCTCCCTACCCCCTCCACTCCAGCAACTCTCAGTTTGTTTCCTGAGATTAAGAGTCTCTTATGGTTTGTCTCCTTCTCTGGTTTTGTCTTGTTTCATTTTTCCCTTCCTTCCCCTATGATCCTCTGTCTTGTTTCTCAAATTTCTCATATCAGTGAGATCATATGATATTTGTCTTCCTCTGATTGACTTATTTTGTTTAGCATAATACCCTCTAGTTCCATCCATGTTGTTGCAAATGGCAAGATTTCACTTTTTTGATGACTGCATAATATTCCATTCTACATATATCAGATAAAGGGCTAGTATCCAAAATCTATAAAGAACTTATCTAACTCAACACCCAAAGAGCAAATAATCCAATCAAGAAATGGGCAGAAGAGGGAGAAGCAAGATGGCGGAGGAATAGGAGACCTAAATTTCATCTGGTCCCAGGAACTCACCTAGATAGGTATCAAACCATTCTGAACACCTACAAATTCAACAGGATATCGAAAAAAAGAATAGCAGCAACTCTCTGAACAGAAAAGCAACAACTGTCTGGAAGGTAGGACGTGGGAGAACTGAATCAGAGGCGATATTCGAATATGGTAGGGGAGGGGGCCTCGGTCAGTTGCATTTCTCTATACCAACAACAAGACAGAAGAAAGAGAAATTAAGGAGTCAATCCCAATTACAACTGCACCCAAAACCATTAGATACCTAGGAATAAATCTAACCAAAGAGGCAAAGGATCTCTACTCAGAAAACTATAGAATACTCATGAAAGAAAATGAGGAAGACACAAAGAAATGGAACAACATTGGGCGCCCGGGTGGCTCAGTCGGTTAAGCATCTGCCTTCAGCTCAGTTTATGATCTTGGGGTCCTGGGATCGAGCCCCGCATTGGGCTCCCTGCTCAGCAGGGAGCTTGCTTCTCCCTCTCCCTCTGCTGCTCCCCCTGCTCATGCTCTCTCTCTCTCAAATAAATAAATAAAATCTTAAAAACATAGACGAACCATGAGAGACAATGGACTCTGAAAAACAAACTGAGGGTTCTAGAGGGGAGGGGGGTAGGAGGATGGGTTAGCTTGGTGATGGGTATTAAAAAGGGCACGTTCTGCATGGAGCACTGGGTGTTATACACAAACAATGAATCATGGAACACTACATCAAAAACTAATGATGTAATGTATGGCGATTAACATAACAATAAAAAAATTTTTTTAATCATAAAAACAAAAAAAGAAATGGAAAAATATTCCATGCTCATGGATTGGTAGAACAAATACTGTGAAAATGACGATGCTACCTAGAGCAACCTACACATTTAATGCAATCTCTATCAAATACCATCCACTTTTTCAAAGAAATGGAACAAATAATCCTAAAATTTGTATGGAACCAGAAAAACTCCGAATAGTCAAAGGAATGTTGAAGAAGAAACGCAAAGCTGGTGGCATCACAATTCCAGACTTCAAGCTCTATTACATAGCTGTAATCATCAAGACAGTATGGGACTGGCACAAAAACAGACACATAGATCAGTGGAACAGAATAGAGAGCCCAGAAATGGACCCTCAACTCTATGATCAACTAATCTTCGACAAAGCAGGAAAGAATGTCCAATGGAAAAAAGAGAGTTTCTTCAACAAATGGTGTTGGGAACATTGGACAGCTACATGCAGAAGAATGAAAGTGGACCATTTTCTTACACCATACACAAAGATAAACTCAAAAGGGATGAAAGACCTAAATGTGAGACCAGAATCCATCAAAATCCTTGAGGAGAACACAGGCAGCACCTCTTTGACCTCAGCCACAGCAACTTCTTCCTAGAAACATCACCAAAGGCAAAAGGGCAAAAATGAACTATTGGGACTTCATCAAGATAAAAAGCTTTTGCACAGCAAAGGAAACAGTCAACAAAACCAAAAGACAACCGACAGAATGGGAGAAGATATTTGCAAATGACATATCAGATAAAGGGCTAGTATCCAAAATCTATAAAGACCTTCTTAAACTCAACACCCAAAGAACAAATGATCCAATCAAGAAATGGGCAGAAGACATGAACAGACATTTCTGCAAAGAAGACATCCAAATGGCCAACAGAATCATGAAAAAGTGCTCAACATCACTCGGCATCAGGGAAATCAAAATCAAAATCTCAATGAGATACCACCTCACACCAGTCAGAATGGCTAAAATTAACAAGTCAGGAAATGACAGATGTTGGCGAGGATGTGGAGAAAGAGGAACCATCCTACACTGTTGGTGGGAATGCAAGCTGGTGCAGCCACTCTGGAAAACGGTATGGAGGTTCCTCAAAAAGTTGAAAATAGAGCTACTCTACGACCCAGCAATTGCACTACTGGGCACTTACCCCAAAGATACAAATGTAGTCATCCAAAGGGGCATGTGCACCCCAACATTTATAGCAGCAATGTCCACAATAGCCAAACTATGGAACAAGCCAAGATGTCCATCAATAGATGAATGGATAAAGAAGAGGTAGTATATAATACACACACACACACACACACACACACACACACACACACACACACACAATGGAATATTATGCAGCCATCAAAAAAATGAAATCTTGCCATTTGCAACAACATGGATGTTACTAGATGGTATTATGCTAAGCAAAATAAGTCAGTCAGAGAAAGACAAGTATCATATGATCTCACTCATATGAGGAATTTGAGAAATAAGACAGAGGATCATAGGGGAAGGGAGGGATAAATGAAACAAGACAAAACCAGAGAAGGAGACAAACCATAAGAGACTCTCAATCTCAGGAAACAAACTGGGGTTGCTGGAGTGGAGGAGGGGTGGAAGGGATGGGGTGACTGGGTGATGGACATTGGGGAGAGTAGGTACTATGGTGAGTGTTGTGAATTGTGTAAGACTGATGAATCACAGACCTGTACCCCTGAAACAAATAATACATTATATGTTAATTTAAAAAAAGTTAAAGAAAAGAAATGGGCAGAAGACATGAACAGACATTTCTGCAAAGAAGACATCCAAATGGCCATCAGACACATGAAAAATGTCCAACATCACTCAGCATCAGTGAAATACAAATCAAAACCTCAATGAGATACCACCTCACGCCAGTCAGAATGGCTAAAATTAACAAGTCAGGAAACGACAGATGTTGGCTAATTAAATTTAAATTAAAAAATAAATAAATAAGAGACTTTCAAGGGTATTGGAAGGATTCTCAGATTTCTAAATTTCTAACAGAAATATCAGACACAACAGCCACAGGCAGCAAGCAACACTTCTGCCCAACCATACCTCTCTGACCTTTGAAATCATCTTCTGATGGCTGACCTGGCTAATGAAGCAGAGTTCACGACAGCAATAACTCAGGTGGCTTCCATTTCATCTCTGTTTAGCAATTTCAATGGCCTAGCAAATGGTTCTCAAATTGGTATTTAGAAGCCTCCCCTTGGGAGCTCCCAGGGATTCTGGTCCAATCAGTACTGGATGGAATGCAGGGATCTGGATTTCTTAATGAGCATTAGGGTAATTCTAATGCAGGATGTTAGTGGGTCTCTGTAAACTGGTAGGGAGAGGGTTGAGGGTAGGGATCAGGTGAGAGAAGTGGCAGAGGCAGGCCGAGGATGGGTTATGGAGTGCCTTGTAAGTCCACTTGGAGATTTAAATTTTATCCTAGAGTACTGAGGAATAACTGAGGTTTTTAAGCAGGGGAATTACATAATGGATTTAGACTTAAGAAAAGATCATGATGGTGGAATGTAGAGAATGGACTAGAGGGGTCAAAGACAGGAAGGGAGAGCAGTTGGAGCTTGTACAGCAATCTGGGCAGGAGAGTCTGGTAGTTTGGACTGTGAGAGTAGCGGTAGGGATGGAAAGAATTGAAGGAAAGGAATTAACATACATGAGACAACACAGTGAAAAGCTTTAGTGAAATGGGAAAATATAAAAAAGCCGAATGTAAACTGCTAGTAAGAGTCTGTAAACAAAAAATCAGCATAATCCCAGAAACAGTGATCTGGGGACAGGAGAATGCCTCACTCAGAGGACCTCTTCTGTTCTGAAGCTTCCTTAACTCTGTCCTTTCGGGAGACTCATTGTTTATGTTAATAAAGGGAATTTACCGCCTCAGATCATAAAAGGCTGCTGCTCAGCCTGAAATCTGGGCAACAACCACACCAACAACAGCCATATTTTTTAGTAGCCTCTCAAAAGCAGTTTTATGATTCTCTCCCATGCAAGTCCTTCCCAACCAGCCTCATATCCCCAATGTTGCACTTGTTTATGGGTTCAGGTGCTCTGCCCTTCGTGATAGCACTATCACTCAGTCAGCGATAAAGCTTGGGAATGAACTTCGTCCTGAGTCCAACAGGAAATGTATTCAGAGAAATCTGGATATGGATGGCTATATTTTAGTCTTGGGATTTCGCGAACTGCCTCTCATGAGCAGTGTAAATCCAGATTTGTGTATTTATGTATATATACTATATATTTATTTGCCTAATAATATTTTTAATCATATCATATGCCATCTCCCTGAGGCTGGCACAAAAAGTTATGGGCTCAAATCCTACAGAGGTTGCCACCTGAATAAGTCAATTATATTTTTAACCCACATGTGCTCATATAACTTTACTATTTTTCTAAGCCACCTCAATCACAGTCCAATAAAAGGATCATTTCCTTTGTACCCAAAGGAAGAAAATTGCAGGAAAAATATAGAGATGACACCTGCCAGAAAATCCTAAAAAAGAATAGGTGGGAGAACTCACTGAAATTACCAAATAAGGAAAAAGTGGCCAGTTTTATAGAGCAAGCAGCCACTGAAGCAACAGTTCTCACCCCTGACCTCACATTAGAATTACCTAGGAGCCCTTATAGACTAAAAAGCCCCACCCAAACCAATTAATTCATATCTCTGGGGTAGGGCCCCAGGCAAAGGTATGTTGTAAAAACTCTACAAGTATTTCTAATGTGCACCATGGGGAACCACTGCTATAGGAACATAAGAGGATTAATGTGGACTTTTTAGCATCCAAGAATCTGTATTTGACACATTGTGAAACAAGGATTATTCCAAGCTACCTGTGCCTTCTTCTCCATACTAAAATGTCTAATTTCTCTCGAAGCTGAACTTTTAAGGGAAAAAAAACAATGAATATAAAGTGCTTTTTTCAAATTTTGCATTTCAGAAATAAATACAGCTTTATTGTTTATCTTTTAAAAACATAAATCAGAGAATGTTACTTTGAGAAGTGAGTTTAGCTTTCCACTTTTTATCCTTTAGAAACATGAATCAGATCATGTCACTTCCTTGAAGGCCCACTCTTTGTATTTGCAGGGCCTGGGTAGAGGGACAAATGGAAGCCACATACCATTTATTTAAATGTTTAAATTGATAGATAAAGCTAAAAACCCATTAAATAAAATATACTCCATCCTCAGGGTGCCTGGGTGGCTTAGTCATTTAAATGTCCAACTCTTGATTTCAGCTCAGATCACAATCTCAGGGTGGTGAGATCAAGCCCCATGTCAGGCTCCATACTTGACAGGGAGCCTGCTTAAGATTCTCTCTCTCCCTCTCCCTCTGCCCCTCCATCCTCCTACTTTGACAAGTGTATATGTACATATAAAAACAAAAATCAAAAGATATGCATATCATCTTTACATCATTAAAAATTGGCAAAATATCAAAGATGACTGAATTTAATTATTATTACATGTATCTGAGTGTTCTATTGATGGGCCAGCAATATTTGCATGAGTAATAAAATAAGAATATACATAGCTCATAAATTATTATTTATTTATGGAATAAAATTTATTTTTCTTGCCTTCATTTCAGCAAAATCCATAATTATATTATTATAATCAACATTTTTTTTACATTTGCACTCTATTGAGAGTAATGTCAAATTAGATGCCCTTTCTTGAGTTATTATAGTTCTTAGTTTTTTTTAATTAATTTCAACTTGGAGAAATTTTCCCCAGAAAACAACCAGAACTGTTCATTTAAACCAATATTTAGATTCAAAAATAAACCTCAAATTTTATATATCACGTTTAAATATTTTAGTGGGGTTGCATATAATTATTGTTATTGCAGAAAGCAAACATTTTAATTTTATCATATAAATTGTTATCATTTATATCACTATTTTCACCAGAAAGCAATACCTAGAACCTGAAGAATCTGTTTTGTGTATGTGTGTGTGTGTGTGTGTGTGTGTGTGTGTGCACGCTTCTACGTAATGTGCCATATGTGAGACCCACTAAAGCACAGAGCCCAGGATGGAAACCACTCTGACTCGGTCTAAAGGCAGGACTTTAGACCTTCTTATAACCCTTCAGTGGCTTCCCTTAGAATTAAATATAACTCCTCGCCAAGAGCTGTAAGGCTTTACAAGTTCTGTTTTTTTTGTCCAGCTATGAGCCCCTGTTACTGCCTTTGTTCACTCTGCTTCAGCTACCTTGGTCTCTGGTCTGCAACTCAGACTCCACACAATTTTTTCGGGCTCAAGAACTTTGCACTTGCTTTTCCCTCTGCCTAGCAGAGCTGCTTCCAACTCTTTACATGGCTGGCAGTCAGTATCTAGTAATTGAAGGCACAGAGCTCCCTGGGTTCAAATTTGGCTCTACCACTTACCATCTGTGTGGTCCTGGGCAAGTCTCCAAATAGCTGCGTCCTTCAGTTTCCTCATTTGTACAAAGGAGATGATCGTACTTTCTCATAGGATTACTGTGTGGATTGAATGAGTTAATATAAACTCAAAACCCTTAAGACAGGCCTAGCTTACAGAGCATTCAATAAACCATAGCTTAAGAAAGGAAAAGCCACCCCCTCAGAGGCTTTCCCCACCCACCCAACCTAAAGTGGCCTCCCATCAACACATCACTATTTCATTTTTTCATGGTATTTATCACTATCTAGAATTGCATTGTTTATTTTTATAATTGTTTCTTATCTGTCTCCTTCTTCTGGATTACAAATTTTATGACAACTGAGCCTTCACCTGAAAATTCACTGCTATATCTTCTCATTCCTGGTATATAGCAGGACTCAATAAACATTGAATAAATTACTTATTCTTATTTTTGAAAGCCTGCCAACTTTAAACCAAATCAGAAATTACATACTCTCCTTTTCTTAACCCTTTTCAAATCATGATTGTTTATGATAGGTTAACAGGCACATATGCAGGGCTGAAAAGTAGGTGATGAAAGCAATCTGGAGGTCATGGTGCTGAAGACAGCCAATAACTCTCCAACAATGAGAGAGTTCTCTTCTAGCAGCCCCAAAAGAAGTGACGTCTTTGCAATTATCCAGTTAATTTAGTCAATGTGGACTTTCCAATAGTCAATGTAAGCTGTTGTTTGTTGTCAGTGAGCAAATTCACTAGTAAATGACTAACTTGTGCCTTATACAGTGGAGAGAGTCATAAAGTATGGAGGGAAATACTCCCTGAAGAAAAGGCAAAAAACATGGATCTTAAGAGATCATTCTCAAAATATGTGAATGAACACAAACTATACCTGAAATCAAACCTTCTAAATAAGAATAAGAATCCTGTTGTCCCACATAGAGTGTCAGAATGGGTAAAAAAAAAAAAAAAAAGAAAAACAAGACCCATCTATATGCTGCCTACAAGAGTCTCATTTTAGACTTAAAGACACCTGCAGATTGAAAGTGAGAGGATGGAAAAACATTTATCACGCAAATGGATGTCAAAAGAAAGCTAGAATAGCAGTACTTATATTGGACAAAATAGACTTTAAAACAAAGACTGTAATAAGAGACAAAAGAAGGGCACTAATATTATAATAATAAAGAGGACAATCCAATAAGAAGATATAACAATTGTAAATATTTATGCACCCAACATATATAAAAGTAATAACAAACATAAAAGAACTAGTTAATAATAATACAATAATAATAGGAGACATTAACACCCCACTTGCATTAACGGACAGATCATCTAAACAGAAAATCAACAAGGAAACAATGGCTTTGAATGACACAGTAGGCCCGATGCACCTAACAGATATATTCAGAACATTTCATCCTAAAACAGCAGAATACACATTCTTCCAAAGTGCACATGGAACATTCTCCACAAGAGATCACATTTTAGGCCAAAACAGGCCTCAACAAATACACAAGAAGACTGAAGTCATACCATGCACCTTTTCTGACCACAACACTATGAAATTAGAAGTCAATCACAAGAGAAAATCTGGAAAGACAACAAATATATGGAGGTTAAATAACATGCTAATAAACAATGAATAGGTCAACTAGGAAATAAAAGAAGAAATTTAAAAAATACTTGGAAACAAATGAAAATGAAAATACAATGATCCAAAACCTTTGCAATGTAGCAAAGTAAGGATGTATACTTCCCTAAGAGGGAAGTATATAGCAATACAGGCCTACCTCAAGATAAAAAAAAAAAAAAAAAAACTCAAATAAACAACCTAACTTTACATCTAACAGAGGTAGAGAAAGAACAACAAATGAAGCCTAAAGCCGGCAAAAGGAAAGAAATAATAAAGCCTAGAGCAGAAATAAATGATATACAAACTAGAAAAACAATAGAATAGATGAACGAAACCAGGAGCTGATTCTTTGAAAAAATCAATAAAATTGATAAACCTCTACCTAGACTTCTCAAAAACAAAAGAGAAAGGAGCCAAATAAATAAAATCACAAATAAGAGAGGAGAAATAACAACTAACACCACAGAGATACAATTATAAGAGAATATTATGAAAAACTATATGCCAACAAATTGGACAAATTAGAAGAAATGGATAAATGCCTAGAAACATCTAAATTACTAAAATTGAAACAAGAAGAAATAGAAAATTTGAACAGACCGATAACCAGCACAGAAACTGAATTAGTAATCAAACAAAAAACAAACAAACAAACAAAAAACTCCCAACAAACAAAAGTCCAGACCAGATGGCTTCATAGGCAAATTCTACCAAACATTTGAAGAAGAGTTAATACCTATTCTTCTCAAACTACTCCAAAAAGTAGAATGGGAAGGAAAACTTCCAAATTCATTCTATGAGGCCAGCATTACCCTGATACTAAAACACCTTTCTATGCATCCTTGCCAACACCTGTTGTTTCTTGTGTTGTTAATTTTAGCATCCATTTTTTATAAAAAACCCTCAACAAAGTAGGGATAGATGGAACATACCTCAACATCATAATGGCCAGATATGAAAGACCCACAGTTATATCATCCTTAATATGGAAAAACTGAGAGCCTTTCCCCTACAGTCAGGAATAAGACAAGGATGCCCACTCTCACTGTTACCATTTAACACAGTACTAGAAGTCTTAGCAGTCAGACAATGAAAAGAAATAAAAGGCATCCAAATCAGCAAGGAAGAAATCAAGGTTTCACTATTTGCAGACATGATACTCTATGTAGAAAACCTGAGAGACTCCCCCCAAAAAAATTGCTAGAACTCATATGTGAATTCAGCGAAATTGCAGGATATAAAATCAATCTACAGAAATCTGTTGCATGTCTATACACCAATAACAAAGCAGTAGAAAAAGAAATCAAGGAATCAATCCCAATTGCAACTGCACCAAAAAAATAAGATACCTAGGAATAAACCTAACTAAAGAGGTAAAAGATCTGTACTCTGAAAACTATAGAACACTTATGAAAGTAATTGAAAAGGACACAAAGAAATGGAAAAGCATTCCATGCTCATGGATTGGAAGAACAAACATCATTAAAATGTCTATACTACACAAAGCAATCTACACATTTAAGGCAATCCCTATAAAATACCACAGCATTTTTCACAGAACTAGAACAAACAATCCTAAAATTTGTATGGAACTACAAAAGACCCTGAATAGCCAAAGCAATCCTGAAGAAGCAAAACAAAACTGGAGGCATCACAATTCCAGATTTCAAGCTATATTACAAAGCTGTAGTCATCAAGACAGTATGGTACTGGCACAAAAATAGACACATAGAACAATGGAACAGAATAGAAAACCCAGAAATGAACCCATGACTACATGGTCAATTAATCTTCAAAAAGCTAGAAAGAATATCCAGTGGGGAAAAAGACTATCTCTTCAACAATTGGTGTTGGGAAAACTGGACAGCTACACACAAAGGAATTAAACTGGACCACTATCTTACACCATACACAAAAATAAATTCAAAGTTGATTAAAGACCTAAATGTGAGACCTGAAACCACATAAATCCTAGAAGAGAACACAGGCAGTAATTTCTCTGACATTGGCCATAGCAACTTCTTTCTAGATATGTCTCCTGAGGCAAGGGAAACAAAAGCATAAATAAACTACTAGGATTAGATCAAAATAAAAAGCGTCTGCACAGCAAAGGAAACAATCAACAAAACTAAAAGTCAACCTACAGAATGGGAAAAGATATTTGAAAATGGCATATCCAATAAAGGGTTAGTATCCAAAATACATAAAGAACTTAAAACTCAACATCCAAAAAATGAATAATCCAATTTAAAAGATGGAGAGAAGACATGAATAGACATTTTTCCAAAGAAGACATAGAAATGGCCCACAGACATATGAACATCACTTATTATTAGGGAAACGCAAATCAAAACTACAATGAGATATCACTTCACACCTGTCACTTCACACCTGTCAGAAAGGCTAAAATCAACAACACAAGAAACAACAGGTGTTGGCAAGGAAGCAGAAAAAGAACGCTCTTCCACTGTTGGTGGGAATGCAAACTGGTGAAGCCACTCTGGAGAAGAGTATGGAGGTTCCTAAAAAAGTTAAAAATAGAACTACCCTATGACCCAGTAATTGCACTAGTAGGTATTTACCCAAAGTACAAAAATACTAATTCAAAGGGGTACATGCACCCTGAGGTTTATAGCAGCATTATCTACAATAGACAAATTATGGAAACAGCCCAAGTGTCCATCGACTGATGAATGGATAAAGAAGATGTGGTGTGTGTGTGTGTGTGTCTGTGTGTGTATATATATATATATATATATATATATATATATATATATATACATACAACCCACATTCTGTGGGTTGCCTCAGTTTGTTTCTCAGTGTATATATATATATATATATATACACACACATATATATGGAATATCACTCAGCCATAATAAAGAATGAAATCTTGCCAATTGCAATGACATGGATGGAGCTAGAGAGCATTATGCTAAGAGAAATAAGTCAGTCATAGAAAGACAAATACCATATGATTTCAGTCATATGTGGAATTTAAGAAACAAAACAAATGAGCAAAGGGGAAAAAAGAGAGAGAGGCAAACCAAGAAACAGACTCTTAATCATACAGAACAAAACTGATGGTCACCAGAAGGTAGGTGGGTCGGGGGATGGGTCAAATAGGTGATGGGGATTAAGGAGTGCACTTGTGATGAGCACTGGGTGATGTATGGAACTGTTGAATCACTATACTGTATACCTGAAACTAATATTATACTGTGTATTAACTAACTGGAATTTAAATAAAAACTTAAAAAGAATCTGTTGTCCCAGATTTGAATCCACGTGCTTGCTTTCCCCAAACAGATTTCTTGAGTATGCATGATACTGATCTCAAAACAGTGACAGTGAGAAAGCAATAAATTCTAGCATAATTTGGGTAATTTTACAGAGAGCAAATTCTCAAGAGTCCATGTGACTTGTCCATAAGGAAGTTATTGGTCACTGCAGCCTGTAGTAATAATCTTCACACCTCTATCCCCATGGACTCCCTGCTACTGCTGTTCCTGCAGTTCTCACTTTCCCAACACATTCCTATTCCTTAGGCTGGAAAACTGATTTGGATCCCTTAGAGGTCTTTTTTTTTTTAATATTTTATTTATTTATTTGACAGAGAAAGAGACAGCGAGAGAGGGAACACAAGCAGGGGGAGTGGGAGAAGGGAGAAGCAGGCTTCCCGCTGAGCAGGGAGCCTGATGCGGGGCTCGATCCCAGGATCCCGGGAACATGACCTGAGCGGAAGGCATGACTGAGCCACACAGGAGCCCCCCTCAGAGGTCTTTTTTTTTCCTTTTAAGATTTTATTTATTTATTTATTTATTTGACAGAGAGAGACACAGCAAGAGAGGGAACACAAGCAGGGGGAGTGGCAGAGGGAGAAGCAGGCTCCTGGCCGACCAGGGAGCCCGATGCGGGGCTCGATCCCAGGACCCTGGGATCATGACCTGAGCCGAAGGCAGACGCTTAACGACTGAGCCACCCAGGCGCCCCTCTCAGAGGTCTTTTAAATAAAAATAAAATAGAAATAAAATTTAATACAATGATTATTGGCATCGCGTAGAAAGAAGCCAGACATCTGAACTAAAACGTGTATCAGAAGCGTATTCTATAATGCCAAAAATGAGTTTCAAAAGTGGATACCAGACTCTCGCTGCTGCAAATATAGAGAAAGGTATAAGGAATGACTCTTCCTTTTTCACATGGTGTTTTGTTCCCTGGCCAGACCACCACAAAGGGTTCTATTAATTAATTACATCAGCTGAGCATTTCCCCAATATTCAACACATCCTGCAAAATAAAATAATGGGAGATGGCATCTCACTGAAGCCACCCACCAGCAACTGCAGGGGCTGGTTATTTGGTTTTGGGTTTTTGGGTTTTTTATCTCTAGAACAAATTTCCAACAAGACCCTGTCAATAATTCCTTATATCATATCCTTTTGCCTGATGGCTTATTGTCAATAAAGCAATAAAATAAAATAAAGATAACAAATTTGCTTCATGCTAGAGAAGCTATTATTCTAAGTCTTCAAAGAGCAAAAGAGTAAAACACCAGAAATACTAAGATATGAATTCACTTATGGAGTTACTGTATAGGAAATTTGCAAATGTGTATTATTGTATTATCTGTGGTGAGAAGACAAGGAAAAGGGAGTGAGTTCAGCATATTTATAATCCGCTGGCACACCCATAAAGCAGTAAGAATAATCATATAGCACTGGTCAATACCACCTAGCTCCAAAAATTTTTTGATTCCTGGTTTGGGTTAAACTTTGTCTCCCTAAGCGAGGGAGGGAGTTGAACTGATAATAGTGTGACCACTCCCACCCACCTACTTCTCTGGGTGGGTCTTAGACTAAATCAATGAAAGAGAAGCCCTAACTCTAATGTAGGAGTCTTTGGAACATTATAGGTGAGGGACGGGGCTGCCCTATAAGGCTAGGCAATCTGAAGGATGCATAAAGTCTCCTGGCCAACAGGGTAAAACCCAGCCTAACTCTCACTCACCAATCATGTGTCTGGCTCAAGCCTGTGTCCAGCGGGAGGGGGCATCTTTGTCTTCTTTGTCTTCTCAGACAGAGTGCCTTTTTCTATTTCATTAAAAGGGGCCATATAGGGAACTACTACTCTATTATGAGTATAAGCTCTAACATTACCTTTCCTACATTATGAAAGTTTAGGCCTTTCCTTCTCCATGATGATCTTCTTTTTTTTTAATTTTATTTTACTATGTTATGTTAGTCACCATACATCATTAGTTGTTGATGTAGTGATCCACGATTCATTGTTTTCCTGTAACACCCAGTGCTCCATGCATGTGCCCTCCTTAATACCCATCACCCATGGGGCTAACCCATCCCCCCAACCCCCTCCCTTTCTACAACCCTCAGTTTGTTTCTCAGAGTCCATAGTCTCTCACGGTTTGTCTCTCCCTCCAATTCCCCCCCTTCATTTTTCCCTTCCTTCTCCTAATGTCCTTCATGCTATTCCTTATGTTCCACAAATAAGTGAAACCATATGATAATTGACTTTCTCTGCTTATTTCACTTAGCATACTCTCCTCCAAGTCCCATCCATGTTGATGTAAAGTTGGGTATTCATCCTTTCTGATGGCTGAGTAATATTCCATTGTATATATGGACCACATCTTCTTTATCCATTCATCTGTTGAAGGGCATCTCGGCTCTTTCCACAGTTTGGCTATTGCGGACATTGCTGCTGTGAACATTGGGGTGCATATGGCCCTTCTTTTCACTACATGTGTCTTTGGGGTAAATACCCAGGAGTGCAATTGCTGGGTCAGAGTGTAGCTCTATTTTTAATTTTTTGAGGCACCTCCACACTGCTTTCCAAAGTGGCTGTACCAACTTGCATTCCCACCAACAGTGTAAGAGGGTGCCCCTTTCTCCACAACCTCTCCAACATTTGTTGTTTTTTGCCCTGTCAATTTTTGCCATTCTAATTGGGGTAAGGTGGTATCTCAGTGTGGTTTTGATTTGAATTTCCCTGATGGCTAATGATGTCGAGCATTTTTACATGTGTCTGTTAGCCATTTGTATGTCTTCTTTGGAGAAGTGTCTGTTCATGTCTTCTACCCATTTTTTGACTTGATTATTTGTTTTTTGGGTGTTAAGCTTGAGAAGTTCTTTATAGATCTTGGATACCAGCCCTTTATCTGTAGTGTCATTTGCAAATATCTTCTCCCATTCTGTGGGTTGCCTCTTTGTTTTGTTGACTGTTTCCTTTGCTGTGCAGAAGCTTTTTATCTTGACGAAGTCCCAAAAGTTCATTTTTGCTTTTGTTTCACTAGCCTTTGGAGATGTATCTTGAAAGAAGTTGCTGTGGCCCATGTCAAAGAGGTTACTGCCTATGTTCTCCTCTAGGATGTTGATGGATTCCTGGCTCACATTGAGGTCTTTCATCCATTTTGAGTTTATCTTTGTGTATGGTGTTAGAGAATGGTCGAGTTTCATTCTTCTGTATATAGCTGTCCAATTTTCCCAGCACCATATATTGAAGAGACTGTCTTTTTTCCATTGCATATTTTTTCCTGTTTTGTCGAAGATTATTTGACCATAGAGTTGAGGGTCCATATCTGGGCTCTCTAGTCTGTTCCATTGGTCTATATGTCTATTTTTGTGACAGTACCATGCTGTCTTGATGATCACTGCTTTGTAATATAGCTTGAAATCGGGCAACGTGATGCGCCCAGCTTTGTTTTTCTTTTTCAACGTTTCCTTGGCGATTCGGGGTCTTTTCTGATTCCATACAAATCTCAGGATTGTTTGTTCCAGCACTTTGAAAAATGTCATTGGAATTTTGATTGGGATGGCATTGAAGGTATAGATTGCTCTGGGTAGCCGACACATTTTAACAATGTTTATTCTTCCGATCCACGAGCATGGAATATTTTTCCATCTTTTTGTGTCTTCTTCAATTTCTTTCATGAGTGTTCTGTAGTTCCTAGAGTATAGATCCTTTACATCTTTGGTTAGGTTTATTCCGAGGTATCTTATGGTTTTTGGTGCTATTGTAAATGGAATCGTTTCTCTAATTTCTCTTTCTACAGTTGCATTGTTAGTGCATAAGAAAGCAACTGATTTCTGTGCATTGATTTTGTAGCCTGCCACATTACTAAATTGCTGGATGAGTTCTAGTACTTTGGGGGTGGAGTCTTTGGGATTTTCCACAGAAAGTATCATGTCATCTGTGAAGAGAGAGAGTTTGACTTCTTTGCCAATTTGAATACCTTTTATTTCTTTTTGTTGTCTGATTGCTGTTGCTAGGACTTCTAGTACTATGTTGAACAATAGTGGCGAGAGTGGGCATCCTTGTCGTGTTCCTGATCTTAAGGGAAAGGCTCTCAGCTTTTCCCCATTGAGGATGAGATTCGCTGTGGGTTTTTCATAGATGGATTTTATGAACTTTAGGAATGTTCCCTCTATCCCTATATTCTGAAGAGTTTTAATCAGGAAAGGATGCTGTATTTTGTCAAATGCTTTTTCTGCATCAATTGAGAGGACCATATGGTTCTTCTCTCTCCTCTTATTAATGTGTTCAATCACACTGATTGATTTGCGAATGTTGAACCACCCTTGCATCCCAACGATCCACTTGGTCATGGTGGATGATCCTTTTAATGTATTGTTGGATCCTATTAGCTAGGATTTTGTTGAGAATTTTGGAATCCATATTCATCAGGAACATCGGTCTGAAATTCTCCTTTTTGATGGGGTCTTTGCCTGGTTTGGGGATTAAAGTAATGCTGGCCTCATAGAATGAATCTGGAATCTGTCCTTCTGTTTCTGTTTTTTGAAACAGCTTCAGGAGAACAGGTATTATTTCTTCTTTGAATGTTTGGCAGAATTCCGCAGGGAAGCCATCAGGCCCTGGACTCTTGTTTTTTGGGAGGTTTTTGATCACCGCTTCAATCTTGTTACTGGTTGTTGGCCTATTCAGGTTGTCAATTTCTTCCTGTTTCAGTCTTGGGAGTTTATAGGTTTCCAGAAAGGCATCCACTTCATCCAGGTTGCTCAATTTATTGGCATATAGTTGTTGACAGTAATTTCTAATAATTGTTTCTATTTCCTTGGTATTAGTCGTGATCTCTCCCCTTTCATTCATAATTTTACTAATTTGGTCCTTTCTCTTTTCTTTTGGGTAAGTCTGGCCAGTGGCTTATCGATCTTATTAATTCTTTCAAAGAACCGGCTTCTAGTTTCGTTGATCTGATCTACTGTGTTTCTGGTTTCTAATTCATTGATCTCTGCTCCAATCTTAATTATTTCTCTTCTAATGTGTGGCTTAGGCATCATTTGTTGCTTTTTCTCTAGTTCTTTAAGGTGTAAAGTTAGTTGGTGAATTTGGGATTTTTCTATTTTTTTGAGTGAGGCTTGGATGGCTATATATTTCCCCCTTAGGACCGCCTTTGCAGTATCCCATAGTTTTTGGACTGATGTGTTTTCGTTCTCATTGGTTTCCATGAATTGTTTAAGTTCTTCTTTGATTTCCTGGTTGACCCAAACATTCTTGAGCAGAGTGGTCTTTAGCTTCCAAGTGTTTGACTTTCTTCCAAATTTTTTCTTGTGGTTGAGTTCCAGTTTTAAAGCATTATGGTCTGAGAATATGCAGGGAATAATCTCAATCTTTTGGTATCAGTTGAGACCTGATTTGTAACCCAGTCTGTGGTCTATTCTGGAGAAAGCTCCATGTGTGCTCGAGAAGAATGAGTATTCTGTTTTAGAGTGGTGTGTTCTGTATATATCTATGAGGTCCATCTGGTCCAGGGTGTCATTCAAAACTCTTGTTTCTTTGTTGATTTTCTGCTTAGATGATCTATTGCTGAGAGTGGAGTATTGAGGTCTCCTACAATCAATGTATTGTTATCAATATGACTTTATTTTGGTTAACAGTTGTCTTATGTAGATGGCTGCTCCCATGTTGGGGGTGTAGCTATTTACAACTGTTCGATCTTCTTGTTGGATAGACCCTTTAAGAATGCTATAGTGTCCTTCTGTGTCTCTAACTACCATCTTCAGTTTAAAATCTAATTTGTCTGATATAGAATTGCTACCCCAGCTTCCTTTTTGGTCCGTTGGCATGGAAGATGGATCTCCAACCCTTCACTTTCAGTCTGGAGGTATTTTTAGGTTCAAATGAGTCTCCTCTAGACAGCATATGGATGGATCCTGTCTTTTTATCCAATCTGCAACCCTGTGCCGTTTTATGGGAGCATTTAGGCCGTTTAGGTTGAGAGTGATTACTGAAAGATATGAATTTATTGTCATCGTGTTGCCTTGAAGACCTTGTTTTTATAGACTGTTCCTGTAAATTTCTGTTCTATATCACCCTTGAGGTCTTTCTCCTTTTATAGAACCCCCCTTAATATGTATTGCAGGGCCGGCTTAGTGGTCACATATTCTTTCAGTTTCTGCCGGTCTTGGAAGCTCTGCATCTCTCCATCCATTCTAAATGACAACCTTGCCAGATAAAGTAGTCTTGGCTGCATGTTCTTCTTGTTTAGTACCCTGACTATGTCTTGCCAGGCCTTTCTGGCTTGCCAGTCTCTGTGGATAGGTCTGAGGTTATTCTGATGTTCATCCCTCTGTACGTAAGGAATCTCTTCCCCCTAATTGCCTGTAAGATGATTTCCTTGGTTCTAAGATTTGTGAGTTTTACTATTACATGCCGGGGTGTTGGCCTGTTTTCCTTGATCTTGGGAGGGGTCCTCTCTGCCTCTAGGACACGAATGTTTGTTTCATTCCCCAGATTAGGGAAGTTCTCAGCTACGATTTGCTCAGATATATCTTCGAGTCCTCTCTCTCTCTCCACCCCCTCAGGGATCCCAATAATTCTGACATTGGAACATTTCATGGTGTCACTTATTTCTCTGATTCTATTTTCATGGGATTTTGAGTTGATTTTTCCTGGCCTCCTCTTTTCCCTTCTTGTCTATTAATTGGTCTTCTAGATCACTAATTTGTTCTTCTGCCTCACTTACCCTAGCTGTTAGATAATCTAGATTGGATTGGATCTCATTGATAGCATTTTTAAATTCTGCCAATTCAGCTTTCATTTCCACCCTTAGAGACTCTATGTTGCCATTAATTGATTTCTCCATTCTAGCTATTGTCTTCACCATTGCTAGCCTGAATTCCATCTCTGACATTTTGGTTATATCTGAATCCATTTGTAAATCTGTGGCATAAGTCATAGTCTCTGAGTCTTTCCTATTTGGGGGATTCCTCCTCCTAGTCATTCTGTTGAGGGGTGGTTGAGGGAATGTACAGAGTCCAAATTATTGACCACAACCCAAGCAAGATGCACCTGTTTTATAGGGACCTTAGGATTGCTGGCCTCTTGTTTTCCCAGCCTGTCTTCTGGAAGAGGGACCTGCTGTGCTGTTACTCAGGCAACCTTGTTTGGGCAGAGTTACCCTGCCCCCTGTGGTGGGGGATGGGCTGAGTGAAAACCATTTTTTGTGGGGATTTTTGTTCTCTGGTGGCTTTCCCTAGTGGTTTTCCACGTCCCTTCCGAGAGTCAGAGCAGAAGAGATTGTTTCTGGCCCTCTGCCTCAGAGCAGAGAGATTGCAGTCTGTTCATCAGTGAGCTTCCAGGCCACACTATCTCCATTTCTGTCTGTGCTGCTATAAACTGCAGCACCTGGGTTGTGTGCCCCTCAGCAGGGCTCCCAGTCCTCATCTCCAGGTCAGGGCATGTCTCTGCCCTTTGTGCTTCTAAAACCTCCAGCCACCCCCAGTTCACATGCAAGGCCCCACCACTCCAGTTTCGGGGGGGGCGGGGCTTCCCTAAAGTCCTTTCCCTGCCACTACTGGTCTGCGAGTCTGTGCCCCATCCCCAGCACGGGAGGCTATCACTCACCGGTGGTGTAGGATCCAGACAGCTTGGCTCCCTCCACCTTCCGCTTATCCTCTGATATGTGCCCAGGGAATCACGGCTCCCCACTTTGTACCTCGAAACCAACTGCCTGCGGTATTCTGTTTGTAGAGATGGAAATCCATCTTCTTACATCTCAGGCTTATTTCGTGGGTGCTCAGAGTGGTCTGGTAGATATCCCAGTCAATTCCGGGGACCGGTTGGAATAGGGTCCCCTAATCCTCCGCCATCTTTTTTCCTATCTCCATGATGTGCTTTATATGCGTGTCTGTAACTCTTATCACATGGCATAGTTTATTTGCATATCTGTCTTCTTATAGAACTGCAAGATTCCTGAAAGTAGTCATATTCCCCTCTTTATACTCAGTCCTTAGCACGGAACCTGGTGCAAAATAATTTATGCCAATGCTTGAAAAACATATGCTTGCTGTATGAATGTTTGGAAAAATGGATGGATGGATGGATGGATGGATGGATGGATGGATGGATGAGTGAAATCCAGAAAGGATGTTTCAAGAACATGGGAATGGGCTTGGAGCTAGGGCAGAGGATTCTTCTTCCTACTCTTTTTCTATCCTTTAATACTATTGGTGAGAGGACAGAGAACAAAAGTCAAAACTGTTCAGGGAAGATTTTGTTAATGATAGCATTCCTCTCTCAGTAAGCCCACACAACTGTTTGTGACTAACAGTGTCCTGTATTTTTAGAGGCTATGCTGGGTATCTTCCATTTGCCCCTTCGGATCAAATATCCATCCCTCCTCCCACTCGATGCCCCAGGAAGCTGACTTACATGGGCTACATCAAGGGACTAAAGGAACACTGCAACAGGTCAGTCTGGGGTACCTTATTGACTCTCCCCTCCCCTCTCTTCAAACATTTTCTGTATATGTTCCTTTAAGTGAGAGAATATAGAAGGAAATATCATCCTTCCCAAAATTCCCCTGTACATCTGGTGAGACTTTCACTAATCGTGAACCATTAGATAAGCGTTCTAACACTTGTGTGGAAAGCAGCTTTAAGGGAGGCTTCATTTCCTTGGAAACCAGCCCCTGGTGCAGAGCATTGTGTACTTGAACATCAACAGCAGTAAATCCACTCTAAAAACATCAGAACAAATGAATGTCTCCAAATTAACAAAACCAAATGCTTTGATCCTTGTGATTTATTATCCTCACTAGAGGCAAGCTGGGGGTCCTTTCTTTTAAAGCTTGTTCTCTAATCCACTGCTTCCCAAACTTTTTCAAAATAAAGCATACACAGAAAAGTATGCCATGTGCATGCCAGCAGAACTAACAGTTGAGGCTGTTTGCTGCTACAGACCCCCAGCTTGGGGGTTGCAGCCCCAGAATCAGCTGCAGTACTAAACACTGAGGGAATAAGTATATCAGCACATTGGCATCCATGTGGGAAGCACAAAGAAGACACCAGGGCTGGACACAGACACATAGCATCTACTACCCACATCCGACACTGAACCCTGGACACAAGAGGCTGCACTAGAGCCACAACCTCCATGCCTCTAAAAACTGGATGGCATTGTGGCCACCACTGCTACTATCTTGGAAAGGACATCGTGTGGCTTATCTCATAGGGCTGGCACAGTGATTGGTCTGTTGTTTCCAAAAAGTAGCCTCCCAGCTTGGTTACTGGGCCTGCTAGGAAATTACATCATCTTTTTATTCAATGATCTAAATTCATTCACAGTGTTCTAAATTTGAAGCAATACAACAAGGTATGCAAGAAGGTTCACTCCCTTTTCCTTTGTACCCTGTTGCCCCTCACAACCTTTAGGTAACCATTCCTAGAGTTCACGTATCCTCCTAGCATTCTTTTTGCAGACATAATAAATACAAATAAATATTCTTACAACGTTCTTTTCTTACACAAAACGTAGCATGTTATGCACATATACTATGTGTGTGTATATGTGCATTCTTTTGCACTTTTTCTCACTTAATAAAATATCTATATGAGTATATAAAAGGCTTTCTCATCCTCTTTTACAATGGCATAGATTTCCATTGTGTGGATGTACCAGTTTATTTTAACCAGTATCTATTGATGTTTATTTGGCTTGTTCCCAATTTTTTTGCCATTGTAAACAGCAACAGCATATATCTTTTTTTATATATGTAGATATGCCTTTAGAAGAAATTCCCAGAAACGGGATTGCTGAGTCCAAGGACCAGTGCATTTGTAATTTTGATAAGTATTGTCAAATTTCCCTCCATAAACGTTTATCCCTTTGCACCCCTAACCAGTAATGTCTGAGGGTGCCTTTTCCCCCACAGCCTTGCCAAAAGAATTTGTCCAACTTTTGAATTTTTGCCAATGCGATAAGTTGAAAATTATATCTTAGTGTAGTTTTAAATTTCATGTATTTTATTATGAGGGAAGTTTACTATCATTTCATGTGTTTAAGGCCATCTGTATTCCCTAACAATAAATCCTCTTTCTGCTGGAATTAGCTAGAGCTGGTTTCTGTTGCTACATATGTTAGTTAACACTATTTAAAAAGCCTTTCTCCTGGAAGCCAGTGTGTTTCTCCATTTATTTTGATATTGGTCCTTGAAGGGCCAAACTAGAAGAGCTGGATTTTACCCTAAGTATCTATCCTTCTAGAGATAAAGGAAAAGGAGTCAAAAGTGATTGTAACTGGCTTCTACCTCCAGCATTGGCTCCAGCTTCTGAGGCTTTTTCAGGTTTTGCTGCTAAGTGCTTGAGCTGAGAATAAACAATATGGTGGCCTGTTGATACACCATTTTTTGAAGTTCTAGCTCCACTTCATGGTTCAGTAACTTCAAAACATCCACAGATGTTACATTCTTATATCTTCTTCATGTTTGCTTTCTTTTCCTGCCTTCCTTTTATTCTTTCTTCTTCTTTTTTATTCCTGAACACGTCCATCATTATAAATTCAGGGGCTGGGTGGAGTTATCAAACCATCACAATTTTCCTCAATTCTCCCCTAGTATACATTGTTTTTCCCATTGGATTTCAAAACTTCTGCAAAGTCTTGATATTTAGCCTGACATATGGATTCCTCCAAGTCAGTATCTCAACTTGGAGAAAATCAGGACTGGGAAAAGTCCATGCTGAAGGGACAAAGCTGGAGGGAACTCTCCTGGTGCCAGAAGCCAGCTCCAGTCAAGCAGACTGGCAAAATCCCAGCACAAAGCAAGCAGTGGATATTACTGAAAGGTTCAAACCAGCAAAGAGGACTCAACCGGAAAATCTAACCAGATACAGCACTGTTTTATAGGGAAGCTCCAGCAAATCTGCCCAGGCATGCTAGGATTCCTGGGAATAGGCAGGGGTAAATATAGGATATGGGAACTAGCATCAAGTAGAACCAGGGGGCGCTAATATGGGGTTCAGAGTTGAATACTGGTGCAGATAGGATTATGTAAATACAAAAGAACTGTTGAATGAAGAGCCAAGGAAAAAGGTCAGTCCTCCAACCCAGGACCAATTTATAATAAGGAAAAAAATGCTACCAAGAGCCACATGGAAACCTAAAACTGGGCCCACATTTTTATATGGTCATTCTGATGAAATATTTCAACATTGGCCTATAAAACAAGCCTTTAAAATGTCAATCTTTAAAGTAACATCACCAAGATGGCAGGGTAGGAAGCCCTAGACCCTCGATTCTCCCACAAACACACTGATTCAGCACCAATTCACAGACAAATTCTCTTTGTGAGAAACCAGTGGAAAGGATGCTGTACCCTGGGTGAATGTGAAACCCTACTCACCAAAGCTGGTAGAAAGATTTGGCACACCTGCTCAACCAAGTCCCTACTGGCAGAGTGCCATCCAATCAGGAAGAGATCCCCTAGTTCCAGCTTTTTCCAGGGAAGAGAAAAAGCTGGTTTATATGTCCAACACCCTCAAATTTCCTAAGGGGGCTCCACAAAGGACTGCCTTCTGTCTTGCCAATCTTGGAGCTCTGATGGGTCTAGCACAGTCCAACCACCTGGGGAAGAATGGAGATGGCAGCTTGAGCTGGTAAATTCCATAGCTCCTCCTTTACCTCAGCAAAGAGCAAGTAGATAAAAAGCACAGCTCCCAGCTTCTCCTTGGGGAGGGAAGATTTGGTCCAGGCACCCAACTTTTCCAGGAGCTGCCAAAAGATTAGTTTCTGACTTGCCTGTCTCAAATGCTGATGGGACCTGGCATTATCTAGCTTCCTAGGAGCTAGTGAGAATAGAGACAGAGATGTAGACAGGCAGTTGTCCTAGCATTCCCTCCCAGTTCAGCCCAGAATGAGTGGAAGAAAAACTCAGGTCGGGTGGAGCATCCAATGAGCCAAATCTTCTGGAGGCTACCTGAGGAACTGGCTTCAGTCTTATTTGTCCCAGTGTCCAGTTGGGACTCCACATACACTAGATACCTGGGCCTGCAAAGAACAAAGAAAGTGAGTTGGGCTATTCGGAAGGTTAGAAAGGCCCCTGGAATCTCTGGCCGAGCTGATTGGTGGGGGTCTTCTCCCTGTACAAAGCCAGACTGTGAACACTGGGAGAGGTAGTTGCTTTGTCTAATGCACAGATACCAACACAGAAAGTCAAAAAAAATGAAGGATCAAGGAAAGATATTCTGAATACCTTGTTACCAAAGGAATAAGGTAAATCTCCAAACACTAGCCCTAATGAAATGGTGTATATGATTTACCTGGCAGAGAATAAAGGATAAAAATCACATGATTGGAAACAAGTGTTGGCGAGGATGTGGAGAAAGGGGAATGCAAGCTGGTACAGCCACTCTGGAAAACAGTATGGAGGTTCCTCAAGACTTTAAAAATAGAGGTACCCTAAGACCCAGCAATTGCACTACTAGGTATTTACCCCAAAGATACAGATGTAGTGAGAAGAAGGGGCACATGCACCCCAATGTTCATAGCAGCAATGTCCACAATAGCTAAACTGTGGAAGGAGCCGAGATGCCCTTCAACAGATGAATGGATAAAGAAGATGTGGTCCATATATACAATGGAATATTACTCAGCCATCAGAAAGGATGAATACCCACCATTTGCATCAACATGGATGGAACTGGAGGAGATTATGCTAAGTGAAATAAGTCAAGCAGAGAAAGACAATTATCATATGGCTTCACTCATATGTGCAACATAAGGAATAGCATGGAGGACCAGAGAGGAAGAGAGGGAAAACTGAATGGGAAGAAATCAGAGAGAGAGACAAACCATAGAGACTCTGGGCTCCGGGAAACAAACTGAGGGTTACAGAAGCGAGGGGGGTGGGGGGATGGGGTAACTGGGTGATGGGTATTAAGGAGGGCATGGGTTGTGATGAGCACTGGGTATTATATGCAACTAATGAATCACTGAACACTACATCAAAAACTAATGATGTACTATATGCCGGCTAGCTGAAATAAATAAAAAATAAATAAATAAATAAATAAATAAATAAATAAATAAATAAATAAATAAATGTAAGAAAGCTCTAAAAAAAATCACGATTGTCCCAATAGATACAGAAAAAGTGTTTGACAAAATTCAATACTCTTTTATGATAAATACCTTCAACAAATGGTGTTGGGCAGACTGGATATCCACATGCAAAAGAATGAAATTGGACCCTTATACCATACATAAAAATCAACTCAAAGTAGATTAAAGACTTAAATATGAGACCTGAAAACTGTAAAACCTCCTAGAAGAAAAGCTTCATGGCATTGGTCTTAGCAATGATTTCATGGATATAACACCAAAAGCATAGGCAACAAAGTCAAAAATAAACAAACAGGACTATATCAAACTAAAAGTCTTCTGCATATCAAAAAAGTCAATCAACAGAGTAAAAAGGCAACCTACGGGATGGGGAAAAATATCTACAAACAATATATCTGATAAAGGATTAACCTTCAAAATATATAAGGAACGCCTGTAAGTCAACAGCAAAAGAAATTAATAACTGGGTTTTAAAATGGGCTAAGGACTTGAATACACATTTCTCCAAAGAAGACATACAAATGGCCAATCGGTGTATGAAAAACTGCTCAACATCACTAATCATTAGGGAAATGCAAATCGAAACCACAAGATATCACTTTCCACCTGTCTAGATGGCTACTACCAAAGAATGAAAGACAAAAAGTGTCTGCAAGGCAATGTCCACAATAGCCAAAGTATGGAAAGGGCCCCAATGTCCATCGACAGATGGATGAAGATGTGGTATATATATATAATGGAACATCACGCAGCCATCAAAAAAAGAAATCTTGCCATTTGCAATGACATGGATGGAACCAGAGAGTATTATGCTAAGCAAAATAAGTCAGTCAGAGAAAGACAACTATCATCTGATCTCACTGATATGTGGATTTTAAGAAACAAAACAGAGGATCATAAGGGAAGAGAGGAAAAAATAAAACAAGACGAAACCAGAGAGAGAGAGACAAACCATAAGAGACTTAATCATAGGAATCAAACTGAGGGTTGCTGGAGGGGGATGGGGTAACTGGGTGATGGACGTTAAGGAGGGCACATGATGTAATGAGCACTGGGTATTATATAAGACTGATGAATCACAGGCCTGTACCTCTGAAACCAATAATACATTGTATGTTAATTAATTGAATTTAAATTAAAAAATGTTTAAAAACATTTTTTTAAGTGTCTGCAAGGATGTAAAAAAACTGGGAGTCCTTATTCACTGTTAGTGGAAATGCAAAATGGTGCAGCTGCTTTGGAAAACAGTGTGGAGATAACTCAAAGAATTAAAAACAGAACTACTAGATGATCCAGCAATCCCACTTGGTTGCACAAGAACATGAATGTACTTAAAACTACTGAACTCTACACTTAAAATGGTTAATATAAATTTTATGTTGCATGTATTTTACAATTAAAAATTTTAAAATGGTTAAAATGATTAAAAAAAGAAAAGAGTGATGAATGATAGGAATTAAGAATTCCGTGGCACACATTACTTGCTAATTTTAAAAAATAAAAACAGTGTAAACAGTTTCTCATGTTAATGAACCACTTTGAAAGAGAGTGATGTCAAAACCTTCTGCTTCACCAGGACTCTGTCCAGGTGCATTCTCCAGGCCTAAGTACTACTGGTGGACCCTAAATGGCCTCCCCAAGAGGCTGTGGCACTTGGAGGACCAGGAGTTGAGGCCAAACTTCCAGGTTATACCTTGGCTGAATAGGATGATATCAAGCCCCACTGAATACGCTGTACCATCAGAATCCCCTCAGAACACGGACACACAGCCCTTGAAAGTTATGAGAAGGTTTAAGTCCCTGAATTTGGCAAGAACAAACTTTAAAGACCGGAAGGAGAAGCACATGAACCATCTCTTGCCCCGCAATCCAGAGCCAGCATCTGGCTTCATGTGCAGGTGCTCTTACTCACTCAGGCCCAGCCGGACTTCCCAGGGTGAATCACAGAGTGTAACACAGTAAGTGAGATTTTTCTGGATTACATCAGATATCACGGAACTTTTATACAGGATAGGTGATTCCATAGTCCTCATGGAAAGCACGTGCTTATTTTACATTTCTTCGTTTTCTTAACTGGTTTTCATTGTATATGTAAAATTATGGTTCAAAATAAATTCTTGCCCAATGTCGAGGCAAAACAACCTACTTCTTTAAACCTCCTTTACTCAGAATCTATATCACAGAAAGAATATAGATCTCAACTAAGTATAAAAATAATAATGTATCTGTTACAAGTGAGATCATTCAATGTGATTAATTTTCTATTTAGTTCTCTCTTACTACCTTTCTATCATGAGTATGTTTCATGTGCCCCCCCCAAAAAACCTGTCCTTGTGACACAAATGGAACCATGTACACTAGCGACTGTCACCAGTACAGCCTCCCTGACGTCCCATTAGGGTTAGGTCTTCAGCAGCTGGGGCTGTCAATAACATTACTAGGTTAAACTCGTGTAGTTTCATTTTGGGGTGGTTTTTTTTCTGTCTAAACCCTCTAATCTTGGCATTTGCAAACCAGCCATAGCAGAGGTGTCCACTGAGCATTCATCAGACATTAACTAATTCATTTGCTACACTTTCCCCTCTAGGGGTACTGGCATGGAATAGGACACCTGTCAGTACACTCTTGCAGAATTACTGGAACAATCTTGACAGGATACTGATATTGTGTCTTAATAATTTATTGAAACCACCTGGTTTCAGATATCTTACTCTGGATAATACCATGAATGTGTTATTTGGTTAAGCATCTGCCTTCGGCTCGGGTCAAGATCCCAGGGTCCTGGGATCGAGCCCCACATCGGGCTCCCTGCTCCACAGGAAGCCTGCTTCTTCTTCTCCCACTCCCCCTGCTTGTGTTCCCTCTCGCGCGGGGTCTCTCCCTGTCAAATAAATAAATAAAATATTTAAAAAAATTTTTTTTTTCAAACCTACAGAAAAACTGAAGGAATAGTATAAGGATCAATCACATATCTTTCCTCTAGATTCACCCATTTTAAACATTTTGCCACATTTTATCTCACTCTCAGTGTGTGTGTGTGTGTGTGTGTGTTACCATTTGAAAAAACTGCAAACATCATAATACTTCAACCCTAAATATTTTAGCACTTATATTTCAATAATAAGAACATCCTCCTACATAAACACAATACTATTATTGTATTCAAAGTATTTAAACTTGATACAATATCATCAAATATACAGTCCATGTTCAAACTTTTCCCATCGACCCAAGTAAAGTAAATTAAAGCTGTTTTTCTTTTTTTAATATCCAGGATCCAATCAAGGATGATGCATTGCATTTTGTTACCACATCTTTCCAGTTTCCTTTCATCTGAAACAGTGCTCCCCATCACCTCCCTCCCTCTCCCTCATCCCCAGCTTTGGGGGGGTCTTTTATTACATTGGCATTTTTTAAGAGTCCAGGCCAGTGGTTTTGTAAAATGTTCCATTACATGTATTTACCTGACATTTCCCTATGATTCGATTCAGGTTAAACATTTTTGGCAAGATTTTGGCAATATTACATAAGTGATGCTGTGTCATCCCCATTACATCGCATTAGGAAACATAAAATGTCTCATCATTGATGATGCTAACTTTGATTGCTTCAATAAGGAGTCTGCCATATTTTTTCATTGTAAAGGTACTTTTGCCCTTTGAAATTAATAACAGACACTTCAAAATGATGTGAATATTCATATAAACATATATGACTTTACTTTTTAGAGTGGTTCTAGGTTCACAGCAGCATTGAGCAGAAGTTACAGAAATTTCCCATATATCTCCTGCTCCCCCCATGCAGAGCCTCCCCACATTATTGATATCCTCCACCAGATGGTTACATTTATTATAAATGATGAACCTACACTGATACATCCTTACCGCCCAAATTCCATAGTTTATAGTAGGGTTCACTCTCTGTGTACATTCTATGGGTTTCGACAAATGTCTAATGACATGTATCCACTGTTATAGTACCATACAGAGTCATTTCACTGCCCTAAAAATTCTCTGTGCTCTGCCTATTTATCCCTGCCTCCCCACTAACCCAGACAATCACTGATCTTTTTACTGTCTCCAAGTTTCGCCTTTTCCAGAATGTAATATTTTGTAATTATACAGTGTGTAGCATCCTCAGATTGGCTTATTTCACTTAGTAGTGTGCATTTAAGATTCCTCCCTGTCTTTTCATGGCTGGTAGCTCATTTCATTTTAGTTCTGAATAATTTTCTATTATCTGGATGTACCACAGTTTATTTATCCACTCACCTACTGAAAGACATCTTGGTTCTTCCAAGTTTTGGCAGTTATGAATAAAGATGCTATAAACATCTGTATATAGTGTTTTGTTTGGACATGAGTTTTCAGCTCCTTTGGGTAAATACCAAGAAGTGCAACTGCTGGACCATATGGTGAATATTCTTTCCCCTGACAACTTTTCAGCTGTTGGTTTAAGGATCCATTAATGACTCTTGCCTGCACTGATTGTTATAACGTTGGTGGCAAAATGATGATTTTTCTCATCATTTCTTCCGCATGTATTAGTTGGCATTCTTTTGTAAAGAAGAGCTTTTACTGCACCCACTACCACCACCACCACTATGAAACTTAATGATTTTTTTTTAAACATTTTATTTATTTGTTTATTTGACAGAGAGAGAGAGACAGTGAGAGAGGGAACACAAGCAGGGGGAGTGGGAGAGGGAGAAGGAGGCTTCCCGCTGAGCAGGGAGCCCAATGTGGGCCTCGATCCCAGGACCCTGGGACCATGACCTGAGCCAAAGGCAGACGCTTAATGACTGAGCCACCCAGGAGCCCCTGAAACTTAATGATTCTTTTAAAATTCATTATGTTATAATCTATCCTGTCATTTTTTGACACTCATATTTTCACAAATGTGGTTAGAGGGACCTGCTTAAAGCTAGGAAAATTTATGATTTTACTATATTATTATACACTATAATTCACTACAAGTAAGCAATTTGCTATATTAAAATACTAGTTTTAACCTCTAGTCCCTTTTCATTGGGAAATTAGTAATATAATCCAAATGCCCCCCAAGCACTCCATCTTTGGAACCATCTTTCTCCTTATCATTCAAACAAAATAACTTATGCTCCTAGCCCTCAAATAGTTGGAAATCCAGCAGCATCCCCAACATTTTCAAAAGTCTGGGACAGTATGAGGGAGAAACAGTCTTCTATAATTACATTCTTCTCTCAGGGCAGCCCAATTCTGGATCCCCTCAGGTCAACCCAATGCCACTGTGCATGTTGCCATCTCATGCCTTATTTCCCCCAACCACAGATTCAGTACCTTCCTCATTTTTCAAGGCTTTGCTGAAAATATAGAGTTAGCACAATACCAAATAGGAAGTAACTTAATATTCACATCAGATATCATTGCTTTAGGACTCTTCTCTGAGCTCCCTTCCTGGGCCATTCATTGCTTTCATTCTCTCTATTCAATCTACCATAGCTCCTTTCCATATCATCTCCACCTCTAAGACAAGCACTACAAAAGTGCAAATGGAGTGACTACAGCAAACACTTCATTCATAGACTAAGTCTAGAGTCACTCAACAAACAGTTTTTAAGTTCCCCAGTGAATAATATCATTTTCCTCTCTGCCTCAATCATCTTACCTATGAATATCCTTTCAACCACTTTCCTACTCCTCACCTTGGCAACCTATCCTTACATCATCTGCAGCCATGGCCCCCCGGGCATCCTGCCCCTACTGGCTAGTCCCAGGTGGCCATCCCTCCTGGCTCACAGCAAGCTCAGGGTAAGGCTCTTAGCAGCACTTTTCTTGCAGCCATCTGCTCCTTATGGCCACCCCTCCTATCCTCCTATCATTATTCACAGCTCTCTCTATGAAAAAGCCCGCAATCTGCTGCACTGGACCCACTTCCTTACACACAGACTGTTGAACGTTCCTTTGTGACCAACCTAACACATCTGACTCTTTGCGGGAGAGGAGGGGCTGTTGAGTCACAACTGCAATTATGAGTCAGAACATTCCAGCTCCCAGCAGGAGAGGAGAGACATGTGGAATATCATCCCTCCCAGGAAATAAATACATGATGAATATATGGGATCGACTCATTACGTCAGAAGTCATACACACTTACACACACATACATATACACACACACACGCACACACTTCTATTTATGTTACTCCTGCCTATGGCATCTAGAGGAAGGAACTGAGTAAAAGTTGCTTTTAAAAAGATAAGGAAATCAATGATCTAACTTGCAGCAAACACAGTGTCAGCTCCACTAAGTAGCACTGACTTTCCTGGGTCATTATGAATTTTCTACCTCATTTGGTGCACATGAACTGGCCTGATGCCATGCCAGTGAGAATTTTAGCCAAACAATTACAAGCAAAATGATGAGGAAACAGAACTTAGGCCTTAGCCTTGGGCCTAGATTACACTGGACTGCACTGAAACATAAAACAACCATTAACTAAGTGTCTGTGAGTCCATTTCTTGGTGAGAGACTTTTGATAAGTAAATACAGTCAGGGGATTGAGGAGGTATTAATCAATAATACATTTTCTAGGCAGAATAATGGTCCCCCCGAAGACATCCACATCCTAGTTCCCGGAACCTGAGAATATGTTACCTTACATGTCAAAAGGGACTTTTTAAAGATCTTGAGATGAATAGATTATCCTGGAATATCCAGGTGGGCCCAGTATGATCACAAGAGTCTTTAAAAGATGGAAGAGGGAGGCAGAAGTTCAAAGTCAGAAAGAGATTTGAAGATGCTACACTGATGGACTTGAAAATGGAGAAAGGGACCATGAGCCAAGGAATGTGGGTAGCTTTTAGAGATAAGAAAATTGATTCTTGATGCCTCCAGCGCCTCCAGAAAAAATGCAACCAGGTGATTCACTGATTTTAGCTCAGTAAGAGCCATTTCAGCTTCTGATCTCCAGACTTATAAGATTATAAATTTGTATTGTCTTTAACCAGTAAATTTGTGATAATTTGTTACAACAGCAATAGGAAACTAATATACTCTTCTTCCCCAGTTGAATTTTGCACAAATTAGGAGAAAGACAAGGGATAAAATACAGAGCAAGATATCACCTTTATGGCTGATAAAGCTGAGAGTAGGAACTGTGACTCAGGTACACAAAGATAAGGGGCCCCCTAAACCAAACCCCAGATTAGACAGACTTCACCACCAGCCAACTGCCATCTGGGGCCTGTCCCTGTAAAATTTATGGCAGGAGGTGCAAAGGGGTGCAGAATGTATGCTTTCAGTTGGCAACCAGACTTGAAAGAGAAAAGGGAGAGAAAGAGACAAAGATGGGCATCCCTAGGTTCTCATCCCAAATGCCCCAGTCAGGTAATTCACCCCTTCTCCCCAGAGGGGGAGTAAGTGACGAGATTCACTGAAGCTAATAGATGTCCTTCTATGTGGAAATAAAAGGGAAAGGAAACATTTTTTTTTCTAGAATTTCATTTTTTTTATTTTATTATGTTATGTTAATCATCATACATTACATCATTAGTTTTTGATGTAGTGTTCCACGATTCATTGTTTGCGTGTAACACCCAGTGCTCCATTCAGTATGTGCCCTCTTTAATACCCACCATAAAGCTAACCCATCCCCCCACCCCCTCCCCTCTAGAACCCTCAGTTTGTTTCTCAGAGTCCACAGTCTCGCATGGTTCGTCTGCCCTCCGATTCCCCCCCTTCATTTTTCCCTTCCTGCTATCTTCTTCTTTTTTTTTTTAACATATAATGTATTATTTGTTTCAGAGGTACAGGTCCGTGATTCAGAAAAGACCCTGAATAGCCAGAGGAATATTGAAAAAGAAAAGCAAATCTGGTGGCATCACAATTCTGGACTTTAAGCTCTATTACAAAGCTATAATGATCAAGACAGTGTGGTACTGGCACAAAAACAGACACATAGATCAGTGGAACAGAATAGAGAGCCCAGGAATGGACCCTCAACTCTATGGTCAACTAATCTTCGACAAAGCAGGAAAGAATTTCCAATGGAAGAAAGGAAACATTTTTAACTTACTGCGCAACCTAGGTATTGCTCCTTTCAACCAGGATATATTATTCCCTGGGCCATACATTTTTATTTAAGGGCTGACCTCTTTTTTTTTAAGATTTTATTTATTTTTTTATTTGAGAGAGAGAGAGACCGCATGCAGGGGCTCGAGGTGGGGCTCCATCCCAGGACCCTGAGATCATGACCTGAACCGAAACCAAGAGTCAGGCGTTTAACACACTGAGCCACCCTGGCACCCCCTTGGGCCATACATTATTCAGAGAGGCATTATATTATAGATGTTAAGAGCATTATTCTATAGTTCATTTGCCTGAATTCACATACTAGCTTCATCACATTCTAGCAAATTGCTTACTCCTACTGTGCCTCAGTTTTCTCAACTGGTTTAAAAGGCAGGGAAGAAGGGCACCTGGGTGGCTCAGTCACTGGGCATCTGCCTTTGTTTCGGGTCATGATCCTGAGGTCCTGGGATCAAGCCCCACATCGGGCTCCCTGCTCAGCCAGGAGCCTGCTTCTCCTCCTGCTCCCCCTGCTTGTGTTCCCTCTCTGACTGTCTCTCTCTCTCTCTCTGTGTCAAATAAATAAATGAAGCAACCACTTTCTGGAAGGTAGGACATGCGGAGAAGTGAATCCCAGGTGATATTCGGGAAGATAGACAACGGGAGAGGGGGCCTCCGTCAGCCGCTTCTGGCAAGTGATAGAGCCGCAGAGCACAAAATCGGAACTTTTAGAAGTCGGCTCTGCTGAGGGACGTCACTCCAGTGGCTAAGCGGGGGTTGGAACTTTCTCGGGGACAGTGTGGTCTCAGGACCCTCGGGGTCACAGAAAGACCAGGGGTGCCTGAGTGCAGCAGAGCTCCCAGGTATCTGAGCAGGGAAGCTGGCTGCAGAGACAGAACCAAGGAGCGGGCTCTCAGCTCCGGGTTGCCATAAACCGTGATCTGCGGCACGGTTGGGCCACTGCTGCTCCAGCAGGGACCCAACAAGCAGCAGATCCAGGAACACTCCCCTTCCTCCCCCGGGACGAGCGGCGCGGGAGTGCACCGCAGGACTCTGCGGGGTTTGGAGACTCCACACGGGGTCTTGTGCCAGAGACAGAAACACTCAGTCACAGGCCGGGTGAGCACGGAGTGTGGCCAGAGACCCGGGAGACGGGAGTGACTGACAGCTTTTCTCTGGGGGCACACTGAGGAGTGGGGCCCCAAGTTCTCGGCTCCTCCGGGGTGGAGATTGGGAGGCCACCATTTTCACTCTCCTCCTCCAAAGCCGAACAGAAAGCTTGCAGGGAACAAAAGCTCCTGAGAGCAAACCGGAGCAGATTACTTAGCCCGGACCAGCAAGGGTAGGGCAATTCCGCCTCCAGTAAAGATATCTGGGAACCACGGCAACAGGCCCCTCCCCCAGAAGATCAGCGAGAACAGGCAGCCAAGACCAAGTTTACCGATCAACGAGAATGGCAGAACTCCAGCGCTAGGGGAATACAGCACATAGAATCCATGGCTTTTTTACCATGATTCTGTAGTCTTTCAAAGTTAATTTTTTTAACTTTCTTTTTGTTTTTTTTGAATTTTTCTTTTTCCCTTTTTCAACCAACATCTTATCAATCCCTTTTTTAAAAAATCTTTTTTATTTTTCATTTTTAGACTCATGTTCTATCCCTTCATTGTAGTTAATCTTATTTTTATATATATATAAGTTGTTCTCTCTTAAAATTTTGGGATACAGTTTCTTCTAACAGACCAAAATATACCCTACATCTCTAGTGTATGGCTTTGTTCTAGTATCCTGCCTGATCACATTTGGCCTCCCCCCCTTTTTTTTTTAATTTCTCTTCTTTCTTTTTTCAACCAACTTCTTATCTTATATTCTTTTATAAAATCTTTTATAATATTCATCTTTACAGTCATATTCCATCCCTTCATCGTATTTACCCTTATTTTTGTACATATATAAGCTTTTCTTTCTTTAAAATTTTGGGAGGCAGTTTCTTCTAACAGACCAAAATACGCCCAAAATCCAGTGTGTGGCACTGATCTATTCCCCAGCCTGATCATATCTGATCATATTCTTTTTTTTCTTTCTTCCCCTTTCTTTTCCCCCCAGTTTTGGGTCTCTTTTGGTTTGTTTAGTGTATATTTCTCTGGGGTCGTTGTTACCCTGTTAGCATTTGGTTATCTCATTCATCTATTCTCCTCTGGACAAAATGACAATACAGAAAAACTCACCTCAGAAAAAAGAACAAGAGGCAGTACTGACTGCCAGGGACCTAATCAATACAGACATTAGTAAGATGTCGGAACTAAGGTTCAGAACAACGATTATAAAGATACTAACTGGGCTTGCAAAAAGCATGGAAGATACTAGAGAATCCCTTTCTGGAGAAATAAAAAAACTAAAATCTAACCAAGTCGAAATCAAAAAGGCTATTAATGAAGTCCACAAAAACGGAGGCTCTAACTGCTGGGATAAATGAGGCAGAAGAAAGAATCAGTGAGATAGAAGACCAAATGATGGAGAATAAAGAAGCTGAGAAAAAGAGAGATAAACAACTACTGGATCACGAGGGCAGAATTCAAGAGATAAGTGATACCATGAGATGAAACAATATTAGAATAATTGGGATCCCAGAAGAAGAAGAAAGAGAGAGAGGGGCAGAAGGTATATTGGAGCAAATTATAGCAGAGAACTTCCCTAATTTGGGGAAGGAAACAGGCATCAAAATCCAGGAAGCACAGAGAACCCCCCTCAAAATCAATAAAAATAGGTCAACACCCTGACATTTAAGAGTAAAACTTCCAAGTCTCAGAGACAAAGAGAAAATCCTGAAAGCAGCTTGGGACAAGAGGTCTGTAACCTAGAAACATTAGATTGTCAACAGACCTATCCACAGAGACCTGGCAGGCCAGAAAGGACTGGTATGATATATTCAGAGCACTAAACGAGAAAAATATGCAGCCAAGAATACCATATCCAGCTAGGCTGTCATTGAAAATAGAAGGAGAGATAAAAAGCTTCCAGGACAAACAAAAACTAAAAGAATTTGCGAACACCAAACCAGCCCTACAAGAAATATCGAAAGGGGTCCTCTAAGCAAAGAGAGAGCCTAAAAGTAACATAGACCAGAAAGGAACACAGACAATATACAGAAACAGCCACCTTACAGGCAATACAATGGCACTAAATTCATATCTTTCAATAGTTACCCTGAATGTAAATGGGCTAAATGCCCCAATCAAAAGACACAGGCTATCAGATTGGATTTTAAAAAAAAGATCCATCAATACGCTGCCTGCAAGAGACTCATTTTAGACCCAAAGTCACCTCCAGATTGAAAGTGAGGGGGTGGAAAACCATTTACCATGCTAATGGACACCAAAAGAAAGCTGGGGTGGCAATCCTTATATCAGACAAATTAGATTTTAAACCAAAGACCTTAATAAGAGATGAGGAAGGACACTATATTATACTTAAAGGGTCTATCCAACAAGAAGATCTAACAATCGTAAATATCTATGCCCCTAACATGGGAGCAGCCAATTATATAAGCCAATTAATAACAAAAGCAAAGAAACACATTGACAACAATACAACAATAGTGGGGGACTTTAACACCCCCCTCACTGAAATGGACAGATCATCTAAGCAAAAGATCAACAAGGAAGTAAAGACTTTAAATGACACACTGGATCAAATGGACTTCACAGATATATTCAGAACATTCCATCCCAAAGCAACAGAATACAGATTCTTCTCTAGTGCACATGGAACATTCTCCAGAATAGATCACATCCTAGGTCACAAATCAGGTCTCAACTGGTACCAAAAGATTGGGATCAATCCCTGCATATTTTTAGACCACAGTGCTTTGAAACTAGAACTCAATCACAAGAGGAAAGTGGGAAAGAACTCAAATACATGGAGGCTTAAAAGCATCCTACTAAAGAATGAATGGGTCAACTGGGAAATTAAAGAAGAATTCTAAAAATTCATGGAAATAAATGAAAATGAAAACACAACTGTTCAAAATCTTTAGGATGCAGCAAAGGTGGTCCTAAGAGGGAAGTATATAGCAATACAAGCCTTTCTCAAGAAACAAGAAAGGTCTCAAATACACAACCTAACCCTACACCTAAAGGAGCTGGAGAAAGAACAGCAAATAAAGCCTAAACCCAGCAGGAGAAGAGAAATAATAAAGATCAGAGCAGAAATCAATGAAATAGAAACCAAAAGAACAGTAGAACAGATCAACAAAACTCGGAGCTGGTTCTTTGAAAGAATTAAGAAGACTGATAAGCCCCTGGCCAGACTTATCAAAAAGAAAAGAGAAAGGACCCAAATAAATAAAATCATGAATGAAAGAGGAGAGATCACAACCAACACCAAAGATATACAAACAATTAGAAAATATTATGAACAACTATATGACAGCAAATTAGATAATCTGGAAGAAATGGATGTATTCCTAGAGATGTATCAACTACCAAAACTGAACCAGGAAGAAACAGAAAACCTGAACAGACCCATAACCACTAAGGAAATTGAAGCAGTCATCAAAAATCTCCCAACAAACAAGAGCCCAGGGCCAGATGGCTTCCCAGGCGAATTCTACCAAACATTTAAAGAAAAATTAATACCTATTCTTCTGAAACTCTTCCAAAAAATAGAAATGGAAGGAAAACTTACAAACTCGTTTTAGGAGGCCACCATTACCTGGATCCCAAAACCAGACAAAAACCCCATCAAAAAGGAGAATTACGGACCAATATCCCTGATGAACATGGATGCAAAAATTCTCACCAAAATACTAGCCAATAGGATCCAACAGTACATTAAAAGGATTATTCACCACGACCAAGTGGGATTTATTCCTGGGCTGCAAGGTTGGTTCAACGTCTGCAAATCAATCAATGTGATACAATACATTAATAAAAGAAAGAACAAGAATCATATGATCCTCTCAATAGATGCAGAAAAAGCATTTGACAAAGTACAGCATCCTTTCTTGATTAAAACTCTTCACAGTGTAGGGATAGAGGGTACATACCTCAATATCATAAAAGCCATCTATGAAAAACCTATAGCGAATATCATTTTCAATGGGAAAAAACTGAGAGCTTTCCCCCTAAGGTCAGGAACACGGCAGGGATGTCCACTATCACCACTGCTATTCAACACAGTACTAGAAGTCCTAGCCACAGCAGTCAGACAACAGAAAGAAATAAAAGGCATCCAAATCAGCAAAGAAGAAGTCAAACTCTCACTCTTTGCAGATGATATGATACTTTATGTGGAAAACCCAAAAGACTCCACCCCAAAACTGCTAGAACTCATACAGGAATTCAGTAAAGTGGCAGGATATAAAATCAATGCACAGAAATCAGTTGCATTTCTATACATCAACAAGACAGAAGAAAGAGAAATTAAGGAGTTGATCCCATTTACAATTGCACCCAAAACCATAAGAGGCCAAGGATCTGTACTCAGAAAACTACAGAATACTCATGAAAGAAATTGAGGAAGACACAAAGAAGTGGAAAAAAGTTCCATGCTCATGGATTGGAAGAACAAATATTGTGAAGATGTAAATGCTACCTAGAGCAATCTATACATTCAATGTAATCCCTATCAAAATACCGTCCACTTTTTTCAAAGAAATGGAACAAATAATCCTAAAATTTGTATGGAACCAGAAAAGAGCCCGAACAGCCAGAGGAATGTTGAAAAAGAAAAGCAAAGCTGGTGGCATCACAATTCCAGACTTCAAGCTCCATTACGAAGCTGTCATCATCAAGACAGTATGGGACTGGCACAAAAACAGACACATAGATCAATGGAACAGAATAGAGAGCCCAGAAATGGACCCTCAACTCTATGGTCAACTCATCTTCAACAAAGCAGGAAAGAATGTCCAATGGAAAAAAGATTAATACATCAATAAAAGTCTCTTCAACAAATGGTGTTGGGAAAATTGGACAGCCACATGCAGAAGAATGAAACTGGACCATTTCCTTACACCACACACAAAAATAGACTCCAAATGGTTGAAAGACCTAAATGTGAGACAAGAATCCATCAAAATCCTAGAGGAGAACACAGGCAGCAACCTCTTCGACCTCAGCCACAGTAACTTCTTCCTAGAAACATCACCAAAGGCGGGGGAAGAAAGGGCAAAAATGAACTATTGGGACTTCCTCAAGATAAAAAGCTTTTGCAAAGCAAAGGAAATAGTCAACAAAACCAAAAGACAACCAACAGAATGGGAGAAGATACTTGCAAATGACATATCAGATAAAGGGCTAGTATCCAAAATCTATAAAGAACTTCTTAAACTCAACACCCAAAGAAGAAACAATCCAATCAAGAAATGGGCAGAAGACATGAACAGACATTTCTCCAAAGAAGACATCCAAATGGCCAACAGACACATGAAAAAGTGCTCAACATCACTAGGCATCAGGGAAATACAAATCAAAACCACAATGATATACCACCTCACACCAGTCAGAATGGCTAAATTAACAAGTCAGGAAATGACAGATGTTGGCGAGGATGTGGAGAAAGGGGAACCCTCCCAGCCTGTTGGTGGGAATGCAAGCTGGTGCAGCCACTCTGGAAAACAGTATGGAGCTTCCTCAAAAAGCTGAAAATAGAGCTACGTACGACCCAGCAATTGCACTACTGGGTATTTACCTCAAAGACACAAATGTAGCGATCCGAAGGGGCATGTGCACCCCAATGTTTATAGCAGCAATGTCCACAATAGCCGAACTATGGAAAGAGCCAAGATGTCCATCAACAGATGAATGGATAAAGAAGATGTGGTATATATATACAATGGAATATTATGCAGCCATCAAAAAAATGAAATCTTGCCATTTACAATGACATGGATGGAACTAGAGGGTATTATGCCAAGCGAGATAAGTCAATCAGAGAAAGACAAGCATCATATGATCTCACTGATATGAGGAATTCGTTAATCTCAGGAAACAAACTGAGGGTTGCTGGAGTGGTGAGGGTGGGAGGGATGGGGTGGCTGGGTGATAGACACTGGGGAGGGTATGTGCTATGGTGAGCATATTGTGTAAGATTGATGAATCACAGACCTGTACCTCCGAAACAAATAATGCATTATATGTTAAAAAAAAAAGAAGAAGAAGAAGAGGATAGGAGGAAGGGAAAAATGAAGGGGGGGAATCGGAGGGGGAGACGAACCATGAAAGACTATGGACTCTGAGAAACAAACAGGGTTTTAGAGGGGAGGGGGTGGGGGGATGTGTGAGCCCGGTGATGGGTCTTAAGGAGGGCATGTATTGAATGGAGCACTGGGTGTTATATGCAAACAATGAATCATGGAACACTACATCAAAAACTAATGATGTAATGTATGGTTACTAACATAACAAAATAAAATTAAAAAAAAAAAACACTGGAATTGAGTTGCATGAGAAAAGGAACTTTACTTCTATTCTATTTATTAGGCATCTGTATGTAATATATAAATCAAATACTGGAACACAACCATGTAGGCCTGTGATACAATGAGAGGGAGGTGGAACAGGCACACAAAAACTGGAAACTGTTTCTTTCTTTCTTTCCTTCTTTCCTTCCTTCCTTCTTTCTTTCTTTCTTTCATTTGTTGAAGAATAAGGAAATTCTTTTGGTATTTCTTTTAAAACAAGACTTCAGCCCCCATTGCCCTATTCCCACACCTAATAATGAATATTTTTAGTCTCTCCATTATAATGCTGTTTTCTCATCAGCAGGTGGCTACGGAAATACCTGTAGCATGGAGGTTTCCATCCTGTGGTCTATAGAGAACCTCAGATAATATGTGCAATAAACCTTGTCTAAAAACTGAAGACGTAATTTGTCTTACTTCTATGAACTATTTTCTTTTTTTATTTATTTTTTATTTTTATTTATTTTTTTATTATGTTCAATTAGCCAACATATAGTACATCATTAGTTTTTGATGTAGTGTTCAGCGATTCATTAGTTGCGTATAACATCCAATGCTCATCACTACACATGCCCTCCTTAATACCCATCACCTGCTTACCCCTTCCCCCACCCACCTCCCTTCTGTAACCCTCAGTTTGGTTCCCAGAGTCCAGAGTCTCTCATAGTATGAACTATTTTCTAGTGAATGTAAGTGCTGCTATGATATTAACATAAACATTAAAACAAAAACATTACCATATTAATAGTAACTTCTTGTCATTGGTATTTTCTCAATCTTAATAGAGATAAAAATATACCTATAATCTGTGGTATAGGTGTATCCTTGAAATTTCTGGATGTAATGCTGGTGAACATTAAGTCTTTTTCAACATGTCATATGTATTGAGACTGTGATCTGTCTTAGACTCCATTATGGCCTTCCACTGTGTCCCACTATGATCGCCAAATGCCAAATAATTTGATTGCTTGCAGTGGGAAAATCTTTGGGTAACTTCCTTTTGCTGTGGTCTATTTAGCACTGAGAGAAAATCCTCATTTCCCCTACATCTATTTCTGAACCCTCTCCTCATCCCAGCTCCAACTGACTCATCTGTGTATCTTAGCACAGTGTCCTACCTGGGTCTCGGTGGTCAATTTTCTTCCTCATTTGGTGCATATAACCTGGCCCAATGCCATGGCAGTGAGAACCCTTAGCCAAACAATTACAAGCAAAAGTAATGATCAGGAATCTGGGAATGAAAAGCCAGCAATGTTCACTCTATTTCCTGAGCACATGATTGTATGAACTGATACACCTGGACACTTTTGTTTACCTGAAGGAGAGGGAGGAGGAGATGGTTACATGAGAGTACACAATTAAAAGTGGCTTAAACAATAGGGCTTATTAATTCAACGAACAAGAAGTCTAGAGGCAGAGCAATTCAAGTATTGGTGTAGTAGCTTCATGGCATTATCAAGGACACATGGTTTTTTCTATCTTCCTTTTCTACTAATCTCAGCTGGTTGGCTTTTGATATCGAGGTTGTCCCTTCGTAGTGCAGGAAGACTGAAATATCAGTCATGTCCAAAGGCAAATGAAGAAGGCAGTTTCTTCTTGCCCATGTCTTTTTACCAGGAGAATAATCTTTCCCAGAAGTCTCTCCCTGGGAACTTTCCCAGAAGTTCCCCCCAGGGACCACTGAGAAGGGGAGTTCACATGGCTAAGCTTAAGCTGCAAGAAGGCAGGGGAAACAAGCACTGAAATGTTCGACCTCTATAGTGACACCTCTATAGCAAAGATTTAGGAATCTACCCCAGTGAAAGACAAGAACTGGCAAAAAGGGTGGTAAGTGCTTCCCACCAAGACCAAGGAACCAGGTATGGCCCCCTGAGATCGGGCCATAAATTCAAGCTGAAAGGGCACACATCTAGATTTTTAGGTCATATCTACTCTTGCTCTAACATCCACATTACCTCCAATTTCTCTCCTTAACCTATTGTTTCCTTTTTATTCAGTTATTCCCGAAGATCTTTATGGGATGAGTTTTCTTTATTGTCCAGGCAATTTAAATTCATTGTAGAAAAATAGAAAATACTAAAAAACCCAAGATAATTAGAGATAATTACTATTAATGTTAATAGTTCGGTATATATTCCTTTAAACATTCTTATATTAGCATATGTATACACATTTTAAGGGTATAGTTCTTATAGCATTTTCTTCCACTGAAATTCATATAAGAATACAAGACAGATTACTGTGCTTAACTTTAAAAGTTGAACTATTTTAGAAAGCAAATTGAACTATTTAGAAAGTAGCCAATGCCAGCTGATAGACAAAGATAATAGGGAGAAGAGAAATAGTTTGGAATAGCGTCAATTTAAAGTTAATTCATCAAGTTTACATATCAGTAAATGTGATGCTACACAGTATTTGGCTGAAGTTTGGTGAAATTAATTTCTAGGCCAGCATTTGAAACAAGAACACCATTAGCTTTCCATGCACACCCAGATTTGCTCTGACTTACAGGCATAAATCATTCCTTCTATACCCTGTTGTGAATAATGCTGTAGCATTAAAAGGATTTAGTGTATTAAACGTTCCAGTTTGCAAAAACATCCGCATAAATTGCAGCTTCATCTTTTAGAGTTTTCTTTGAGCTTGAATCTCAACTAATATATTTGAATTCCTTCTAAAAAGTCATTTCTCAAGTAGCCAATATAATAATTCTAAATTAATTCACATCATAGAAACATTTTCCTTGCACTATGGGAAACACCTGCCCATATCTCACATATCACAGCTATCATGACAGCTTGATAGAGTGATTTTGGCCAGCCACCATGACTTTGCCCCTTTGATGCAGCTGTTTGGTCATAAGGATGTTTTGATGTTCAAATTCCAGCTCTGCCATTTATTAGATGTTTTCTTATGACATATGACTTACCCTTTGTAAAGTGTCCATTTTCTCACTTGTAGAATAGAAATAGTAATATCTACCTTAGAGACTTGTGGTGAGGATTAGATAAAATGTTTTTAAGTGCTTGTGTAATACTTGGGATGTATCAGTTGCTCAGTAAGTAGTAGCAATGACAAAATCAGCAATGTTGGTATTGAAAATGGTGACAATGAAGATGCAGTAAGAGCACATACAAAGTAGGACGAAAATGATGCTTGTCCCTACTCTGAGGGTCTGGTGCAGGGATTCCTAAATAGAAGTATCTTCAATAAGCTTAATTATGAATTAATTGAGCTTAAATCTGGAATTAATCCAAATTTAAGAAGAGAAAATTAAATTTACATAAACTTCAGCATCAAAAGAACGTAGAAGGGCACCTGGGTGGCTCGGTCGTTAAGAGTCTGCCTTCGGCTCAGGTCATGATCCCAGGGTCCTGGGATCGAGCCCCGCATCGGGCTCCCTGCTTGGCAGGAAGCCTGCTTCTCCCTCTCCCACTCCCCTGCTTGTGTTCCCTCTCTCTCTGTGTCTCTCTCTGTCCTATAAATAAATAAATAAATAAATAAAATCTTAAAAAAAAAAAAAAGAACGTAGAAGAACACAATCAGATATTTGGTAGTGGCGCTTGCCAACCAAATATAATGCCACAGACCAGATGTACTTTTCACATCTACCTCCGCCTTCAACTTAATAAATGAATTGATTTACTTTTATTTACTGGTGACTTGCATTTTGCTAAGCATTTGCTAGGTGCTCCTGTTTTTGCCTGGCTATGACAAAAGTTCTAGAAACTACTAATAGTCAGAGTATGCCCAACCATAAAAGAAGTATTAATGGCAGAGAAGCAGGCATATAAAAAGGAAAAAAAATTAATGGTGAAGGGAAGAGTGTAGTTTGGTAAATGCTACAAACTCATGCATAGAACAAAGATTAATAAAGAACAACTACTATTCCCACAGAATTCTGATGAAAATTTTACCACCAGTATGCATGCAGTGCTAGGAATATATGTGGCTGCTTTAAAAGATTCTTCAGGAGCAAGAGGCAATTTCTACCTGTCCAGGATAAAACTTGCTACTGTAGCATTTCCCTGTAAGGAAGAAATCAGAGTACAAAGAGTTTGGGGTTGAGTTCTGCTCAGAAACTTTCCCATGACTATGGCTCCCATTCCCTCTCAACAGTCATTGCTTAAAAAGAACAGAGAAGAAAAAGCCATGAATTAGACACAAGAAAAATTAGGTATACTTTTTGCTGAGAGAGTAAAAAGAAAATAATTTTCTTATGAGGTGGGAATTTCTTAATCTCAAATGATATTCACAGTTCAAGAAAGAAGGCAACTATTAAATTACCGCTCCATGAAAGGAAACATGGAAGTGGCCAGTAATTCAGATCTACTGATTGAATTTAAAGTTATTTTTCTACAGAATCTCTCACTAAAATGGTCACAGTGACCACAGATCATCTGCAATGTGGTTTATTTGGCATGGGAGTCCCGGTGTACGCATGATCATGCATATGCATGTGGATACAAAATTTTTAGGCAGCAGCTGGTGGAAAAACAGTTGTCAGTAGTGTTTTTGAAATATACAATTCTATCTTGCATGACAATGTACATTGTCATTTGTACATTTGACACTGTTGTCTATAAATGAGGTCTGGAAGGCTTAGTGACAAGGGTATGGGTGAAAATTTGATTTTGGCTCAGTGAAACCATTTAAGCATATGTCCATTTGTCTCCTTCTATACTAGTGGCATATCTTTCCCAACAGATGGAGCAGGGTGTGGGGCTGAGAACCAAAGAATGAGCATGGTTCGTATTGTCTGTCCTACAAACACCTCTCTGAAAAGTTTTAGCACTCATTTCTCAGAGCACTTTGAGGTTTTGCATTTGGTTTAAGGTTACTTTGTTTTTGAACTAGGCTGTAAAAGGTTCAATTCCTTGAACACAGCAATATATAAGGAAGGGATTTTGACCCTTTATGTTCTTGTCTGAAACCATCAGGTTAGGTAATACTAAATTTGAATTTAGTACATTTACAAATTTCAGCCTGAAAATTTATATGGTGACTTAAAAATTTCTCAAATCAAGGTTGAGTGGGGGAGCTTTTTGATCACTACATCTGATAAATGAGTGAGCACACTCACGTGCGCGCACACACACACACACACACGTCAGAGTCACTCAGCATCAACCATGGACTGATCAGTTCTCTCCAGGCTAGGCTTCCTGTCAGAAAGAAACAGAATAATGGGAGGGAGGGGAAGAGGAAGGGAAAGAGGGAGAGGGAAAGGGAAGGAGGGAGGGAAAGCGACAGGGAGGGAAGGAGAGAGGGATGGAGAAAAAAAGTCTAAGAAGAAGTGGTTTACATATGAAAACTTAAACTTCCAAAGTAGAAAGAACTCTTGAAAAATTAAGTACAAATCAAATTTTAGGAAATCACTTCATATTTTTCCATAGACTTACAGCATTATTTCAGAAATGCTTTATCCAGTTTCTAACTGGATTTCAATGTCTCTCAAAGCTCTTATCAGATTAAATTTTATTTTCATTTTTTGTAAATGCTCCATATTTCAAAGACAGTGCAGCATAGTGGTTAAGACAGATCCATGTTAGAATCCTGGCTCTGTCGTATACTCAGTGTGCCTTACAAAAGTTATCTAACCACTCACCAGTACAGTTGGCATTGTAATATCTGCCCTTCCAAACTCAAGTTGAGGATAAAGCAAGCCCCTGCATGTTCAGTGCCTAGTATAGTGCCTTGTCCAGAGTAACAGTCAAGAAATGTTAACTACCTGCTGAACCCCAGCTCTCAACCCAGCTACATATTAGAACCGGGGTAGCTTTTTAAAATACTGATACCTAGGCCCTCTCTCATTCTGATGGAACCAAAATCTCCTGGGTAGGCCTAAGCATCTACATTTTTTAATGCTCTCTTGATTATTTTAATGTGCAAACAGGGTAAAAAGCCACTTAAAACATTTTGTGGGCAAAGACTGTGCCTATTTTGTTCACCACTGAATACCTAGGAGTTAGCCCAGTACTCAATATAGGAAAGGCACTAGATGTATGTGCTGAATGAATGAAAACGAAGTCTATTTGTTTAACATATTCCAAGGTAAATTAAGAATAAAAAAAAGAATAAATACCAATATTTTGAGTGTTTATAAGCCAAGAAATTCCAGTGTCTCAGCAGAAAGTTGAGAATCCCAAAGCTTCCATATTTAACTTCCAAGCAAAGAAGCAAAGTGCCTTTGCAGTCACCACTGTATTATTTTGGGTAAAAAAGAATTAGCTCATTCTCTTTAATCAGTAAAGAGACTAAGAACAGCTTTTTGCAACAATTTCTAAAAACCTTACACTAGAGGAATAATGCTCAATTTTATGTCCTTGCAGCATACTTAGAAGTACAAAAATTTTTGTCCACATGCAAGAAAGAATTAAAAGCCCCAAAGCAACACCAAATAAGTCAGAAACAATTACAATATAATCATTACTATGATGGAAAAATATCTCACAAGATTTATAAAAATCACTTATCCAATCATTTACTCAATCTTAGAGCAGAGTATCATTATTCTAGAATTCTTTGTTGCCTTTCATAAACCCTGAGACAAAGTCCTCACACATCCCAGTAAGCATTCAATGTCTTTCCAAAGCCATTTTACTTCTTGCTAATAGCAAATTGTACTCCCTCCTATATGCACCTATAGCCCTCTCAGTTCAAGGTTACATCTGATGGATATCTTTAAGATAGCAAGTAAACTCGGTTGCAGAAAAAAAATTATTCACTGCTTGCACTAGTCTGTTGCTTCTATAATAATACTATGTAACAAAACACCCCAAAACTCAGCAGTTTATAATAACAAGCATTTATTCTCTTCCTCTTCTAGCTATAAACTAGTTTAGCTTAATCTAGACTGGATTCAGCTGAGCTCATGTTCCAGGACAGCTGGGCATGGCTCCAGCCTATGAGTTGCAGATCTGTTCTACATGTCAGATTTTGGAGCCCAGGCCAAAGGGGCATGTTCTTCTTGTGGGGTACTCACTGGGATACAAAAAGAGCAAGCCAACTGCAGAAGCATATATCAAGTATCTGTTCATGTCACATCTATGTCTCAATGGCCAAAACAAGGTATATAGTCAATCCAAAAATCAATGTGAGGGGGGGAAGGAAGATGTGTACTCCACCCAGTATAAAGCCATGGCAAATATACGGTTGTGTGATTCTGTTAGTGAGAAATAAAGAATTCAATCTACCACACTGAGCAAAATATAGTGGCATACAAGTTGAGAATCCCTGTCGCAGGAAACAAGAGACTATGACAACTTTATGCACCATACTTAGACCAGGTAGGTAGATACCTTTCCAATTGGTTTCCCAAAACATAAAAACAAATTTCTGCCTGCTGGAATTTAAATTTTTATTATTAGAATCTTGTGTCAGTTAAACAATTAAGATCAGAGAATCAGTTCTGGAAGACTCCGAATAAAACAGAATATTCCCTGGCAGGCAGAATACTGGAACAGACCAGGCACACCTAGGTTTAAACCCTGGCTCCTACACTGACTAGCAGTATAACTCTAAATATACTGTTTAAATCTCTGCATCCTCTGGGATTTTGTTTGCTAGACTGTTTTTTGGTTCTTGTCACTTTGCTTCAGTTAGGTCTATAAATTGGAAATGGTACTGATCTCGTAGAATGGCAGCAAGGATTAAATGAGCAAATGTCAGAAAAGCACCTGACACATGACTGGTGCTCAATTTATGTTAGTTCCCTCTTACCACCAGCAATGGGGCCTACTCATGAGATTAGCTGTTTATTTTCTTAATAACAGGGGAGAGGGAAGAGAGATGGTGACTATACATCCTGGATTTCCTGACACAGTCCCTACCTTGCTAAGTATATTTATACCTATTACACAATGCATTCTTATTTCTTATTTAGAAAACACCATCATTCTCAGTTTCATGTGACAAAGAAGATACTCACCACCTCTTCTCTCAACCCCATTCATTAATTCCCTCTCGTCTAACTCTATCACATACTTTACATAAATATCCTTTACTCTGTAAAGGTTTCCTCTATCCTACTCTGCTCTCAGGTAGGCTGGGTGCCCCTCCCACGAGCATGCTGCAATTTGCCATCTAACACTCATCATGCCATGCTGCAATCGCACATATTGTAGACCCCCACTACACTGTAAACTCCTGTCTTGTTCATTGTTTTTGTGCGGCATATAAGAGACATAGATGGGCACCTGTTATTTTTAACTGGCCAGCATTCAATCCTTCTTGGGGTATCTCTTTAGTGACATTATTTTTATCCTTGGACTTAGCCTTGACTGAAAATGGACCCATGGGCTTTTACTAAAATAAAACAACAAATTCCCTCTTTCGCTCACAACAATTTGAGTTGGGTTTGGAACTTCCAACTGAAACAATTCTAACATATAGAGATAACTAGTTCTTGGCAATGGGACATTGCCAGTTATGGGCCTGAAATAGAGAATTTGGTGAGTTAATGTAGGATAGACTCTTTCTCTCCGCCCTCAAGTGGGAGCCAAGATTGAGTTCATTAATGTAAGGGTGAGGAACACGGGCAGGGCAGAAGCCTTGCAACACAGACCCTGGGCCCAGGGGCTTGAAGGACACCAAAACAGGAAGTGGGAAATGCAGAAGCCGCTGGAAGCAAACTTCCTCAGCCTCATCACTTGGTATGGGAATTACCATGTCCTTCCCACAAAACACAGTTCCCCGATGATAATGGGAGAAGAGGATCAAATAATTCTGCTTCAGGAAGAAGCTGATATGTATTTTTAGGAGTGAATGGAACTCATTAGGACCGTGACATTCCCAGTGCAGGCCTGGTCATGGAGCTGCCTATGTGCCTTTGATGCCGACGTGATACAGCTGCTCCCGCATGTTTACCCGGAAAGTAAAACCAGACACCTAATCCTCTCCCACAAGCCATTACATGTTAGAAATGTCCACTTCTCCCCAGGCTGCCTAGAATCTTCAGACCTGTCATTTTTTTTGCCACTCACGTCAGTGGGGATTTTCTTCTTTCTCCCTTACATTTCCATAGTGTCATAAAACTCCACATGATTAAGGGATTTCCAACAGCAGTGATGTATTGCATGACTTATTAAGTAATTTGATAATCTAAACCTCATTTTACATTCAAAGAAATGGGGTGAGCAGAAAGCAAATGGACCTTCCCGGATCCCCTTATGGCCATGTGGTTGCTGATAGCTTTCCAAGGGAACACCTGTGACAAAGTGGCTGATGCACATTGACTATAGCCAGAATGTGACAGAAACAAGCATCTGAGCCCTTGAGCTTTGCACATATAAAACACAGTCTTGCCAAATATAAAAAGACAATCCTTTCCAATTGCTTTCTGCATATAGGCAGAGGGGTGAGCAAAGCAGGGGCAGAAAGAATTAAGTCCCTGAAATAAAGAGCTGCCAATTTCTGATCAGGACCAAATCTAGGAGTGCTATGGTTTTCAAATCATGTTCTTCAACCTCTCTTCCCTCCAGTACAAGTCTGGCAGAAGCCTACTGGGCGCTCCATCATGGTTAACTAGTTATTTCTTATCACCATCAATATTTTTCTTGAGGGTAATAATAATTCTTTCTTGCTCGTTTCTCATTTTTAATGAGAACTAAGATTTTTAGGGGAGTATATTAGACAAAAGTTTCAGTGAATTGTTATTGTTTTTAACGTGAGTTATGTATGATTAGATATTATCTCAAAGAGTTCTATGGTTTTAAGAATTTTGGTGGTGGCTCCAAAATATTTCTCAGTCCTATGACTCCCGGCTTCAAGGTGATCCCTAAGAATAAGAACAAGTTCTATCTGCCTAAATGGTGTGGGCTCTCTGTTCACTTCATTGCTGGCTTTTATCCCTTTACCTCCTACATTTGTACCAACGCTACAAAAACTATACTAACTGAATCTCAAAATAGGTCCACAATATAAATTTAGAAAGTATGTACTCTCTGTTCTAAGCCAAGTCTCATGATGGTCAGTGACAGAAACCCAAGTCAAACTAGGTTAGGCAAAAGCAGAATATATCAGCAAGTTTGGGTACTCAAAAGCTGGGTAGCCAGGAAGCCAGCCTGAGGGCTGAGCAGAAAACTGACAACCGGGCACTGGGATTGCTGGGATACCTCTAAGACTGTTTCTGCCTCTGTCTCTGTCTCTGTCTTGCTCTCTCTCTCAGTCAGCTCAGATTGTCATAATAAAATACTATAGACTGGGTGGCTTAACCAATGGACATTTATTTTCTCATAGTTCTATAGGTTGGAAGTTCAAGTTCAGCCTGCCAGCATGATTGGGTTCTAGTGAGAGCTCTTTTCCTGGCTTGCAGATGGCCATGGCCACAATTCTGTGTGCTCACATGGTCTTTCCTTGGTGTTTGTATGTGGAGCGAAAGAGAGATCACTCTCTCTTGATTCTTTTTCTTATAAAGGCACTAATCCCATAATGAGGACCCTCATATAAATCTAATTATCTCCCAAAGGCCCTATATCTAATACTATCACATATGGGGTTAGGGCTGCATAAATTACTTTGGTGGATACAAACATTCCACCCATAAATCTCCCTCCCTCTCTCTCTCTCTCTCTCACACACACACACACACACACACGCTTCTGCCATGTCTATCTTTGTCTCCTTTTCTCCTCCCCCCAGCTTGGTAAGAGACCTAACCACTGACCACCCCCACCACCCCCCCAAAGTCTCCTATTTCTATTCTCAGACTGAAAATGCTAGCTACTCTCATTGGCTCCATGTTCAAAAACTCTGGAGAAAGGCATTGTTTGTTTCAGCTTGGCTCTGATATTCATCCCTAGAAAAATCAGCAGTGGCCAAGACATAAAAGCTCCAATATTAAGTTGGATGATGGAGATGATTAAAAAAAGAGGAAGAAGAAAGAGGTGGACCTGCAAAAAGAGGGCACCAGCCATTCAGCGAAAAGGCTAGACAGAGGAAGGTGCATCCACAAGAAACCATACATGCAGTTGTTACAAGTGATATTATAAAGAGTATAAGCCTGTCAGTGATGAATATCAAGTAAAAATGGCAGGATAGTAAATGTATCTATAGTATGCTAACCATGTCATAAAAAATGCAAACTTGGTATACACTTGATTAGGGCAAAAACCTCTCTACTTTATTCACTGCTGTATCTGAGCACAGTGCCTGGCACATCACGGAGTGAATGCATTAAAGTGGACAGAGAACAATGACAAAAACTGTATACACCAAATATTAAAAGCAATTATCTCTCACTATGGACTCTGAGAAACAAACTGAGGGTTCTAGAGGGGAGGGGAGTGGGGGGATGGGTTAGCCTGGTGATGGGTATTAAAGAGGGCAAATACTGCATGGAGCACTGGGTGTTATATGCAAACAATGAAGCATGGAACACTACATCAAAAACTAATGATGTAGGCGGAGCAAGATGGCAGAGGAGTAGGAGACCTGGATTTCGTCTGGTCTCAGGAATTCAGCTGGTTAGGGATCAAACCATTCTGAACACCTACAAACTCAACAGGAGATCGAAGAAAAGAATAGCAACAACTCTCTGAACAGAAAATCGACCACTTTATGGAAGGTAAGACGTGCGGAGAAGTGAATCTGAGGCAATATTCGGGAGGACAGACAGTGGGGGAGGGGCCTCCATTGGCCGCTTCTGGCAAGTGATAGAGCCACAGAGCACAAAATCGGAACTTTTAGAAGTCTGCTCCACTGAGGGACGTCACTCCGGTGGCTAAGCGGGGGGTGGAACCCCCGCAGGACAGTGTGGTCTCAGGACCCTCGGGGTCACAGAAAGACCAGGGGTGCCTGAGTGCAGCAGAGCTCCCAGGTATTGGAGCGGGGAACCCGGCTGCAGAGACGGAGCCGAGGCGCGGGCTCTCAGCTCGGAGTTGCCATAAACCGTGATCCATGGCACAGTCGGGCCACTGCTCCTCCAGCAGGGACCCAACAAGTGGCAGATCCGGGGAGACTGCCCTTCCTCCCATGGGAGGAGTGGCGCGGGAGCGCACCGCAGGGATCTGCTGGGTTTGGAGACTCCACACAGGGTCGGGTGCCAGAGATAGAAACGCGCGGTCACAGGCCGGGTGAGCACGGAGTGCGGCCAGAGACCGGGGAGACGGGAGTGACTGACTGCTTTTCTCTGGGGGCGCACTGAGGAGCGGGGCCCTGAGTTCTCGGCTCCTCCGGGGCGGAGATTGGGAGGCCGCCATTTTCACTCTCGGCCTCCAAAGCTGAACGGAAAGCTTGCAGGGAACAAAAGCTCCCTAGAGCAAACCCGAGCAGATTACTTAGCCCAGACCCAGCAAGGGCGGGGCAATTCTGCCTCCAGCAAAGACATCTGGGAACCATGGCAACAGGCCCCTCCCCCAGAAGATCAGCGAGAACACCCAGCCAAGACCAAGTTTACCGATCAATGAGAACGGCAGAACTCCAGCGCTAGGGGAATACAGCACATAGAATCCATGGCTTTTTTACCATGATTCTGTAGTCTTTCAAACTTAATTTTTTTTTTAACTGTCTTTTTTTTTTAATTTTTCTTTTTCCCTTTTCCAACCAACATCTTATCAATCCCTTTTTTAAAAAACATTTTTATTTTTCATTTTTAGAGTCATATTCTATCCCTTCATAGTAACTACCTGTATTTTTGGCGTATATATATATATAAATTGTTCTCTCTTTAAAATTTTGAGATAGTTTCTTCTAATAGATCAAAATATACCCTAAATCTCTAGTGTATGTTTTTTTTCTACTCCCCTGCCTGAGCACATTCTCTCCCTTTTTTTTCTTTTTTTTTAAATCCTCTTCTTTTTTCAAACAACTTCTTATCAATTCCTTTTATAAAATTTTTATAATTTCCATCTTTATAGTCATATTCCATCCCTTCATCATATCAACCCTTATTTTTGTACATATATAAGTTTTTCTTTCTTTAAAATTTTGGGAGGCACTTTCTTCTAACAGACCAAAATACACCCAAAATCTAGTGTGTGGCACTGATCTATGCACCAGCCTGATCATATTTGATCATATTCTGGTATTTTTTTTGTTTTGTTCTGTTTTTGTTTGTTTTTATCTTTTTCTTTTTCTTTTTCTTTTTTCTTTTTCTTTTTTCTTTCTTTCCCTTTCTTTTCCCCTGGCTTCAGGTCTTTTCTGATTTGTTTAGAGTATATTTTCTGGGGATGTTGTTACCCTGTTAGCATTTTGTTCTCTCATTAATCTATTCTCCTCTGGACAAAATGACAAGATGCAAAAAATCACCTCAACAAAAAGAACAAGAGGTAGTACCAACTGCCAGGGACCTACTCAATACGGACATTAGTACGATGTTGGATCTAGAGTTCAGAATCATCACTTTAAAGATACTAGCTGGCCTTGAAAAAAGCATGGAAGTTATTAGAGAAACCCTTTCTTGAGAAATAAAAGAACTAAAATCTAACCAAGTCGAAATCAAAAAGGCTATTAATGAGGTGCAATCAAAAATGGGGGCGCTAACTGCTAGGATAAATGAGGCAGAAGAGAGAATCAGTGGTATAGAGACCAAATGATGGAGAATAAAGAAGCTGGGGAAAAGAGAGATAAACAACTACTGGATCACGAGGGCAGAATTCGAGAGATAAGCGATACCATAAGATGAAACAACATTAGAATAATTGGGATCCCAGAAGAAGAAGAAGAAAGAGAGAGAGAGGCAGAAGGTATATTGGAGCAAATTATAGCAGAGAACTTCCCTAATTTGGGAAAGGAAACAGGCATCAAAATCCAGGAAGCACAGAGAACCCCTCTCAAAATCAATAAAAATAGGTAAACACCCAACATCTAATAGTAAAACTTATGAGTCTCAGAGACAAAGAGAAAATCCTGAAAGCAGCTCGGGAGAAGAGATATGTAACCTACAATGGTAGAAACATTAGATTGTCAACAGACCTATCCACAGAGACCTGGCAGGCCAGAAAGGACTGGCATGATATATTCAGAGCACTAAACAAGAAAAATATGCAGCCAAGAATACTATATCCAGCTAGGCTGTCATTGAAAATAGAAGGAGAGATAAAAAGCTTCCAGGACAAACAAAAACTAAAGGAATTTGCAAACACAAAACCAGGCCTACAAGAAATATTTAAAGGAATCCTCTAAGCAAAGAGAGAGCCTAAAAGCAACATAGACCAGAAAGGAACACAGACAATATACAGTAACAGTCACCTTACAGGCAATACAATGGCACTAAATTCATATCTTTCAATAGTTACCCTGAATGTAAATGGGCTAAATGCCCCAATCAAAAGACACAGGCTATCAGATTGGATAAAAGAACAAGACCCATCGATATGCTGTCTGCAAGAGACGCATTTTAGACCCAAAGTCACCTCCAGATTGAAAGTGAGGGGGTGGAAAACCATTTACCATGCTAATGGACACCAAAAGAAAGCTGGGGTGGTAATCCTTATATCAGACAAATTAGATTTTAAACCAAAGACCTTAAAATAAGAGATGAGGAAGGACACTATATCATACTTAAAGGGTCTATCCAACAAGAGGATCTAACAATTGTAAATATCTATGCCCCTAACATGGGAGCAGCCAATTATATAAGCCAATTAATAACAAAAGCAAAGAAACACATTGACAACAATACAATAACAGTGGGGGACTTTAACACCCCCCTCACTGAAATGGACAGATCATCTAAGCAAAAGATCAACAAGGAAATAAAGACTTTAAATGACACACTGGACCAAATGGACTTCACAAACATATTCAGAACATTCCATCCCAAAGCAACGGAATACACATTCTTCTCTAGTGCACATGGAACATTCTCCAGAATCGATCACATCCTAGGTCATAAATCAGGTCTCAAACAGTACCAAAAGATTGGGATCATTCCCTGCCTATTTTCAGACCACAATGCTTTGAAACTAGAACTCAATCACAAGAGGAAAGTCGGAAAGAACTCAAATACATGGAGGCTAAAGAGCATCCTACTAAAGAATGAATGGGTCAACCAGGAAATTAAAGAAGAATTCTAAAAATTCATGGAAACAAATGAAAATGAAAACACAACTGTTCAAAATCTTTGGGATGCAGCAAAGGCGGTCCTAAGAGGGAAGTATATAGCAATACAAGCCTTTCTCAAGAAACAAGGAAGGTCTCAAATACACAACCTAACCCTACACCTAAAGGAGCTGGAGAAAGAACAGCAAATAAAGCCTAAACCCAGCAGGAGAAGAGAAATAATAAAGATCAGAGCAGAAATCAATGAAATAGAAACCAAAAGAACAGAACAGATCAACGAAACTAGGAGCTGGTTATTCGAAAGAATTAACAAGATTGATAAACCCCTGGCCAGACTTATCAAAAAAAAAAAAGAGAAATGACCCAAATCAACAAAATCATGAATGAAAGAGGAGAGATCACAAGCAACACCAAAGAAATACAAACAATTAAAAGAACATATTATGAGCAACTCTATGCCAGCAAATTAGATAACCTGGAAGAACTGGATGCATTCCTAAAGATGTATCAACTACCAAAACTGAACCAGGAAGAAATAGAAAACCTGAACAGACCCATAACCACTAAGGAAATTGAAGCAGTCATCAAAAATCTCCCAACAAACAAGAGCCCAGGGCCAGATGGCTTCCCAGGCGAATTCTACCAAACATTTAAAGAAGAATTAATACCTATTCTTCTGAAACTGTTCCAAAAAATAGAAATGGAAGGAAAACTTCCAAACTCGTTTTAGGAGGCCACCATTACCTTGATCCCAAAACCAGACAAAGACCCCATCAAAAAGGAGAATTACAGACCAATATCCTTGATGAACATGGATGCAAAAATTCTCACCAAAATATTAGCCAATAGGATCCAACAGTACATTAAAAGGATTATTCACCACGACCAAGTGGGATTTATTCCTGGGCTGCAAGGTTGGTTCAACATCCACAAATCAATCAACGTGATACAATACATTAACAAAAGAAAGAACAAGAATCATATGAGCCTCTCAATAGATGCAGAAAAAGCATTTGACAAAGTACAGCATCCTTTCTTGATCAAAAGTCTTCAGAGTATAGGAATAGAGAGTACATACCTCAATATCATAAAAGCTATCTATGAAAAACCTACAGCGAATATCATTCTCAATGGGGAAAAACTGAGAGCTTTCCCCCTAAGGTCAGGAATGTGGCAGGGATGTACACTATCAACACTGCTATTCAATATAGTATTAGAAGTCCTAGCCACAGCAATCAGACAACAGAAAGAAATAAAAGGCATCCAAATCGGCAAAGAAGAAGTCAAACTCTCACTCTTTGCAGATGATATGATACTTTATATGGAAAACCCAAAAGACTCCACCCCAAAACTGCTAGAACTCATACAGGAATTCAGTAAAGTGGCAGGATATAAAATCAATGCACACAAATCAGTGGCATTCCTATACACCAACAACAAGACAGAAGAAAGAGAAATTAAGGAGTCAATCCCATTTACAATTGCACCCAAAACCATAAGATACCTAGGAATAAATCTAACCAAAGAGGCAAAGAATCTGTACTCAGAAAACTATAAAATACTCATGAAAGAAATTGAGGAAGACACAAAGAATTAGAAAAACGTTCCATGCTCATGGATTGGAGGAACAAATATTGTGAAGATGTCAATGCTACCTAGAGCAATCTACACATTCAATGTAATCCCCATCAAAACACCATCCACTTTTTTCAAAGAAATGGAACAAATAATCCTAAAATTTGTATGGAACCAGAAAAGACCCCAAACAGCCAGAGGAATGTTGAAAAAGAAAAGCAAAGCTGGCGGCATCACAATTCCGGACTTCCAGCTCTATTACAAAGCTGTCATCATCAACACAGTATGGGACTGGCACAAAAACAGACACATAGATCAATGGAACAGAATAGAGAGCCCAGAAATGGACCCTCAACTCTATGGTCAACTCATCTTCGACAAAGAAGGAAAGAATGTCCAATGGAAAAAAGACAGTCTCTTCAACAAATGGTGTTGGGAAAATTGGACAGCCACGTGCAGAAGAATGAAACTGGACCATTTCCTTACACCACACACAAAAATAGACTCCAAATGGTTGAAAGACCTAAATGTGAGACAGGAGTCCATCAAAATCCTTGAGGAGAACACAGGCAGCAACCTCTTTGACCTCAGCCACAGCACCTTCTTCCTAGAAACATCGTCAAAGGCAAGGGAAGCAAGGGCAAAAATGAACTATTGGGACTTCATCAATATAAAAAGCTTTTGCACAGCAAAAGAAACAGTCAACAAAACCAAGAGACAACCGACAGGATGGCAGAAGATATTTGCAAATGACATATCAGATAAAGGGCTAGTATCCAAAATCTATAAAGAACTTATCAAACTCAATACCCAAAGAACAAAGAATCCAATCAAGAAATGGGCAGAAGACATGAACAGACATTTTTCCAAAGAAGACATCCAAATGGCCAACAGACACATGAAAAAGTGCTCAACATCGCTCGGCATCAGGGAAATCCAAATCAAAACCTCAATGAGATACCACCTCACACCAGTCAGAATGGCTAAAATTAACAAGTCAGGAAACGACAGATGTTGGCGGGGATGCGGAGAAAGGGGAACCCTCCTAGCGTGTTGGTGGGAATGCAAGCTGGTGCAGCCACTCTGGAAAACAGTATGGAGATTCCTCAAAAAGTTGAAAATAGAGCTACCATACGATCCAGCAATTGCACTACTGGGTATTTACCCCAAAGATACAAATGTAGGGATCCAAAGGGGTACGTGCATCCCGATGTTTATAGCAGCAATGTCCACAATAGCCAAACTGTGGAAATAGCCAAGATGTCCATCGACAGATGAATGGATAAAGAAGAAGTGGTACATATATACAATGGAATATTATGCAGCCATCAAAAAGAATGAGATCTTGCCATTTGCAATGACGTGGATGGAACTGGATGGTGTTATGCTGAGCGAAATAAGTCAATCAGAGAAAGACATGTATCATATGACCTCACTAATATGAGGAATTCTTAATCTCAGGAAACAAACTGAGGTTTGTTGGAGTGGGGGGTGGGGTGGGAGGGATGGGGTGGCTGGGTGATAGACACTGGGGAGGGCATGTGCCATGGTGAGCGTTGTGAATTGTGCAAGACTGTTGAATCACAGATCTGTACCTCTGAAACAAATAATGCAATATATGTTAAGAAAAAAAAGAAGAAGATAGCAGGAGGGGAAGAATGAAGGGGGGGAACCAGAGGGGGAGACGAACCATGAGAAACAATGGACTCTGAAAAACAAACTGAGGTTTCTAGAGGGGAGGGGGGTGGGAGGATGGGTTAGCCTGGTGATGGGTATTAAAGAGGGCACATTCTGCATGGAGCACTGGGTGTTATACACAAACAATGAATCATGGAACACTACATCAAAAACTAATGATGTAATGTATGGTGATTAACATAACAATAAAAAATTTTAAAAAAGAATAAAAAAACTAATGATGTAATGTATGGTGATTAACATAACATAATAAAAAATAAATAAAAAATAAAAGCAATTATTTCTCAATATGAGATTACAGAAAACTTTTTTTCCTTAATACACTTTTCTGAATTTTAAAATATCCTACAGAAAGCTTGTGTTACTTTTATTTTTTTAAGATTTTATTTATTTGAGAGAGAGAGAGAAAGAGCACGTAAGCACAAGTCGGGGGGAGGGGCAGAGGGAGAAGCAGATTCCCAGCTGAGCAGGGAGCCTTATGCAGGGCTCAATCCCAGGACACCTAGATCATGACCTGACCTGAAGGCAGATGCCTAACCAACCGAGGCACCCGGGTGCCCCAAAGGTTTGTGTTGCTTTTAAAATCAGAAAAGCAATGTTACTTTTAAAGAAGCTTTATGAGAAAATGAGTATTCTGTGTTTTGATGGAAAGAAAAGTCGGGATGCTATCAAGTTCCCTTGACAGTGATCATAGGTTTTTCCCTGAGAGGCCCTGGATAGGGTAACAAGCAGGCTCTGCCTTCTCCAGCACAAATCAGGTCACCTGGGTGGCGCAGGACCTCCTAGGAAGACCTTGTTCAAAGCTGTTCTCCCCGTGACACTGGGATAACAGAGGCGGGACTCTGGCAGCTCCCAGACCCGCTGCGATGGAATACCTCTCTAATCCAACATCTCAGGATTATTTTCAGCACTTCCCATGGCAGCCACAGGTGAGCACTGAACTGAAAATCACCAAGGCCAACTGACGCAAAGGTGCTGGCCTAACCAGTGTGAAAAGAAGTCAACTTGTTCTCCCCTGAAAAATTGGGAGCTTGAAGAAATCATGGAGATCACCTGGGCCATCCCTCATTTTACAGGGAAAGAACTGAAGAGCACGGTGATGAAGTGACTTTTGGAATGTTTCTTAAACCATCTGAACCTTGGCTTCCTCATCTGTCCAAAATATGATTAAGACGGGCCTTAATGTACCCATCTTACTGTTCACTCATCTCAGCAACCCAAAGAGACATAAACCCAAAGGCCTTAAGAAGAATGTTGATCTTATGTGATAGAAAGCAAAGGGAAGGGGTGTGCCATAGGCAGGGCACCCAGACAGACTTCTTAAAACTCTCTTGCATCTCTCTCATTAAAGCCCGCTGCCTGACTGAATTTGTTGCAATTCACCTTTTTCCCACCTCAAAATCCCACCCCATCTGGCTTTTCTCCACCCTGGCCAGCTTTTCCTCCCCACTCAGATGTTTCCCCAGGAATGTTCTCTTGTGCAACTCAACGAGGCCTCTTCAGATTCTCCCTCCACATCTCAACGCATCAGCACAACCAAGGGCCAATTCCTGACAAAGCAATCAAAACAAAACAAAGGATTTTAAACATGTATAATTTATAGGTTTTTCTTTTATCCTTCACATATGTAACAGGTGTTAAAGATACCTACTTCACAGAGTTGTCTGTGAGAAATAAATAAGGTAACTTGCGCTAAGTGCAGCGCTTAACACATCATGGATGCTCAGTAACGGCAGCTTGCTTCCCTCTGCCCTAGACACAAGAGGCTTGGCCAGTAAGTCCAACTACAGAAAAAGTAACTGAATGTTGGCAACACTAAAGGCAGTTCTGTTTCCCTTAAGGAGTGGTCCTAAGCAAAACTGCAATGTAATTTTAGCATTCTTACAACCAAACACCTCACCATTCCATCTTTACCTATTTGTTTCCTCCCTGGCCCTTTTTCCCAATCTTTTGCCCTATTTTCTTAAGGCCTCGGTAGAAAAGCCAGCAAGTAGAACTGATGAGGTGGCCCCAGAGACAACCTCAGGGCTCAATCCCTGACTTTAACCCAGCCTCCCTGTCTATAAACTCTCATACACCCATATACATCTTCACAGCGCTCACCACAACCATAATCCACTGTTTGTATAATTACTTGTCTCTTCTGACAGGGTATGAATGCCAGGAAGATGAGAACCATGCTGTCTTATTATTTGCTATATCCCATGATTATGTGCTATCATGGTATATGGTGAAGGAAGGAAGGAAGGGAGGGAGGAGAGGAGGTAAGGAAGGAAAGAAGAAGGGAGGGAGAATGCACAGTAATCTCTCAAAGAGACCATTCCACCCCCAAAAAATTCAAACCCACTTTGCCTTATGTCCTGCTCCTGACCTTCCAAGACACTTCCTGGACAATCAAAGGGCCACTGATAAGAGCCTACTACATCTATCCCACCCTCCCACCTTGTTCTCTTCCAACTCCTTCCAACATTTTTTTTTTTTTTTTTTTTTTTGGTACTGCACTGCTATCTTTACAGATGTAGGAGGTAGGGGGGCATTATAGCAAACGAATTTAGAATCAACTTGAGGAATCCTGTATTTGAGTCCTTTGACTGCCCTGCCTTGTTGCTTAGCCAACCTCTCTAGTGGCTCTGCCTTCCTCTATGAACTTCCCTTTTAGAATCTCTTACCCATCTCCCACCTCCCCCCCCCCCGCTCCCCACGAATTTCTATCCCTTCCTTTATGCAAAAAAATTCATCTCTCCTCAGTCTCTGAGGCCTAAACTTTATTGGGGGAGAGTGGAAAGATACCTACTTCACAGAGTTGTCTATGAGAAATAAAGTATATCCAAGAGTATGCCAAAGCTTTGAAATCACAGCTTGCAGGGGCTTAAAGCAATGAGGAGGCCAAGAAAGCATCTATGTTTCTGGTCTCAGTTACTCATATTTTCTTCCTTTGCTCGCCTGGCCCTTACTCTTCTTTTAATGACCCCTATTATGTGAATATCTTTCCCTCTTATCAGAGTCAGAACCCTTTTTTAAAATTTTCCTTTTACCTATACACAAATGTGGCTTTCCATAAATGCACAGATGTGAGCATTCTAGGGCTGTATTTTTAGTGCAGTGTTTTAAATTTTTCTTTCCCTATTTTGCTTGGTTTTCTCTCTCCCACCTTCCCTCATTGTTATTCATGTTAACTACCTGGGTTATTTATCTTTCTACATTTCTCTTCATGCTTATATAATTGTATATGAACATCTGTATATATGCAAACATATTGCAGGGACCACATTTTTGTTTTATAAGAATGAGATAATATTTTACAGACTTTTCTCTATCTTGCTTTTCCTCATGCAATAACAACTCATGGAAATTCCTTCTAATCACCTGGTTTGGGCCCAATTCTTTTTTGTGATGAGATGAATGTTCCATCATTTATTCACCATGTTCCTATTGAAAGGCATTCATTCTCTCCCAATTTTTACCCAGTTGTAATAAACATCCTTGAACATATATTAACTCCTGGTGCTTCTCCTTCAGTTTCTCAGAAATAAGACTTCCTAGGTTAACGAATATATGTATTTTTACTTTTAATAGCTATTGCTAGTTTATTTTCCCAAAAAACCCAAAGCCCTGTAACAATGCACATTTCCATCAACAGAGTGTGAGGATACTCTTCCCCTCCTGCCCACAAGCCATGGCTGAAACTCTTAAAGTTTCAGCATTCTCTGAGGTGTAAGGCTAGCTCCCTGTTGATTTAACTTGCATTTCCTCAGACTCTAATCAGTTTGAGCATCTTTATTTTTCACAAATTGCCTCTGAATACCTTTTGCCCACTTTCCCATTAAGTGTTTATCTCCTTGTCAATCTGTAAGAGTTCTTTTTACAGTAGCCTTCTACTCATCCTCTACATTACAAATATTTTTCCAAATCCATTTTTTGTTTATAGTATCTTTTTCCACACAAAGCCTTTTTGTTTTTCAATTTTCCATAGTCTTTTTTTCTTTTTTATAACTTCTGAATGTTCAGTCTTGTTTAAAAACCCCTCACCTCTGGAAAAGATTGTGGAGGAGTAGGGGACCCTATTCCAACCCGTCCCCAGAATTGAGCAGGATATCTACCAGACCACTCTGAACACCCATGAAATCAGCCTGAGATGTAAGAAGATAGATCTCCATCTCTACAAACAGAATATCTGTTTCGAGGCAGTTGGTTTTGAAGTATGAAGTGGGAAGCCGTGATTCCACGGGCAAATATCAGAGGATAAACGGAAAGGGGAGGTAGCCTAGCCATGGGGATCCTACACCACTGGTGAGTGATAGCCTCCCGTGCTGGGGACGGGGCACAGACTCGCAGACAGGTAGCGGTGGGGAAAGGACTTTAGGGCAGCCTCCCAGACAGAAACTAGAGCAGTGGTGCCAGGTGTGAGAACTGGGAACAGCTGGTGGTTTTAGAAGCACAAAGGGCAGAGACGTGTCCCGACCTGGAGATGAGGACTGGGAGCCCTGCTGAGGGGCGCACAACGCAGGACACTGCAGTTTATAGAAGCACAGACAGAAAAGGAGATAGTGTGGCCTGGAGAGCTCACTGAAGAACAGACTGTGATCTCTCCGCTCTGAGGCAGAGGATTGGAAACAATCTCTTCTGCTCTGACTCTCGGAAGGGACGCGGAAAGCTGCCAGAGAACAAAAGCCCCCCAAAAAACGGTTTTCACTAAGCCCATACCCCGCCACAAGGAGCAGGGCAACTCTGCCCAAACAGGGTTGCCTGAGTAACAGCGCAGCAGGCCCCTCCCCCAGAAGACAGGCTGGGAAAACAAGGGGCCAGCAACCCTAAGGTCCCAAGAAAACAGGTGCATCTTGCTTGGGCTGTGGTCAATAATTTGGACTGTATACACTCCTTCAACCACCCCTCAACAGAATGACTAGGAAAATAGGAAAGACTCAGAGACTCAGAGACTATGACTTATGCCACAGATTTACAAATGGATTCAGATATAACCAAGATATCAGAGATGGAATTCAGGCTAGCAATTGTGAAGACAATAGCTAGAATGGAGAAATCCATTAACAGCAAAATACAGTCTCTAATGGCAGAAATGCAAGCTGAATGGCAGAACTTAAAAATGCTATCAATGCGATCCAATCTAATCTAGATAATCTAACAGCTAGAGTAAGCGAGGCAGAAGAACGAATTAGTGATCTAGAGGACCAATTAATAGACAAGAAGGGAAAAGAGGAGGCCAGAGAAAAACTCAAAATCCATGAAAATAGAATCAGAGAAATAAGTGACACCATGAAACGTTCCAATGTCAGAATTATTGGGATCCCTGAGGGGGTGGAGAGAGAGGACTCGAAGATATATTTGAGCAAATCGTAGCTGAAAACTTCCATAATCTGGGGAATGAAACAAACATTCACGTCCTAGAGGCAGAGAGGACCCCTCCCAAGATCAAGGAAAACAGGCCACCATCCCGGCATGTAATAGTAAAACTGGCAAATCTTAGAACCAAGGAAACTATCTTAAGGGCACTTAGGGGGAAGAGATTCCTCACGTACAGAGGGAGGAACATCAGAACAACCTCAGAGACCTGGCAAGCCAGAAAGGCCTGGCAAGACATAGTCAGGGTACTAAATGAGAAGAACATGCAGCCAAGAATACTTTATCCGGCATGGCTGTGATTTAGAATGGATGGAGAGATGCAAAGCTTCCAAGACCGACAGAAACTGAAAGAATATGTGACCACTAAGCCGGCCCTGCAAGAAATATTAAGGGGGGTTCTATAAAAGGAGGAAGACCTCAAGAGTGATATAGAACAGAAATTTACAGGAACAGTCTATAAAAACAAGGTCTTCAAGGCAACACGATGACAATAAATTCATATCTTTCAGTAATCACTTTCAACCTAAACGGCCTAAATGCTCCCATAAAACGGCACAGGGTTGCAGATTGGATAAAAAGACAGGACCCATCCATATGCTGTCTAGAGGAGACTCATTTGAACCTAAAAATACCTCCAGACTGAAAGTGAAGGGTTGGAGATCCATCTTCCATGCCAACGGACCAAAAAGGAAGCTGGGGTAGCAATTCTATATCAGACAAATTAGAGTTTAAACTGAAGATGGTAGTTAGCGACACAGAAGGACACTATAGCATTCTTAAAGGGTCTATCCAACAAGATCGAACAGTTGTAAATAGCTACACCCCCAACATGGGAGCAGCCATCTACATAAGACAACTGTTAACCAAAATAAAGTCATATTGATAACAATACATTGATTGTAGGAGACCTCAATACTCCACTCTCAGCAATAGATCATCTAAGCAGAAAATCAACAAAGAAACAAGAGCTTTGAATGACACACTGGACCAGATGGACCTCATAGATATATACAGAACACACCACTCTAAAACAGAATACTCATTCTTCTCGAGCACACATGGAGCTTTCTCCAGAATAGACCACAGACTGGGTTACAAATCAGGTCTCAACTGATACCAAAAGATTGAGATTATTCCCTGCATATTCTCAGACCATAATGCTTTAAAACTGGAACTCAACCACAAGAAAAAATTTGGAAGAAAGTCAAACACTTGGAAGCTAAAGACCACTCTGCTCAAGAATGTTTGGGTCAACCAGGAAATCAAAGAAGAACTTAAACAATTCATGGAAACCAATGAGAACGAAAACACATCAGTCCAAAAACTATGGGATACTGCAAAGGCGGTCCTAAGGGGGAAATATATAGCCATCCAAGCCTCACTCAAAAAAATAGAAAAATCCCAAATTCACCAACTAACTTTACACCTTAAAGAACTAGAGAAAAAGCAACAAATGATGCCTAAGCCACACATTAGAAGAGAAATAATTAAGATTAGAGCAGAGATCAATGAATTAGAAACCAGAAACACAGTAGATCAGATCAACGAAACTAGAAGCCGGTTCTTTGAAAGAATTAATAAGATCGATAAGCCACTGGCCAGACTTACCCAAAAGAAAAGAGAAAGGACCAAATTAGTAAAATTATGAATGAAAGGGGAGAGATCATGACTAATGCCAAGGAAATAGAGACAATTATTAGAAATTATTATCAACAACTATATGCCAATAAATTGAGCAACGTGGATGAAATGGATGCCTTTCTGGAAACCTATAAACTCCCAAGACTGAAACAGGAAGAAATTGACAACCTGAATAGGCCAACAACCAGTAACAAGATTGAAGCGGTGATCAAAAACCTCCCAAAAAACAAGAGTCCAGGGCCTGATGGCTTCCCTGCGGAATTCTGCCAAACATTCAAAGAAGAAATAATACCTGTTCTCCTGAAGCTGTTTCAAAAAACAGAAACACAAGGACAGATTCCAGACTCATTCTATGAGGCCAGCATTACTTTAATCCCCAAACCAGGCAAAGACCCCATCAAAAAGGAGAATTTCAGACCGATGTTCCTGATGAATATGGATTCCAAAATTCTCAACAAAATCCTAGCTAATAGGATCCAACAATACATTAAAAGGATCATCCACCACGACCAAGTGGATCGCTGGGATGCAAGGGTGGTTCAACATTCGCAAATCAATCAATGTGATAGAACACATTAATAAGAGGAGAGAGAACCATATGGTCCTCTCAATTGATGCAGAAAAAGCATTTGACAAAATACAGCATCCTTTCCTGATTAAAACTCTTCAGAATATAGGGATAGAGGGAACATTCCTAAAGTTCATAAAATCCATCTATGAAAAAGCCACAGCAAATATCATCCTCAGTGGGGAAAAGCTGAGAGCCTTTCCCTTAAGATCAGGAACACGACAAGGATGCCCACTCTCACCACTATTGTTCAACATAGTACTAGAAGTCCTAGCAACAGCAATCAGACAACAAAAAGAAATAGAAGGTATTCAAATTGGCAAAGAAGAAGTCAAACTCTCTCTCTTCACAGATGACATGATACTTTCTGTGGAAAATCCCAAAGACTCCACCCCCAAATTACTAGAACTCATACAGCAATTCAGTAATGTGGCAGGCTACAAAATCAATGCACAGAAATCAGTTGCTTTCTTATGCACTAACAATGCAAATGTAGAAAGAGAAATTAGAGAAACGATTCCATTTACAATAGCACCAAAAACCATAGATACCTTGGAATAAACCTAACCAAAGATGTAAAGGATCTATACTCTAGGAACTACAGAACACTCATGAAAGAAATTGAAGAAGACACACAAAGATGGAAAAACATTCCATGCTCGTGGATCGGAAGAATAAACATTGTTAAAATGTGTCGGCTACCCAGAGCAATCTATACCTTTGATGCCATCCCGATCAAAATTCCAATGACATTTTTCAAAGTGCTGGAACAAACAATCCTGAGATTTGTATAGAATCAGAAAAGACCCCGAATCGCCAAGGAAACGTTGAAAAAGAAAAACAAAGCTGGGCGCATCACGTTGCCCGATTTCAAGCTATATTACAAAGCAGTGATCATCAAGACAGCATGGTACTGTCACAAAAATAGACATATAGACCAATGGAACAGACTAGAGAGCCCAGATATGGACCCTCAACTCTATGGTCAAATAATCTTCGACAAAACAGGAAAAAATATGCAATGGAAAAAAGACAGTCTCTTCAATATATGGTGCTGGGAAAATTGGACAGCTATATACAGAAGAATGAAACTCGACCATTCTCTAACACCATACACAAAGATAAACTCAAAATGGATGAAAGACCTCAATGTGAGCCAGGAATCCATCAACATCCTAGAGGAGAACATAGGCAGTAACCTCTTTGACATGGGCCACAGCAACTTCTTTCAAGATACATCTCCAAAGGCTAGTGAAACAAAAGCAAAAATGAACTTTTGGGACTTCATCAAGATAAAAAGCTTCTGCACAGCAAAGGAAACAGTCAACAAAACAAAGAGGCAACCCACAGAATGGGAGAAGATATTTGCAAATGACACTACAGATAAAGGGCTGGTATCCAAGATCTATAAAGAACTTCTCAAGCTTAACACCCAAAAAACAAATAATCAAGTCTAAAAATGGGCAGAAGACATGAACAGACACTTCTCCAAAGAAGACACACAAATGGCTAACAGACACATGTAAAAATGCTCGACATCATTAGCCATCAGGGAAATTCAAATCAAAACCACATTGAGATACCACCTTACCCCAATTAGAATGGCAAAAATTGACAGGGCAAAAAACAACAAATGTTGGAGAGGTTGTGGAGAAAGGGGCACCCTCTTACACTGTTGGTGGGAATGCAAGTTGGTACAGCCACTTTGGAAAGCAGTGTGGAGGTGCCTCAAAAAATTAAAAATAGAGCTACCCTATGACCCAGCAATTGCACTCCTGGGTATTTACCCCAAAGACACAGATGTAGTGAAAAGAAGGGCCATATGCACCCCAATGTTCACTGCAGCAGTGTCCACAATAGCCAAACTGTGGAAAGAGCCGAGATGCCCTTCAACAGAGGAATGGATAAAGAAGATGTGGTCCGTATATACAATGGAATGTTACTCAGCCATCAGAAAGGATGAATACCCAACTTTTACATCAACATGGATGGGACTGGAGGAGATTATGCTACGTGAAATAAGCAGAGAAAGTCAATTATCATATGGTTTCACTTATTTGTGGAACATAAGGAATAGCATGGAGGACATTAGGAGAAGGAAGGGAAAAATGAATGGGGGGAAATCGGAGGGAGAGATGAAGCATGAGAGACTATGGACTCTGAGAAATAAACTGAGGGTTGTAGAGGGGAGGGAAGTGGGAGGATGGGTTAGCCCGGTGATGGGTATTAAGGAGGGCACTAAACTCCTCACCTCTAGAATGTACAGGTAGTTATCTCTTGGATTTTCTTACAGGTACTTTTTAAAATTGCTTTATTATCTACAAGTAAAATTTTAATCTATATATTAAGAAAAATCATCCAAAACTTGAAAATACAGCAAAAGAAGGATTGCATGACAATGAAAGTTGTCACACTAGTATGCTGTCTAACAGATCCATTAAAGGGTTATTTCATTTTCTCTGTCCTACAGATGAGGAGATGTACCAGTTTTGATTTGCTATTTACCACTTATTAGGACCCAGGCTCTATGACTTTTCATGTTGATTCAGTTTTTTTTCTGAGATGCAAATTATTTCTGTTCAATAGAGAAAAAAGAGTTGCGGTTTTATCTCCCTATAGGACAGGAACCAGTTTTGTCTCTGAGTAAGCCTGTTCCAGCCTGCCTCTCCTGACTAACTGTATAAATGTGTTCTCCAAATGCTCTTTGAACTGGTTTTACTGTCCTGCCAGTTCCCTCACTCAAGAGTTACATAAATCTTTGACTTGTGTTCAATTTATATTCATACGAGAGTCATGATTTTAACTTTTTAAAAATTATACTTTGACACTAGAATGTACTTTTGTATATAACGTGAGAGAGGTTTAATTTTGTTTTCCTCCACATAAATGGCCAAGTTGTGCCAACTCTAAAAAAATCTATCCTTTTTCCCCTCTACATAGCAATACGTACTTAATTTTGCCATGCCTAGAATAAAACTTGGTATATAGTAGGCATGCAATAAATATGTTTTCGGTGAACACTGCATATTCTCATGTGTGTTGGGTTCTACTTGATTTTCTATTCAGTTCTTCTAAGCTATTAGTCTATTCTTTTGTCAATACCATTGATTTGCTTACTATGGTGTGATAGTATGTTCTGATACTTGAGAAGACGGCCACTTTGGGTTAATTTTCTTTTTCAAAATTTCTACTCTATTCATGAGTATTTACCATTCCATATAAACTCTAAGATCATTTTATCCAACTCTAAAAAAAAAAAAAAAAAAACCTTTTTGGAATTTTATGGAGAATTGTAGATTCATCTATTAATTTTGATAAAATTGATACTTTGTTATTTTAAGCCCTTCTATCCTAAAACATGGTGTATCCTTCTATTTACCCAGCTCTTACTTTCTGGCCTTCAATAACAATTTTATGGTCTTCTTTATATAGGTCCTGTATCTTGTTATATTTATTGTTAAGCATTTTTAAAATACGGTTGCTGTCAAACATGGGACATTTTTTCCCATTTCCATGTTTAGGTGATCTTGGCTAGAACAGAGAAAACTATTGATTTTTACATCTTTATCTTGTGTACAAATGCCTTACTAAATTCTCATTATTTAAATAGTTCATCTGGGGCGCCTGGGTGGCTCAGTTGGTTAAGCGACTGCCTTCGGCTCAGGTCATGATCCTGGAGTCCCAGGATCGAGTCCCACATCGGGCTCCCTGCTCAGCAGGGAGTCTGCTTCTCCCTCTGACCCTCCTCCTTCTCATGCTCTCTGTCTCTCATTGTCTCTCTCGCAAATAAATAAAATCTTAAAAAAAAAAAAAATTAAAAAAAAAAGAAAAAGAAAAAATAAATAAATAAATAAATAAATAAATAGTTCATCTGACTTCACATTAGTGCGATCTTTCTCTGGCCCCAAAGTGCTTTCAGAGTAAAAATAAAGAGCCCACATGATATCTCTTCTATCTATAAGCATTTACTTCACTTGACAACTTTCAAAATACTCATTTTTTTTCTTAATAAACATGCATGTTTTTGTCTACGTGTAAGTTCTGCTCAAGAGAAAAAGAAGAGTCCTATAGGAACGCTATCCATGAGGAGACTGTATAAATGTAAAAGGCTCTAAACATATACCAGGTCTGGAAAAAATAAAATCCAAAGAGGCATGAGGCAGTGAAAAAATCAATTAGAATCAGTTAAGGGAAAATGCTAGTCATCAGGACTAAGAGATAATATGGAATTGGAAAACATTAGTAGCAAAGTAAAAAGAGGATCTGGGAGCAGATTAGGATGGGGAACAAGAAATACATCAGAAAAAGATTTTCAGGCCTAAGCTGTGACCCTGGCAAGGATACCCATGGGCTATGTTTATCTGGTGTTGGAAACCTATACAAAACCAAGGATCCAAGCACTCTCTGAGTCACTGCACACATTTTTTAAAAAGAAAGTGGCTCTATGTAGACACTTTCAGAAAAGCATATTCAAATTAGTAAACGCCTTTTTTAGTATTCTTTGCTTAATCTAGATACCTCATTTGTAATATTCGTGGCTGTTAATTCTAGGCGTTTTTTTGGTAGTTCTTTTTCCCTATGGCTTTTAAAATAAACTGAAAAGGGAAATCTGGTTATCATCCTTTTCATGAATAATATACCAGTACTTGGTTTTGTGCAATTTAATCATACCACTTTTTTTAGTCTATAAAATCAACCACTTTCTGAATTCAAAATAATTGTCTTTTATATAGGAAAAAGATCAACCAAGGGCACATATGTTTTTCAAATCCATTTGTTCTTCATGTTAACAATGTTAAAAGAGGTATTTCCAGCTAGCCCATACTTGTTCTAAATGTCATGAGTGACAGGCTTTTACCTTAGAGGAAATATCTTCATTTGCCATCATCTGAGTCAACACTGTTGCAAGGTACATTTGATCAGGCTAATGTAACACCAGACTCCTTCAGTTTGGATAAATAGAAGACGAGTGAAAAATACACTGAGATCATTTTTCATGGGGCCAAGAAAAGAAACTCTGCAGACAGAACAGCTGTATTCTCTTTGTGCTTTAAAAAAGGACAAAGGGAACAACAGTCACTGCTTTTTAGGCTTAAAGCCATGGTTATCTGACTTTACCTTCCTTCACCGCCCATCACTTCATGCCGAAAGACTGACACACCTCCTTTTGTTGTCAGAGGTGCAGACATCTCCCCTGAAAGCCAGTGTCTCTGTGGTACTGCTCTATACCCTTCTTTTCTTTACTTTTCTTTTTTTAAAGATTTTATGTATTCATTTGAGATACAGAGATACAGAGAGAGAGCATGAGCAGGGGGAGAGGCAGAGGCAGAGGGAGAAGCAGGCTACCCGTTGAGCCAGGAGCCCGATGCGGTGCTCGATCCCAGGACCCTGGGATCATGACCTGAGCCGAAGGCAGATGCTTAACCACCCAGGTGCCCTACACCCTTCTTTTCATTCTCTTACCTTTCACTTACCAACCCACCCACTGGGACACAGTATTTTCTGCTCTGGTCTCCACGCGCCTGGGCTGCTCCACAGGCAAATAACTTTCAAACTTTTCTGAGAGGGACCCACAATCAAAACCATTTTTTTAATTTACAACCCAGGACCTAAATAAACACAAAATAACTAAAATAAAAATGCTAAGGAACAATACTTACCTTGACAAGGTATGATGTACTCTAATATTTTCTCTTCTATCTTATCCTATTTCTATTTTTTAAAATACTGGCCAAGACTCACCAAAGCAAAATTTCAGAATCCAGGAGTGAGCCACAGACTTCCGTTTGAAGAGAACTGCCTTCATCTGTGCATGAGGAGTAACACAGCCACAGCACCCACGTGTTTCCAAAGAGAGCAGGAAGGTGACACCCCAACTTGAAGAATCGTTGAATTATAGTAATACCCAGCTTAGATCTACCTTCCTCTCAAGGTCTAAAGTCCTAGGTGGGAAAGTCATCCTTTCATTCGTCATGTAGTCATCGAAAAAATATATTAATTGAGCACCTACTGTAAGCCAGAAAATAGAAGCTAACAGATCACTATCACATGATACATCAATATTCCGGCCTCTTTACAAGAATGCCCATAAGAACCACTGAACCCTATCATGTACCAGGAACTATTCTAGATAGTGGAGATGTACTGGTAAATAAAAAATGTTCCCTGCCATGTTGTTTTTGCAGGAAGATGTGTTCCATAAAACCGGTCATATTTTCTTAGCCCAAGAATTCTTGACTGGGGTTTGATTTTGCCCTCCACAGGACATTTGGCAGTATCTGGACAAAATTTGGGTTGACATGACTTAGCATGGTTACCGGCATGTAGTGGATAGAGGCTTGAGATGCTGCTAAACATCCTAGAGTACACAGAACACACACACACACACACACACACACACACACACACACCCTAAAGAATTACTCAGCTCAAAATGTCAATAGTACTGAGGCTAAGAAATCCTGTTTAGTCTTGGTCTTAATGATCACTGCATGTATTATGAGATGGTGAGATAAGAATCAGGTTGGCCAGTAGCCCTAAACAGCATTTTCTTCCTTGTGATGATAAGTGGCTTAGTACTGGTTATAGACAAATCAAAAATTTTGAAGTAGTGGGAGGTGATGGGGAGTAAAGCAAAAATGAACTGAGCACTGCCTGTGTGCTGAGGACTATGCTGGAGGATGGCTTTCCATGTGTGTAGGTGTAGACTAGGGGCAGGAGGAAGGGCAGGAACACACAACGCTGGGCTAGACAAGCTGACATGTTTCTTACTCTAACTCTCTTAAACCCTATCTACAATCATATCCACAGTCTGATCTCATTAAACAAAACATTTAACTAGTACTGGAGAGTGGTAATTTAGCTACATTCACACTTTTCAGGAAGCAACTGAATTCTTAAATAAACACATTAAACTTTAAAAACAAATCAAAGAAAATGAGTTCATGCACACTTAAAGTAGCATTTCAAGCCAATAAAAGCAAGACACCAATGTTATAATGCCCAACACACTGTAGGAGGGAAAAAGTCACCGTAAGTAATAATAAACAGCAGTAGGTCTAGACCAGGACCATAAAAAATGGCTAAACTTTACTTTTCTCAAGTTATTCAGATTCTGGGGGGAAAAAAATACAAAAATTCAATTACTTAGAACTGTCTACAGGAAAAAGATGCTCTGTTCAACTATTACACACAAAATCTATCTGGAATAACACTGCTGATCAATCTTTCCAGGAAACCAGATTTTCAGTTTCATGTTTAAAAATCATGACTTCTGATTTTTAGGTATGGCATTTTTTCTTTGTTTTTTAAGCCTTTGGTTCTAAGGAATATTCTTGTTCTTTTAAAAACAGAGGGTTATTATTAAAATGTTTAAACTACCCAAAGCAATCTACACATTTAATGCGATCCCTATCAAAATACCACCAGCATTTTTCACAGAACTAGAACAAACAATCCTAAAATTTGTACAGAACCATAAAAGACCGTGAATAGCCAAAGAAATCCTGAAAAAGAAAAAGCAAAGCTGGAGGCATCACAATTGTGGACTTCAAGCTATATTAGAAGTCATCAAGACAGTGGGGTACTGGCACAAAAACAGACACATAGATCAGTGGAACAGAATAGAAACCCCAGAAATGGACCCTCAACTCTATGGTCAACTAATCTTCAACAAAGCAGGAATGAATATCCAATGGAAAAAGGACAGTCTCTTCAGTAAATGGTGCTGGGAAAATTGGACAGCCACATGCAGAAGAATGAAACTGGACCACTTTCTTACATCACATACAAAAATAAATTCAAAATGGATGAAAAACCTAAATGTGAGGCAGGAAACCATCAAAATCCTAGAGGAGAACACAGGCAGAAACCTCTTTGACCTCAGTCACAGCAACTTCTCACTAGACACGTCTCCTGAGGCAAGGGAAACAAAAGCAAAAATGAACTTTTGGGACTTCATCAAGATAAAAAGCAGCTTCACAGTGAAGGAAACAATCAAGAAAACTAAAAGTCAGCCCATGTAATGGGAGAAGATATTTTCAAATGACACATCTGATAAAAGGTTAATATCCAAAATCTATAAAGAACTTATCAAACTTAACACCCATAAAACAAATAATCCAGTTAAGAAATGGGCAGAAGACATGAATAGACATTCTTCCAAAGAAGACATCCAGATGGCTAACAGACACATGAAAAGATATTCAACATCACTCATTATCAGGGAAATACAAATCAAAACCATGATGAGATACCAACTCACACCTGTCAGAATGGCTAAAATTAACAACACAAGAAACAACAGGTGTTGGTGAAGATGTGGAGAAAGGGGAGCTCTCTTGCACTGTTGGTGGGAATGCAAACCAGTACAGCCATTCTGGAGAACAGCATGGAGGTTCCTCAAAAAGTTAAAAATGGAACTACCCCATAGGGTACCTACCCCAGCAATTGCACTACTAGGTATTTACCCAAAGGATACAAAAAATACAGATTCAAAGGGGTACATCACCCTGATGTTTCTCAACAATAGCCAAACTATGGAGAGAACCCAAATGTCCATCAACTGATGAATGGATAAAGAAGATGTGGGGTGTGTGTGTGTGTGTGTGTGTGTGTGTGTGTGTGTGTGTGCGTGTAATGGAATATTACTCAGCCATCAAAAAGAATGAAATATTGCCATTTGCAATGAAGCGGATGGACCTACAGTGTATTATACTAAGTGAAATAAGTCAGAGAAAGACAAATATCACATGATTTTACTCATATGTGGAATTTAAGAAAGAAAACAGATGAACATATGGGCGGGGGGGGAAGAAAAAAAAGAAAAGAGGAAACAAACCATAAGAGACTCTTAACAATAGAGAACAAACAGGGTTGATGGAAGGAAATGGGTGGGGGATGGGCTAGATGGGTGATGGGTATTAAAGAGGGCACTTGTGATAAGCACTGGGTGTTGTGTGTAACTGATGAATCACTAAATTCTATTCCAGAAACCAATATTGCACTGTATGTTAACTAAAATTTAAATAAATAAATAAATAAATAAATAAATAAATAAAATACAAATAAATAAATAAAAACAGAGGGTTAAAGCATGTGAGTTTAAAGGTGTTCCCAAAAGTGCCCTATCAACCTTCAGATTCTACATTTCTTCAATAAAAAATAAAACCTTTTTAACAGAGAAAAATTTTGCCAGCTCTCTTCTCCTCTGCATTTCCTCCTATTTGAGCAACATTGGCTATACCCCTGAAAAATGAACCAACTTTTGGAAAGCCTATGTGCTTGCTGAATACATCAAACTCTACCTTAATTCCCACCATTTGGAAAGGCATGCGTTATATTTAAACCCTGAGTATATTACTTGACACCAGAAATACATAATGCAGTATTTTGAATATGAGGCTTGTTTATAGCATTGCTTCTCTGAGAACGAGTCATGAAATTAGTGACCATTACTATTCCTCATCTGGCTTAAGGGTCTCTGACAAAGGAGCACAGAGCAGGAAGCCATTACAAAGAGCAGGCAGAATGTCAGCAAAGAGGCATAATGTGGCACCTTGCCGATCACAAAGAGAAGGATTAGGGAAAATCATCCAAAGTAATTATCCCAAAGACCAGTAGGGACAAGGCAAATCTCCTACAACTTCTCAAGATGCATCCTAATGTCACTGAACCCAGGAGGACTAAAGGAATGTTTGTCTGAATGATTTGATAGAATAAAGATAACAGCTCAGAAAATCAGCAATTAGATGTGCACCTGTAAACTCACTCTTCCTGTGGTGCTGTCTTACTCACATCCTTTCTAATCTGGATGTCACCCCCCCACACGCCCGGCCTTCCCTCTTCTTCCCCACCTGCCTCTCCCCCTCTCCTCTCCCACCCATTTCCCCTCCCTCTGCATATATCCACATGTATGTTTGTGTATGTACATAAAAAGCTTTAATTTTTTTAATAAAGAGCATTGTAGCATTTTTGTCATCTTGTTTAACCCAATTCCCATTTCTCACTAAGACATTCAATTTTGACTTTTCAAAATTGTCTGTATAAGCTTCCTAATGAATTAACCTTCTTTCAGATTATATTTTTATTCAACTCAATATATAGTAGATAGATCTTATTTGTCATTCAATTTTAAGACAAATTTCAAAGTTAGCCAAACTGCATAGCAGTAGTATCATTTGATTTTTATTAGTTTCCCAAAACTATTGTGTTATGAGAATTAGATAATTTCCTAGCAACAGAAACTATAGTTTAGAGTTTGGGTAGCTGCTTAACCTGAAAGTTGGCATTATTGTCATATCCATTAGGATTCTGATGAGATTTTCAATCTGAAGGCATTTGACAAATTTATGGACATTCCTTTTTTTAAAAGTTTGACTTTACATAAAAAAGAATGAAATCTTGCCATTTGCAGTGAAATGGATAGAACTAGAGAATATAAAGCTAAGTGAAATAAGTCAGTCAGAGAAAGACAAATACCATATGATTTCACTCATATGTGGAATTTAAGAAACAAAACAAATGAGCAAAGCGGGGGTAAGGAAAGAAAAACAAACCAAGAAACAGACTCTTAACTCTAGAGAACAAACTGATGGTTACCAGAGGGGAGATGGGTGGGGGATGGGTGAAACAGGTGATGGGGATTAAGCAGTGTACTTAGCATGATGAGCACTGGGTAATTAAAATAAAAACTTTTTTAAAAAGATTAGTAAATACTAGGAATGTAATGTACAACATAATGACTATAGTTAACACTGCTGTGTAATACATAGAGAATTCATTAAAAGATTAAATCCAGGAGTTCTCATCATAAGGAATTTTTTTTTCTTTTTTATTTCTTTTCTTTGTATTTTATCTATATGAGAAGATGGATGTTAGCTGAATTTATTGTGGTAGTCATTTCACAGTATATGTAAATTAAACCATCAGGCTGTATACTTGAAACTTATACAGTGATATATGTCAATTATTTCTCAATAATACTGGAATAAAAATTTTATTCCAGACCTTGGTGGCGGGGGGAACGTTTGGCTTTAAAGGAGACATTGTGAAGAAACAGTGTTAAAAGCCACAGAAAGGCTTCATATACAGTTTAGGCTGCTGAACATAGTCCCATTTTAAATCTAGAACTCATTTTCAAGTTTGTGTTCTGAAACGAATTCCTTGATGGAATCTCCTTTGAATACAGCAGAACGTCTGGGCTCAAGAGAGTTCTAAAAAAGAAAAAGATAATCATAAAAAAATTATTTAAGAAGAGAATAAAATTAGGAGTTTTTCACTTAAGAGACTCAGGACTGACCACTTTTAAGAAAATATACCCAGTGTTGACTACTATTTCTCAGTTCCAAGCTATACAGTATTTAGAGACTTTTAGGAAGTTGGCTCTTGCCCTCACAGCTAAGACTGCAAATAATCAGGGCCTGAAGGCTCAGGGCCCCCATCCAATTGCTTAACCAATCCCAACAGACTCTTTGTTTTCCATATCTGGTGGGTTTTGGAATTAATTCAATTCATATTCCCAGATCCTAAAATAATTTCTGGGCTCCTCTGAAGACCCATAGTTAAAGCAACCACCTGCAGCCCATGGCACTGAGCCTACAGAACTGGTTTAGGAATTTTAAGACTAAATTACTCACCTGTCATCTTTCTTGATAGAAAGACACTCAAAATGATTGATTTGGCTGAACCATAGTCTGGGCACACCATGTACCCTAGCTATCAGCTCAGTTCCTGGTTCTTGAGATCTATGTCACCTCCCTTACACACTCTATAGTCATCTTTGGAGGATCCCACTCATGATCCCATGGTCTAGTCAGGCTTAGACTGCCTGCCTATGGATTTTCAATGTTGAGGAATCCCTATAGCAAAATTAAAATTTAGCCCAAAATTGGTTTCTCCTCATCATCCAGAGAGCTACACTGCCTTTTTCTCAATCCATATTTGTGTGCTTAGACAAAGCAAGTTCATTTTAATAGTGGACTGAGAGAAACCTAATTAGAAATATAAACATTCAGGGGGGAAAATGGTATATAGCAAAGTCAAGAAAAACACCTGATGTATATATCTGTCTCATATATATAGGTCAGCAATTCCCATTGTTCAAACAAGAAAGGATCACAATGACTGATACAGAGCCCCACAGCATTTCTCCCAGCAATTTTTTTAAGAATAGACTGGCTTCTCTGAAGAATGATTCTCAGTAAAAAGCCAGAAGCATCTCATGAGTGTTAGGGTCATTTTTTCCAATAGCCCTACTATATATCCTAAGTGAGTTTCTCACTTCACAGACCACTTTTATCCCCATATTTCTGTGGCTAGGTGAATGGCAGCCCCGCAGGAAGGCATTAATATACTGTTAGTCTGTTGCACAGCTTCAAACACAACTAATAAATTTCTTCTAGGTTTTTCTCATCCCCTTTAAGCCTTAACTTTCTCAGGGTGTGTGTAGTGCTGCTGATCTGTCAAAGAGGCTGTCCCTGGAAAGCCTCTCATTTTTCTTTTAGTGCCAGTTCTTAAAAAGTCACAAAGCAAAACAAATTACCCCCATAAAATTATAATGGCGAACAAGAAAATTCACAACAGCCCTCCTCCAGGACTGTAGCCGCCACAACTCAGGCTCACCAGCACCATTAACCACCCATCTCCTCCAACCTAGTGGGCTGCAGGCTGCGGGGAATGGGCTCCAGGACCTTGGAGGCCAGCATATCCACCCCACCAGATACTCACTCACCCCCTGCCCCACCAGACCACTTCTGCCCCCCTCCCACCAAAACTGCTCTTGCCAAGGTCACCATTGCCCTAGAGGTTGTAAAATCCACTGGGCAACTTTCAACCATTGTTTTTTCTGACCTCTCGGGAGTATGTAACATTTGATTATTCCCTTCTATGAGAAAAATACTCTCATCAGGTGGGTTCTAAAATATCTCCTCCCATACCTGGTTTTCACTGCAGTCTCATTTGCTACTCTGCTCCTCCGTCCTCTTGTCAGCCCTTTTTCCTCCTAAACCACTTTATTCAACTTATTCAACACCCTTTCACCAGGCAGACTCACCCTACTTCAGAGATTCAGTTACTATCAATAATTCCTGTACATTTTTCTTCACCCAGAGACCTTCATCTAGAACCTATATATCCAACAGCCTCCTAGACATTCCATTGGCATATCTTTTTGACAACTCAAATTTGAAGTGTCCAGAACTGAATTCCTAACCATCCCTCCAAAATCTCTGTTCTTCCCCATCTCAGTAAGTGACCCCAGGTCCACTGAGTTGCAAAGAGTAGTCGGGGATGAACCCTTCTCCCCCCTTACTCCTCTCCCAGGTACTCACTCAATCCAGTCTAGCACATATCCTATCTCAACCCATCCAATCTGACTACCCCACACTGCTCTGCCCCAGGTCTGCAGCACACCCACCCTGGGCTACCATAACACCCGTCACTCACTGTGTCCCCTCCAATCAATTCGCTACACTGCAGCACGGCAAACTTTCTCTAGATATCTGACCACATCATACCCCTCTTCACAACCTCCAATGTATTCCCATCACCTCTTAGGTGGAAGGAAATGGCTAGCATGGCTTCTGCATTAGCTGGCCACATCTACTCCCACACGCTTTTTATTTCACTCCCTCCACCCTGTCCTACCCCCTTGTCTCTGCTCCAGTCACCTGGACTTCTTTCTCTCCCTCAGTCTGTCCGCCCTGCTCCCCTTTGGTTCCAGCCTTCCCTCGAATGTGCTCCCACCACTGTGCCCCCTCTCCTTTTCCATCTGCCTAACTCCTACTTAACGTCCACATTTCAACTGAAATAACGTTGCTTCCAGGAGACCCTCCCTGAACCCTGAGACAAGGCTTATTATTTTTGCTACACACTCTCAGAGTCCACTGAACGTGCCCTGCTGTAGTATCCTCTGCTCTTGTATTTGTTGATTTAATGCTCTCTTCTCACTAGTCTGTGGGCTTCCTGAGGTCAGGGCACCAGGCTATCTCATTCACAGCAATGCCCTTGGTGCCTAATACAGTGCCTGGCACATAAACTATGGCCAGTAAACTTTTCACAATTAAGTTGAATTGGATTTTTGAACCTCTTGGGGAGCAGGAGTTACATTGTTCCTTTCCCGTTTCTTGTACACACCTTATATCTTTTTTTTTTTTTTTAAGATTTTACTTATTTATTTGAGAGAGAGTGAGCACGAGCAGGGGGAGGGGCAGAGGGAGAAGCAGACTCCCTGCTGAGCAGGGAGCCCAAAGATGTGGGGCTCAATCCCAGGACCCTGAGATCATGACCTGGGCTGGAGGCAGACGCTTAACCAGCTGAGCCACCCAGGTGCCCCCACACCTTATATCTTTGTCTCCATCCAGAGGCTGTTTAGGACCGTTCTTCTATCTTTACCTCTCTCGTGCCCACACATTGCCTCACACAGTATAGGTCCTTGGCAAATGTTTAGTGATTGAACAACAGGAGCTAGCCTCTGCCCAGAGGCAGCACGGAAGAATCATGAAGCACAGGCTCAGTGTCAACAGACCAAGGATCTGGTTCAGTTATGCCACTCATTATCTGTAGGATTTTAGTCAAGTTACTAAACCTCTCTTAGCTTCATTTTCCTCAGCTGCTTAAAGCGGGGATAATAATCATACTTACCAAACTGGGATGTTGGCGAGATAAAATAAAATAATGTGTATAAAGCACAGTAATGAATGGTTGTAACAGCAAGCATTCAATAAACAACAGCCATCACTACTATGACTAACATCATTAGACGACTGCTAAAGCTTCATTATGCCACTGATGAACAAGAAATTATTAAATAAATGACAGTATACATATGCCAAGAAACACTATGAAGTCATTAAAAATACCTTTAAATAATATTGACATGGGATGGGGCACCTGGGTGGCTCAGTCGGTTAAGTGACTGCCTTCGGCTCAGATCATGACCCTGGAGTCCCAGGATCGAGTCCCATATCGGGCTCCCTGCTCTGCAGGCAGTCTGCTTCTCCCTCTGGCCCTCCCCCCTCTCATGCTCTCTCTCTCTCTCTCTCTCATTCTCTCTCTCAAATAAATAAAATAAGATCTTTAAAAAAAAATATATTGACATGGGAGAAATGCTCACCTCTAATGTTAACAAAAACATACGAATTTAATAAATATACATGAAGTATTTAACATGTGCAAGTCAGTGTTAATGCTGAGGATATAACAGTCAACAAGAGAGCATGGTCACTGGCTGCATGGAGCTCTATTCTAGTGTGTGTAAAATAACAAGTGACACATGAATTGAAGAAGGTAATATCCCAAACCAGGTATCTACATATAGACCCACACATAGCTGCACACATTCCCAGTTACATGAATAAATAAATTACCAGAAGGAAATCCAACAAAATATAATAATGTATTGTGGGACTGTGATTTTTTTATATACTTTACTGCACTTATATGATATTTACCAAAAACGTACTAGTTTTTTAAATGTAAATCTATTGTACAGCCTTTTTACAGGGAGTCTTAGACAGAACTTCTAAATTCTCTCCCTGGAATCCACTTTCTATTTTGTCTTCCTCAGTTTTCATAAGGAAGTAGTAAGCAGGTCAGACAGGACTAACCTCAGCTTCCACAGTCTCGACAGCTGCCTACCTTCCCCACAGTGCCAAAAAGGAGATGTCAGACAATCAGGTCTAAGGCTGCCCTTATCCCCTCCACCCTCCCCCAGGCTAAGCCCCTTCTTTACCATCTCCCCTGTCTGCATCTATAATCCCTTCCTGGCTAGCCCATCATCCTGCTCAGGTCTCTCCCATCCTTCATAAGTCTCCTGGACCCAGTGGACTACCTCTAACTCCTACCCTCTCTCTCTCCTTCCACTCACACCTAACATTTTTTAGTCTGGTTAGATACTTCTCTCTTCTTCCTCACATCCCATTCACTCTTGAACATCGGTAAATTTGCTTCTATTCACAGGACTCCACTAAAACTGCTCTTGCAAACATCACCCAGAATCTTCATGGTGTAGTTCCCACAGTAGCTGGTACCTATGTGTTCCCTGGTTGTAGCATATTATATTGAAATTATCTGCTTATAATAAAATAAAAGTTTTGGGGAGCCTGGGTGGCTCAGTCAGTTAAGCGTCTGCCTTCGGCTCGGGTCACAATCCCGGGGTCCTGGGATCGAGTCTCGCATCAGGCTCCTTGCTCAGGGGGGAGTCTGCTTCTCCCTCTGCCTGCCGCTCCCCCTGCTTGTGCTCTCTCTCCCTCTCTCTCTCTCTGACAAATAAATAAAAAAATTTTTAAATTTTAAAAAATAAAATAAAAGTTTTAATATTATAGTTTTATATGTCTAGCTCTCCTACTGGATAGTGAGGTTGTTAAAGTCAGAAACCGTATCATATTTGTCTTAACACCCACACATCTTTCTCCCCCACCCCCATGGCTAGCATCTTGTTCAACCAGTGATCAATAAAGTCTTTCCTCCAATTCAATTAGCAGGAAACCCACTGAAGTGTCCTGCTAAGTTCAGAAATTTTCCTCACAATTCTGCCTCATCAAAATTCTCAGGCTTTTTTTTTCCTTCCAAGCCAACATAACTAAATAATTCTTAATAAGGTATTAATGACTACTGGTAAGTTACCCTCTCAAAAAATACATTAAACTTCAGTGTAGATGTTCAATATCTTATTTCAAAGATAGGATCCCAATGGTAGAAATATTGGCAGTAAACCAATAAATCTGTAAAGGAGTTACTTCAGATGGAAGCTAATCATTGTCTCTTGAATCTATGTAAGAATTACTATGTAAGAATACTAACAACTTTTTTAAAGTAGGGAGCTGTTCTACTATAAAAAGAAATATATATTTGATCTTTATTCTCAATTCCTGGCACAGAGCTCCTAAAACCCTTATAAATTCCTGACTGGTAGGGATGACAGGAGCATCCGTTGTTATCCCTAATAAGCCCCTTTCAACCACACCTGAGGTTATGCTCATGAAATGACTCTTGGTGGGCCCAGACATAGCTTCAGAAAGGAGGCTGGTTGCCAGAGGAACCAAGCATGTAATTAGAGGGTTGGAACTTTCAGCTTGTACCCCAGAGGGAGGGAGAGGGGCTGGAGACTGAGTTAATCGCCAATGGCCAATGATCTGATCATCCACATCTACATAATGAAACATCCATAAAAATGCAAACAACAGGGTTCAGAGAGCTTCTGAGTTGGTGAACACATCCACATGTCATGAGGGTAGTGTACCTCAAACGACCAGGGCTGAAGCTCCTGCACCAGGGACTCTTCTGGACCTCACTTTATGTACCTCTTCATCTGGCTATTCATTTGTATCCTTTATAATGTTCTTTATAATAAAACAGTAACAGTAAGTAAAGTGTTTCCTTGAGTTCTACAGGCCATTATAGCAAATGTCCAAATCTGAGGAGGGAGTCATGGAAACCCTCAATTTGTACCCAAGCTGGACAGAAGTCTAGGTGGCCTAGAAACCCATACTTGTGATTCGAGTCTGAACTAGGGGGCAATCTTGTGCAACTGAGCCCTTAACCTGTGGGGTCTGTGCTAACTCCAGGTAGTTAGCGTCAGAATTAAATTAGACTACAGGACACCCCGTTGGTGTCTGCAGCAAACTAGAAAACTGCTTGGTGTGGAAAACCCCCACACTGGGTGCCAGAAGTTCTGTGAATAAAAAATAGACCCATAATAGGAGCCGTGATGTATTTGAAGCTTTTTGATTCCTAATGACCAATTTCCAGAAAGCCCATTATCCTGTCGGGAGGAACAGATGAAGCTGGGAAAGGCAGGCATGACAGTTACTTATATGGCTCCTCTGGTATCATTAGGATCTCTTTTGCACTTGAATTATAGATCAAAACCAAATCCTTTATCTTAACTGCTTTCTACTGAGAATCCTTCAATTAAAAAGTGGGGAAATATTTCAAGGGAGACATCATGAAAGAATGGCACACTGCTATGACTTCTATCCATTTGGCCCATTAAGAAAGTCCTCTTCCCACATATAAGTAGTCTTGTCCAGCGAACAACCAAAGCATTCAAGGCTGTATGATCTATTATGTGGTTCCCACCTAGTAGTCAGGCCTTTCACAAGTAGCCTAGGAGGGAAGGAGGAATTTCACAACAATTACTAAGAATTTACTTGTCTTCTAATTTTATTCTCCTCCTGTGAGGGCACTGTGCTGGATCTGATCAAACTCTGTCTACCAAGATTGTTTACTCCTTGGCCTGCTCATTGTACACTACCCTCAGAGTGGCCAGACAGAAATGCACCCAGAAGGATTCTGCAAAGGAAGCTACTTGCTTAGTTTTATCCAACCTAAGCGTCAGTGACAGTAAAGTAGGGACGTCCAGTTATTTTCCTTGGAAAAGGGCCAACAGTTTTTATCCCATTCTGAAAGTCCCTATCCTTGAAAAGTTATTGTTTAAAACTTTACAATGGGATATAATGAAGAAAAACTAATATGAATAAGCAAAAATTGCAAATATTAGAAGACATCCTATATTTGGAACTACAGAGTAGCCAGTAAGCCCCTTTTAGGATCTACTGTGGGGTGGGGAGTCCTTCCTCTAGCCAACAAAGTGTGCGGTTCACCACAGGAATGTTTGCCTACCCCCTGCCTATTAACCCTGTGAGGGAATATATCACCAAGCTCCATGATGATCATCTTTTCTTATTGTTTACAAAATGCTTTCACCTGTATGATCCATTTAATTTTCATTCCCAATATAACACATAAGAAGAATTTTTATCTCTGTTTCACAAATGAGGAACTAAGGCTTAAAGAAGAAAAGAATTTGGACCAAGAACGCAACGCTACATTCCACTTCCCTGCCATGAAAATTGACTCGCTCTCACTTGTCTGTAATTTGACCTGACACTGATTCTCTGTCTTTTCCTGCTAAGGCTTTCCTTTGCTTTCTTTCAGTCAGTACTCGCAGAGACTCCTCAAATCTTGATTTGCTTTTACCCACTTTTCTTACTCTCTCATCTGAAATCTAACTGCCTTGTGCCTGGCAGGAGCATGCCTGGGCCATTCCAGTCCCTGCCTCAGTGACTTCAAAGCTCCTAAATCCTCACCATTTAGTACCTGGTTCCTTTTTATGGGCTTCCACCCTAACCCATGCTCCTTGAGCCTCCTCAATACTTTGCCAGTCACGCTACAACATCCCACTGTCTGACATAGTGATCTACCTGATTCCTTTAAGCTCAGCCCTAGAACATGATCACAAAAGTGCCAGCATACCCACAAGGGATAGACTTAGTTGTAGAGAGACCCATTAGATTATGGAAATCCTGGCGTGCGGACCCCATTCTTCTCCAAACTCCAACACTTTCAATACAATGGTCCCTTTCCTATAAACTACCATCTACCCCCTTCCACCACTGAGTCTTTAGGGCAACAACCTGATCAGCTCAAAATTAGTTAGGATCTCCCTGATATACAGGCTGATTATTTGACCAACAGTGGTCCCTTCTACCCCCTAGTGCTTATGATAAAACTGATATTCTGCAGTAAGAGACAAGCCACATGACCTCTGAATCTTCTTCCATTAGCAACCAGTTTACTACTATGAAAGCTAGGAAAGGAAAACAGGCTAAGAATGAGATGCCTAGAATTAATGTGTGCAGATTTGATGCTATATTTGTCACAGAATTAGCATATATTCTGACTTGTCCAAATAGCTTTCTCTTTCTCCTCTCTGTCCTCTTCCAGAACTCCCAGCGTTGGCTGGAATGTAGGACAGAATTTCCCACAACACAGAGACATCACGCATATGTCTCTAATTTCACAAAATGACAAACCGGAATGGCCCTGAGAGCCAAAAATTCTATTTCATTCTTCTCTCTGATATACTAGTTAGGCCAATGAATTTTCTTTTCCTTCAGTACCAATCAGGCACTTAAGGCAGACTAGAGAAAGGAGAGAGCAGACCACAAGTACCTCATTGCTATGCTGCTGATGGGAATTTACAAGAAACTGGACGACTCAGACCCAGTCAAATTGCCATCAGCCCAGGAAGGAGTTTAGCATGTTTTCAATAGTGGGGAAACTACTGCATTTTCCCCCTGCAAAATATAAATGGAGAGACCCCATCTGAAACCTAGAGCAGGGTGCATTAAATGTGTCACCCCACTGCTGAGTCTCATTCTGCAATGGCAGGCAATGACCTTGAGTCTCAGGACATGGACTTTGTGGTGAAATCCAGCACCTCTGAAACAAGATGATTTCTGGATTCTCTTGCTTAGAGTTCTTGAAAACAAAGTGATGTGCCTTGTGTATAGATAACTCAAAAACATCAGGAATGAGGACCAGATAGTGTTTTCAAAGGCTTCACATTTGCCTGGATTATTCTTATGATGAAATGACACTGGATAAAAGATGTTGAATAAAATTCAGGGAATGGTACATAGAATTAGTCACTCCCTTGAGGAGAAGTATGAGATCCCAAAATAGAGCAGTCCAGAAAGTATTTAATTTGAAATCAGAAATCCTGAGCTTTAATCCTAGGCTTTTCTTGAGGTGAGGTGAGTTAAGCCTTAGCTTTACCCACCTACAAAAATGGGAGGGATCAGCAGAGCATTCCTTAGAGAAGGTGGCCTCACAGGTCCTTGAGGAACACAATTATGATAAAGCACTTGATAAAGAGAAGACCCAATTAAAGGTTAAGGAAAATTTCACTTACTTCGGTGGCCAATTGTCTAAGTTTGGGCTGCCTCAAAGGCACAGCCAAGATGAGGCCTTGGGCATGGGTGTCTTATTTGACATGTGACCCCAGGAAGCAGGAGAGAGGGATTGGGGAGAGTAAAAAAAGGAGGGGAAACCAACACAATGGTTCATTATCAAAGTCACTGATGTGAGCAACTTAGGCTCAATTCCACCAGGATTCCTGAGAAGGGTAAGGAATGCCTACTAGAAGGGGCCAGCTGGGTTGTGGCAGAGCACTATGCACCCATTCTGGTCCCCACTGGCTGAAGCCTGGCGCCAGGAACCCTAACTCTAGCAAGCTCCTGCTCCACCTGGAGAAGGCCCTGGGGTGGAATGAGGAGAAACACAAGTTGAGAGCTTGTGGCAGGGGGTCCAGCAGCCTGCGGTGAATGTGTGCTCCCGTGAAGGAGCTACCACAACTGAGGCTAAAATCAGTGGGGTCTGCTGGACGTGGATGTGGGTGCCCAAGTGCTTCCTATCCTGACCTAAGGCTCTCTCACAATACGCCCTCGATTATTCCATCCTCAAAGATGGCAAACAATATGTGAATGCCACTTTCCTTATTATCAACTATAATGCTGGGGATGATCCCTCCTTGAAGATTCATGTCCCTTCATGGAATTACAGGCCTTTGCACATGCTACTCCTGATGTTTAGAATACTTTCCCTGTCTGCTCCTCCCCATCCCTACTTTGCTATCTGGATGCAGCTTGAAAATTATGTGCTCCAAGAAACTTGCCCTCACCCTCACAGGAGGTCAGTTGCCCAAACTATGTGCACCCATGGAACACTGTACAGCTTGTTTGTGCTATTTATCACATTTTTGAAAACATACTGTTCCTCTCCACACTCATACATACATATGCAAACATACACACACACCATTCAATTTATCAGTCCTGAAATGTCAAGTAATTTGCTCTTTTGCTAGCAAATATATTCCCAAAACCTAGCATAGTGCCTGGCACAAAAGTTAATGAATAAATTTTTGTTAAATGAACTGATGAGTGAATGAATGAATAAATGAATCAAGGGAAGTGAAAACATCTGTTGTCACTAAAATTGGCCTGAAAGTCTACTTTTCTTAGGAGCTCCCTTCTCCCTGCTGTGCTTTGTTCAGAGTGATTATTCCAAAGCTTTCTCTCCAGCATCTTTTGCCTGGACTTTTCTGGGAAGAAAATGTGCAAGTCAATTGCTACAGAGTGTCCTCAGGATTTCTGTCCTCTGTATCTCTGCACTATTCCCAGCAGGCTGTGACCCAAGGGTCATTTTGTTTGTTTTGTAGGAGCACTCACAGGGGTAGGCAGCACTGTTAGTTTAATTCTGGCCTTTCTGTTTCCTTCCTTAACTTCTGACAATAACTCTTTCTTGTTGCTTAAAGGCAGAGCTGATCTCTGTCACTGAGAATGTCCTCCTCGCCTCTCATTCCTCTTGACCTCATCAGTCTCAAAGGATGACAACCCTGCCCAAGAGCAGAGATAAGAAGAGGCCAATGGAAACCCACTGTCAACAAGCTGTGCTCTTCCCACCACAAGGAGCCAAGGAAAACGTCCTCTGGGGTGTAATCAGGGTCAGAGCCCCTCTGACTCAACCCCCAGATGATCTAATAATGGCAAGAAGAGCACAGAACATCCCAGGAGTGTGAAAACCTCCCCCGCAGCATGGGGAGGAAGAGCAGTGCAGGGTCTGGAGACCACAGCAGATGACAGGCCACTGTGTTCCAATGAGTGGGCAAAACACCACACTGGGGGATACCAGGGCAGGTTCCAAAGGGCACCAAGTCTGCCCAAGAAACATCTGCACAGGTAAGTGGACCTGAACTCAGGTGTACAACTGCCACCTAAGAGGAGAAACCTAAGTCCAAATCCTGCATGACAGACAGGTGTCAAGGATCTGGTCACTGCTGAGATTTCTTCATACACAACATGCTACTTCTTGTCTCCTCGGTTCCTGCTGTCTTTTCTGCCTGGATGCTCTTCTCCACCCCCTGTCCTGCACCTCTCACCTTGTCCCCCGTTGCCTCTCTCCCAGGAAGCCTTCCCTGAACCCCACTGACTATTCTCCCTGTCACTGCACTTACCACAACGCCTGCCTCCCTGCTACTCTCAAACTACCCAAAGGAGGGACCCATCTTATTTCTCTTTATACCCCCAGGCCCTAATACAGTGCCTTGCCTATAGTAGGTCCCTCAATAAAAACCAAATAAATGAAGTGAATGAATGAACGTACTTACAAGAATTGTTTGGCACCAGATCTTCAAGAGAAGGCCGAAGATGTTTGTCAGAGTAGGCATAAAACTAGAGCTGGACTATCAATGGATAAGAGACTGAATCCCAAAGTCCTGGGCAATTGTGCCTTCAAGCCCTGCTACCGGAAGTCAAGATTGTTCTAAGGTTTTGAGATGAAACTGAATTTATAGATCAAAGTCCCACAGCCTTGACCCTGGGTGGCAGAGACAGAAGCCACACAGACTGACAGTATTTGCAGCGAGCTGATTCTTTCATTCCCCTGGCTTGGCAAGGGTCGGGGAAAATTTGGAAGTGGCAGATGGACAGAAGAAGAGCAAAGTGGCATTTGTTATTGGGGGTAGAAAGAGTGCAAGTATCATTGATCTCATGAAATCTCGCCAACCTAATTTTTTTCCTTCTTCACTCAGTGTGCTCCAGCCCCTCAGCCTTCTTTCAGTTTGTTGAATATGCCAAGTTCTCTCCTGCCTCAGGGCCTCAGGACACGTTATTTTGTCTGCCCTGAATACTCTGAGTCTAACCATACTTTTAAAAGATCAACTCCTTCTCTTTAAATTTTGGCTTAAATATTAATCCTTATGAAGCTTTTTTTGGTCACTGTATTACAAGTAGGTGCCTCCCCATCACACCCTGTTTTAGTGTTTGGGCTACTATAAGAAAATACCCCAGACTGGGCGGCCTCATAAACAACAGAAATTTATGTTTCACAGTCCTAGAGGCTGGGAAGTCTGAGATCAAGGAGCCAGCAGATCTGGTGTCTGCTGAAGGCTCACTTCCTGGTTCACAGATGGCCCTCTTCTGGCTGTACCCTCACATGGTGGAAGGGGCAAGGGAGCTTGCTGGGTCTCTTTTATAAAGGCGCTAATCCCATTCATGAGGGCTCCACCCTCACAGCCTAATCGCCTCCAAGTATCATCACACTGGAGATTAGGTTTCAACATATGAATCTGAGGGGGACACACTCAGCACAGCCCATTCATCTCAACTTCTTCTTTTTTACTTTCATCATGATAGTTATACGATTTGCAATTACTTCATTTATTTATCCAGTTACTAGTGGTGTGTATAGGGAGAGGGGATGATCTCTCATACTGGAACATAATTTCCTAAGGACAAGGACCCTGTCTAGTTTGTTCACTGTGTTATCACTGCACCTAACACATCACCTGGCACCTCGTAAGAGGTAACTGTCTCATTGTTGTTGAGTTCACTGTTATTGTCAAAAGCATTTCTTTAGCATATATAAAACTTAACTGATATATCAAATTATGAGCTCAGGCATGAGCTTCTCCATTTTTCCACATACTTTGTGCATCTTGTATCAGAAAGCATTTCTTAATGCTTGCAGAACCATGTCAGCATTCAGTAATGTGTATTAAAGGATGCTGTGTAGGTCTGGGTTAGCCTTGTGAATAAATCCCTCCTAATAAAAGAAAATGAGATTTCATGATTAAGGGGTTTAGAAATAATCAAGAGAGGGTTAAAAATAAAACTAGCGGAGGCAGAGCAGACCAAAGAATAGCTACTGGCATGCTTTCCAAAATGATGTCCCAGATTATGATTTTATGAGAAAAAAATAAAATAATTGCTTGCCAAGCCTTCTAAAAAGGAAGAATGTTTGGAGAACTTAGAAATGGAACACTGATAGGCCTATACAGTCTAGATTCTCTCAACAACCTAGAACTTTCCCAGAACTCATTTTCCTGCCATTCTGAGTGTTCCCTACTCTAATTTCCCATCATTCTGGTGATGTGGTAGCATCAATGGTCTGGTCTTCATGATCCAAACCGATTTGCTAAGTTTAAAAAAAAAAAAAAAAACACCACCAACAACAAACTTGCCTTAAGGAAACAAAATGAATTCTCCCTGCTTTGCATGTGTTTGATGAAGTCCCTGCTCCGGCCCTAGGCAACTTAAACTTTAGCCTGTTTTTTTTTCCACCTCATGTTTGTCTCATCACAGCAGGCAAACCACGCCCCACCTTCTCTAAACTAGATTTCAAAACTAATGAGTTATAAACAAAACATTCTTTCCTACATGCAATGCTAGCAGCTTTGTCTTCCACTTCAGAAGGCTTGAAAATCAACATCACTTCCAAAGTGAAAACAAACTTTCCCCGTCATCTCTGTATTCAGCTCACTCCCATCCAACCCACAAGGTTCCCTCCCAGCTCTGCCACCCCCTGGGCAGTCTGCTCTTGCTCCAGCCCACAATAATCATCCTGAACTCTCTTAGATGAACCCAAGCGGTTCAATTGTGTACTATTTTCTAGTTGTAAAAGGTAAGGGAGGAACAAAGTGGGAGGTAGGGAGAGAAGCAGGAAATAAGAGATGGTAAATTATGCCAAGGACTGTTTTGTATATTACGTAGGCAATCTCACATTAAGTAAGAATTAATCTTCACCTTTTTAGAGATGAGGAAACTGAGGTTCATGAGAGACTAAGAAACGTACTCACAGTTCAGAGCCAGGAAAACAAAAAATCAATTCGAACCCAGGTCTGACTACACACAACTCATGCTCTTTCCTGTACATTGCAGAATCAGTCTTTTTTTTTTTTTTTAAGATTTTATTTATTTGCCAGAGAGAATGAGAAAGAGAGAGAGAGCACAAGCAGGGGGAGTGGCAGGCAGAGGGAGAAGCAGGCTCCTCACTGAGCAGGGAGCCCGATGCGGGACTCGATCCCAGGACCCTGGGATCATGACCCAAGCCGAAGGCAGACGCTCAACCAACTGAGCCACCCAGGCACCCCATGCAGAATCAGTTTTATCTCCTCCCCTACCTCACCCCTAAGCGCAGGTTATACAAGGAGTGAGACCAGGAAGATAAAGGATAGGAAAACCCCACCATGTTCAGGAATAAACATCATATTAGGCATCTACTAGGTATAAAGCAGAGCACTCAGAACTTTGGAGAAGGCAAAGGGGAGATTCCATTAAGGTGCCATTTATACAGCACTGGTCATATGGTAGAGATGCTCCTGACAAAGTAAATGCAACACAGAGGTATGATATCCAAAACAAAGGAGATAATTAAGCCTCTACAGACATGCTACTGATCAAACCACATCTGTAGTGTGTGTTTCAGTTTTAGTCACCAGAGGATGTGTGCTGGGGAATCCACAAGAAGAGCAGGAGGATATTCGGTCCGGAAAAAAAGAACCCTTTAAAGAATCATGGTTAAATCTTCAAATACCTAAAGACCTATCTTTTATGAACAAGATACTTGGATAATTCCTGTACAATTCTAGAAAGCAAAACCAAAATAAAGAAGTAATGCTATAGGAAAGCTCACTTCTATTTATGCTGGATGGAAGAACTTTGACAGTTCAAACCATCCAAAAATGGAACAAACCATTTCTAGATCTTGCCAATCCCCACCGTTGACAGGTTCACACAGCCTGGAAGACCATTTATTAAATATATGGTAGAGGAAATTCATGTATGGGGAATTTAGTGTGGGTTAAAGCCCTCCAAAATCCCATTCAACTCTGATTCTTCAATTCCAATTGCATATAAAAGAGTTTTCTCTCATTGCAAGGAAATCTGTACTCATTTCCTATTGCTGCCATTAACGAATTACCACAAATTTAGTGGCTTAAAACAATACAAATTTAACATCTCATCATTCTGCAGGTTAGAAGTCTGACATAGGACTCACTGGGCTAAAATTAAGGTCTCAGCAGGACTGCCTTCTTTTTGTAGGCTCTAGGGGAGAATCTATTTCCTTGCTTTTTCCAGCTTCTTGGCTCATGGCCCCCTTCCTCCATCTTCAAAATCACAATGGCAGGCTGAGTCCCTCTCATACCACATCACTCCAACCCCTTCATTTGCTCCTTTTCCATTTTTAAGACCCCTTGAGATCACACTGGACCCACCCAGATAACCCAGGATAGTCTATGTTAATTATTAATAATCTTAATTTCATTTGCACCCTGAATTCCCCTTTGCCATGTAACATAACATATTCACACGTCCCAGGGATTAGGACATGGATGTCTTGGGGGGCTGGGGGGACATTATTCTGACTGTCCAGTGAGGTTCTAACAAATGCCACAAGTACATTCCACCAGTTCAAGGTAGCATGTGACTCGCTGCCTCCCCTGAAGATTACAGTGGAGAAGAAAAGGATTTGGCAAGAGTATACCAGGCCTCCATGGGTTACTCGAGACTCAGTCTCTACCTAACTCAAGCCAACCAAATAAAATGGCAGAAAATACTTTTCTGTTCAGTATATTTTACCTCTTGATATGGGATACCAAATTACCCAAGCAGCCTCCAAATATAACCTTGGGACCTAAGGCTTAGGTAAGCTAGCAAAGAAATCAACTATAATTATCTAACAAGGAAATCTCCAAAATTGGTAGGGTGTAAGACCAGAAAGAAAGGAAAAATTAAAAAGGCAACCCTCCTCTCTCCTTTTGTCACCACCATATATGAGAGACCAGATGCTGCTTCCATGTCCCCTCCCCTCACACACAGCAGACACTACCACTCCTTCACCCTTTCCCAGCCTGACACAGGCTTCACAAGACTTCTTCAGTCTGTGCCCCAAGCAGGCACAAGCAATTATCAGAGTTGGCACATGAGAAAAAACCTTTCTGCCTTCTCTTCAGGAAAGATTCTGTTCAGTAACTTGGGGGTTTGGGTTATGGTGACTACTTTAGTAATTACTATGTATAGGGCAACGAACTAGAAATCTTGCATTCAGAAACAAAGTACAATTCATAATCTCGGCTGGCTAAGGAACACAATCTAGCAGCACTTACTGCTATTTTGTTTCTCATTGATAGAATTCCTGATCTCATATTACATTTTTCTGTACAGTTGACAACACAAGAGTTAGGGGTGCTGCTCCCCCACCACCGTCAAAAATCCACGCAGAACTTTTGATTCCCCCAAAACTTAAATGCTAATAGCCTACTGTTGACCAGACGCCTTACTGATAATATAAAGTTGATTAACACATATTTTGTATGTTATATATATCACATACTGTATTCTTATAAAAATAAGCCAGAGAAAAGGAAATGTTATCAAGGAAATCATAAAGAAGAGAATACATTCACAGTACTGCACTGTATTTATTTAAAAAATCTGCATAAAAGTGGACCTATGTAGTTCAAACCCATGTTGTTCAAGGGTCAACTGTACTTACCTGGAGTTTTATCATAATACTGCCTTAGGATCCCCATTATTTGAATCACAATGTAATTCCTGAATTGTTATTTCTTTTCATAGGAATATTTATGTGAGGTGTTTTTCTGAGAGTCCTTTTGGTCACGATAAATTGTCTATCATCAGTCAGGATTCTTTCCACTGTAGTCAACAGAACCCCCTATCAGAACTAGTTAAAGCAAAAAAAGGAATTTATTGACTAACATCCTGAAAAATCCAGGGGTAGATCTGGCACTGGCCCTTTCCAGAGCCTCAAATGATGCTGTGGGACCACTTCACCCCCAGCATCATTTCCCCTCTGTCTCCCCTTATTGACCTTATTCTCCTGCATGCTCTTGCCTTGCATGGACAAGATGACTCCCAACTGTGACAGGCCTACCTCACATTTTCCCAGAAAGTCTTAGACTGAATTTTAGCGGTTTACATTGACCTAGCTCAAGTACTGTGCTCACCTGTGAAACAGTCACCATAACAAGAGAAATGCAAACCTCTGATTAGCCAGCCCTCAACATCTGCCAACTCCTGGAGCAGGGATTGCATTCAACACCATTTGAACCACATGAAATAAAAGGAAGAAATGGACTCCCCAAGGAAAAATTGGGATTCTGATACCAGATGGGAAAACTGATGCTGATTAGGCAGAAATATCAGGCAATCCCTATACTTGGATGCACTTGAGTTACATTATTAGCTGCTCTCTGGTTCAGTATTAGCTGAGAGCAGGACAGGGAAAAGCATGCCATCATCTGAATAGGAGAAGGTGTTGAGGAGACTATTCAAAGCTTAATCTACAGTCCAAGGAAGTGGGACTAGGTGGGACACTACAGTACAGGGGCCATGGGCAATCTGCATGACCTTTTAGGATGCAAGTCCAGAAGACATTCAACAGCCACTGAAAGGAGAGCACTTACCAATTCACAAGCCTCATTCTTTTTGCCTAACCCTGAAATAACTTCTAAGTGAATAAAATAAAACATAAAATAAGAGGACAAAAGGATTCAGGATCAGGCAACCTGGCTTTGAGCCCCATCACTTGACATGATCTTGGGCATGTCACTTAACTTCACAAAGCCTCAGTTTCATCTTCTATAAAAATGGAATTAATAGGGGCACCTGAGTGCCTCAGTCAGTTAAGCATCTGCCTTCAGCTCAGGTCATGATCTCAGGACCCTGCTCAGCTGGGAGCCTGCTTCTCCCTCTGTCGTTCCCTCTGCTTGTGTTCCCTCTCTCTCTGTCTCTCTCTCTCTCTGTCTCTCAAATAAAATCTTTAAAAATAAATAAAATAAAAATAAAAAATTTTTTAAATGGGATTAATAATAAGTCCTACCTTACACAGAATTAAATGTAATCATATGCGTAAGGATCATTTCTTTTTTTTTTTTAATTTTTTTATTGTTATGTTAATCCCCATACATTACATCATTCGTTTTAGATATAGTGTTCCATGATTCATTGTTTGTGCATAACACCCAGTGCTCCATGCAGAACGTGCCCTCCTCAATACCCATCACCAGGCTAACCCATCCTCCCACCCCCCTCCCCTCTAGAACCCTCAGTTTGTTTTTCAGAGTCCATTGTCTCTCATGGTTCTTCTCCCCCTCCGATTTCCCCCCCTTCATTCTTCCCCTCCTGCTACATTCTTCTTCTTTTTTTCTTTCTTAACATATATTGCATTATTTGTTTCAGAGGTACAGATCTGAGATTTAACAGTCTTGCACAATTCACAGCGCTTACCAGAACAGATACCCTCCCCAGTGTCCATCACCCAGTCACTCCATCCCTCCCACCCCACCCCCCACTCCAGCAACCCTCAGTTTGTTTCCTGAGATTAAGAATTCCTCATATCAGTGAGGTCATATGATACATGTCTTTCTCTGTTTGACTTATTTCGCTCAGCATAATACCCTCCAGTTCCAGCGTAAGGATCATTTCTTAAAGTGCTACAACCCTCCCATCCACGTGGCTGTTGCAATGAGACTTTGCTGTTCCTCTTCTCTATTGACCCTCCCTTTGATTCTGGGCTGGCCCTGGGAGTTGCTTTGTCCAACAGAAGGAGGCAGAAGTGATGTGTGGTTTCCAAGGTTAGCCTATAAGAAGGCTTGTAGCTTCCATTTTTGCACTTTTGGAAAACTCCCTCTTGAAAGTCAGGCACTGTGCCATAGAGAAGCTCTGTCTAGACTACAGAATAAGGAGAAGGCACATACAGACAGACCCTGGAGAATCGAAGCCATCTTGAATGTTGCAAGCCTAGTTGAGCTCTCAGCTGAAGAGAGCTGCACAAATGTCCCCAGCTGCACCACATGGAGCAGAAAAACAGCCCAGCTGAGCCCAGTCAACCCACAGAATCATGAGAAATAACAGAGCAGTTTATAACAGAGCATTGGTGATTAAGACAATGTGTACCCAGAGTGTCCCAGTGACCCTTGTACTTTCCTATAGTGTTTCTCAAAAGGAATGTTATTTGCACTTTAGGCAGAACAATTCCTCATTTGTGGGACTGTCTCATGTTTTGTAGGACTTTCAGAATCATTGGCCCTTAGCAGTCATGGAGAGAATCAAATACATCACCCCTCCAGACCCAAACACCCCCTGCTATGAACCAAATCCAAGAGCACTTACTTCTGGGAGGGTGAGGACTTCAGAGGTCAGCTTCACTAATCATAAGGCAGGAACTGTATTCTCTCTGTGTATCCTGATCCTCATTATGAGTTGAAACATCTTCTTCCCTGGCATTTCATGCTGCCTTCAAAGAAAGGGGCTGCATCAGGCCATACCGAAACTGAGTTTATAATGCCTATAAAATTTATGATGCCATTTGATGTAAATAATGCAACCAGATGTGATAAATTTGCATAGTTTGGCCTTGAAGGGGCTCCAAAGAAAACCATCATCTACCACTGAGTGCAGTTAATGTACAAATCATCAACATTCTTTCTCTAATTTATCCCATTTATTAGTACTTTGGGATCTGGGAAAATAAGTAAATGAACATTATTCTTGGCTGCATGATCATCCTTGTCTTTTTCTCTTGATGGATCTCTGTAACAGAAACTCCTAATTTAACAGATTGACAACACAAGACAGGATATTGTGGAGATGAAATTTCTCTAAGATAAATATCACTTTCTAGGAGGCAGAGGACTTGAGAAGTGACCTCCTAAAAAAGAGCTGCCATTAACCATGAATATCTGTTCTTTGTAAACACCAGGGAAGACCAAAACTTTATCTGTTAATTTCATCACAGTGAGATTGCAGAGTTTATATGCTCTTTTCTAGACAGCTTCAAATTTCCAAGGCCAGCTTCAAGGGCAAGCTTTCCTTCAGGCACTGAGGCATCAGTACTCCTGTCTTAATAAGATATAAAATATTCCTTGGTGCACCTGGGTGGCTCAGTCGTTAAACATCTGCCTTCGGCTCAGGTCATGATCCCAGGGTCCTGGGATTGAGCCCCACGTCGGGCTCCCTGCTCCATGGGAAGCCTGCTTCTCCCTCTCCCACTCTCCCTGCTTATGTTCCTACTCTCGCTAGCTCTCTCTCTGTCAAATAAATAAATAAAAATAAATAAAAATAAAAAATAAAATATTCCTTCTACCCCATCCTTCTATCCATATCAATTCCCCCTTTCATATTTCCATTAATTTATAATCTTATGTTCCTACTAAATATTAGTTGAAAAAGGGATGGTAATTTCTTTGAGCACATCTCTTGTCAATTTAGCTCTGGACAAAAGCTGCTAGTATGTTGGGCTGGCACACATCACCCAAAGAAGATATTGGATACTGAGACAGAATTTGGAATTAGGCTTCCCAAAATAACAAAATTATACTTTAAGTCCTTGTATTATACTTACTCAAGATTATACAAATTCCCCAGTGATCTTAGGGGAGTAGAAGAGAGAAATAACTAGATTATTAGGAAAAAAATAAGATATTATGTAAGAATATAATGACATCTGTATTTCTTGTATGGCTATCCGAACATGGTACTACATGTACTGGTTGTACAAGTGAAAGCAGCAAAATGTAGGCGTTCTCAGCTTTGAAAACTAACTGCTATATTAAGGGAAAAACAGAAAGAGAGAGAGAAACCTAAATACTGAATATGCTAAAATTTAAACCTAAAATATATTCCTTAGAAAAATACATATGTTAGGATTCAAGTAGGTGAAAATATGCTACTTTTTACCCTGGTCTATTTTAGAAAAATCTGCTCTTTGGTAAATGAATAATATGTTTATACTTCAAGTATATTTTTAATAGTTAACATTTCAAAGTCCATATAACATTTATTTTAATAAAATTTGATATTTTTAAAAAAGGAAAAAAACATTTTTCATTTTACGAAAGGATTCACAACCAGGTTTCATTATGTACTAATAAATACCCTTTGGGAAATTCTAATGTGATTACACTTATTAAAAGTTAATGCATATACACATTTTCATAAATTGATCTTTTGTGTAAATTGAGATACACACTCCTGGCAAGGGCTATATTCATCTCCAACCCCTGGAATGTTAATCTCTCAAAAGCCCTCCCTCTCCTCCTCCCTGCCTTAAATCCTTTATCAATCTTCACTGGCCTATCCCAGAAGTCTCCTACATCAAAACCATAATTCTTTTTCCTAGTGTCAACCAAAGAAATACCAAAGGAAAGATATTTACTTAATTAGGTAATGTGGTGACATCAGCTAAACCAGAGAGTTGGACAATCCAAATTTCAAAATAATTCAAAGGACCTGAACATCTGACAGCCCATTTTATTTACCTTTGGGATGTCAGATAAAGCACCTACAGTGATCTTGTCTTTTAATGAAAAATGAACTCTTCTGTCCACTGTGGAATATAAAGAACATCAGGGCAGTTGTGCAGCCTAGATGGACAAAATATAGATCTACTGACCAACCAAAAGGAAAAAAAGAGGTCAATTTCCATTAATTAATCACAGTCCCTAAATCTGCCTGTTTCCACAGCTATTATGGTGGAGAGAGACTAAAGTCCAAATCTATCTTAATCTAAGGCCAAGTTCTCTCGACACTGCCACACTGTCTCCTGATTTTCTTCTATGAGTTTTCTGAATTTTGTTCATGATAAGTAAACGTGCTTTATGGCTGAATCCTGGTGGGATTATTGTGTTGTTTTGTTTTGAGGGATGTGCTAATAATGTTTTTATTTTTCATCAAGCTCATTTCTGTTTGTCTTGGTCATGAAACATGCTATAATTTTAATTAAAATACAAAGAAAGGGGGAAATGAGAGGCCAAAGCCAATAGGATGAAAGAAGCAGAGTGAAGTGAAGCTTGGTGCTGAAGAGTAAGATAATGAGATGGGGGAGGGGGGGGAAGAAGAGGAGATAAACTGGAAAGATCTAGAGGATGCAAGGATAAAGAAGATCTGGGAACTTCCTCCCAGTGGTGGCAGACTGAGTAATTTGGGCCAACTCTCTTGTTGAAGGAAACTAAAATATCCAGACAGAATATAAAAATCATGTTCTTTAAAGTATCAAGCTAAAAAGACAGTATGGAATTACTGGGCCAAGATCTACAAGAAAATAGAAAGCCAAAGATGTGAGTCTGGAAAGTTGGCCAATCTGGAAGAGGCAGCTGAGAGACTGAGCAGTGCTTCTGACATCTTTGTAGGGCCGAAGGGACAAAATGTGTGGTACCTCTGACAGGGAACTTATAAAACTTCACTGAAAGACAGCAGAGGTGACCTAAATAAATGGAGAGAGATGCCATTGTTCGTGGATTGGAAGACTCAGTATCGTATGGATGCCCCAAGACACAAATAAACCTATGGAACAGAATAGAGTGACTAGACATAGGCTAAGTCATAAATGGCACTTGATATAGAGGGGATACTCACGGGAGTGGAGAAAGGACAATTGGACATCCACATGAGGAAAATGAAACTTGACTTCCAACCTCACACTCCATCACTAGCTGCACCCACCTCCCTACACACACACCCATAGAAAACATTTATAAGAATATTCATAGAAACACTGTGAAAGAGTAAAATTTTAAAAAGCCAAATAACACATGTACATAAAGAGTAGAATGAATAGTGTGGAATGTTCACATAATGAAATACAATAGTGCCATGAAAATGAATGTTGCCACATGGATGTAATGTTTTAAAATGTTAAAAATTTTGTTACAGAAAAACTAAAAATATACTAAAAAATATATTGTTCAGTGATGCAAACATATGTATGTCATAAAACTATAAAATAAAAGTAAGTAACTGATAAATGCAAAATTCAGAAGAGTGGATACCTCTAGGGAAAAAGGATGGGCTTGAGGAAGGCACAAAGGCACTAACTAACAGTGTGTTGTTCTTTTTCTTAAACCAAGGTGTAGGTGATTGATGTTCTTTGTATTCCAATTGTTATTTTGTATCTACTTAAAGTTAATAGAAATGTAACAAATACATGCATTGGCCCAATACTGAAGGGCCAGGTTTGAACTCAACATTCAGATGAGGTCAAAACCAAAGGTGAAGCTATCACAGAATGAAATTCTTGAGACAGAATAAATCTGAGTATTTTTCCAGAAAATAAACTGAATCACTGCTCTGATATGATTACTTAAAATATTATTTCTCAAATATTAAAGTTCACTTTATAGTGCTGGAATAATCATTTCTCAGCTCCATTGACTTAGATTGCCCCTATGCATGGTCATGTACCACATATTCACAAAATCAAATAGAACCTTCCTTTCAACTGAGTTTAGCAAAAGGGAAAGAATTTTTTTTGCCAAATCTAGTCAAAATAGTCTACTGCTGGTAGTAATGCTGCCCTTCCACTCTAGTAGCAAGTGGATTAAAGTAAACTCTTATCTCCCCTGCTCCTTCTGGACTTAAGATCTAGTCAACAGCGACTGTGCAATTTCATTGAAGCAAACTCACAAACAGAATCTCTGTGCATTTCTGGAGGAAGATGCTTTCAGAATACTTTCAGAAGCAAAAGCAAGTGTTTGCCCTCACTTATATTTTTTATTTTTAATATTATGCAAGAACTTACTATTTTAATTCGCCCTTAAACCTTAGATCTAGAAATGTATCAATAGAGCACCATAAATGTCTTCCAAGATAGCAAAACAGTCTCTTTCTATTTGCATCTTCACTTTCAATAGATGGACAGCGATTTCACCATCTTTCCTGGAGCAACATGAGAAATGAATCCTTAAAGTAGATATCATGCTAGAAATACCTGCACCCTCCAGTTCATGAGTTAGGTTATCTCTTCATTAGGTTCCAGCAAATGAACTATTTTGTCTTCAGGAGTCCCACTTTTTCTAAGTCCTGGCTTGTTAGTAATACTATGTATTGCTATGTGTTCAGGAAGACTTCAAAATGTAGTAGCTACTCCTTTCCTATTTGAATGTTGTGTATGACTATTTGACAAGGCAGTTCCAAAACCTCGTGGATATTATGGTGCTTGTCTTTGGCTGAGGAAGAATAATAAGTGGTCCACTACCTTACAGCCAGTAATCTTGTCACAGTACCCCATGCTGTAATTCTTTTCTGAAGGGTGTGAACATAACATCATATTTTTTAAGCCTGAAATCATTCATACCCTTCACAATGTTGTGGGTTTGTTTGTTTGTTTGTTTTTGCAGTGGCAATGACAATATGTGATATTACACTGATTTTCCTTTTTAAGAATATTTCTTTAATCAGATTTACTGTTGTTGCCTGTTTTGAGATCCAGACATCTCTCAACAAGCTAGTAAACAAGAAGCAGTTAGTTTAGAGATTCCAGAAATGACACTGGAGTAGGCATTTGGTGATTTGGTTTTCTAAAATCTAAGAAAAAAGCCATAGCTTGAATGGCTCATTTTCAGCTGAAGAGTGAGGTCAAAGCTAAACTTTGGAGCCTCAATAATCTTTAATAAAATAATTGCAAAAAATAAGGAGACAAAGTTTAGACCAAAGGGACTAATGTATCCACTCAACAAATTCTTATTGAATACTTACTATATGCCAGACATTATGTCAGGCACTGAGTATAAAGTAATGAGCCAAACAGATAAAATGTTCCTCTCCTCATAGAATTTACATTTTAGTTTAGAGGGCTAGGGAGGAACAAACAGTAACAATAAATATACAAACAAGTGTCAGGTGGTGATAAATGCCATATGGAAAAATAAAGCTAGGAAGAAGAATCCAGAGTAGGGGGAGTAGAGGAAGAGAGTGCTATTTTTTAAAACATGCTTAGAAAAGTCCTCATGGATACGGAGACACATGGACAGGAACTTAATAAAAACATAATTTCAAAAGCAGTATTTTTTAAATGAATGGGCAAAGATCTATCAGGCTCATGAAAATAAAGAATAGAATTTCACAAAATAATATCAGACAAAAACAGAATTCAAGATCTAAAGGAATTTTTTAAAAAGAATAAAAATAAATAAATAAAATTACATATAAGAGCATAAAACTGCTAACCCAAAGACTTAATAAAAAGAAGAAATGTTAAATAAATTATGGTAATTTTTTTTTAAAGGTTTTATTTATTTATTTGACAGAGAGAGACACAGCGAGAGAGGGAACACAAGCAGGGGGAGTGGGAGAGGGAGAAGCAGGCTCTCCGCCGAGCAGGGAGCCCGATGCGGGGCTCGATCCCAGGACCCTGGGATCATGACCTGAGCCGAAGGCAGACGCTTAACGACTGAGCCACCCAGGCGCCCCTAAATTATAGTAAATTTATACAATTAAGTAATGGGGAGCCATTAAGAGATGAGACAGCTATCCGTATCACATTATTGAATTTCAAAAGCAAATGAAAAAATAATTTATATATAAATTTTTTTAAGTCTGGAAGGCTATACAACAAACTTTTAACAATAGTACATCAGGGGAATGAAATTCTTGGGAGAGACCAAAAAGATCTTGGCTTCCACTTATGCAAGTTTTTATTATTTTAGAATTTTACAATTAGCACTTATTATAATAAAATATCTGCTGCATACATGTTTTTAAATAATTCAAGGGAAAATAGAATGATTTCACACTGATGAAGAATATAACTCAAATTAGGAATATTATTTCCATGAACCTATTTATATAAAGCAAAAACATTTAATAAGGCAAGAATAAAGTGACATGAGTATAATAGTAGTGGAAGGATTTCACTTACCATTCTAATCTTCAACAGATCAACTGATCAAAAATAATGATAAAAAGAACCTGAATTCCGTCATTAGTAAGTCTGATTTAAGTGCTAGTAGTCAACTCTCAACTTTAAAGAGAATAAAACTTATTTTCCAACACCCATGAAAAACATGAACATCTGTCACATACTACACCACAAAGAAAGTCTATAAATTCCAAAAAGCAGAAATTATGTAAGACACCTTCTCTGTTCCCAAAGCAATAAACTGATAAAGATTAGAAATTGAAAGAAACAAAAGTTAACCACTTAAGAAACTAAAGCCTATTCTCCTAAGTAATGTTTAGGTCAAAGAGAAAAAATAACTCTTATATAATGTTTAATACTAAATAATAATAATACCATTATATCCTAAAATGTATGAAAGCAGCCAAAGCTGTTATCTTGAAGAAATTTATACCAGTAAAGGTTTGTATTGGTAAAGGAAAATTGTTCCTAATAAATTAAGTATTGAAGCAAAGAAAAAAAAAATCAGTGTAAAGAAAGGAATTCATAAAAGTAGAAACCAATGAATTAGTAAAATAGTGGAATCAATCAAGAGCTACTTCTTTGAAAATACAAATAGCATAGAAAATAAAACTATATGCTCCAGTACTACACAAGATGTTTCCAGGTTTTAAACTACAGTTTTGTAATTTCCTTAAAAAATGGCAAAGAACTTATGGAAGAGTTCTGAGAACACTATATTATTTCTAAACAGCAGGTTCCAAGTAAAAAATATTCCTAGCCCCCAGCATCAAATACTATTACCCACCCACCCAGTCATAAGGTAGGTAAAAATCTATTATTAACTGCTACATTAAAAAGTCCTTTCCAAAGAGTTTTGAGTATGAGCCTTGGCCCTGACTCAAATCCACTATTGACTTAGAAATGAAGAGTCCAGACACTGCTTCTAACCCTGTGGGGAAGATGCCTACCTTCTGGTGCCTAATGACATCTTGGTCAGATTCCACTTGTTTCCAAATGTTTTCATTTGTTAAAACATAGTCCAGTCCAATTGAAAGCATCAATTTCATCTATAATTTAAGGTTTTCTGTTTCCCCAAAGCATGCTGTACTGTGGCTCCAAGCACCTGAAACAGGGAAGGGACATGGTCTGTTCTTTTTTTTTTTTTTTAATGTTATGATAGTCACCATACAGGACATCATTAGTTTTTGATGTAGTGTTCCATGATTCATTGTTTGTGTATAACACCCAGTGCTCCATGCAATACGTGTCCTCCTTAATACCCATCACCGGGCTAACCCATCCCCCACCCCCCTCCCCTCTAAAACCCTCAGTTTGTTTCTCGGAGTCCATAGTCTTTCATGGTTCATCTCCCCCTCTGATTTCCCCCCCTTCGTTTTTCCCTTCCTTCTCCTAATGTCCTTCATGCTATTCCTTATGTTCCACAAATAAGTGAAACCATATGATAATTGACTTTCTCTGCTTGACTTATTTCACTTAGCATAATCTCCTCCAGTCCCATCCATGTTGATGTAAAAGTTGGGTATTCATCCTTTCTGATGGCTGAGTAATATTCCATTGTATATATGGACCACATCTTCTTTATCCATTCATCTGTTGAAGGACATCTCAGCTCTTTCCACAGTTTGGCTATTGGGACATTGCTGCTATGAACATTGGGGTGCATATGGCCCTTCTTTTCACTACATCTGTGTCTTTGGGGTAAATACCCATCAGCCACACCACTTCTTTCAAGATACATCTCCAAAGGCTAGTGAAACAAAAGCAAAAATGAACTTTTGGGACTTCATCAAGATAAAAAGCTTCTGCACAGCAAAGGAAACAGTCAACAAAACAAAGAGGCAACCCATAGAATGGGAGAAGATATTTGCAAATGACACTATAGACAAAGGCCTGATATCCAACATCTATAAAGAACTTCTCAAACTTAACACCCAAAAAACAAATAATCAAGTCAAAAAATGGGCAGAAGACATGAACAGACACTTCTCCAAAGAAGACATACAAATGGCTAACAGACACATGAGAAAATGTTCATCATCATTAGCCATCAGGGAAATTCAAATCAAAACCACATTGAGATACCACCTTACCCCAGTTAGAATGGCAAAAATTGAAATGGCAAGAAACAACGAAGTTGGAGAGGTTGTGGAGAAAGAGGAACCCTCTCACACTCTTGGTGGGGATGCAAGTTGGTATAGCCACTTTGGAAAACAGTGTGGAGGTCCCTCAAAAAATTAAAAATAGAGCTACCCTATGACCCAGCAATTGCACTACTGGATATTTATCCCAAAGACACAGATGGTCTATTCTTTACACAACTCCTCTCTGTCCTTTTAAACCCTCTCTCTCCTCCAGGGCTGAGGCAAGAAAGGAGCACCAGGGGGAAACCAGAGAATGTCTCTTTACCTGATCGGAAGAGGTTTCTATTCTTTCCTGTAGTTACAACTCCTCTTACCCACCATGCCCTCAGAAAGCAAACATCCAAATGCTAACTAAGGCCTCCTCACTCCATCATGGTTCCCTGCTGTGGGAGATCAAGCTCTGCCTCAAAATCTGTCACAAACCCCTCTCCTTGCCTCCAAACACCAGCAACCCACCCTACAGCCTCTGCTGCTGGGGTTCTGGAAGGTCTAGCTTGCAACCTCTTGGGTGACTAAAAACCAGCAAATGGCTCAAGGACCCTATGCAAGGTCTAGATGACCCACAGGTACCTCACTAGCCTGCCATGCTGCTGCAGCCACTCCCCCACCCCACCTGGCCCTGCCACGTCTTTCTAATTCTCTTCTCCTCTACTCAGCTAAGAACATAAGTAGATTATCAGTTCCACTGCTTGAGCAGATGTTCAAATAGGGAATGAAAAGCTAGCCTCCTCCACTCACAGATACCTCCTAATCGGTAAGAAAGAGTGTCTTATCAATGTTCCTACTCCTGGGCTTCTAGAAGATGATAAACCTCTTACCACAAATACTGCATTCTCCAAAGGACCCGAATCTTAAATGACTCACTCCCTCTCCCAGCCCTCTTCTTATACAGGCTAAAACAGGACAATGAGGTGGTGGTTGGTAATTGTGCCAGTTACGCCATATCTTAGGACACCCTACTCAGAGGTGGCCCTTGTTCTAATGTTCTCCATTTTGTGCTTTGGCCAAATTTCTAAACCAAGGGGAAAAGTCCAATTCAACATCTTGTTACAAATACATAATCGTTTCTCCATAAGTCCTGCATCATCTCCCTAAACAGTGGAGTTCACTCTTTGATTCTCTCCCTAAATCCAAGGCTCACTGAACCTTAAGCAAAGAAATAGACCTAAGATCCAGTTTCCCTGTTTCCCCAGAATTTTAAGTCTTACTAAACCTGTCTATGGTCAACCTTCATAGTCGCTGCACTCCTTCCCTTATGGTAGTGTCCCCGAGAGAGAAGAGAGGGGTGCACTACAAACTCTTGCTAAAATGGGTTCTTTAACCAGAAATGGTCCCATCTTCCTGTCCCATCCCATGGTTACCACCACACTAGCCATGCTGTTGGATCAGATAGGCCTGGTTCCATCCAGCAAGGGATCTAAACTTCCTGGGATTAGGGGTTAAAAATAACTCAACGAGTACATAGGGTCTGGGAAGGAAACCAGACCCCGACAGGTGGTCTGAATACACCAAACCAAGCTCTCTGGTTCCCTAAGGGGGCTTCCCATGTCCCTGAGGTTTTCTTATCAGTGAAGTCCTGTCACTCCTTGTCCCCATTACCTCAGTCCTTCTACCTGCAAGTCACCCCCAGGGAAAAAAAAGCACCTCACAGAATGGTATACTGAGGAAAGCCGATAATCCAGACCCCTCAAAAGAAATGTTCACAGAAGGATGCTGACTGCCTCTTACAAAAGAAAGAAATGACCCCCAAGCAGAGTTAAACCAAAGCCCCAGAGAGCCTGCTGCTTAGAGAATCAGCTGCTGGGAAAGAATGGCAGCTTGGCATTATCCACCGTGATTTTACCTCAAGAATCTGAAATGCTTTACTTGGAACTGAGTCACCTGCATTGCAAAGGTCCAACTCGGGTGCACTATTATTTAATTTCTTTTATGGCTTTCTCCCTAGCCTCACAAAAGAAAATCATGTGTGATTACGGAGTGAATGCTGGTACAGGGCTTAGGAAAAGAACGGGTTGTTTGATTACTATTATCTATTCTTCTCAGGATATAAGGGTACAGCAAATACTGGCAGTTAAAGATTTCTAGTAAGTGAGTTTACTTATCTTTTGGTTTTTTGTAAGCCTCCTCTACAGATAAGGTAGCAAAGGGAGAGAAGTTGGAGAAAAGTTTATAAGAATCTGTGGAAGCTGATATTCATTATATAATGTTAATGTTTACCTACTCCAAAAGATACCAAATGCTATAATTTATAACACTAGAGTATTTCTGTGATTTCCAAATGTTCTGCTTGGTTGAATGGTGGCCCCCAAAAGATATGTCCACATCCTAACATGTAGATTTTTTTTTTAATATGACATTATTTGGAAAAGGGGTCTTTGCAGGTGTAATTAGGTTAAGGATCTTTAGATGAGATCATCCCAATTACCCAGGTGGGCCCTAAATCCAATGACAAGTGTCCTTACCTGAGACAGAAAAGGGGAATACACAGACACCCAAAGACAAAGAGGAGAAGGCCATGTAAAGATGGAAGCAGAGATTGCAGTAATGTGGCCACAAGCCCAAGAATACCTGGAGCCACCAGAAGTTGGAAGAGGTACAGAAGGATTCTCCCAAAGAGCCTCTGGAGTGAGTACAACATGATTTCAGACCTTTGGACTCCAGACTGTGAGAAAATAAATTTCTGCTGTTTCAAGCCACCAAGTTTGTGGCAATTTGTTATATCAGCCAAAGGAAACTAATACACCAAATATGACATCACATTATATTTAGCTCTGGCAGAATGCTAGAGTCTACTTAAGAAACTTTAGCAAAGCAGTGGAACAAAAATCCTGAGGGTAACCACACAAAAAGAGAAGGAAGATAGCTTCATTTTGCCTCTGTCATCAATCCCACTGCTTGGTGCCAAGAGGGAACTTCCCAGCTAGAAAGAGTTCCCCTCACCAGGAAAGAGTAGGGTGAATCATTAGCTTCTCCATCATTTGGAGGCACTACACAAAGGTCTCACTTGGGTTTCACTCCACCCAGGGGGCAAAGCTGAGACAAATAGAGAAGATTAGGAACAAGGGGGGGAAAGCAGAGACTATCAAGAGCAGCCACACAGTGGGAATGACCACGGTTCACAGTGACCTGCTCTGCCAACACCCCCAGCATATTTCACCAGCTTTTGCTCCACAGGTATTCATGTTTGCTGATGCCAGTAACTGCCTCAGTCCTTCTCCCTCACTATCCCCCCAAGCCCCCCGTACCCAAGACTCTGTGTCTACACGAGTACAAGACTCCAGCCTAGACCCCTGCAGCTGACTCCTACTGCCATGTGCACACTCAGAGCTGGCTCCTCTAGCTATGCACCCACACCTCCCTGGCCCAACCCCCAACACCAACCTCCCACAGTGTGCATGTCCAGGGGGAGACTGCAGCCACAGGACAGCACATCAACAGTCAGGGCCCCCACAGGCTATGAGTGAGCCCATAGTTGGCCTTGGCCCTCGCTGCCTGCCCTAGCCCCACCAAAACATGTCTGTCTGCATCTGGCCTCTGCCACTACATAGGCACCTAGAGGTGGCCCCTGCAACTGAGTGTGTGCACACCACTGGCTCCAGCCATCACCACTGGTCCCTTGCTGCTGGACCTGGAGATGCTGCTGCAACTCCCAGCAGCCCCTGCAGCCACTACAGCACTGTCCCCATCCCTACCATGGCCACCAAGGACCACACAGTTGTTTATGTTACGGATCCCAGTGTCCTGAGCCAAAGGATAACACACTCCTCCAGATCCGGTGCCATCACATGACCCTGCACTTGACACTCTGCACCAGTAGACCCAAGTCACAGCATGCTTCAGCATGTCCCCACCACAGGTGAAAGTCTACCCTTACAGAAGTTAGTTCTTAAAGTCTGAAGAGGTGACTGCTTCTTCAAAGGTACACTTACACAAAGCTACAAGGATCATGATGAATCAAGGAAATATGATTCTACCAAAGGAATACAGAACTCCATTAACTGTCCCCAAAGAAATGGAGATCCAGGAATTACCTAACAAAAAATTCAAAATAATTTTTCCAAAGATGCTAAGAGAACTACAAGAGAACACAAGTAGGGGCACCTGCGTGGCCCAGTTGGTTAAGCGTCTGCCTTTGGCTCAGGTCGAGATCCCGAGGTCCCGATGTCCTGGGATCAAGCCCCATGTCAGGCTCCCTGCTCATCAGGGAGTCTGCTTCTCCCTCTCCCTCTGCCCTTCCCCCATCCCCGCAACTTATGCGCTCTCTCTTTCTCTCTCTCTCACCCACTCTCTCTCAAATAAATAAAATCTTTTAAAAATGAGAAAGAACACAGGTAAACATTTTTAAAATATCAAGTAAATAATGCAAGAGCAAAATGAGTAATTCAACAAAGAGATAGTTGCATTTGTACACACTAACAACAAAGCATATGAAAAAGAAATAAACAATAAAAGAATCCCGTTCACAATAGCATCAAAAAGAATAAAATATTTATGAATAAATATAACCAAGGAGGTGAAAGATCTGTACACTGAAAACCACAAGAATTTAATGAAAGAAACTGAGGAAGGAACAAACAAATGGAAAGATAACCCATGTTCATGAATTAGAAGAATTGATATTGTTAAAATGTCCATACCACCCAAAGCCATCTATAGATTCAAAGATTCAAAATTCTAAAGCCATTTTTCACAGAAATAGAAAAAACAACCCTAAAATTTGTAGGGAACCACAAGAGACCCCAAATAGCCAAAGAAATCTTAAGAAAAACAAAGCTGGAGACATCATGCTTCCTGATTCAAACTATGCTGCAAAGCTATAGTAATCAAAACAGTATTGCACTGTCATAAAAAAACACACATAGACCAATGGAACAGAATCAAGAGACCATAAATAAACCTTTGCATATATGGTCAAGTATATTTGACAAGGGAGCCAAGATTACTCAATCAGAAAAGGACAGTCTTCAATAAATGGTGTTGGCAAAACTGGAAAACCACATGCAGAAGATTGGACCTTTATTTTATACTACTCACAAAAAATAACTCGAAACGGAATAAAGACTTAAACATAAAACTCAAACCATAAAACTTCTAGATGAAAACATAGGGTCTTGACATTGGTCTTGGCAAGAATTTTTTGGATATGACACCAAAGCACAAGCAACAAAAGCAAAGCACTGATAATAGAACTATATCAAACTAAAAAGCTTTGCACAGCAAAAGAAACAGTCAACAAAATGAAAAGACAACCTATGAAATGGGAGAAAACATTTGCAAGTTATATATCAGATAAGGGGTTAATATCTAAAATTCATAAAGAATTTATACAACTGGAAGAGCAAGATGGCAGAGGAGTAGGAGACCTGGATTTTGTATGGTCTCAGGAATTCAGCTGGATAGGGATCAAACCATTCTGAACAACTACGAACTCAACAGGATATTGAAGAAAAGAATAACAGCAACTCTCTGAACAGAAAAGCGACCACTTACTGGAAGGTAGGATGTGAGGAGAAGTGAATCTGAGGCAATATTCGGGAGGATAGACGGTGGGGGAGGGTGCCTCCATCAGCCGCTTCTGGCAAGTGATAGAGCAGTGGAGCACAAAATCGGAACTTTTAGAAGTCGGCGCTGCTGAGGGACGTCGCTCCAGTGGCTAAGCAGGAGGTGGAACCCTCACTGGGACAGTGTGGTCTCAGGACCCTCGGGGTCACAGAAAGACCAGGGGTGCCTGAGGGCAGCAGAGCTCCCAGGGATCGGAGCGGGGAAGCGGGCTGCAGAGACAGAGCTGAGGAGCGGGCTCTCAGCTCGGGGTTGCCATAAACCGAGATCCACGGCACAGTTGGGCCACTGCTCCTCCAGCAGGAACCCAACAAGCAGCAGATCCAGGGAGACTCCCCTTCCTCCCCCGGGAGGAGCGGCGCGGGAGTGCACCGCAGGACTCTGCTGGGTTTGGAGACTCCACACAGAGTCATGTGCCAGAGACAGGAACACTCGGTCACAGGCTGGGTGAGCACGGAGTGCAGCCAGAGACCGGGGAGACGGGAGTGACTGCTTTTCTCTGGGGGCACACTGAGGAGTGGGGCCCCGAGTTCTCAGCTCCTCCGGGGCAGAGATTGGGAGGCCGTCATTTTCACTCTCGTCCTCCAAAGCTGTACCAAAAGCTTGCAGGGAACAAAAGCTCCCAAGAGCAAACCCGAGCACATTACTTAGCCCGGACCAGCAAGGGCAGGGCAACTCCCCCTCCAGCAAAGACATCTGGGAACCATGGCAACAGGCCCCTCCCCAGAAGATCAGCAAGAACAGGCAGCCAAGACCAAGTTTACCGATCAATGAGAACGGCAGAACTCCAGCGCTAGGGGAATACTGCACATAGAATTCATGGCTTTTTTCCCATGATTCTTTAGTCTTTCAAAGTTAATTTTTTTTAACTTTTTCTTTTTTTTTTGAATTTTTCTTTTTCCCTTTTTCAACCAACATCTTATCAATCCCTTTTTTAAAAAATCTTTTTTATTTTACATTTTTAGAGTCATATTCTATCCCTTCATAGTAGTTAACCTATTTTTGGTATATATATATATACCAAATATATATATATACGTTGTTCTCTCCTTAAAATTTTGGGATACAGTTTCTTCTAACAGACCAAAATGTACCCTAAATCTCTAGTGTATGGCTTTGTTCTAGTCTCCTGCCTGATCACATTCTCTCCCTTTTTTTTTTTAATCCTCTTCTTTCTTTTTTCAACCAACTACTTATCAATTCCTTTTATAAAATCTTTTATAATTTTCATCTTTACAGTCATATTCCATCCCTTCATCATATTAACCCTTATTTTTGTACATATATAAATTGTTCTTTCTTTAAAATTTTGGGAGGCACTTTCTTCTAACAGACCAAAATACACCCAATATCTAGTGTGTGGCACTGATCTATGCACCAGCCTGATCATATTTGATCATATTCTGGTTTTTTGTTTGTTTGTATTTATCTTTTTCTTTATCTTTTTTTTTTTCTTTCCCTTTCTTTTCCCCCGGTTTCAGGTCTCTTCTGACTTGCTTAGTGTATATTTTTCTGGGGTTGTTGTTACCCTGTTAGCACTTTGTTCTCTCATTCATCTATTATCCTCTGGACAAAATGACAAGATGCAAAAAATCACCTCAGAAAAAAGAACAAGAGGCAGTACCGACTGCCAGGGACCTAACCATACGGACATTAGTAAGATGTGAGAACTAGAGTTCAGAATGATGATTTTAAAGGTACTAGCTGGGCTTGAAAAAAGCATGGAAGATATTAGAGAAACCCTTTCTGGAGAAATAAAAGAACTAAAATCTAACCAAGTCGAAATCAAAAATGCTATTAATGAGGTCCAATCAAAAATGGAGGTTCTAACTGCTAGGATAAATTAGGCAGAAGAGTGAATTAGTGATATAGAAGACCAAGTGATGGAGAATAAAGAAGCTGAGAAAAAGAGAGATAAACAACTACTGGATCACGAGGGCAAAATTCGAGAGATAAGTGATACCATAAGACAAAACAATATTAGAATAATTGGGATCCCAGAAGAAGAAGAAAGAGAGAGAGAGACAGAAGGTATATTGGAGCAAATTATAGCAGAGAACTTCCCTAATTTGGGGAAGGAAACAGGCATCAAAATCCAGGAGGCACAGAGAACCCCCCTCAAAATCAATAAAAATAGGTCCACACCCTGACATCTAATAGTAAAACATACGAGTCTCAGGGACAAAGCGAAAATTCTTTTTTTTTTTTTAACTTTTTTTTTTTTTTTTTAAGATTTTATTTATTTATTTGACAGAGAGAGAGACAGTGAGAGAGGGAACACAAGCAGGGAGAGTGGGAGAGGGAGAAGCAGGCTTCCCGCTGAGCAGGGAGCCTGATGTGGGGCTCGATCCCAGGACCCTGGGATCATGATCTGAGCCAAAGGCAGACGCTTAACTGACTGAGCCACCCAGGTGCCCCAAAGCGAAAATTCTGAAAGCAGCTCAGGACAAGATATCTATAACCTACAATGGTAGAAACATTAGATTGGCACCAGACCTATCTACAGAGACCTGGCAGGCCAGAAAGGACTGGCATGATATATTCAGAGCACTAAATGAGAAAAATATGCAGCCAAGAATACTATATCCAGCTAGGCTGTCATTGAAAATAGAAGGAGAGATAAAAAGCTTCCAGGACAAACAAAAACTACAGGAATTTGCAAACACGAAACCAGCCCTACAGGAAATACTGAAAGGGGTCCTCTAAGCAAAGAGAGAGCCTAAAAGTAACATAGACCAGAAAGGAACACAAACAATACACAGTAACAGTCACCTTACAGGCAATACAATGGCACTAAATTCATATCTTTCAATAGTTACCCTGAATGTAAATGGGCTAAATGCCCCAATCAAAAGACACAGGCTATCAGATTGGATAAAAGAACAAGACCCATCGATATGCTGTCTGCAAGAGATTCATTTTAGAACCAAAGACACCCCCAGATTGAAAGTGAGGGGGTGGAAAACCATTTACCATGCTAATGGACACCAAAAGAAAGCTGGTTTGGCAATCCATATATCAGACAAATTAGATTTTAAACCAAAGACCTTAATAAGAGCTGAGGAAGAACACTATATCATACTTAAAGGGTCTATCCAACAAGAAGATCTAACAATCATAAATATCTATGCCCCTAACATGGGAGCAGCCAATTATATAAGCCAATTAATAACAAAAGCAAAGAAACACATTGACAACAATACAATAATAGAGGGAGACTTTAACACCCCCCTCACTGAAATGGACAGATCATCTAAGCAAAAGATCAACAAGGAAATAAAGACTTTAAATGACACACTGGACCAAATGGACTTCACAGACATATTCAGAACATTCCATCCCAAAGCAACGGAATACACATTCTTCTCTAGTGCCCATGGAACATTCTCCAGAATAGATCACATCCTAGGTCACAAATCAGGTCTCAAACAGTACCAAAAGAATGGGATCATTCCCTGCCTATTTTCAGACCACAATGCTTTGAAACTAGAACTCAATCACAAGAGGAAAGTCAGAAAGAACTCAAATACATGAAGGCTAAAGAGCATCCTACTAAAGAATGAATGGGTCAACCAGCAAATTAAAGAAGAATTTAAAAAAATTCATGGAAACAAATGAAAATGAAAACACAACTGTTCAAAAACTTTGGGATGCAGCAAAGGCGGTCCTAAGAGGAAAGTATATAGCAATACAAGCCTTTCTCAAGGAACAAGAAAGGTCTCAACTACACAATCTAACCCTACACCTAAAGGAGCTAGAGAAAGACTAGCAAATAAAGCCTAAACCCAGCAGAAGAAGAGAAATAATAAAGATCAGAGCAGAAATCAATGAAATAGAAACCAAAAGAACAGTAGAACAGATCAACGAAACTAGGAGCTGGTTCTTCAAAAGAATTAGCAAGATTGATAAACCCCTGGCCAGACTTATCAAAAAGAAAAGAGAAATGACCCAAATAAATAAAATCATGAATGAAAGAGGAGAGATCACAACCAACACCAAAGAAATACAAACAATTATAAGAACATATTATGAGCAACTCTATGCCAGCAAATTAGATAACCTGGAAGAAATGGATGCATTCCTAGAGATATATCAACTACCAAAACTGAACCAGGAAGAAATAGAAAACCTGAACAGACCCATAACCACTAAGGAAACTGAAGCAGTCATCAAAAATCTCCAACAAACAAAAGCCCAGGGCCAGATGGCTTCCCAGGGGAATTCTACCAAACATTTAAAGAAGAATTAATACCTATTCTTCTGAAACTGTTCCAAAAAATAGAAATGGAAGGAAAACTTCCAAACTCGTTTTAGGAGGCCACCATTACCTTGATCCCAAAACCAGACAAAGACCCCATCAAAAAGGAGAATTACAGACCAATATTCTTGATGTACACAGATGCAAAAATTCTCACCAAAATACTAGCCAATAGGATCCAACAGTACATTAAAAAGATTATTCCCCACAACCAAGTGGAATTTATCCCTGGGCTGCAAAGTTGGTTCAACATCTGCAAATCAATCAATGTGATACAATACATTAATAAAAGAAAGAACAAAAACCATATGATCCTCTCAATAGATGCAGAAAAAGCATTTGACAAAGTACAGCATCTTTTCTTGATCAAAACTCTTCAGAGTATAGGGATAGAGGGTACATACCTCAACATCATAAAAGCCATCTATGAAAAACCCACAACAAATATCATTCTCAATGGGGGAAAACTGAGAGTTTTCCCCCTAAGGTCAGGAACATGGCAGAGATGTCCACTATGACAACTGCTATTCAACACAGTATTAGAAGTCCTAGCCACAGCAATCAGACAACAAAAAGAAATAAAAGGCATCCAAATCGGCAAAAAAGAAGTCAAACTCTCACTCTTTGCAGATGATATGATACTTTATGTGGAAAACCCAAAAGACTCCACCCCAAAACTGCTAGAACTCATACAGGAATTCAGTAAAGTGGCAGGATATAAAAGCAATGCACACAAATCAGTGGCATTCCTATATACCAACAAGACAGAAGAAAGAGAAATTAAGGAGTCGATCCCATTTACAATTGTACCCAAAACCATAAGATACCTAGGAATAAATCTAACCAAAGAGGCAAAGAATCTGTACTCAGAAAACTATAAAATACTCATGAAAGAAATTGAGGAAGACACAAAGAAATGGAAAAACGTTCCATGCTCATGGATTGGAAGAACAAATATTGTGAAGATGTCAATGCTACCTAGAGCAATCTACACATTTAATGTAATCCCTATCAAAATACCATCCAATTCTTTTCAATGAAATGGAGCAAATATCCTAAAATTTGTATGGAACCAGAAAAGACCCCAAATAGCCAGAGGAATGTTGAAAAAGAAAAGCAAAGCTGGCGGCATCACAATTCCGGACCTCAAGCTCTATTACAAAGCTATAATCATCAAGACAGTATGGGACTGGCACAAAAACAGACACATAGATCAGTGGAACAGAATAGAGAGCTCAGAAATGGATCCTCAACTCTATGGTCAACTCATCTTCAACAAAGCAGGAAAGAATGTCCAATGGAAAAAAGACAGTCTCTTCAACAAATGGCGTTGGGAAAATTGGACAGCCACATGCAGAAGAATGAAACTGGACCACTTCCTTACACCACACACAAAAATAGACTCAAAATGGTTGAAAGACCTCAATGTGAGACAGAAGTCCATCAAAATCCTAAAGGAGAACACAGGCAGCAACCTCTTTAACCTCAGCCGCAGCAACTTCTTCCTAGAAACATAGCCAGAGGCAAGGGAAGCAAGGGCAAAAATGAACCATCGGGATTTCATCAAGATAAAAAGCTTTTGCACAGCAAAAGAAACAGTCAACAAAACCAAAAGACAACCGACAGAATGGGAGAAGATACTTGCAAATGACATATCAGATAAAGGGCTAGTATCCAAAATCTATAAAGAACTTATTAAACTTAACACACAAAGAACAAATGATCCAATCAAGAAATGGGCAGAAGACATGAACAGACATTTTTCCAAAGAAGACATCCAAATGGCCAACAGACACATGAAAAAGTGCTCAACATCGCTCGGCATCAGGGAAATCCAAATCAAAACCTCAATGAGATACCACCTCACACCAGTCAGAATGGCTGAAATTAACAAGTCAGGAAATGACAGATGTTGGCGGGGATGGGGAGAAAGGGGAACCCTCCTAGCGTGTTGGTGGGAATGCAAGCTGGTGCAGCCACTCTGGAAAACAGTATGGAGCTTCCTCAAAAAGTTGAAAATAGAGCTACCGTACGACCCAGCAATTGCACTACTGGGTATTTACCCCAAAGATACAAATGTAGGGATCCGAAGGGGTATGTGCACCCCGATGTTTATAGCAGCAATGTCCACAATAGCCAAACTATGGAAAGAGCCAAGATGTCCATCGACAGATGAATGGATAAAGAAGATGTGGTATATATATACAATGGAATATTATGCAGCCATCAAAGGAATGAAATCTTGCCATTTGCAATGACATAGATGGAACTGGATGGTATTATGCTGAGCAAAATAAGTCAATCAGAGAGAGACATGTATCATATGACCTCACTAATATGAGGAATTCTTAATCTCAGGAAACAAACTGAGAGTTCCTGGAGTGGTGGGTGGTGGGAGGGAGGGGGTGGCTGGGTGATAGACACTGGGGAGGGCATGTGCTATGGTGAGCGCTGTGAATTGTGTAAGACTGCTGAATCACAGACCTGTACCTCTGAAACAAATAATACATTATATGTTAAAAAAGAAGAAGAAGAAGATAGCAGGAAGGGAAGAATGAAGGGGGAGAAATCGGAGGGGGAGACGAACCATGAGAGACAATGGACTCTGAGAAACAAACTGAGGGTTCTAGAGAGGAGGGGGATGGGGGGATGGGTTAGCCTGGTGATGGGTATTAAAGAGGGCATGTACTGCATGGAGCACTGGGTGTTAAATGCAAACAATGAATCATGGAACACTACATCAAAACTAATGATGTAATGTATGGTGTTTAACATAACATAATAAAAAAAGAAAAAAAAAGAATTTATACAACTCAATAGTGGGTAAAAAATCTCATTCAAAAAATGGGCAGAGGAACTGAATAGACATTTTTCCAAAGAAAACATAAAAAATGGCGAACAGGTATATAAAGAGATGCTCATGGGGCACCTGGGTGGCTCAGTCAGTTAAGGGTCCAACTCTCGATTTCGACTCAGGTCATGATCTCAGGATCATGGTATCAAGCCTCACATCGGGCTCTGAGCTCGGCAGGGAATTTGTTTGGGATTGTCTCTCTCTCCCTCTGCCCCTCTCCCTGCTCATGCTCTCTCTCTCTCTTTCAGCTAAATCTTTTTTTTAAATGGTGCTCAACTTCACTAATCATCAGGAAAATGCAAATCAAAATCACAATGGGATATTGCCTTACAGCTGTTAGAATGTGTATCATCAAAAAGACAAGAGATCGCAAGTGTTGGAAAGGATGTGGAAAAAGAGGAAGCCTTGTGCACTACTGATGGGAATATAAATTGGTACGGTCACTGCGCAGGTTCCTCAAAAAATTAAAAATAGAACTTCCATATGATCCAGCAATCCCACTTCCGGGTATATATTCAAATGAAATTAAAACAGGATCTTGAAAAGATCTTCTCACCACAAAAAGGAAATGGTAATTATGTGACATGATGGAGATGTTAACCAAGGCTGTAGTCATAATCATTTTGAAATTTAAGTGTATCAAATCAACATACTGTGTACCTTAAGCTCACACAGTGTTGTCAATTATATACTAATAAAGGTTAAATACATATGTAATTCATACACACATACAACCAAAGCCCCAAGCCTGTACATCAGAGAAAACAAATGCCTGTACATCTGCAAAAAGTGGCAGCTGCTCCTGGGATGCTCTAAGTTCTGAGTTAGCAGCTAAGGAGGGCCCTAAAAGGGCCTGAAGACGAACTCTTGGGGTAGTTTGTCAAGCCCCCCGCCACTCCCCCCACAAAGGACCATCCAAGAGATCAGTCCTTCCCTGTAAGCACGTAGTAGAACAGTTATGTCATCAGCCCCCAGGAGGGGCAGTGAGTGTGGGTCCTTGGGCAGGACCCTGATTAAAAAGTGAAGTCTTCACTTCGCTTTACAGGAATCCTCCCACCCTTCCTGTAGTCCCCGGAAGCAGTCTGTGATAAGCAGATGCAACATTCAGACATGATAAGCGGAACTCCCACATTCAGAAATCAGCACCCCCAATGTAAGAGGAAGGGTCATATGGGCGCAGGCCGGAGTTCCATGCCCACCAGCTTCCTGGTGGTGGTGCTCATGGAGGCACGGTGGACATCGGCCAGGATGAAGCAGGAGACAAGCCCCCCACACACATACCCCACAGCAGGGCAAGCCCGACTGCCCGAGCCTGGGAGATGGGAGCCTGGGAGATGGAAGCCGCAGAAAAAACAGCCCTTGCTTCAACGATGCGGAGGTGGAGAGACAGTTTCTTTGAAGGAAAGAACATGGCGCTTTCTGAGGAGGAAAAGAGCAGCAACGCCACGGAGCAACAAGCTGGGCAACTACGCAGACAAGGCCAAGCGTAATGCCGCCGAAGGACAACAGCAGGCGGGCGGCCAACAGCCCGCGCATGCGCACCTTCACGGACGCGACCTGTCCTGCCTCCAGCACATTCTCGCGAGATGCTGTTCCTGCGCCTGACGTGGATTGTGGTGGCGGCCGGCGACCTGAATTCCTCCTTCCTCGTGTTCCTGTGTTGCACTTGCGGGAATGACCGTCGCCAGTCCCCGGGGTGTGGAGTCTTTGGTTTGGGGCAGCGACAGCTGGACATCAGGGGACTGTCCATGTGGACACCTGTGGGCTCTCCAGGGTCCGCCACACTGAAACCCCAGCGCTGCCTGAGCAGACTCCTACCGCAAGGGCAACCACCTCAGGAAAGCTGGTGCGAGCGCTTTGAAGTCGGGTTGCCCCGGGCGGGCGGGTGAAAACTATGGATCCGGTGGGAAGGCCTCTTGCATAACCGCATCTGCGGAAGTACGGAGGGTGTGCACCCGGTGGCCGAGGGCTTTCGCGGGCGCTCTCACCATTCGTGAGCCTCCTGCTAAGTTATGGTAAGATCTTCTTCCAGGATGGAAGCACCTGGGCGTCTTCACGGAAGGAAGGGACCCACGCCAGTGACTTGTTCAGCTTCAGACCCCCGCTCGCCACACACCCCAGACCAGCCTCTTAGCCTCCACAGGCCTGCGTCCCATCCTGCGTGGTTAACACGGATGGGACGCAGGCCTGCCTTCCACTGCTGTGTTGCGTCTGGTTTAGCCTCTGAATGTACCTCAACGCCTGCTCCACCTGCCTCTTTCCTACCTTATTCTTGCTGTGTGGACGGTTATTCACATGTTCTGGTCCACCAAGTGTCACCTGGAGACATTCTGTCTGAAATATTCAAACAATACAGATGAGCGAGTCCCCTAGACTTGGCCACCCTGCCTGTTCCCTGGTTGTGTCCTGGCCGCCCTGGGGGCCTTTCCCTGTGCCCCCACCTGCAGCCTGCAGTCTTTGCAGGCTGTGGTATGCCCATCTAAATAGTGTCACCTCGTTCTTCCTGTTCCATGACATTTCTTTCACTTAGGAGTCTGGAAGTTATCCTTGGAGTAATTGCCACCACCACTGCCACCAACAACAAAAGGATACAAACCAGTAAAAAAAAAAAAAAAAAAAAGGAGGGGGGGTCACAGATCCAGTAATCACTAATAATTTGAGGAAAACAAATATAAAAGAAGCATCACTGTTTAAATTGAAAAACGTATACACAAGTGTGACTGACTTGCTAGTTGCCTACCCAATATCCATTCTCCCTTTCTTCCTTACTACCAGAATTTTGATTGAATGATTTAACAAAACTCTACCTCTCAACCATGTCAGAAGAAATATATCCGGCCAGTGAGATAGAAGTCTGCTGGGTATTTCTGGGTAAGTTTTGCTTTCCTAATTGTAACAGAGCTGTCCAGTTGTCTCCTAATATTCATTCTTCTCTTCTTTATTCTTGTTAGGACCCCTGATTTTAGCCCAGTCTATGGCTGCCTAAGGGGTAGGGTGAGACTCCCTAGCAGCTAAGTGTGGTCACATAACTAAGTTCTAGCCGTTTTCTTGCTAGCTGGAGTAAAGAAATGATGGCTAGATCTTGAGCAACCATACTGGATCACATTAAAGGAGCCACATATTTTATATGGCAGAACAAAAAGAAAAGGAGCCCAGGTTTCTGACATCATGTGGAATATCAGCTCTAGACCACCAACATCCAGATTTCATTAATATAATCTTCATCTTTAAGTCATAATTTTGGATTTTGTCAAATGCATCTGTTATACTAATATGGACACCAATCCTTCCTCTTCATTCTGTCTTTCCTTTTCTGGCCTGTAATACATACCCAATACTTGGAGGTGCAATAGTCCTGAAGCCGCATTCTCAAAATGTTAGGATAAAAGGATAGAAGAAAAATATATATAATTAAAAAAAAAAAAGAGGGGAGGAGCCTAGTCCCTGGATGACAACTCTAGATATTCATTTCTGGACTTTTGAATTCATGGGGAAAATTAACTCATTACTTGTTTAATTTACAGTTTGTTGTGATTTCTCTTACTTGAAATTGAATACAATTGAATACAATTTCAAGTACATCTAGTACTATCTAGGACATCTCAAAGAAAATAAGGCTGATACAGAAAAAACAAAATTTGTTTGTTGTATCCATAAAATAAGAACAGGCTATTAATGAAAATGAACCAATTATAAATCCTTAAATGAAAATATAAGTGGTGTAAAAACAAACTGAATGGACATAGCTCCAGAACAAATTAATGAGCTATGAGAGCAAGTTGAGAAAGTCTTCTGGATAACAGAAGATAATGGTGTCTGAAACGACAAAACAAATGGAGAGCATGGGCACAGTTATATTAGTTTCTTAGGGCTGTAGTAACAAACTACCACAAACTGGGTGGCTTAAACAACAGAAATCTATTGTCTCAGTTCTGGAAGCTAGAAGTCAAGGATCAAAGTGTTGGCAAAAATTGTTCATTCTGAGGACTGTGGGGAAGAATCTATTCTATGCCTCTCTCCTAGCTTCTGTTGGTTTACTGACAACCTTTCGCATTTGTTGGGTTACAGATGCATCACCCCAATCTCTACCTTCATGTTCACATGGCTTTCTCCCTGTGTGTGTGTCTGTGTCCAAATTTCCACTTTTTATAAAAACACTAGTTGTATTGTTTACAGATAAGAAACAATTGAAGAATGAAATATTTTTTTAAAAAATAAATAATGGTAGAAAAATTCCCTGAGCTGATGAATGACATGAGTCTGTATGTAGAGAGAATCCATTGAGTACTGGGCAAGATGAATGAAAAAAGACCCACTCCTATTCAAATTGTGATAAAATTTGTCAGGAATAAAGACAAATTTTTTAAGTATCTAAAATAAAAAATAAAGATTATACTTCAAAACAAAAATTAGATACACATCTGACTTCATATCAACATGACTAGAGGCAAGAAAACAATGGAGCAATAGGCTCAAAGTTTTAAGGGAAAATTATATTTGAACTAAGAAAAACTATAAGTCAACTGAGGTGGCAAATTAGAAATGATAATCAGTTAGCAAGTGAGTAACTGTTGATCCAACTGCATCTCCATGAGCAGGACCTGATTAGTTCCAGCCAATCAGAAAAATCCTGTTCTCTTGCTAGGGCTTGGCTCAGAAATGAGTAATGACACATTCCAGCTGAGACACCAGAGAAATTTGTTAGGCCTCTGGAGAAGTCCCTCCTCATTCTCCTTGGACTGGATCTCTTTTTCCCACTGGAGCAAACATGGAAAAATATCATCCATTGCTACAGCAGTTACCCCACAGCCACAAAAAAACAAGATTTAAGATGAAACTAACACCCACATTGCCTTTCTTAACTGAGATTCTGCAGAAGAATTAAGGCCTACTGAAAATGACTTGTGTGACTATTTTCTCAGTTGTCCCAAGGATGATTCAGAACTAGGTAACATGCTAGATGCATAGAGGATGAACTAATGTATTACATTCGATGGATACCTTATGTCATTAGAGCTTAATTTCTAGAACTGGGGGGCAACACACTATGATCCACAGGCCAAATCAGCTCACTACCTATTTTATTGGAACCCCAGGCTTATTTGTTTACATATTACCTATGGCTACTTTTACACTGCAAAGGCAGAGCTCAGTAGCTGTGAAAGAGATGGCCAAAAAAAAGTCTAAAATATTTACTGTCTGGCCCTTTACAGGCAATGTTAGACAACTCCACTCTAAAGAAACCTCATTGAGAAGGACTGTGAAGAGACTTGGTTTTGTCCATCTTGACCTTTGTCCCATTATGAGCAAGCAGCAGGGGGATCAGGCTGATGAGTTTTGCTGAGATGTTACTTCTGCCTGTCACTTCATTTATAACCCTATCACAGAGTTGTTATGGGGATTGAGTCAATAACTGTAAAGCATTTAGAATGCTGCCTGGCACATAGTAAGCACTCAGTAAATGTTGGCTCTTATTCCAAACCTGATACCAACTACCATTTACTATTCTGCAGGTAGACAGTTTGGTCTGGGTTCAGTAGAATGATTCTTCTGATACTGGCCAGATTTGATCTTGCAGCTCCAAATAGCTATACATCAAATGTAGGCGACTCTGCTTCTCCAGGTTGCCTGGTCCAGGATGGTCCCACTTGCATGTCTAACAGGTGGCCAGCTGTCACCAGAGCAACTGAGCCATGTGGCATTTAGTCTCTTATTCCCCAGCAAGCTAGCCTGGCTTTTCACATGGTGGTAAGAGGGTTACAGAGGCTCTAAAGTGAGGATGGCTTCTTAAGGCCTAGGCCTGGAGCTGAAACCACCACTTCCACTATATTTTATTTGTCAGACACATCACAAGACCAGTTCATATTCAAAGGATGGGGAAATAGACTTCACTTCCTGATGGGAGGACCTGCAGAGTCACTCTGCAAAGGGGCATGCACACAGGGGAGAAGAATTGCAGTCATTTATATAAACAATCCACATTAAGTTAATATATCTTAACCTAAATTCAAATATCAAACAAATATTTAAGTACTTGATAAATGCCAATACTGTATGAAATGGTTTTGCTTTTCTCTTTCCTTTTGAAATTCAAAATTTTATTTGAACAGAATCCTTTTAGAAAGAAAAAAATAAATTCTTTTGCTCTTAGTAATTGTGTTTGTGGGAGGACATCTGAACGCATGTTTTAACAAACCATCAAATTTAGCTGATTGATCCTCAGTCTTTTCCAACCATAGCAAAATGTTGAGCTTATTCTTGAATTTTAATTCCTCTTTAAATAAAACTACAAAATTAAATTCTAATTTTGCTTTAAATGCATAAAGTGATAGGTAATTTGATCTCCTAATTTTTTTTTAATTTTATTATGTTATGTTAGTCACCATACAATACATCATTGGTTTTTGATGTGGTGATCCATGATCCATTGTTTTCGTATAACACCCAGTGCTCCATGCAGTACATGCCCTCCTTAATACCCATCACCAGGCTAACCAATCCCCCCTCCCCCCTCCCCTCTAAAACCCTGTTTGTTTCTCAGAGTCCATAGTCTCTCATGCTTCATCTCTCCCTCCAATCCCCGCCACCCCCCCCGCCATTTTTCCCTTCCTTCTCCTAATGTCCTCCATGTTATTCCTTATGTTCCACAAATAAGTAAAACCATATGATAATTGACTTTCTCTGCTTGACTTATTTCACTTAGCATAATCTCCTCCAGTCCCATCCATGTTGATGTAAAAGTTGGGTATTCATCTTTTCTGATGGCTGAGTAATATTCCATTGTACATATGGACCACATCTTCTTTATCCATTCATCTGTTTAAGGGCATCTCGGCTCTTTCCACAGTGTGGCTATTGCGGACATTGCTGCTATGAACATTGGGGTGCATATGGCCCTTCTTTTCACTACATCTGTGTCTTTGGGGTAAATACCCAGTAGTGCAATTGCTGGGTCATAGGGTAGCTCTATTTTTAAATTTTTGAGGAACCTCCACACTGATTTCCAAAGTGGCTGTACCAACTTGCATTCCCACCAACAGTGTAAGAGGGTTCCCCTTTCTCCACAACCTCTCCAACATTTCTTGTTTCTTTCCCTGTCCATTTTTGCCATTCTAACTGGTATAAGATGGTATCTCAGTGTGGTTTTGATTTGGATTTCCCTGATGGCTAATGATGATGAACATTTTTTCATGTGTCTGTTAGCCATTTGTATGTCTTCTTCAGAGAAGTGTCTTTTCATATCTTCTGCCCATTTTTTGACTTGATTATTTGTTTTTTGGGTGTTAAGTTTGAGAAGTTCTTTATAGATCTTGGATACCAGCCCTTTATCTGTAGTGTCATTTGCAAATATCTTCTCCCATTCTGTGGGTTGCCTCTTTGTTTTGTTGACTGTTTCCTTTGCTGTGAAGAAGCTTTTTATCTTGATGAAGTCCCAAAAGTTCATTTTTGCTTTTGTTTCACTAGCCTTTGGAGATGTATCTTGAAAGAAGTTGCTGTGGCCCATGTCAAAGAGGTTACTGCCTATGTTCTCCTCTAGGATGTTGATGGATTCCTGTCTCACATTGAGGTCTTTCATCCACTTTGAGTTTATCTTTGTGAATGGTGTTAGAGAATGGTCAAGTTCCATTCTTCTGCATGTGGCTGTCCAAGTTTCCCAGCACCATTTATTGAAGAGACTGTCTTTTTTCCATTGCATGTTTTTTCCTGCTTTGTCAAAGATTATTTGACCATAGAGTTGAGGGTCCATATCTGGGTTCTCTATTCTGTTCCATTGGTCTGTATGTCTGTTTTTGTGCCAGTACCATGCTGTCTTGGTGATCACAGCTTTGTAGTATAGCTTGAAATCGGGCAATGTGATGCCCCCAGCTTTGTTTTTCTTTTTAAACATTTCCTTGGCAATTCAGGGTCTTTTCTGATTCCATACAAATTTTAGGATTGTTTGTTCCAGCACTTTGAAAAATGTCATTGGAATTTTGATCGGGATGGCACTGAAGGTATAGATTGCTCTGGGTAGCATAGACATTTTAACAATGTTTATTCTTCCGATCCATGAGCATGGAATATTTTTCCATCTTTGTGTGTCTTCTTCAATTTCTTTCATGAGTGTTCTGTAGTTCCTAGAGTATAGATCCTTTACGTCTTTGGTTAGGTTTATTCCGAGGTATCTTACGGTTTTTGGTGCTATTGTAAATGGAATCATTTCTCTAATTTCTCTTTCTACAGTTGCGTTGTTAATGCATAAGAAAGCAACTGATTTCTGTGCATTGATTTTGTATCCTGCCACATTACTGAATTGCTGGATGAGTTCTACTAATTTGGGGGTGGAGTGTTTGGGTTTTCCACATAAAGTATCATGTCGTCTGGGAAAAGAGAGAGTTTGACTTCTTCTCTGCCAATTTGAATACCTTTTATTTCTTTTTGTTGTCTGATTGCTGTTGCTAGGACTTCTAGTACTATGTTGAACAATAGTGGTGAGAGTGGGCATCCTTGACGTGTTCCTGAACTTAAGGGAAAGGCTCTCAGCTTTTCCCCATTGAGGATGATATTCGCTGTGGGTTTTTCATAGATGGATTTTATGAACCTGAGGAATGTTCCCTCTATCCCTATACTCTGGAGAGTTTTAATCAGAAAAGGATGTTGTATTTTGTCAAATGCTTTTTCTGCATCAATTGAGAGGACCATATGGTTCTTCTCCCTCCTCTTATTAATGTGTTCTATCACATTGATTGATTTGCGAATGTTGAACCACCCTTGCATCCCGGGGATAAATCCCACTTGGTCATGGTGGATGATCCTTTTAATGTATTGTTGGATCCTATTAGCTAGGATTTTGTTGAGGATTTTGGAATCCATATTCATCAGGGATAGCCGTCTGAAATTCTCCTTTTTGATGGGGTCTTTGCCTGGTTTGGGGATTAAGGTAATGCTGGCCTCATAGAATGAGTTTGGAAGTTTTCCTTCTGTTTCTATTTTTTGAAACAGCTTCAGGAGAATAGGTATTATTTCTTCTTTGAATGTTTGGTAGAATTCCCCAGGGAATCCATCAGGCCCTGGACTCTTGTTTTTTGGGAGGTTTTTGATCACTGCTTCAATCTCATTACTGGTTATTGGCCTATTCAGATTGTCAATTTCTTCCTGTTTCAGTCTTGGCAGCTTATAGGTTTCCAGGAAGGCCTCCATTTCATCCAGATTGCTCAGTTTATTGGCATATAGTTGTTGATAATAATTTCTAATAATTGTTTCTATTTCCTTGGTGTTAGTCGTGATCGCTCCCCTTTCATTCATAATTTTATTAATTTGGGTCCTTTCTCTTTTCTTTTGGATAAGTCTGGCCAGTGGTTTATCAATCTTATTAATTTTTTCAAAGAACCAACTTCTAGTTTCGTTGATCTGATCTACTGTGTTTCTGGTTTCTAATTCATTGATTTCTGCTCTAATTTTAATTATTTCTCTTCTAATGTGTGGCTTAGGCGTCGTTTGTCCCTTTTTCTCTAGTTCTTTAAGGTGGAGAGTTAGTTGGTGAATTCGAGATTTTTCTATTTTTTTTGAGTGAGGCTTGGATGGCTATATATTTCCCCCTTAGGACTGCCTTTGCAGTATCCCATAGGTTTTGGACCGATGTGTTTTCATTCTCATTGGTTTCCATGAATTGTTTAAGTTCTTCTTTGATTTCTTGGTTGACCCAAACATTCTTGAGCAGAGTGGTCTTTAGCTTCCAAGTGTTTGACTTTCTTCCAAATTTTTTCTTGTGATTGAGTTCCAGTTTTAGAGCATTGTGGTCTGAGAATATGCAGGGAATAATCTCAATCTTTTGGTATCGGTTGAGACCTGATTTGTAACCCAGTATATGGTCTATTCTGGAGAAAGTTCCATGTGCCCTCGAGAAGAATGAGTATTCTGTTGTTTTAGGGTGGAATGTTCTGTAAATATCTATGAGGTCCATCTGGTCCAATGTATCATTCAAAGCTCTTGTTTCCTTGTTGATTTTCTGCTTAGATGATCTGTCCATTGCTGAGAGTGGAGTATTAAGGTCTCCTACAATTAACGTATTGTTATCAATATGACTCTTTATTTTGGTTAACAGTTGGCTTATATAGATGGCTGCTCCCATGTTGGGGGCATAGATATTTACAATTGTTAGATCTTCTTGTTGGATAGACCCTTTAAGAATGATATAGTGTCCTTCTGTGTCTCTTATTACAGACTTTAGTTTAAAATCTAATTTGTCTGATACAAGAATTGCTACCCCAGCTTTCTTTTGAGGTCCGCTGGCATGGAAGATGGATCTCCATCCCTTCACTTTCAGTCTGGATGTATCTTTAGGTTCAAAATGAGTCTCTTGTAGACAGCATATGGATGGGTCCTGTCTTTTTATACAGTCTGCAACCCTGTGCCGTTTTATGGGAGCGTTTAGGCCATTCATGTTGAGAGTGATTACTGAAAGATATGAATTAATTGTCATCATGTTGCCTGTGAAGACGTTGTTTTTATAGATTGTCCCTGTAAATTTCTGTTGTAGATCACTCTTGGGGTCTTTCTCCTTTTATAGAACCCCCCTTAATATGTATTGCAGGGCCGGCTTAGTGGTCACATATTCTTTCAGTTCCTGCCGGTTGTGTAAGCTCTGCATCTCTCCATCCATTCTAAATGAAAGCCGTGCCAGATAAAGTATTCTTGGCTGCATGTTCTTCTCATTTAGTACCCTGAATATGTCTTGCCAGGCCTTTCTGGCTTGCCAGGTCTCTGTGGATAGGTCTGAGGTTATTCTGATGTTCATCCGTCTGTACATAAGGAATCTCTTCCCCCTAACTGCCCTTAAGATGGTTTCCTTGGTTCTAAGATTTGCAAGTTTTACTGTTACATGCCGGGGTGTTGGCCTGTTTTCCTTGATCTTGGGAGGGGTCCTCTCTGCCTCTAGGACTCGAATGTTTGTTTCATCCCCCAGATTAGGGAAGTTCTCAGCTATGATTTGCTCAAATACATCTTCTAGTCCTCTCTCTCTCTCCACTCCCTCCGGGATTCCAATTATTCTGATATTGGAACGCTTCATGGTGTCACTTATTTCTCTGATTCTATTTTCGTGGATTCTGAGTTGTTTTTTCCTGGCCTCCTCTTTTCCTTTTTTATCTATTATATTCTCTTCCAGGTCGCTTATTCTCTCTTCTGCCTCAGTTACCCTAGCTGTTAGATTATCTAGATTGGATTGGATCTCATTGATAGCATTTTTAAGTTCTGCCAATTCACCTTTTATTTCTGCCCTTAGAGACTCTATGTTGCCATTAATTGATTTCTCCATTCTAGCCATTGTTTTCACAATTGCTAGCCTGAATTCCGTCTCCGACATCTTGGTTATATCTGCATCCATTTGTAAATCTGCAGCATAAGTCATAATCTCTGAGTCTTTTCTATTTTGGGGGCTCCTCCTCCTAGTCATTCTGTTGATGGGTGTTTGAGGGAATGTATAGAGTCCAAATTATTGACCAGAACCCAAGCAAGATGCACCTGTTTTCTTGGGACCTTAGGGTTGCTGGCCTCTTGTTTTCCCAGCCTGTCTTCTGCGGGAAGGGCCTGCCGTGCTGTTACTCAGGCAACCCTGTTCGGGTGGAGTTGCCCTGTGCCTCTGTGGCGGGGGATGGGCTCAGTGGGAATCAGTTTTGGGGGCTTTTGTTCTCTGGCGGCTTTCCCTAGCGGCTTTCCGCGTCTCTTCCACAAGTCAGAGCAGAAGAGACCGTTTCCAACCCTCTGCCTCAGAGCAGAGAGATCACAGTCCATTCTTCAGTGAGCTCTCCAGGCCACACTGTCTCCATTTCTGTCCGCGCTGCTATAAACTGCAGCGTCCTGGGTCCTGCGCCCCTCCGCAGCGCTCCCAGTCCTGCCTCCAGGTCAGAGCACGTCTCTGCCCTTTGTGCTTGTAAAACCGCCAGCCGCTCCCAGTTCGCGTGCACACGCGTGACCCCGCCGCTCAGGGTTTCCACCCCGGAGAATGCCCTAAAGTCCTTTCCCCGCCGCTACTGGTCTGCGAGTCTGTGCCCTGTCTGCAGCGTGCGAGGCTGTCACTCACCAGCGGTGTAGGATCCCCACGGCCAGGCACCCTCCCGCTGCCTTTTATCCTCCGATATCTGCCCGTGGAATCATGGCTCCCCGCTTCGTACCTCAAAACCAACCACCTGCGATATTCTGTTTGTAGAGATCCAGATCTTCTTACATCTCAGGCTGGTTTCGTGGGTGCTCAGAGTGGTCTGGTAGATATCCAGCTCAATTCCGGGGACCAGTTAAATAGGGTCCCCTACTCCTCCGCCATCTTCCCCCTCTCCCTGATCTCCTAATTTTTTAACTTGTCATGAACATCTTTACAATGTACTAAACCAAATATTGCCACATGTTAATCACCTCATCTTCAAAAATAAAAGAGTAATTTGACTTTTTTCCTCCACTTGAAAATAGAAACAATAAATAATGATGAGAATTGGAGAAGAATCTAACAATGTTCTGGGACCTCCCAGCCTTCCTTTCTCCAAATGTATAAATCATCAAGTATTTAAATGATTAATACATTCATGATCAAGCTTACTAGAATAAATCACTTTTACGTCTACCCTTGACTATCTAGATTCATTAGTGCTCTTAAGCAAATTAATGTCTTCACATTCCAAGGCCTAATAAATATTATAGTCCCTCCTATTACTTTACATACTGACTTGCCAATACTTTTTCTATTAAGAGGATTTGTTGGGTGCCTGGGTGGCTCAGATGGTTAAGTGTCTGCCTTCGGCTCAGGTCATGATCCCTGGGTCCTGGGATCGAGTCCCACATCAGGCTCCCTGCTCCTTGGGAGCCTGCTTCTCCCTCTGCCCCTCTCTCTCTCTCTCTCTGTCTCTCATGAATAAATGAATAAAATCTTTAAAAAAAAAAAAGAGGATTTGTTTTCTGTCCTCCACCCCCAATTTCAAGCAGGGTATATATTCACCTGCTTTCTAAGGCTTGGCTCCATACTATGGGGGCTAGCAGAAGAGGATCTTTTGAAATGCAACTGGAAAAAGAGAAGGGACATATTGGCTATTAGCATAATATAATAAGATGTAATAGCAAACACTTATAAGTCACTTAGGATGTGCCAGACACTCTTCTAAGTAGTTTATGCACATAAATATATTAATTTATATAATTCTATAATACTATGATATAGGTGCATTATTTTCCTCATTTTATAGATGAAAAAACAGGAACAGAGGTTAAAGGCTTGCCCCAGGTCACAGAGCTAAGTGGTAGAGCAGGGATTTGGACCCAGGCAATCTGGTTCTAGAACTCATCAATTTAATTACTACATTATACTGTCTCTCCATAAAACACCCAGGAACCACGTTGAGATTATGAAAAATCTGATGATAGTGTAGATGCTTAATCCTGAGCTTGGACCAATGAGTAGCATTTCCAGCCATCCTTTCTTATTCCAGCTTCATCCTGGGGAAAATGAAATGCAGCTCAATGACTAATACCCAGAGCCAAAAAAGAAAAATTGTGGGGATTAGGAATTGGAGCTGGGGTTATAGGAGAAGGGCTTTGGGGAAATAAGGTGGATCAAGGTGAAGAGGGTGAGCCCACAAGACAAATGCTCCTGGACTGGATGGGAAGAGAGTGATAGCGTTGAGGATCACACAATATCTAGTGAAGGAGCACCATACACATTCAGGATGGGGTGGAATGAGCTGAACAAAGTAAATGTACCACTCACAGTTTCTTGTCCTAAGGGGGTTCTTAATATGGATGGCCATTGACTTTAGCCTGGGGTAAAAATCTGCCTGCACATCATCTGTATCAAAGACTTATACCTAAGTAATTCTATCACCATGCCCGTCCAAGATTAAGAGCAATATAAGGGATACTATCATATCTTAAGCTAGAAAACATCTCTTCCACCTTCTCTCTTTTCCAGTCCTCTCTCCCCTTTTCTGTTTTTATCGACATGCAAACATATTGTTTCCTCCAAATGAAATGTATATGTTAATTTATTTGATGGCCTTAACAAAATTGGTCTAAAATAAGGCACCAGTACTCCAGTACTCTATAAGTAGTCACCAATAAAAGGGCCTGGACTTTTCCAATAATTTACAGTAATTTTGTACACAATGATGACATGTTCAAAGGAGCAAGCTGGTTATAAACACAATTAAGATAAATTGAAGAGGGACGAGAGAAAGTAGGACACTGCAGTACAGATCACTACTGCCCTGGAGCAAGACTATGACCTCTAATAGAGAATTGCTCTCAGTTTGAAAAATACTCTCAACATTTTACTGACCAGAGGCAATGTGTGACCCACTGAGTCAAAATTCAGTGGTACTTGGGGACCAGGCATAGGCAGGTCCAAAAGGTGTGAGTAACTCATATGAATAGGAAACTCAAGACTCCTCTTGGTATTGGACTGATATTTCTTCCTTCATCCACGCATATAGTTTCACAAAGAGTTCTCTATGAACAAACATTGGAGGAAGGAAGTACTAAGACCTGGTTCACAGACAAGTCTGCATGATATTTTGGTGCTGACTGGAAATGTACTGCTGCCACTGTACAGTGTTATTCAGGGATATCCCAGAAAACACGGGTGAAGGGAAATTGTCCCAGTGGGTAGATTTCCAAGCAGTATACTTGGTTGGAAGTTGGCCTGAGATATGGATATGAACAGTTACTTGAATATTAACAAATGGTTTGGCTAATTGTTCAGGGCCCAGAAGGCAACAGATCTGAAATATCAGTTACGATGAGGTCTGTGAAAAGGTCTCTTGATGGATCCCTGGGAGTGGACTCAAAATGTGGATGCTTGTGTCTTATGTGAATGTTCACCAGAAATCATCTATCCCAGAGAAAGAGCTCAAAGACCAGATGGACAAGATGATGCAACCTATGGATGTCAGCCAATCTCTGTTCCTCAGTCAGCCTCTGAGGAATACCTCAGTAGGGCCATGAACTGAGTAGATTTGGTGTCAGGGATAGAAGCTCTGCATGGGCCCAACACATAGATTCCCTCCCACCAAAGCCAATCTAGCTACTGCCATTGCTGAGTGCTTAACCCACCAGATGCACCGACCAATGCTGAGTCCTCAGTATGGCACCATTCATCATTAAACACCTTCTACCTTAAAGAGACAGTAATTCATCTTTATCAGAATTAATATCTACTCCAGATCACCCTCCCTGGCTGCATTGTCTCTGCCAGCTCCAGCATCTGGGGATTTATAGGATGCCTAATCCATCAACATGGTATACTATCTCACCCTATACTATCTCAAACAAAGGAATCCATTTTAAGGCAAAGTCCTACTCCTACTCCATACCCCATTACCAGAAGAAGACCTGAAAAAGTAATGGCAGAGCCTACTGAAGACTCAGCTAAAAAGCCTGTTTGGGATATACTGTTGGGTCACTCTTCTCCAAGATTCAATATATGCACAGAATCAAAGGCCAGTATATGGTACTGTGTCTCCACAGCTAGACTACATGGATCTAGGAGCCAAGGTGTAGAAGCAGGAGTAGTTATTCTAACCCTTACTTTCCCTACCATAATTCCTATTTCCTATCCTGAAAAGGTAAGCTATGCCAAGTTAGAGTTCCTATTTTTCATTTGGTGTGGGGAGTCACAAAATGTGGAGAACACTTCTACCAAGTGACACAGTGAAGATCCCACTGAATTAGAAAGCTATGACATTACCACCTGGCCACTTTGGGCTCCTTAGGCCCATGAACCAGCAGGCAAAGAAAAAGTCACTTCCTGCTGAGGTAATCAACACTGATTATCATGAGAAATTTGGGTTGCTACTACACAATAAGAAAAGATTATTTATAGAATCCAGAAGATTCTGTGGGTTATCTCTTAACACTGACATTGCTTAGTTATAACTGTTCATGGACAGTTACAGTAAATACTACAGACAAAGCAACTAAGCACTCAGACCACTTAGGGAGGAAGGTCTAGAACTCCTACCAGACTAGCAACCAAGATGAGCCAATGTGCTTACCCAGGGAAAAGGTAATCTAAAATGGGTGGTTAAAGAGGCTGGTGGTGAATATCAGTTATGTCCTTGGGATCAGCTGTAGTAGTAGGTACTGCAGCTGAATTCACTAACCCACTTTAAGGGTTTTTAGCAGATTGCAAGTAATGTGGATTCTATGATGAACTGATTTTGTACCTCCCCTCTCAAGAACGAAATGAGGGCATCTTGGTCTTATAAAACTGAAGGCCCACTACCATAGCCTGAGAGCCAGATCTCAGAGGATGGTCTGAGCAGTGTATCAAACACAGGTTATACATATCTCCAGATCTGTTCAGCTTTGTCTGCATCCTGGGCCCATGACCACTTCACATCTAGCTCTGTGAGCTATCTCGCCCTCCCTCTTACCAATCCACCCCCCCACCCCCACCCCCCCGCCAGGGGAAGGCCAGACTCTGGTAGAAGCCACAGCAGCTCAGGTACCTGGACCTAACACAAGATCCACAGAAGCTCTAACTTCTCCAACAGCTGCCCTCCAAAGCCAGGTAACAAACCCAAAACTGCAAGGGAGTTAATGCCCCATGGAATAAACATTAAATGGCAAGAGACAAAAAATGGGAAAGAGCTGTCAGAAAAATTCTTCTCCCTTCCTTTCTCTGAAGTGGTGTGGTCCTTTATGGCTTGGCTGGAAGTATGCCATGTAAGTGAGCACCTGGTTGTGTTTTCTCATGAAGCCATGGCTGCTTTGCCTCCTGCCATGCCTCACATCCCATTTTCCATTTTAATATCCTTCAATAAAGGATTAGCACATAAGCTTTGCCTAAGTTTCTGTTTTCTAGGAACTATAGGTCAAAAAAGATGGTATCAGACTCACTTAGGGAACTGTTTCAAAAGACAAGTATGCCACCATAAATAGCACTTTGATAAATTGCGAGCTTCAAGTTTGTAAGCATGAGAAAAGTAGAACACCACTGCATTAAACTTTGAAATATTTGACCTAAGTTTGATCCTCTGCTGTTTACTGTGTGATCTTAAGCAACTCACTGAGCCGCTCTGAGCCTCATTTCTCCATCTGAATCAACAAAGGATCAGCATGATACACATGGGCTATCAGGGAAGACTGCTTGGAGTGACTGTAAAACTTCACGCAATTGACATAACATCTCCTAAGCCTCAGTCTTTTCATGCATAAAATGAAGATAGTAATGCCACCTGCCTCACTGGTGTGTTTTAAAGATTAAATGAGATTATCATTCATACAAAGCACTTATAAAGTCTTTTATCTATTATTATCACCTCTGAAAAAGGGTACAAACTCCCTGCCTTAAAAGGTTGTTATGAAAATTAGCTGCCTTCTCCGGGCGGCTGTTGAAGTTGATTGGTTTAGGTCTGCGCACCTGAGTGAGCTGTAGTAAAGCATAGCATAAATGTAAAATAATTTCTTTTTCTGGGGAAAAAAAATTATTGTGTTATAATTTTTTCCAGTTTTATTGAGAAATAATTGACGTGCATCACTGTACAAGTTTAAGACCTACAGCACGATGGTTTGATTTACATATATTGTGAAATGATTATAATAGATTCAGCAAAAATCCATCTTCTTATATAGATACAGTAAAAAGAAGAGAAAAGAATAAAGGGAAAAATTTTTCCCTTGTGATGAGAACTCTTAGGATTTGCTCTCTTAACAACTTTCCTATATTTTCATGCAGCAGTGTTAGCTATAGTCACCAAGCTGTACATTACATCCCTAGTACTTATTTATCTTAAAACTGAAACTTTATACTTTTTGAAAACCTACCTCCAATTCTTCCCCCCCCCCACCCAACCTCTGCATCTGATAAGCACAAATCTGAACTCTTTTTCTATAATTTTGGTTGTGTGGGGTCTTTTTTAAGATTCCCATATATAAGTGAGATCATACAGTATCTTTCTCTGTCTGACTTATTTCACTTAGCATAATGCCCTCACATTCTATCCATGTTGTTGAGAATGGCAGGATATCTTGTTCATGGCTGAATAAAATTAATAATGGAAATTATTCCATTGTGAAATAGATAGATAGATATACTTACCACATTTTCTTTATCCATTCAGCCTCTGATGGACACTTAGGTTGTTTCCATGTCTTCCTATTACAAACAATGTTGCTATGAACATGGAGGTGTTCTTTTCAAGTTAGTGTTTTCATTACCTTTGGGTATATTCCCAAAAATAGAATTGCTGGATCATATAAAAGTCCTATTTTTAATTTTTTGAGGATCCTCCATACTGTTTTCCACAGTGGCTGTGCCAGTTTACATTCCTACCAACAGTGCACAAGTGTACTCTTACCTCCACATTCTCACCAGCACTTGTTATCTCATCTTTTTGATGGCAGTCATTCTAACAGATGTGAAGGAGATATCTCATTGCAGTTTTAATTTACATTTCCCCAATGACGAATAATGTTGAGTATCTTTTCATGTACCTGTTGACCTTTCATATATCTTTGGAGAAATGTATATTCAGGTCCTTTGTCCATTTTTAGTTGGGTTTTTTGTTGTTTTGTTTCATTTTGTTTGCTTTTGAAATGTATGAATTCTTCATATGTTTTGGATATTAACCCCTGTCTTATAATTTATGTCTGGTCATTCTTCCCTTCCCTACTGATAGAAGCCTGGACCCTTTTACATTGTCTTCTCAGCTCAGTGAGTTGACTCCATGCCAGCACACATTTCAGCTCATATCTCCCCTGCCCCCCAACAAAATTGATCATTTCCTGCTTCTTCTTCAGTCTCCACCCCTCATTTTCTCTAGCCCTGGCTACCCCCACAGAAGGCAGATATAGCAAATAACAATATTGATAATGATTCACACCTTCATTCAAGACTTCACTTGAAACAAATACTCCAAATGCCCAAATCTGAGGAGAGTGGGTTCTTGCCTAAGACTTGGAAAGACAGATTCATATCAAGTGACCTTGTTTTGACATATGATTTAAAGTAGCCCCCTCTGCAAAATAATTTAGAATATAAAGAAAATGAGCTTAGCAAAAATGCCATGTCAGAATATATTATATAAGATTTTATAGATCTGTGTATAAAATCTGAGTCTGTTAGATTGGCCAAGGATTATATTACCTTAGTAACCTGAGAAGCAAGCATTCATCTATCCCTTCAACAAGTAATTATGTGAGATGGGAACAGATGAGCACCAGATTTTGCAACAGATCCAGGTTCTTGAGCAACATTATTAGAGCAGCTATGCTTCCTTTGCACTTGACTCACAGTCCCATAACAAATTACCCATGGGCTCAGAGTAGCTAACAACAACAACAAAGCATGGAAGCACTGGGATCCAATGCCATCATAATTCAGCAAAGATACAGCTAATGGCTGCTGAATCAGACACCAAAGTCCACAATGACCCTGTCCAGTTCTCATTACCATGTTGACCTCACCTGGAAATCCTCCAAAAATATTCATCTCCCAGTTGGTCCCTCTTCAGAGATTTCTAATTACCATGAAACACTGTAATTCATACAATTAATGGTTTATTCCAGACATCCAGCTAATACTGATTTCCACTGTTTGCCTGGATTAAATGCTGCCTGTTACCAAGAGACTTTGCAGCAATCCTTCCAGTTAATTAACATTTTCAGGCACTTCTCTGGAAGACAACAACAGAAGTTGCTATGTAATTGCCATTGTTTACCACAAATTGCAAGGTGCCATGGTTACTTCATCCTTGTCACTGTGATCACGGTCATCATTGTCATCATCACTATCATTATCAATATTTATTGAATGCCCACTTAAATGTACTCTTTTCCACTAAGTGCTCTAATGTGTCCTACAGCACAGCTTGACAAAGAAGCTAATCATGAAATAGCACACCAGAGTCTTTCTACTGTTCCAGTACCTTTTTTAAAAAAATCATTTTTACTCACTTTGGAACCTAAAAGTATGGAAGTATAAACATCAGCAAATTGTTCCTTTATTTGCTCATCTATACTTACTGGTATCTGACACATATAGGCTCTTTCCATACTTGCTAACTAAATGAAGATATGAATGAATTTAATAAATAAGCATGCAGAAGTCCATAGTAAAAATATCCAATGACATCTGAGACTCCATATGAACACAAAGAGATTAAAAAGTAGCTGGTGCCTCTTGAGGGGTGGGTATTCAGGGGCATAGCATCCTCCTCCACCCAACATTTTATCCAGGGAAAATCAAGTCATATTTTTTCCTTTCAAAGGGAAAAAAATCATAGAAGGACAGACTCTCAGAGGCTCTCTTGAACATCATATGATCTTACATCGTGGTAGTTAAACTTTTTCTGTTAGGACACAGCTGATACATATGCAAAAACATTCTCATGGATATATCCAAGATTGAATGTAATCCCCAACATTTTCTCTTCAGGAAATGATGGAATGTAAATAAGGGATATGGGCATGACTGTAGGAAGAGCCTTGAATTTTTTTCTTTTTTTTTTCTTTTTTTATTATTATGTTATCTTAATCACCATACATTACATCATTATTTTTTGATGTAGTGTTCCATGGTTCATTATTTGCATATGACACCCAGTGTCCATGCAGAACGTGCCCTCTTTAATACCCATCACCAGGCTAACCCATCCTCCCACCCCCCTCCCCTCTAGAACCCTCAGTTTGTTTTTCAGAATCCATCGTCTCTTATGGTTCATCTCCCCCTCCGATTTCCCCCCCTTCATTCTTCCCCTCCTGCTATCTTCTTCTTCTTCTTCTTTTTTTTTAACATAATGTATTATTTGTTTCAGAGGCTGAATCTGTGATTCAACAGTCTTGTACAATTCACAGTGCTCACCATAGCACATACCCTCCCCAATGTCTATCGCCCAGCCGCCCCATCCCTCCCACCCCCCACCACTCCAGCAACTCTCAGTTTATTTCCTGAGATTAAGAATTCCTCATATTAGTGAGGTCATATGATACATGTCTTTCTCTGATTGACTTATTTCGCTCAGCATAACACCCTCCAGTTCCATCCATGTCATTGCAAATGGCAAGATTTCATTCCTTTTGATGGCTGCATAATATTCCATTGTGTATATATACCACATCTTCTTTATCCATTCATCTGTCGATGGACATCTTGGCTCTTTCCACAGTTTAGCTATTGTGGACACTGCTGCTATAAACATCGGGGTGCACGTACCCCTTTGGATCCCTACATTTGTATCTTTGGGGTAAATACCCAGTAGTGCAATTGCTGGATCATATGGTAGCTCTATTTTCAACTTTTTGAAGAACCTCCATACTGTCTTCCAGAGTGGCTGCACCAGCTTGCATTCCCACCAACAGTGTAAGAGGGTTCCCCTTTCTCCGCATCCCCGCCAACATCTGTCATTTCCTAACTTGTTAATTTTAGCCATTCTGACTGGTGTGAGGTGATATCTCATTGAGGTTTTGATTTGGATTGGAATAGCCTTGAATTTTGCTCTCATTTCTTTAGAACAACAACAAAAAAAAAAAAAACCTTTCAAAAATCTTGGTGCCTGAACCCTTATTGGTAATGAATTACTTGGAAATACATTGCAGCTGATTTTAACATGGCTGGATCTCAACACAGCAGCCAAGAGACCTGGGTTCTAGGTCCTGATCATACACTGGTTAGCTTTATGATCTAAAGCAAGTAACTTCCCTTTACTGAATTTCAGTTTCTTTATTGTAACATGAGAAGGTTGAACAAGAGTCACACTTCAGTTCTAATTACTCTAACTGAGGTCTGGTTGAGAGCCCTCCTCAGATTCTGAGGCTAGGAGCTAAATGTGGCAATCCTGGGAAAAGCCAAATAGGACTTAGAGCTTTATCAATGGTTTTTATATCTCTGAAAATAATTTCTCCTCCAATCACTTCTTCTAGTGACTTCTACATTGTATAAAAAGAGAAAACTGGAAAGTTTTCTCAAGCACAAAATATCTCACAGTATGCCTAGATTCTATAAGCAGGCTCTTTTGGACATTCATTGTTTGCCTAATCTTTCTTCCATTGGAGATCCACCTTCTCCTATTCTATAATAACCTTGCTCAGTCTGTGTTGTTCAAGTGCAAGTCACTGCACCCCAGAATAGACACAGACATAAGCCTTACACTTGCAGGATTCGTAATTCTCACAACAGTTTTGTGAGAGGGACAGAATAGGTGTAGCTCTACTTCCCACTGTAATTGTAAGAAAACAAAATTGATTGGGTTTCTTGACTTGATTAAAATTATACATATAAGGAGCTACTATGACACAAATCCTAGGGTTTTTTTTTTTTTTCCATTTCAAATCTGGTGTTCTTCCATTTCTCCATAAGATAATGAACCCCATGACTTGTCATTATATCCTCATCCTAGATAGAGACAGAGAACTTGCCCAAGATTCTGAGAATAAGATTAATATAATCAACCAATGTAAAAGAATAGAGCAGACATTAGCCCAAGTCATTACAAAGATGCAGAATGTCTGCCAGGTTAAAGGTAAGAAGAGCAACACTGACTGTAACTTAATAATACTGATTTAAGGGACAGAAATGTCGTGAAAGAAGAATCTTAACATAAAAATATTTTAAAGGGTC